>NC_056626.2:314043114-314651448 GCF_002870075.4 Lactuca sativa
ATCTTGCAGTGAACTCGACGAGTTGATCAACAACTTGACGAGTCCGTTGAAGTTTGCCTTGAACTCGATGAGTCGTTAGAAAACTCGGCGAGTCGACTAATGTTCCCCGTTTCTTGGACACGTATTAGCTTGGCGAGTTAAAGGAGGACTCGACGAGCCAATCAAGGATCTCATGACTTCTCGAGTCCAGAAGGGACTCGACGAGTCGGTGAACTGCACTCGACGAGTTGAGTCAACATAGACTGTTGACTTTGACTGTGGGGGTTGACTTTGACCAAGAGTTGACCAGATGACTTCTGAGGGTATTCTGATAATTTGGGAACTTATGAAAAAGGGTTTTATGGTAACTATAGGTAGTGAAGTTCATTTTGGTGATCCAGGAGTTTAAGCTTTTTACTTTTTTGACGTCAGTTGCGAGGTGAGTTATCCTCACTATACTAAGGGGTCTAAGGCACCAAGGACGGCCCATTGGATTTTATATATTAGTAGTTATTGATATGTTGAGTTTGAGTTAGTGATGTATGCCAGTTGATATGCTAGTCTGGTAGATCTGTAGGACTACCTGTGATACTGATTGATTATCTGTATGTGCATTTATCTGTTACATGTCGACCTTTTATGTGAGATGGGTTGAGGTTGTACTGCTCCGTGCGGTAGCCAACAAACCCTAGAGTATTCCATATATGAGCTGAGGGCGCGGTAGGAATTCTAGACTCATACTGAGGACTCGGGAGCAATATTCCAGATACGAGTTGAGGTCCCGGTAGGTATTCCAGACTCGTACTGAGGGCTCGATGGCATTCCAGATACGAGCTGAGGGCCCGGTAGGCATTCCAGACTCGTACTGAGGGCCCATGGGGTATTCCAGCTTGAAAAGCTGTGGAGCCAGTGCATGCTGTTCTGTTTTGTTTGATATGATATGCTAACATGGATGTTGCTATGTGGACTGTATGTGTATCGGTATTTTGGGGGTAACTCACTAAGCTTTCGGGCTTACAGTTTCAGTTTATTGTTTCAGATACTTCAAGGGATCGAGGTAAGGCCAAGGCATGATCGTACAACTCCTCCTATTGTGTCTATGTTTCTAGGAAAAACTCTGATAATCAATATTTTGAAAAATAGTTGTAATGTTTTGATGAACTTGATATGCTTTAAAATGTTTAAATGGGTTTGAAATTTTGGATGTTACAAGCTGGTATCAGGGCCTTGGTTTGAGTGAATTGGGGGAACATTCGTGTGAATCCAGTCTCAAATCAAGGTAAGATTTTCAAAATGGTTTTTAAATGGTTTTCAAAATAACTAAAAGAGGATGCGAAGTGTACGATCAGCCGGAGCCAGTAAGTAGACCCCAAAATACCATAAAGTTATTTGATTATGTGATATGTTAGAACAACATGCTAGTACTAGGCTAGGGATCTTTAGGAATTGCATGATAGAATTGCATGATTACATCATGCCAGCTAGCCTAGGGTTTCTCTTATATGAAATTGGCATCCTTACTATAGTTATCTAATCTAGGCATCACAGTTATATGAAGTGTTTCTTGATAAGAACCCGCACTAACTCTTGAATATTTGTTTGTCAAAGAATGTTTCTTGACAAAAAATCTTATATGTAAAGAAGCTAGTGAGAGTCTTACTAGTCTGGAATAGTTTCAAGAACTAATCAAGAATAAACCATTTAGTTATCACGAGCACAAGACCTGAGGTTAACAACATCTCGTGTTGACATATTCTTATTTCTATTAAATTGATTGGGCATGTGAGTTCTATGAGTTCTCAGTTGATAGCATAAGGCAATGCACCTTGATCAGTGAAAGTACATTGATCAGTGTGGGTGAGTTGCTTAAATAAGCTGGAAGCACTATTAGGCCCTTGTGCTACCAGATGGCAAGAAATTAAGAATAATCAGGATGACTCCATGTGAGTTTGAATTTGTCATAAACCTTGTCTTATGATAGTGGTTAGAAATGACAAGTTCACATGGATAGGAACGCATACACCATAAAATCTAAGTGGTAGGAGGTTTCTCTCTACCTCATGAAAATGATTATGAGGAAACGCTTTCACTAGTAGATTTTGAAGGATTAGAGTTAGCTGGTGTGTTTATTGCGTTCTCAAATTCAAGTATGATTACGACATCCCTCTTCCTAGTTCGAATTATGAGAAATCACAAATAGTTTGAACATTTGGGACTTATCGCTATAGGGTCTAAAATGATTTAGAAATGCACGTGAGCTGTCTAATGAATGGTGTATAAGCTTGAGAAATATGAACTTTGGTAAGAAAGTCAATAAATATTGATTTCTAGAAGTCCAACTGATTTTTGAGTACATGTCAAAGCTAGTGGGAGCATAAGTGTTATGCTAGTAAAAATGTAATTATTATTCTAGTGGGAGCACAATTATTACGTTGAGTGTTGTGAGTTAGCAATGCTATTTGTAGGAAACAAAGTTCTGAATTTGCAAAGTTGTAGAATTTGGAAATTGTTTCACTTTAAAAGGTTTTAAGGGAGAGGGCAATCATTCTTCATTTTGAATATAAAAGTTTAGATTAAAATTTTAAAACTTAGTCATGAACATATATGAATGTCATGTTGAAATGTTTCAACATAAGAAATTCTATATATGGAAGTATTATAGCAAGAGACTGGTCTAGTATCATGTCTTTATGTAAGACATTATGAATCGTATCCCATATGCTTCGGGTATAGGATCGATTGCATATGCTATAATATTCGCCTATTCAAATTTTTCCAAATGCCTAGCGCATTAAGAGGGAAAAAGGACCAGAACTTGATATGACTAAAGTTGTTAAACAACTATTGAGGACAATCTAAGGTTTACCAAAGATTGGTTGCTTCTGGACAGTTGGAAGTGTAGTAATGGATGTACCATATTCATATGATTCTGAATAGATAGGATTCTATTAAGAATAGATAGTCATATGACAATTATGGAAATGTTTCCATAATGGGAGTTGGATATTGAAAATCTATGTGTAGGATTAGAAACTTTTATGCAAGAAGGATGTTCAAAGGATTGTACCTTGAATTTGACACTTCGCTTTCATAGAATTGTTTTGTAAAAAATATCCAATGAAATGTTTTGTAATATCATTGGCAAAGTCTTTGTGAATTTGGTGCCATGATATTACAAAAGGATCATTGCATGATAGTTTGGAATCTAACACATTCTAATAGTGGCAAGAATTTGGTATTCTTACACTTATGATAATCTGGAATTATGAGTTGAGCATCATTGGAAATGTGTTCAATTAATCTATTTCACAATGGAATGACCATAGGTAAACATAGTGTGCATGCTTGGAGCATGGGATAACTATTGTTTTATTTCAAGTATTAAGTTGATTGTTCAAAACATTATACAATGTATAAGGTTTGATCAACATAGTGATTAAATAATAAGTGTTTTATTTATATTTAAAAGTTTTGAGACCATATTGGATTAAGTTACTCTTGTGTTTCACTTCACATGTTTTACTTCCCGAATAATTATAGATTATTTAAACATCCATATTCAGTCATACTTTAGAAGTAAGTAATGAGGTAAGACTATCATGAATCCGACTGTAGACTGTCTAAGTGTTTAGACATAGCAAATGTTTGCAGTAGTGTTCATGAGTACTCGTGAAATAAGAATTTGAGTATAGGATTAAACTCACGCTCATTTGAATCACTTCATGGATTTTATCACAAGTGATTTGTGAGACGATAATATCTTATATTCTTGAAACTGAGACATAAAGTTGTTGTTTACGAGTCGGTTGCACATTGATAATACGTAGACGCATCAGTAACTTGATGTTATGAACATATTGTTGTGTGTGATTTGATGAGTAAACAGTACAAGCATATGAGTCGAATTTTATCTGTTCCTTTTACCCTAAGGGGGATAAAAGCGATTTCTATGGTCCCCTCGATGATTTTGTGATGACACCCTAAGCGGTTGGTCAAACGTGGATTGATTTGATTTGTTTAATTAGTCAGTCATCATAAATCAGAAATCAGGAAACAAACCTTGGGCAGAGAGAATGATTATAATCCATGTCTTATATCAATATGATATCTTGTAGAATGGAGGAATATTAGATCCAATATCTAAAGGACGCGTTATTGATAAGATCAGAGTTTGACAACGGCTTTTCAAAGCTACGATTGCTAATCAGATTCTGAAGTCGTACTTGCAATAATAGTTATTAGACTTATCCATGCGGGAGACTGTTGGATTAGGTGTCTAAGCCCATAACTAGTTTTGGTATGTACTTGATTTGATTATGAGCATGGTCCTTTTGGGTTGCCTTCACTCATGCAACTTGATAGGATGACTAGTGGAGAGAGAGAAAGAGTAGGATTTCTTATATGAATAATAAATTAGTACTCAAAATGATTCTATTAATATAATACAAGATTAATATATTATTTAGAAATCATATTATTAATTAGTGATTCATCAGAAATTAATTTGATATTGATTTTGGGATTAAAGCAAAATGATCAATAATAGAGGGATTGGTTGTACAAATCATTGATAGTTGCATAACTAGGTTGATGGACTCTGAGTGGAGTGGAAGAAATCCTATTGGGAGGCCCTATAGATTTCATCCAAGGGCTCTAAGGAGGGAGTCTATGGGCTGCTTGGTGCCTATGTAAGATATTAGGGTTTACACCTAAAAACCCTAGCAGCCATAACTATTTAAAGGACCTCTACATAGGAAAATCGGCTCTATGCATATGATACATGCCCTGACCGATTTCCATACCTCCCCAAGTCATTCTTGTTGTGTTGAGTGTTTGTGACTCCATTAGAGGTGCAACACTTGGGGTACTAAGATTTCAAAGGTGAAGGATCTTCAAGGTGAACTTGTTATTGCTACATAACAAGAGAGGTAACATCTAAACCCTAATGACTTGTGAATTTTGATTATTGTAGGCTAGATCTAGGGTTATTGCTTTTATTTGCATGTTCATTAGAGAAAAACTTATATTTAAAGCAATTAGGGTTGCATGTATACCATAAGATTGTTGTAGTGCTCATAACCCACTGCATTTGATCATAAAATCTCACTCAATCATCTTTAACCAAATTCTTGCAATATTTTTATAGTTTTAATATAATTCTTGTAATATTTTTATAGTTTTAATATAATATAAAACGGTAATATATTTCTCCATCGTTTATTAGATAACAAAGGATTTAGCAAACGGGGTGTATTAAAAATTACAAATTTTAGTACTTATATCTAGGCCTGTTGAAAATACTTACCCGACCCGACCCGTTTTGAATTCAGGTAGACCGGGTCGGGTAAATTGGGTATCGGGTTTGAAAATTTGTGTATTTGGGTAGCTCGATATTTAAATAGGTCGGGTATTGGGTAGGTTTAAAAAAATTCAGGTATACCCGAATACCCGATTTAAAAAAAAAAGAGCTAATTAATACACTAGTTATAATAACTATGAAAGTTCTATCATTATTTTACATAATTATTGTTCCTTATAGTTTAAACCAAATGTTATATGACTTCATTATTTTAAGGGTATGTAGTAAATACATTTAGAAATGGTTGAAAATGAAATGAAGTTTTGAACAGAATGTTACAACGAATATAAACAGATAATTTGAAAATGAATGAGATGTTAGATCATTGCCCTTCATTTTCTTATGCACTACGAATCTGTTTTTGTCTTTTCAGCTATGCATCTGTTTCTTTTCCTTCAACAAGTCTATATTTCTCCTTTGTGAATTGAAATATAGCTATATCATTGGTCCCTGTAATTTAGATAACATGCTAAATTTGTTTATTTATAACTTTCATGTACTCACCTTTTGTATTAAATCACGTAAGATGTTTGGTTAATTTGAATTTGAGCAAATACTAATCATGTACTCCATAAATTGTTTTTTTTAATCAAAATTTGAAATGGAATGCAAAAATCACATAACATATTAGAATGACTTGTATTGTTATTGTATACGTACTTGTTAATTGTATGAAATATTTTGTTACCCAATTTTTTATTAAAGCAACCGAAATAAAAAAAATTAAAAATCAATGAGTGACACTTAAGTAATTTTCGGATATACCCGAAAATATCCGACCCGACCTAAAACCTGAATACCTAAAACCCGAGAACGCGAATTACAATATAGGTCGGTGTCGGGTATTATTATTTCTAAGAAATATCCGAACTATCCGACCCGTTTTACCCAAAAACCCGAAAATTTACCCAATCAACACCCCTTATATCGATCTAGGGATAACCTTTTATGGTTGCCAAAAATTTAGTTCGAGCTAGAAACATACGTATTTTTAACAGAAAATATAGTTCTAAGAAGCCGTAGTATCCCTTATAAATCAACCAAATTGTAAAGAACTTATTGTTATTACTTAAAATATTTTCTATAAATATGACGTCGTTGCTAAAATCATTACCAATGACAGATTTTTCCACAAATATATATTACATGGTTTTATTAGAATAAAATATCAATCACATGAATATTATACGGCTACCATAACCGAACACATCTTTTTTTTGGAACCAACAATTTTATTAAAAGGCACCCCCCTAACAAGGAGCTAGAGGGAGCCGCAGTTACGGAACATAAAATATAAAATATTACATAAAATAAAAAGGAGATTTAATCCATTCCCCCCAAACAAAGTTTCCTTTTCCATATCTATGCTTGATCCAAACATGGATCATTGATCTAACTCCGTCAAACACCAATTTCGGCGATATGAATTTTGAGTTAAAGATTCTATCATTCCTTGCACGCCATATACCCCAGATTGCACCTGAAATGATTGAGAGTAATGTCAACCTATGTTTTGGGCAATGCCCATACATGGCTGAATAATTTAACATCTCCTTTATACTAGAGAACATCATTGGTGGAACACCACACCAGTCCCATATCCGGTTCCAAAGATCGACTGCAAACGGGCAGTTAAGTAACAAGTGATCCGATGTTTCCCTTCCGGAGATAAACGCACTACATTGTGTAGAATGGACCTGTAGCCCCCTCTGATCAAGAGCATCCGCCGATGGAATCCTATCCAATCTTGCACGCCATACAAAACACCTGACTTTGAATGGAATCCATTTGCTCCATTGAAATACACCATCCGGAATCAAATGGCTTGCACGATCTATCCTCTCCCTTAGTGCTGCAACACAGAACTGATCATCAACTTTAAAGTCCGAGTCCCATCCAGTTCCCGCTTGATTCCTCCGGATAACATCAGAACCTGCAATATTTAGTTTATCAAGAGTAATTTTACATTTATCAATATTTTTCCAAACACCACTTAGGTATCTGGACACCATCTGATGTGTGATTCGCTCATCCAGATTATGAATTCCTTTTATTATTCTCGCCCATAAAGCACACTCCTCATGTAAGTTTCCATCTCCATTTTGATAAAAGCGCAAGGTTTAATGCTTTAATGGATCCCAGTCCTAAGCCGCCCACCTCTTTAGGGGTAATTATTTTCTCCCATGCTACCCACCGGATTTTAAAAGAATTGTTAGGCCCTCCCCAAATAAAATTCCTCTGGATTCTCTCCAAATTTTCAATCACTCCCATAGGGGCAGCAAAAATTGATAAATAGTAAGTGGGAAGACTCCCCAAAACTGACTTAGCTAATGTTACCCTCCCACCGAAACTCAATGTCTTTGATTTCCATCCAGAAAGTTTATTGTTGATTTTTTCAATCACTGGCATCCAAGAACTTTTACGGTTCATATTTGCTCCCACAGGAACTCCGAGATACATGAATGGTAATGCGCACGCCTCGCAACCCAACGGTGAAGACCACCTCTCGACCTCATGTATATCCACATTAATGCCATAGACTTTCGATTTGTTGAAGTTGACGCTTAACCCTGAGGATACTTGAAAACACTTGAGTATCCTAGCCAGATTTTTTATGTTTTTCTTTGACCATTCACCAATGAACAAGGCGTCGTCTGCGTAGAATAGGTGGGAGAGCTGGATATTAGAATAGGTGAGATGAGCGTCTACCATATTTTAGACACGACCACTAATATATTTTAGGAAAGTTGCCTAAAAAGTTTTTATGTGCTAAATGTTATATGTTTTCCATATATGATATTATTTGTTCGGATCTATGGTTTGTTGCCGACCGGGTCTGGAAAACCTTATGTGTTTAGGATTCTAAGCGTACGAGTACAGGATTAGAAATAGCATGTAAACGTTTCGGAGTGATAATGATGATTTAAATATCTATCGTGGATGAGGATCTAAATTCACCTTATTCGGTGTATAGATCAACAATGGTGAGAACGAGATGTGGAGATGGAAACGCTGACGAACACAAGAATCAAGCACCTGTGATTGAACCAGTAGTTGTGGCAGCAGTAGCACCTGAGCCAATGACAATGTCCGGAGTTCAAGTGATGATCCAAAAAATGTTGGATCGTCAGATGGAAGAAATCAGACATCTGATTAGGCAGAATCGCGAAGAATTGCCAATTCAAGTTGAAGAGCCCGAAGTAAATGGAGGGCAGTCTGAAGGAGGAAACTTTAGTGGGATCATTGGTCAAGACAACCCACTGACTGTTAGGAAGAATGACCAGGATATAGGAAACAATGGAAAAGGATGCAAATACAAGGACTTCATGGCATCCAAACTCCCATGTCTTTTTGGAAACCCAACGGAGGTACAAGTTATGGACTGGATCTCCGAAATGGAGACAATGTTTGAAAGTTGTGAATGCAGCAACCGAAAGAAGACCGCTCTTGCAAGTCCTTTGTTAAAATCAGGCGTATTGAGCTTGTGGTAGCTATTGGCTAGTTCTATGCCTAAGGGAGAAGCAAGCAAGATGTCTTGGGAAGATTTTATGGTACAACTGAAACTGCAATAGTGCTCTGAGCAGGATCTTCTGGAAATCAACAATGTCTTGGGAAGATTTTATGGTACAACCGACTCGCATTTGGTGAATTCTCGACTTTACTAGCAGCACCAGAAGGCCCTTGGGGTCGAACAGCACAAAGCCTGTAAAAGTCCTTTTACACGAAATTAGGTCATATAAGACCCAACTACATGTAAGCGAGTTTCCTTCGGGCCTAAAGATCATGCCATTGGGCTAGCTAGGCCCAACAAACATGATTTGAAACTTTTGGGCCCAAAGACGGTGTATCGACGTCTAGTGTATTCTCACGCGTGTATTGACTTCCCGAACTTTCCGCGTGTGTATTGAAGTTTCGTCGTGTTAGTAATTTCGGATTCATTATTGATTCGAGATCGAATCAATTCGTTTGATAACGGTTTTTGGTGTTGAAGGTGTATTATAATTTGCCGATAGTCGATATGCTAGTATTTCATCATGACGGATTTATTAATTAAACATTAGGATGTTTCATTATGGTAGCCCCTTTCTTTTGAATAATTTACACATTTAACCCTTTATATAAAATAATTTCTATTTTAGTCCTCAAACTATTTTTCTTGACACTTTAGTATCAAAACTTGTAGAAAAGTTATTTTTCAGCCCAAAGTTATTTGAAAAACAGTTTTAGTCCACCAAATGAAATTTTTCTCGGCTAGAACCCTCAATTTCGCAGTTTTTACACTTTTGGCCCAAAATAGAAAATTTTTGCATTTTTGGTCCCTTTTAAATATGGAAAGCATTTTGAACCCTTGAAATTTACTTGGAGTACTAGTAGTCCCCTGTTTTACAGAAAATCACAGTTTCAGCCCCTCTAATTTGAAAATCTCGCATATTGGGCTTTATTGGGCCGAAAAATTCATTTTTGGCCCATTATGCTTAAAAATTTCACATTTAATCCTTCCAAGAGAATATTTCCAGAAAAATACCTTATTGAAACTGTTTTGACTCAATTCATCCATCGGAATTTGTATTTTGACAGTTTGGGCCCTTTAACTTCATATTTTTAACATTTTGAGTCAAAAAATGGGATTTTTAGCCCAAAGAGTTCAATTTAACCAACTTGGTTATTTCTCTAGAAATGATTTGTGTGTAATAATATGTTTAACACTTGTTTCATACATCCTAATGCAAATCTCGTTTTTAAGGACTTTTTGACTAGTTTCAACACCATAATCACATATAAACATGTAAATAAGCATAGAAATCATACAAAGCATACATATACTCATAGATCTACACATTTGCTTGTATTCCCCCCCCCCCCCACAAAACTTATAAAACCGAATAATAGGGGGTATGAAGCTCACCTTGAGTTGGGTTTCGGTTTTGGAGAAGATTGGAAGAAGTTTGATGTTGTTTTCGGCTCTAACAAGTCTTCCCTTGTTGATTTCGAACTTAAGGAGTTTCTAAGAGAGTGATCATGATTTTTGCATGGATTAGGAAGAGATTTTTGATAAAACAAAGAATCTAGATCATAGATCCAAGCATAATCTTACCTTAGATGAAGAATTTGTGGAAATATCTTCTTGATAAACCTTCTAAAATTCGAGATCTTGATGAAGAGTGGAGGGAGTTTCCTTGAGAGAGTTGTGAGAGAATTGTGTGTGTGTGTGTTTGAAATCGGTCGAGAATGGGAGAGAGAGGAAGAAGTAGACCTTGAGGTGATATATGCATGGAAATATGAGATATGTTGCATGGATAACCAAGAGGTAATAGTGAGGTGGCACTTGAAAGTCAACCCTCTACCATGTTGGGTTGTTTGGGCCGAGAAGTGAAGAAGGAAAGGGAGAATATTGGGCTTCTTTTGTTTAAGCCCACATTATGACTTAATTATGTAATTTTTCGGCCCAATTACATCAAGGTATGATTATTATGATCCATTAGGGCTATATGAGTTTGTTGTGATCCAATAAGGTCCATTAGGGTGTTTTATTTCATTCTAGGCCCATTATGGCCCAAAATATTGGATTAAATGGATTTGGGTCCAATTAGAGCCCATTTAAAGGTTCTAATCCCATGATAGTCAAATTGGAAGCTTATTGGCCCATTGAGTCCAATAAGGAAGTCCTAGTCCAAAATGGACCTATACAAGAACTTCTAGGGTTTCCAATTGCTTGTTGACTATTTGTAGTACTTGTATGGTGTATTGGATTGTAATTTTGTTGTCATAGAGTAAGCATCATACATGCTCTTAAGTTTTTGATTCTACATTTTACTTGAGTGTAGTGATTACAAGACACAAAACTTCTAGTTGTGACAAATACTTAGGACGAGTATGAATAGGTGTGAATGGTAGTAGAGATCTATGCTACTGGAAGCATATGACCCTCACGTGGATCAAGGAAAGCCGCAAGGTTACAAAGAAGCTAGTAATTGATTCCGTTTTATTCAAGTATGTCATTACCATTATTTTGGTAATAACTAGTAAGATGGTTGTTATCTCGACCCTAGTGGTCATATCAAATTGAGTCCGACTACGATGAGAGGTCATTTGGACACGACCCATCGGTCTGTTACAATAGATAAAGGAATGTATTTATCCTAAGAATTAGAAGGAGTCCACAATAAGGATTTACTTTGTAACTAGAAGGTTACGATTGAAAGTCCAACATAGTATGAAGATCAGATGAAAGATTAAGCATCACAGTTATCAACTAGGATGGAAAGTTAACGTATGGAATCATTGTTCAAGACCTGTTTCGTTGACGATTCCGGGATGTATTCATCCTAAGGGGGAAATAATTTTAACGCCCGTAGATTAGGGCTAGTCAATTTAAGGACAATAAGCATCAAAAATGACTTGTTGATGGAAGATTATTTTGAAGGAATAATCTTAACTAAGTTGTAGTATATTTTTCAAGGATTCCATACATATAAAAACGCTGAAATCCGAGTTATAACGAACAGGTTATGATATGTCGAAGTTTTGCGAAACAACCGGTACGACACAACACGACGTAAACAATGAATTTACGATAGAGCGAGATTTGACCTTAGCGATCTAAATAAAAGTCGTAGAATACGTTAAACCGAGAGCATTCATAAAAATAATGTCCAAATCTGACTTCGTATGAGGAAGTTATGATTTTTCTAAGTTTCAGCTTAACGGTATGTACCCCGAAACTCGAATTTGAGATCGAGTGATTTTTGGTCAAAGCAATCTAAACGAGAATCGAAGATCTCGCTATTAGTAGTGCAAAGATAAAAAGATAGACGAAAACGAACGTCAGATGAGGAAATTATGAATTTATAATGGAGTTTTCCTGTCCTGACCTACTAAAAATAAATAATAAACATAAAATCAAAATTAGCCGACTGTAACTAAACGAAAGTTATAGAGCACGGTCTCACCTACGCGTGGATATAAAGAACGTCAAAAAGGGAGTTCGTATGAGAAAGATATGAATTTTTGAAGTTTATTAAATAATTAGAATATTTAATTTAAATATAAAATCCAATATTATCTGAAGGGGGAGGAGTCATCGGCCTGATCCGAACTACGCCCAACGTAATTTTGGGTTACGCCCAACGTAAATCGGGGTTTCAGCCCCTATAAATAGAAGTTGATGGCAGCCGAATTTCCTTGCTCATTTCTTTCTTTCTCTCTCATTTTTGCATCGTTTTGCATGCAAGAAATACCCCGAAGCCCCGGTATCATTACAGAGCCCCGAAGCAAGTCCCGATGCCACGAAGATCCTGAGACTTGACATTTCCAAGCCGAAGCTCTATCACACCCCCAAACCAGAATGGTGGAAACATTCGGGGGTGGGTGACTTCACGTAGTACAACAACTGTTGAGTATTGTAAAGAAAGTAACACAACCATCATATATATAACAAAAACTTACATTGTTGCGTACTACACGTTTCAAAAGAATATTACAAATATGATGATTTAAAATGTTTTAATAATAGACGCCTTAGCGTTCCTACTCCAAAAGCTAGTGGTTACCTGTATTACTGATTCCCTGAGAAATACAAGTAGTTTCGTAAAAGTGTCAACAATAAAGTTGGTGAGTTCATAAGTGTTTTTGTACTGAAAAATGTATGTCTTTTAGAAGAAAATAGGTGAATGTGGTTTCCAGACAATCCAATATTTTCTACATATAGTTTGAAAAAGTCCCAAAGGTTGGAGGGCATTAGTATCTTTCGTGCTCAAATGATGAAGGTGAATTTATACTCAAAATAATGTAAATACTGAATGCATTCGTGAGTCTCGTAAATCAAACTTATTTTTAAACATCCGTGTGAGTTTTATAACCATGCTATTGACACAGACTGCCTGTAACAATGTTCTTCAGGCGTTGTAGTCTTATGACATTTGTCACCCCAGACATCTCGGTCTAACTATAGCTAACAGTTTTGTTGCGGGGTTGTCAATCCTGTATAGATCTATACACAAGTATCACGCTCTCCCTCCAAGAGATTATGGTTTATAATACAGGACTTGAAATGCATACTTGAGAGTATGTTGAAGTAGAATATCTCACAACACTTAGTATAAATAGATTTACGAAAAGAAGGTCTATATTTCATTGCGGATGAAATTATTTCATTTTTCACGATGTTTACGTAAGAATGTAATGAATAACCCACAAACTATACCTATTATAGTTTTTCCGAAAGTGTGTTCCATTTGGTGATAATAACTCGATGAAATACTAACTTTTCATGCAAAGTAAAATGTTGATATCGAAGCATTTTAATAATATAGATGTTGTATTTAAATCTATATAAAGCGATATGTTTTCTTGTATTGCATTTGTATTCCCCCCTTAAAACATGAAAGAGACGTGAAAAGTAGGGGTATGAACTCACTTGTTTGGTTTGAAGAGAGTGACACTAGAATCAAGCAGAACCTCGACTGCAGAAAGCTGCTTCTTCGGATTCTTCAGGGATCTCGGTAGTGTAAAACCTTCGTCCGGGCTTGGGTATGGAATCGAGGGTGTCGGGATAGTATTTGGAGCTTAAGAGAGTGTAAGAGTGGAATGAGAGTTGAGAAATGTGTGCCAAACCCCGAGGATCATGCACTCTATTCATAGTGCTGAAACATCCCGTACGCTGGGCGTACTCTAGGGGTATGCTGGGCGTACTCTGGAGTCGTCATCGCTTACGACTCGAGCCTAGCTATCATGTTAGCCAATGGGACGTGACACAACGTCTGAGTACGCTGGGTGTACACTAAATTACGTTGGGCGTAATTTGTATTTCGAACTTCTAAATTTTGTAACTTTCGTGTAAGAGCTTCATTTTTTGCGTTCTTTACATCCACGCGTAGGTGAGACTATGCTCTAGAACTTTCATTTAAACTCCGTCGGCTAGTTTTTATTTATTTTTAATAGTATATTTTTAGTAGGCTGAGACTGCTAAATTCCGTTAAAAATCCATAACTTCTTTATCTGACATCCGTTTTCGTTTGTCTTTTTACCATCGTACTCCTATTGTGGAGACCTTCAACTCTCGTTTAGGTTGTGTTGGCTAAAAATTGTTTGATCTTTAATTCGAGTTTTTAGCTATCTACCGCTGCTACGAAACTTAGAAAATTCGTAACTTCTTCATAAGAAGTCCAATTTGGGCGTTCTTTTTATGCACGTTCACAGTTTAACGTAATCTACGACTTTTGTTTAGATATCTAAGGCTAAAATGCATTTTATTGAAATTTCACTTTTACGTGTAACAATGTTTTATCAGGTGTGTTGTGGATTTTCGAGTGGTCATAACTTTTTCGTTATATCTCGGATTTGAATGTTCTTTATGTTTTTGGAAACCTTGGAACGATATCTAACATTTGATGCATCCCAATTTAGATTTTAGAACACTTTATTTATGAAGCTAATTTCGTTGATTCCAAATAGTTCGTTGTATTTGACTTTTGAATGTTACATTCATTTGAAAAATATAGGGTTGTCACACCATCCCCCCGTTAGAGGGAATTTCATCCCGAAATTTAGTCTAAGACAGAGTTTACGGGTTAGGAAAAAGATGCGGGTACTTTTTTTCATCTAATCCTCGTGTTCCCAGGTGTATTCAGGTCCTCGCTTGGCGTTCCAGCGGACCTTCACAATAGGTATATGGCTTTGTTTAGTTCTTTTAATTTCTCGATCCATGATCTCTACTGGTTCTTCTACGAATTAGAGATTCTAATTTATTGTAATTTCGTCCAGAGGGACGACGAGGGTCTCATCGGACAAGCACTTTTGTAGGTTTGATACGTGAAAGGTAGGGTGTACGCTGTTGAGTTCTTGTGGTAATCGAAGTTTGTAAGCCACCGGACCGATCCTGGCAAGGATCTCGAATGGTCCGATGTACCTTGGGTTCAGCTTCCCACACTTTCTGAAACGTATTAATCCCTTCCAGGGCGAGACTTTTAGTAGGACACTGTCTCCAACCTGGAATTCCAAGGGTTTCCGTCTTTTATCCGTATAACTCTTTTGTCTGTCTCTTGAAGCCTTTAGTCGCTCCCAGATTTGAACAATCTTTTCCGTAGTTTCTCTTATGATTTCTGGCCCAGTGAGAGTGTTGTTCGTTGCATGTCCTCTTGCTAGCTGTGTGTTACCTACTTCAGCCCAGCACAGAGGTGATTTGCACTTACGACCATAGAGGGCTTCGAACGGGGCAACCTTGATGCTAGTGTGGTAGCTATTGTTGTACGAAAATTTGACCAATGGTAAATAAGTGTCCCATGCTTTGCTAAAATTGATAACGCAAGCTCTCAGCATATCTTCTAAGGTCTGTATGGTTCTCTCACTCTGGCCGTCGGTCTGCGGGTGATAAGCGGTACTCATATCTAACCTTGTTCCTAGAGATCTTTGTAGCGACTTCCAGAACCTCGAGGTGAATCTACTATCTCGGTCCGAGATAATTGATATTGGCACATCATGCAGTCGTACAATCTCCCTGATGTATGTTCTCGTTAGCTTCTCCAGTTTATCCGTTTCTTTGATTGGCAGGAAGTGCGTGGATTTAGTTAACCTGTCAATGATCACCCAGATGGTGTCGAGTCCGCTTGCCGTCTTGGGTAACATGGTTATGAAGTGCATGGTTATTCGCTCCCACTTCCATTCGGGTATTTCCGGTTGTTGCAATAGTCCCGAGGGATTTTGGTATTCAACCTTGACTTTAGCACAGGTCAGACATTTGCTCACGTAGGTAGGAATTTCGGCTTTCATGTTCGGCCACCAATACAGTTTCTTGAAGTCCAAATACTTCTCATCGGAACCGGGATGTATGGAGTATCGTGTCTTATGGGCTTCATTCATGACGACTTCTCTGAATCCGCCAAACATCAGCGTCGAGATCCGATTCATGAAGTAACGAACTTCGTCATCCTTGACTTCAAGATTCTTATCCATTCCCCTTAAGGCTTCCCCTGCCACATTTTCGGAATTCAAGGCTTCTATTTGAGCTTCCTTGATTTGCGTGGACAGGTGTGAATGGATTGTCATAGTTAGAGATTTCACTCGGCGACTCGAGTATTCCTTTCGGCTAAGTGCATCAGCCACCACATTAGCCTTTCCGAGATGATATCGAATTTCACATTCGTAATCATTTAGTAGTTCTACCCACCATCTTTGTCTCATGTTGAGTTCCTTCTGGTTGAGGATATGCTGGAGGCTTTTATGATCGGTGAAGATTGTACATTTCGTGTCGTAGAGATAGTGCCTCCAGATCTTTAGAGCGAAAACGAATGCTCCTAGCTCGAGATCGTGCGTCGTGTAGTTTACTTCGTGCGTCTTCAGTTGTCTTGAGGCGTAGGCGATGACCTTCCCTCGCTGCATCAGAACGCATCCAAGTCCTTGGTTTTACGCATCACAATAGACCAAAAAGTCTTCTGTTCCTTCTGGCAAGGTTAAAATGGGCACACTACATAAGGCTCGCTTTAGTGTTTGAAATGCGATGTGTTATTTTTCTCCCCAGTCGAAGGTCACACTCTTCTGAGTAAGAGTGGTAACCGGCTTAGCAATCTTCGAGAAGTTTTGTATGAACCTTCGGTAATACCCGGCGAGTCCCAAGATTGTCGGATTTCCGTTGGAGTCTTTGGAGTCGTCCAGTTCTCGATCTCCTTGATCTTGGGATGATCCACGTGTATCCCCTCCTTATTGACTACGTGACCTAGGAAATCTACTTCCCGAATCCAAAATTCACACTTTGAAAACTTTGCGTATGGCTTCTCTGCCCTTAATGTTTCCAAAACTTGGTGGAGGTGTTGGCTATGTTCTTCCTTGCTTCTTGAATAGATGAGTATATCATCTATGAACACGATCACAAATTTATCCAGGAAGGGACGACATACTTGGTTCATCAAGTCCATGAACACTGCTGGTGCATTTGTCAATCCAAAGGGCATCAGTACAAACTCGTAGTGACCATAGCGAGCTCGGAATGCCGTTTTGGGGATGTCGCCTTCCAAAACTCGCAGTTGGTGATACCGAGATCTTAGATCGATCTTTGAGAAGTATCTTGCTCCTTGTAGTTGGTCGAACAAATCGTCTATGCGCAGTAAGGGGTATCGGTTCTTGATTGTGAGTTTGTTCAGTTCCTGGTAATCGATGCACATGCGAAAAGATCCGTCCTTCTTCTTTACGAACAGGATCAGTGCTCCCCATGGTGAGAAGCTCGGTCTGATGAAACCTTTGCTCAGCAGCTCGTTTAGTTGATTGGACAGTTCCTGCATCTCGGCTGGGGCTAGATGGTAGGGCGATTTTGCTACTAGGGTAGCTCCGGGTATCAAGTCGATCCTGAAGTCGACTTGGCGTTCTGGTAGGACTCCTGGAAGATCTTCTGGGAAGACGTCTGGGAAGTTGCAGACTTCCGGAATGTCTTTAGTGTCTTTCGATTCTCGTTTCTTGTCTACCATGTGGGCTAGAAAGGCATGATATTCCTTGCGAAGATATTTTTGAGCTTTGACGCAGTAGATGATTTGTAAATTTGTACTGGGTTTGTCACCATAAATGACAAGATTCTTGCCACTTGGCAGATTGAGGCAAACGGCCCTTTCGTGAAAAAGTATATCATCATGGTGAAGACTTAACCAATCCATACCGATCATGACATCAAAACTTTTTATAGTAATTGGCATAAGATTGATTTGAAACAAGTGCTCGTTTAAATTTAATGTACATCCTATGTACATATCGTTTGCGCTTTCCGTTTTACCGTTTGCCATTTCTACAGTGAATATTTTATTGAGTGGTTGGGGTTTTTGATTAAGTAAGTGTTTGAATTTATGACTCACAAAACTTCTCTCCGCACCGCAGTCAAAGAGTATGCATGCATAAATGTCGTCGAGGAGAAACATACCCGTAACCACCGTGGGGTCAGCTATTGCTTCGTTCTGCCCTATCGCCAGCACTCTTCCTACACCGCCAGTATTCTTTGTCTTAGGGCAATCCCTCTTGAAGTTCCTAGTTTCCCCACACCCATAACATGCCTGCCTTACTCCAATACCAGGAACTTGGGTGATTGGTCGCGCCAGTGCCTTACAGAAACGGGCAGTGTGCCCTTTCCTGTCGCAGCTTTTACAGTGCATTTCCAGGCAATTACCGTGGTGATGGTAATGGCATTTGTTGCACTTTGGTAGGTTCCCAGCATATTGCTTCGTTGGCGCGGGGGTAGCGGGAATAACAGTGGGGGCAGTAGCGGCATGGACCGCCACTATTTGTTTCTTTGAAGGTTCTTGCAAAGTTTGACCTTTTCTCTTGTTCTAGAACTTCTTGCTGTTGTTGCTGGCATTGTTGTCATTGTTGTTGCTTCCTTTGGTTGGTTCGGGGACGACGGTTGTGACACTTTGGCAGACCCCATGGTCAACGAGAGATTGCGCCAGTTCCTTGGCGTTGTCGAACGTTGTGGGTTTGGAGGCTAGTACACTTCCTCGAAGCTGGGGTGACAGTCCCCAGATATACCTTTCCACCTTTTGGCTTTCCAGAATCATCATTCCTGGGCAGAGTATTATCAACTCACTGAATCTATTTGTATAGCCTGTGATGTCCAAGCCTACCATTATAAAACCCCAAAGCTCCTTCTCGAGCTTCTGAATCTCGCCTCTTGGGCAGTACTCTCGTAGTAGCATTCAGTTCAGGTTTTCCCAACCCATGGAGTTTGCCACCACCAGAGTTAGTGACTTGACGTGGCCGTTCCACCACGTTAGGGCTTGTTCGGAGAAAGTACAGGCAGCAAAATTTACTTTGTTTTCTTCGGGGCAAGAGCATATCTTGAACACAGCTTCCGTTTTCTCTATCCATTGGGATAGAGTCATCACTCCCCCATTTCCATTAAAGGGGACGGGTTTGCTGTTAGAGAAGTCTTTGTAAGTACATTCCCCGGAACGGCCTTGGCTTTAGCCATTTGTAAAGTTGTTTATTCCTCCTCCTGACCCGTTGTTAGTTATTTGTGCCATGGCTGCGGTTACGACAGCTGTTACAGCAGCCTGAAAAGTAGCTGCATCCATAGATGGAGGGGGTGGTAGAGGTGGTGTTGGAGTTGTGTTTCTGCGTGCTGATCTACGGGGATGCATGTTCTGGTAAAGAAATAACAATGAAGACTATAAGTTTTTAATGATTTGACAATCGTGCATTAGAGGGTTAGTTATATCTGTAATTTGTATTGACCTTAGTTAATGGTTTCGAAGCTGATATAGCAATTTACATAATCTGATGAATTACGAGAGGTATGTACAGAAATACTTCATATATATATATATATATATATATATATATATATATATATATATATATATATATATATGTCAAACATACGTTGCGTTACATTTTTCTTTGAGGTTAGGAAAATTTGACCAATCTAAAGGTCTCCGATTACAAGTTTAAGGAAGGTAAAAACTTTATCCGAGGTCCTATTCTCTATCAAAATTGTTGGAGTTGGTCAAGTCCTACTTGCGGCGTGTTTTGCGTTTGGAGCTAGACTCCGTGTCCAAATGTTTGACTCCCATTAAACGTCTTTCTAAGACCTCTTGTTGTTCCTTTATCTCTCTTATTTCTGCAAGTGCTACCTCTAATTGGCTTTGAAGCGCCCCTGTGTGGAGTTGGGTATCTTCGTGTAGTCCGTCCAGACGATGAATGTCTGCGGCGTTACCCTGTACAGCAACATTGATATCACGAATTCGGACCGCTCGAACTACCGATTGGTAGGTCTAGTTGGCTATTTTGCCAACAAGGATGGGAAGCGCTCGATCGGCTGAACTTCCAGCACTGACGTCGTAGAACTCCCGACACATGCGAAAGGGAGGGTGTACACCCTATTGTTGGCTCCAATGGTGGATATGGCTTCCCCAAACGAGAGTGGGACCTTGGTAGCCCATTCTAATTGCGGGAGATCGTGGAGATGGTGGGTTGATTATTTCCGGCTCTGAGTCTGTTCCATCAGCACTTTCCTCTTCCTCATCCATAGGCTCTTCTTCCTTTTCGACTTCCTATTCGACTTCGACTTCCTCTTCGACTTCCTCTTCGATTTCCTCTGGGTCTTCTTCCGGATATTCTTCTAACCATCCACCGTTACCTTGGTTCGGGTAGTAGGGATCTCCCGGTATATGGAATCTGGCCATTTTTTCTGTACTAGAATAGAGGTATGAAAATTTTTATAAAAATTTCGGAGTAAAAAGGAAATTTTGTTCGACAACTTTCTAAATTTATCCAAATCTTGAGGTTTGCAGGATTAATATTGTCCTTATGTTTTTAAAACACCCTTATAGTATTTCCAATTTGTAAGTTTGGTTCTAGTATTTTTATTTGGTAAGTTTTTGACTTGTTGCCCACTACAACCATTCCTCGACATACGTTGGTCACATCCAGGATAAATTTAGTTGATCAGGCTATATTTATTCTCGATTTGATTACATACCCCTAGGCCTAGTCGTAGTGTCACAACTTTCCTTAATACTTTTTATACAACTTTGCTATGATACGAGACCGATGCACGCATGTAAAAATGTATATCACTTTAATTTATTAAACATATCGTTTGTGAAAACGTTTTGTCAGAGGGTTTTTGGTCCCTTTTGCATTTATAGTTTGTATATCCTATGTGGTTCGATATACTTAGTTCACTATAAACAATGCTCTGATACCAATCTGTCACACCCCTAAACTACAATGGCGGAAACATTCGGGGGTGGGTGACTTCACCTAGTACCACAACAGTTGAATATCGTAAAGAAAGTAACACAACCATCATATATATAACAAAAACTTACATTGTTGCGTAATACATGTTTCAAAAGAATATTACAAATATGATGATTTAAAAATGTTTTAATAATAGACGCCTTAGCGTTCCTTCTCCAAAAGCTGGTGGTTACCTGTATTACTGATTCCCTGAGAAATACAAGTAGTTTCGGAAAAGTGTCAACTATAAAGTTCGTGAGTTCATAAGTGTTTTTGTACTGAAAAATGTATGTCTTTTAGAAGAAAATAGGTGAATGTGGTTTCCATAAAATCCAATATTTTCTACATATAGTTTGAAAAAGTCCCAAAGGTTGGAGGGCGTTAGTATCTTTCGTGCTCAAATGATGAAGGTGAATTTATACTCAAAATAATGTAAATACTGAATGCATTCATGAGTCTCGTAAATCAAACTTATTTTTATACTTCCGTGTGAGTTTTATAATCATGCTATTGACACAGACTGCATGTAACAATGTTCTTCACGCGTTGTAGTGTGATGACATTTGTCACCCCAGACCTGTCGATCTAACTGTAGCTAACAGTTTAGGTGCGAGATTGTCAATCCCGTATAGATCTATACACAAGTATCACGCTCTCCCTCCAAGAGATTATCGTTTATAATACATGACTTGAAATGCATACTTGAGAGTACATTGAAGTAGAATATCTCACAACACTTAGTAGAAATAGATTTACCAAAAGAAGGTCTATAGTTTTTCCAAAAGTGTGTTCCATTTGGTGATAATAACTCGATGAAATACTAACTTTTCATGCAAAGTAAAATGTTGATATCGAAGCATTTTAATAATATAGATGTTGTATTTAAATCTATATAAAGCGATATGTTTTCTTGTATTGCATTTGTATTCTCCCCCCCCCCCCCCCCCTTAAAACATGAAAAAAGACGTGAAAAGTAGGGGTATGAACTCACTTGTTTGGTTTGAAGAGAGTGACACTAGAATCGAGCAGAACCTCAACTGCAGAAAGCTGCGTTTTCAGATTCTTTGGGGATCTCGTTAGCGTAAAACCTTCGTCGGGGCTCGGGTATGGAATCGAGGGTGTCGGGATAGTATCTGGAGCTTAAGAGAGTGTAAGAGTGAGAGGAGAGTTGAGAAATGTGTACCAAAACCCAAGGCTCATGCACTCTATTTATAGTGCTGAAACACCCCGTACGCTGGGCGTACTCTGGAGTCATCATTGCTTACGACTTGAGCCTAGCTAGCATGTTAGCCGATGGGACGCGACATTGCGTCTGAGTATGCTGGGCGTACACTAAATTACGTTGGGCGTAATTTGTATTTCCAACTTCTAAATTCTGTAACTTTCACGTATGACCTCCATTTTTCACGTTCTTTATATCCGCACGTAGGTGATACTATGCTCTACAACTTTCATTTAGACTCCGTCGGCCAGTTTTGATTTTATTTTTAATAGGATATTTTTAGTAGGCCAGGACTGCTAAAGTCCGTTAAAAATCCATAACTTCTTTATCCGACTCCTATTGTGGAGACCTTCAACTCTCGTTTAGGTTGCGTTGGCTAAAAATTGTTCGATCTTCAATTCGAGTTTTTAGCTGTCTACCGCTGTTACGAAACTTAGAAAATTCGTAACTTCTTCATACGAAGTCCAATTTGGGCGTTCTTTTTATGCACATTCACGGTTTAACATAATCTACGACTTTCATTTAGATACCTAAGGCTAAAATGCATTTTATTGAAATTTCACTTTTCACGTTTAACAATGTTTTACCGGGTGTGTCGTGGATTTTCGAGTGGTCATAACTTTTTCGTTATAACTTGGATTTGAATGTTCTTTATGTTTTTGGAAACCTTGGCATGATATCTAACATTTGATGCATCCCAATTTAGATTTTAGAACACTTTATTTTTGAAGCTAATTTTGTTGATTCCAAATAGTTCGTTGTATTTGACTTTTAAATGTTACATTGATTTGAAAAATATAGGGTTGTCACAAGCTCTGCCCGTGAGAAGCCCGATTTTTGTGAAGGTTTCCCGGTTTCACCGAAGAATACTACTTCTACAAGCCATATCGTTGTCCGATCATCTTCTGATCATGTGAGTGTATAGTTACTTTCTTCTAACACATAAATATAAAGTATTAAATATGAAATATGTGCTATGTGTAATATATTATTTGTCTATTTGAGATGGGCTTGGAATTGATGTTTTATACGGGTGTTAAATGATTTAAACTGTGTTTGTATTTATATCTACAAATATGTTGGGTAAAACATGGGTAGATGGAATAGTTAGTGACAATGCGACTTCATGCCTATTGAGTAAAGCCTTGGTGACGATACGACTTTGTGCCTATTGAGTAAAGCCTTGGTGACGATTCGACTTCGTGCCTATTAAGTAGAGCCTTTGTGACAATGCGACTTCATGCCTATTGAGTAAAACCTTGGTGACGATGTGACTTCGTGCCTATTTCATTAACCTTGGTGACGATGTGACTTTGTGCCTGTTGAGTAAACCTTGGTGACTATGGAGTTAGCGCCTGATAACTATGGATTTATTATCTAATAGATAGACTTTGGCGGTAATGGACTTCTTGCCAATTCCTTAGGTAAATCCTTAGGAATGAATGAATGAAGGATAGTGGGTTCTTAGGGTAAACCCTTGAGAAAATAAAGGAGATATAGGGATGGGTATTTGGGTAGATTGTTTGATAATTGAATATAATAAATGTATTTGTAACATCCCGAAAATACAGTCTGAAAATTTCGTTTTAAATCAGTAATAAAACCATATTCATCAACATCAAATAAGAACCATAAACTATGTATCTCAAAATATCGTAACAACTGTCAAATATATTAGAGTATAAAAATCCCAGGTTGAACAAATGGTGTGTGCACTGCAATCTTCCCGAGCTCCACTTTTGAAAACTAAGTACCTGAAACCAAAACTGAAAACTGTAAGCACGAAGCTTAGTGAGCTCCCCCAAACTACCACATACCATACAATAACATATAAAGCAACTACTGGGCCTTGCTGTGACAACCCGAAATTTCCATTTTGTACGAACAATATCTATTCAATAGAAGCCAGTCCAGTTTCAGTGATTTTCAGACTTTTCCGAATAAGTTTGTGTACATTAGGGTTTACGTTTAAGGAGATATAAGGAGAGTGGATGCTCCTGGGTTTGTGAAACTTCAGCATTTCAAAAATTCATAATGTTAGAGTCCAATTCCAGAATAAAATATTTTCTGCCAAAATATTCCAGGACTATAAATAGAATTCTGAACTAAATAATTCATTATTCACATTTCCATCTAGAGAAAAGCCATTTTCTCTCTCACGGATATTCGGGTTTTTATCCCAAATCGTGAGTCTACTTTCCTAGATGTCTTTTAATACTTGTTATATGCTTAATAACATTGTTTACATGTCTAAAATGAAAGATTCGGGAGTTTACCGCCCAAGAACGTTCTTGGGGAGTAAACTCCAAAACGAAGCCTAAGAGCTATCTAGTCCCATTTCCTTGTTAGGTAGCTAGTTAAGGACATTATGTATGATCTTTTAAGGCTAGAACACAATCAAGAACACTTAGCTTTTGGATTTTACGGCCCAAGAATTTCTTGGACCGTAAACACCATTTTTCAAGGGCTTAAAGTGCCCTAAACAACCCTTAAGGCTTTAGACATTAACCCTCTATTACTTGTAGCTTGAATGGGGAGTAAAACACATCAAAATCATCCCTAAAAGGGATTTTACCGCCAAGGATATGCTCTTGGGCCGTAAACTCCAAGTAAAGGCACCAAAGTGTGCCTAAAGTCCCCTTTAGCCTAAATCAAAAGTCTAGAAATTATCCTTTGTGTGCAAGAGGCCTAAATGAATTAAAACACCCACCCCATAGGATTATACGGCCGTAAACTCTAGGGGATATGGCCTTTAGGCCGTAAACTCCTCAAAGGAGCATTCTAAGGCCCTAAACTACCTAAAGGATTAAACCACCCATGCTAGGGTTATTCTAGAATTCATGTAGCACCTTGAAACACTTAAAACCACCAAGAGTGGAGTTCACAGCCGTAAACTCAAGGGTTTACGACCGTAAACTCCAAGGGTGGGGTTTGTTGGGTGGTAAACTCTTATTCAAAGTCATTTGGTACATTAAACCCTTTTGCCTTGTCCCATATCGACTTAGATGCAACCCTTAGGACCTATAACACTTATACAATGTGTTTGCATGTTGCTGAGTGTCCCAACTTATTTCATTAAGTTATTATTTGGCTAATTACTTATATATATGCTTATTATATGATAACTAGGCTCGTGCGTGTAAACAAGTCTCCGTTTGCCACCTAGCATGGTATCCGACACTACAATCCAAACAGCTCACCACAAGTGAGTTCATACCCCTTTAATCAACCTTTGAAATGATTTTAAATGTTTTAAATACTTTATGGGGGGGGGGGAATACAAGTTAAATACTTATAGTTATTACTTCAATCACATGTGATTGCATTAATCACATGTCATTAATAACTAGCAAACCGATGATTTCATCACCGTTCAAACAGTTTTACTTCAAAATGTTTTTCAAACTCTTTTACTTATCAAATGCTATTATTTAAACTTTGTTTTACTTCTTATAAATTGCATGTCCATATATGTATACATATATAAATAATGTTTAAACGGTTTAGGAAGGCCATCCGCCCTATTTCCTTTTTCTCGATTTGGATTTGGTCTGGTGGGATTTCGGGTAACCATCCGAAGGTCGTTTCAATATTAATTATATATCAATATACATCTATAGACATAAAATTACTTCCATATTCATACGTACTAGACACATCATTACTAAGTTACCATCGGGGTAACGCAGAATCATACTACTACAACTTCTAGATCAATGAGTCAGTTCATTCATGAGTCTATACATTACATTACTACTAGAACATATACAACTATATTAGGATGAGAACATATACAACTATACTAGGATGAGAACATATACAACTATACTAGGATGAGAACATATACAACTATAATAGGAGAAGAACATCTACAACTATACTAGAACGAGAAACATTACATTACATATACGAGAATACGTTAACAATTATGATCCACTGTATCGGAGCATGCCTTAAATGTCATGGCCCGAGTTGTAGCCAGAATTCTCTTGGAGGGAGAGCGTGAGTTTGCGTATAGATCTATACTGGATTGACAATCCTACACCTTGCTACTAGCTACAGCCGGACCTGCAGGTCTGCGGGTGCCAAAAGTCATTCCGTTATTACGACCATTCGTATGTTGTTGTTACCAGTCGATAGTATGGTGCAATTATCACATTATACCTTAATATAAATTCGGTTTAATGTAGTTAGTACAACAGTAGTTCCGATAATACAAAACTACAGTACTATAATGATTTACCCATTACATATCTTTAGTGATAACCTCACTTAAACATCAATGTACAAACTATATTTTGTTAAATGATAGTTACACTTGGGAAATTACACACTTTTACAACAAACGAGCATACAAAACAGTTAAGCCTTGGTAGAAGGCCACTTTAATAGAAAATATAGGTTTTTCTGAGAGATTCAAACTTTTACAAACACTTACATACATTTTACAAACTTATACTTGAGACATGTTCAAACGTTTTTGATAACAAACACAGACACTAAAATACTTATGAACTCACCAGCTTAATGCTGATAAACTCTTTCAAAATAACTTGTATTCTCAGGTCATCAGTAGATAGGTACCGATGCCAGCTTTTGAGAAGATGGAGCGCATTCAAGACTCATCTTATTATTTTGATTTACATTATTTTGGTGTCTATAACTGTACAAAACACGCTTGTATTAAAATTATATATTTAATGCAATGGATGATGTTGTTTTCTTATTTACATTTACTATGTTGTGATACTTTACATGACGTCCTACACCCCAAAATGTTTCCGCCGTTCTTGGTTTTGGGGTGTGACAGATTGGTATCAGAGCATTGATTATAGTGAATCAAGTATATCAACCCATAAAAGATATACTAAACTATAAACCAATTAGGGATTAAAGCACTCTGACCAAGAGTCTATACTTTAAATATTAAAATATTTAATTAAGTATACTGGTCTGCATTCATACTAAAATCAGTGTCACAATGACAAGAACAAAAGTATTATGATTGTTAAATATCACAAGTGAGCTCGGGGATGTATGGTCAGTCCTGGGAATGGCATAGCCTGATCAACTATGCTGGTCCGAGGAGTGATTAGCATATGCCCTAGAATGGTTGTGATGTGTTAACAAGTCTAAAAACTTACCAACAATACCACAAGAAGATCAGTAGAACTTAAACATAAAATACTATAGGTGTATTTTGTACTACTAGTTACATGTATACTATATTCTTATACCTCTCTTCTCGCGTAGATTTAAATGGCTGGATTCCATCATGGCGACCCGTACTTTCCAAATGAAGGCAATGTCGGGTGGATCGAAGAAGAGCCCAAAGATGAGCATCCAATCCCTTTGGATGATCACCTCACAAAAGGCTTTTCTGATGGATCTGACTCGGAGCCTGAAGTCAACAACCTACCACTAGTAGGTCAAGCCCCGAACAACAACGCCCGACCGGCTTTTCCAGGTCCTACTCCCTTGTGGGCAAACAACTTGAATCGCTGGAGTGATGAACAGGGTCAACCCTTACCACACTTTGGGGACCGAAGCTGTTACAACGTCAGTGAAGGTGGCTCTGCTGACCGAGCTCTGCCCGTCATTATCCGCAGGATAGCTCGTAATGTTGAGCAAGGTCGAGCAGCCATCGACCGGGTCATGGAGATTGATGCCAACTCAGGTGTCAACACAGTCCGCATCCACCGTCTTGAAGAAGACATGGAACGGACCCGGAGAACCAATGAAACCCTGCAGCAACAGCTGGCTGCCTCCCGAGCTGAAGTCTTGGAACTTCGAGCCCGTCAGAGAGCTCAGGATCGACACCTTCAAGAGGTGTTTCGTCAAGTGTCAGACCTCAGGGCTCGCCCGAGGAATTCCCATCGCCGTTAGATGATGTCTAGTACATCTCTGTCTTTTGGTTAAGGAATAGCCTTTAACATTTGTGCTCTAAGTAGCACTTGTCTGTAAAATATTCCTAACTTTCAGTACTCTAATTAGGAATCTAAGAACTGTCAAACTTATCTGTATGGTATGATGTAAGACCTACTGTTAGGTCGATTTTACCTAAACTTACTACATGAGTAATGCCAGTATTATTGAAATCTATCTAATTTGTGGGAAAAATTTGTACAATTGTGTTTTCCTACTAATATTCCTTATTGTGATTTCAAACACTCATTCAACTGTTGGGCTATGGTTAGTTAGTCCATGTGTCACTCTCACGTTGCTTACAAATTGATTCTTACCATTTTTCTTATCTTTATAAACTTACAGCTAAAAGATGCCTCCTCGCAAATCTCCCAGGAATAACCCTACACCTCCACCACCTCCTCCGCCTCCGGTCATCGATACTGCAGCCTTGAATGCTGCCGTAGTTGCAGCAGTGGCAACTGCCATGCCTCAGTATCACTCATCTGACGCCAACAGAGGTGGAACCCCTGTTGAATCAACCCCGGTTGAAACCCCTGTGCGCTTGAGAGAGTGCTCCTACAAGGATTTCACCAATTGTAAGGCGAAGCCTTTCTATGGCACCGGCGGAGTCATTGCCCTCTCGCAATGGTCCGAGAAGACTAAATCAGTCTTCGAAATCTGTTCATGCCCTGCTGCGAGCAAAGTCAAATATGCCGCATGCACCTTTGAGGGAAAGGCCCTGACGTGGTGGAACAGCCACGTGAAAGCTCTAACCCTCGTCATAGCCAACGACATGGGCTGGGAAACGATGAAAGACCTCATGATGGAGGAATACTGCCCGAGGGGCGAAGTCCAAAAATTGGAACATGAACTTTGGAACCTGACTATGAAGGGCACCAACGTGGTCGCTTATACTGCCCGATTTAGCGAACTGGTGGCCCTCTGCCCCAATATGGTTTCCACTGAGGGGAAAATGATCGAGAAGTACATATGGGGGCTAGTGCCTCCGTATCAGGGGAATGTCCTAGCATCAAACCCCGCTACCTTCGACAGTGCCAAGCGACTGGCACAGCGACTCATTGACCATGGAGTCAAAACCCCTGCAACCACAACAACCTTAGCCATCCCGGAACCCTCCAAACATGCTGACACTAAGCGGAAATTCTGGGATGAAAAGAAGAAGCAGCAAGCAGCCAAAAAGCAGCAAATCGTGGCAGTGCATGCCACGGTAACCCCTACTGCTGCTACTGCTCCGGGGAAGCAGTATGCTGGAAGTTTTCCTAAGTGCAACAAATGCAACTTCCACCACAACGACCCTTGTCGTGAAATGCAGTGCTCTAACTGCAACAGGAAAGGACACACCGTCCGTTTCTGTAAGTTCCCGGCACAACCGATCACCCAAGTCCCTGGCTCTGGCGCGAGCCCGACCTGCTATGGATGTGGCGAAGCAGGCCACTTTAAGAGGGACTGCCCCAAAGCGAGGAATGCTGGAGGAGCAGGGAGGGTACTAGCTATAGGACACGGGGAAGCAGTTGCTGACCCGACAGTGGTGACTGGTACGTTCCTCCTCGATAAATCCTATACATGCATTCTGTTCGATAGTGGAGCGGAGCGAAGCTTCGTAAACCATAAATTTGCTCGCATGCTTAAACAACAACCACACACACTTAAGGAACAATTCACAGTAGAAATGGCTAATGGGAAAACTGAAAGTACGAATAGCATATACTTAGGTTGTACCCTAACTCTAGATAACATTTCATTCCCAATCGACCTCATGCCGGTCTCAATAAAAAGCTTCGATGTTATCATTGGCATGGATTGGTTAAGCCTTCATCGCGCTGACATCATGTGCTACGAGAAAGCAGTCCGTCTAAACCTCCCGTCTAACGAAACTCTTATAGTCTACGGCGACAAACCCGGTGCAAGTCTTTGTATTATATCCAGTATTCAAGCACAGAAGTACCTGCGTAAGGAATACCATGCATTCCTTGCTCACGTCGTCAACATGAGCCTCGAAACGAAAGAACTAAAGAACATCCCAGTAGTGAGCGACTTCCCCGACATTTTCCCAGAAGAACTACCTGGGTTACCTCCGCAACGACAGGTCGAGTTCAGAATCGACTTAGTCCCAGGAGCAACCCCAGTAGCCAAGTCGCCCTACTGCTTAGCACCAGCTGAGATGTAGGAACTCTCTGGCCAACTTAACGAACTGCTCAGCAAGGGCTTTATAAGACCAAGTTTCTCACCTTGGGGAGCACCGGTCTTGTTCGTTAAGAAGAAAAGACGGAACATTTTGTATGTGTATCGACTACAGAGAACTCAACAAACTGACGGTCAAAAATCGTTACCCTCTGCCTCGCATAGACGATCTATTTGATCAACTGCAAGGGGAGAACTATTTTTCCAAAATTGATCTGAGATCCGGATATCACCAGTTACGAGTACTAGAGGAGGATGTGCTGAAGACAGCCTTCCGAACTCGTTACGGACATTACGAGTTCGTGGTGATGCCATTCGGATTGACCAATGCGCCTGCAGTCTTCGTGGATCTGATGAATAGAGTATGCCGACCTTACTTGGATCAGTTCGTCATCGTTTTCATTGACGACATCCGGATCTACTCCCGAAGTAAGGAAGAGCATGGCGATCACCTGCGACAAGTTCTAGGGACATTACGAAGGGAAAAACTTTATGCGAAGTTCTCGAAATGTGAATTTTGGATCTGAAGAGTCGAATTCTTAGGACACGTGGTAAGCGAAGAGGGAATCCACGTGGACCCATCCAAAATTAAAGCCATTGAGAATTGGTCAGCACCGAAGACGCCTACTGAAATTCGTCAATTTCTAGGTCTCGCTGGCTACTACCACAGATTCATTCAGAACTTCTCCCGAATAGTGAAACCCCTTACAACCCTGACCCAGAATGGTGTGGCCTTTGACTGGGAAGAGAAACAAGAGAGAGCGTTCCAAACGCTCAAACGAGCCTTGTGCATCGCGCCAATACTATCACTTCCCGAAGGGATAGACGACTTCGTAGTCTATTGCGATGCATCAAATCAAGGGCTTGGGTGTGTTCTGATGTAGCGAGGTAAGGTCATCGCCTACGCCTCGAGACAGTTGAAGACTCACAAAGTTAACTACACAACCCACGATCTTGAGCTAGGAGCAGTGGTGTTTGCTCTGAAGATATGGAGACATTACTTGTACGAAACGAAAAGCACTATCTTTACCGACCACAAGAGTTTACAACACATTTTCGATCAGAAGGAGCTCAACATGAGACAACGACGGTGGGTCGAGCTACTCTGTGACTACGAATGCGATATTCGTTATCATCCGGGTAAAGCCAACGTAGTAGCAGACACCCTAAGTCGGAAGGAATATTCTGGTCGCAAGGTCAAGTCATTGTCAATAACCATCCATTCACACTTGTCTAAGCAAATTCAGGCGGCTCAACTTGAAGCCATGAAACCTGAAAATGTGATGAGTGAATCCCTTAGAGGAATGGACAAGAATTTAGAAGCCAAGGGTGACAGAGCCTTATATTTCATGAACCGGATCTGGACACCGAAACACGGTGGTTTCCGAGACTTGGTCATGACCGAGGCGCACAACACTCGGTATTCCGTCCACCCAGGTTCAGATAAGATGTATCTAGATCTTAAAAAGCTATATTGGTGGCCTAATATGAAAGCAGAGATTGCTACCTTCGTAAGTAAATGCCTTACTTGCGCAAAGGTGAAGGTCGAGTACCAGAAGCCCTCTGGTTTATTGCAACAACCAGAGATTCCAGAATGGAAATGGGAGCGGATCACTATGGATTTCATAACCAAGTTGCCCAAGACAACGGGTGGACTTGATATCATATGGGTCATCGTCGATAGATTGACCAAGTCTGCACACTTCCGGCCTATTAAAGAAACTGACAAGATGGAGAAACTTACGAGAACATACATTAGGGAAATCGTACGACTACATGGTGTACCTATGTCCATTATCTCCGATAAAGATAGTAGGTTCACCTCAAGATTCTGGCAATCACTACAACATTCCCTAGGAACAAGGCTAGACATGAGCACCGCTTATCATCCACAAACAGACGGACAGAGTGAGAGGACCATCCAAACACTGGAAGATATGTTGCGAGCCTGCGTGATTGACTTTGGGAAGGCATGGGATACTCATTTACCCCTTGTCGAGTTTTCCTATAATAACAGTTATCACACGAGCATCAAGGCTGCTCCATTTGAAGCCCTCTACGGCCGAAAGTGCAGATCCCCTCTATGTTGGGCTGAGGTGGGTGATACCCAATTAGCCATGGGGCAAGCTTCCGGCAGTACTCTCACCAGTCCGGAGATCATTCGGGAAACGACAGAGAAAATCGTTCAGATCCGTGAACGATTAAAAGCCTCTAGAGACCGACAAAAGAGCTAAGCTGATAAACGAAGAAAACCTTTGGAATTTCAGGTAGGAGACCGAGTCCTTCTCAAAGTCTCACCCTGGAAGGGCTTGATACGCTTCGGAAAGCGTGGGAAGCTAAATCCGAGGTACATAGGGCCTTTCGAGATTCTTGCAAGAGTCGGCCCCGTAGCTTACAAACTCGACCTACCCGACGCACTTCGTAACGTACATTCTACATTCCACGTATCTAACTTGAAAAAGTGTCTGTTCGACGAGACTCTTGTTATCCCACTCGACGAGATCGATCAACGAGAGCCTCAACTTCGTGGAAGAACCTATAGAGATCATGGACCGTGAGGTCAAGCAGACAAAACAAAGCCGTATCCCTATCGTGAAGGTTCGCTGGAACGCCAAGCGAGGACCGGAATTCACTTGGGAACGCGAGGATCAGATGAAACTGAAATACCCTCGTCTTTTCGCTTAATTGTTTGTAACATCTTATTTGCTTAAATTCTAATTTCGGGACGAAATTCCTTCTAACGGGGGGATGATGTGACAACCCGAAATTTCCATTTTGTACGAACAACATCTATTCAATAGAAGCCAGTCCAGTTTCAGTGATTTTCAGACTTTTCCGAATAAGTTTGTGTACATTAGGGTTTACGTTTAAGGAGATATCAGGAGAGTGGATGCTCCTGGGTTTGTGAAACTTGAGCATTTCAAAACTTCATAATGTTAGAGTCCAATTCCAGAATAAAATATTTTCTGCCAAAATATTTCAGGACTATAAATAGAATTTTGAACTAAATTATTCATTATTCACATTTCCAACTAGAGAAAAGCCATTTTCTCTCTCACGGATCTTCGGGTTTTTATCCCAAATCTTGAGTCTACTTTCCTATATGTTTTTTAATACTTGTTATATGCTTAATAACATTGCTTACATGTCTAAAATGAGAGATCCGGGAGTTTACCGCCCAAGAACGTTCTTGGGGAGTAAAACTCCAAAACGAAGCCTAAGAGCTATCTAGTCCCATTTCCTTGTTAGGTAGCTAGTTAAGGACATTATGTATGATCTTTTAAGGCTAGAACACAATCAATAACACTTAGCTTTTGGAGTTTACGGCCCAAGAATTTCTTGGACCGTAAACACCATTTTTCAAGGGCTTAAAGTGCCCTAAACACCCCTTAAGGCTTTAGACATTAACCCTCTATTACTTGTAGCTTGAATGGGGAGTAAAACACATCAAAATCATCCCTAAAAGGGAGTTTACCGCCAAGGATATGCTCTTGGGCCGTAAACTCCAAGTAAAGGCACCAAAGTGTGCCTAAAGTCCCCTTTAGCCTAAATCAAAAGTCTAGAAATTATCCTTTGTGTGCAGGAGGCCTAAATGAATTAAAACACCCACCCCATAGGAGTTTACCGCCGTAAACTCTAGGGGAAATAGACTTTAGGCCGTAAACTCCTCAAAGGAGCATTCTAAGGCCCTAAACTACCTAAAGGATTAAACCACCCATGCTAGGCTTATTCTAGAATTCATGTAGCACCTTAAAACACCCAAAACCACCAAGATTGGAGTTCACGGCCGTAAACTCAAGGGTGTACGACCGTAAACTCCAAGGGTGGGGTTTGTTGGGTGGTAAACTCTTATTCAAAGTCATTTGGTACATTAAATCCTTTTGCCGTGTCCCATATCGAGTTAGATGCAACCCTTAGGACCTATAACACTTATACAAAGTGTTTGCATGTTGCTGAGTGTCCCAACTTATTTCATTAAGTTATTATTTGGCTAATTAGTTATATATATGCTTATTATATGATAACTAGGCTCGTGCGTGTAAACAAGTCTCGTTTGCCACCTAGCACGGTATCCAACACTACCATCCAAACTGCTCACCACAAGTGAGTTCATACCCCTTTAATCAACCTTTGAAATGATTTTAAATGTTTTAAATACTTTATGGGGGGAATACAAGTTAAATACTTATAGTTATTACTTCAATCACATGTGATTGCATTAATCACATGTGATTAATAACTAGGAAACCGATGATTTCATCACTGTTCAAACTGTTTTACTTCAAAATGTTTTACAAAATCTTTTACTTATCAAATGCTATTATTTAAACTTTGTTTTACTTCTTATAAATTGCATGCCCATATATGTATAGATATATAAATAATGTTTAAAGGGTTTAGGAAGGCCATCCGCCCTATTTCCTTTTTCTCGATTTGGATGTGGCCTGGTGGGATTTCAGGTAACCATCCGAAGGTCGTTTCAATATTAATTATATATCAATATACATCTATAGACATAAAATTACTTCCATATTCATACGTACTAGACACATCATTACTAAGTTACCACCGGGGTAACGCAGGATCATACTACTACAACTTCTAGATCAATGAGTCAGTTCATTCATGAGTCTATACATTACATTACTACTAGAACATATACAACTATACTAGGATGAGAACATATACAACTATACTAGGATGAGAACATATACAACTATACTGGGAGGAGAACATCTACAACTATACTAGAACGAGAAACATTACATTACATATACGAGAATACGTTAACAATTGTGATCCACTATATCGGAGCATGCCTTAAATGTCATGGCCCGAGTTGTAGCCAGAATTCTCTTGGAGGGAGAGCGTGAGTTTGCGTATAGATCTATACTAGATTGACTATCCTACACCTTGCTACTAGCTACAGCCGGACCTGTAGGTCTGCGGGTGCCAAACGTCATTCCGTTATTACGACCATTCGTATGTCGTTGTTACCAGTCGATAGTATGGTGGAATTATCACATTATACCTTAATATAAATTCGGTTTAAGGTAGTTAGTACAACAGTAGTTCCGATAATACAAAACTACAGTACTACAATGATTTACCCATTACATATTTTTAGTGATAACCTCACTTAAACATCAATGTACAAACTATATTTTGTTAAATGATAGTTACACTTGGGAAATTACACACTTTTACAACAAACGAGCATACAAAACAGTTAAGCCTTGGTAGAAGGCCACTTTAATAGAAAATATAGATTTTTCTGAGAGATTCAAACTTTTACAAACACTTACATACATTTTACAAAGTTATACTTGAGACACATTCAAACGTTTTTGATATCAAACACAGACACTAAAATACTTATGAACTCACCAGCTTAATGCTGATAAACTCTTTCAAAATAACTTGTATTCCCAGGTCATCAGTAGACAGGTACCGATGCCAGCTTTTGAGAAGATGGAGCGCATTCAAGACTCGTCTTATTATTTTGATTTATATTATTTTGGTGTCTATAACTGTACAGAACACGCTTGTATTAAAATTATATATTTAATGCAATGGATGATGTTGTTTGCTTATTTACATTTACTGTGTTGTTATACTTTACATGACGTCCTCCGCCCCAGAACGTTTCCGCCGTTCTTGGTTTTGGGGTGTGACACTTGCACACTGCATCGGACCGTTGTGCGGAAACTACATCGGACCGAAGTCTGGAACTAACCGAGGCATTGCCCTCTGCATCGGACCGAAGTCCGGAAACTGCATCGGACCGAAGTCCGGATCTAACCAGGGCCTTGCCCTCTGCATCGGACCAAAGTCCGGAAACTGCATCCGATCGAAGTCCGGAACTAACCAGGGCCATGCCCTCTGCGTCGGACCAAAATCCGGAAACTGACTGAACATAGCATAGCATAATCATAACTACTAACATAACACATATACTGCATACTGCATCGGACCAAAGTCTGGAACGCATAACACAAAGACATACTTGAGTCACAAAGACATCAAGCACACTGAACTACTGCATCAGACCGATGTACGGAACTCACTGAACATAACATAACATGATCATGGCATATAATATGAACACATATTCTGCATACTGCATCGGACCATAGTCCAGAACACATAACACATACCATGCCTGTATCACGAAGACATCAAGCATACTGAACTACTACATCGGACTGAAGTCCGAAACTACTTCTAACTTAAACGGGCCGGCATTGTGGCCATAGACCTGTTCCTACTGAAAGGAAACTCACCTCACACTGCTGAAGTCCCATAGACACAATCCCACACTACTGAAGTCCCGCAGACTCAACCCTAGCTGCTGGATGATAGATTCCCGAACTATCAACACCAAATAACACCCAATTAATAATTGGGTTCTAACTCATAACTATAAATACATACTTTGGATAATTACTACATTACCCCTAGCTTGGCTTACCGAAGCCCAAGGCCCAACCCATAGGCCAAAAATCAACTAGGGATCAAAGCCCAACATATGGCCCAACTTTCCAAATTTGGCCCAAACCTCTACATGGACTTCGCTTAAGGCCCAACTGTTCAGTCCAGTCCAACATGTCTCATTCTAAGGGCCCAATATCTTACAACCATCTATGCCCAAACTATGGCCCATCTAAGGCCCAATTTTCCAAATTGGGCCCAATCCTTCATATGGGCCTTACTCTAAAGCCCAACTAATTATTCTAGTCCATTTGCTCATTCTTGGATGGCCCAACACAAAGCCCACGTGAAATTAGGGTTTCACATAAAATGATGATTAGGGTTAAGTGTTTCTTACTTAACCCATTAAGGACTTAATCCATTAAATGCTCTGCTCTACTATACATGAGATGGAGTGATTGGGCTTAATACATAATCCCATCTCAATGGCCCAAAAGTGGGTCCAATAAGTCTAAGGCCCAAACACTCACAATTAGGGTTTTCTAAACCCTAATTAGGGTTCCTCATCCAAACGTGGCCCAATAGGCCCAAAATAAATCTCTAAGCCCATTAGGGTTTTGCTTATGGGACACAACCCACTACCACCTCGGGTAGTGGTGGTTCATGGCGGCTCACGGCGGCGGCCACCACCTTATGATGGTGGTTTTGTGTTTCTTTTATTATTCAATTTGCTAGTTACAATTACAGTTTTTAATCATCAATTACACATGCACTAACTAACAAACACACACAGCCACTCTAGTGGTGGCCGGTGGTGGTAGAGGGTGGCAGCCACCATGGTTGGCAACCATGGTGCTTTTTTCATGGTTTCCGGCCAAAAAGCACACCTCTACTATCTAAGCAACACCAAATTTGCAACACATGAGCTGAACCCGTGAAACACGCCCATTAGACATCTTGTGGTGGCACGCGGCGAGGATGACAGCAGCAGTCACCATGGCCGACTGCCATGGTGGTTCTTTCATAGCTACCCTTCGATAGAAAACCCACGCAACCATAAGACTAGTAACAGCAGCACCGGATACATACATACTTGCGTTACATGGATGAAACGCACACCACAAACTCCATTGGAGTGACTGTTGACCAGAGCAGCGGAGAAGAAGCGCGTGAGTGGCGGCGGACACAACTGTGGGGTAGCACCAAGGGTCTGAGAAGGAACTCCACCATGAACGACATTAGCAGGAACAGCAAGAAAAGGGACCTTCGCCCTTGGTCCTCACTGACGTCGGCCATCAGAGTGACGATGTGCCGGTTGACAGCCCGTATCGGCTGCAAAGCATTGGCGGCTAACGGCAGTCAGCGGGCGTCCCGGTGTTGATCGGAAAAACAAGGAGAAGGGGGAGCGACGGCTGGGGAGTCACAAGGGTAGTGGCGACTGTGGAAATCATGATCTAGGGTTTGGGTTCTTTGGTTGCACTCCTTTGACAAGAGGATGAGGGATCGGATATATCCCGTAACTCCAAACCAAATTACATTGCCAAAAATACACTTTTGGTCCCTCCTCCCCATATAATTTTCAGCATCAATCCAAAATTTACCTTTTAAACCCTAATCCCATAAATTCCTTTCATAATAGATCCCTATATTACTAATAAGCCCCTTAAGCCTTCAAATCTTTTCAATTTAAATCCATTTATTACCAAACGCACCCTAACATCTGTAATTATGACTTTAAATTCCTCGAAACCAACGCCTCGCTAAATTATTTATTCATTTTAGGGCTTCTATACATTTATTTATTTATTTTATAAATGGGGTGTTACAGTATTATTGTGGGTTGAAAACCCTATATGCTCACTAGGCTCCCAAGCCTGACCCACTCAGTTTTCTTTGTATCATAGGTATCAATACGAAGACATATTTCACTGAGAGATTAAAGGAGATGTAAATCATTAGTGTAAATAAATGTAAGTTCTGTTTATGCTTATGTGTCTGTATCGGAACATGACATCCCAAGATTTTGTTATATAATGAAAATACATTCTCATTGAGAAACATTTTGATAAATTCTTATGATATTTTGTTTTGGGAACAAATTCCGCAACAATTTTCTTTAAACGATTACTCTGATTATAAAAACAAAGCATAGACAAATCGGTCTTTTCTGGCCGTGAAATTGGGTATGTCACACCCATTAATTCAAAACACCCTTCAAGTGTGTGTCCAATTTTATAGCAATATGAACACCATCTATCATCATTCTTTCCATTCTTCTTTATTCTTTCTTGTTCAAGTTACTTTAAGATTTTCCTTTGATGCTAATTTTTTGGAGCTGTATTGTTGTTGGTATAGAAAGCGACGGCTTCTCCCATTGTACTTCTAGTAGCACCAATTTTTTTTATGCTGTTCATATTGACTCAAAATTTGATATGCATTGTTTAGTGTGAGTAGAGGATCGATACTCAGATTTGCATCCTTAGGGCTCCTTATTCTTCATTGAGTCCTATCAGAAATTCATAAAAGCAGTCATTTTCTCTTGATCTTGCAATCTCTTTTACGATTTCACACTTGCAACCTTGGCAGGTGCATGCCTATAACGGGGTAATTGATTGGACTTCATCCCAAATTCTTCTTAACTTTGTGTAACTACCTGAGATCATCATATTTTCTTGGCGGATTGTGGTTATCGTTCTTCTCAGTTCATATTCTCTTGGAGCATTTTATCTTCCAAATCTTTCCTCAAGGTCTAGCCAAATATCATGAGCAATAACATCACATTTTATGCTGCTCTTAATCTCTTTTTCCATAGCGCTAACGAGCCATCCTCTAACTATGGCATTACATCTCTTCCAGTTCATCAAATCTGTAAATCCGTCTTTTGGTATAGGAGAGAACTATCAATGAATCCATCCTTGTTCTTGGAGAACAAGACATTCCTTATATCATTCTTCCAATCACTGTAGGTACCATCATGGAGAAGATTCTCTCCAACGAAGTTTAATCCAGGGTGATTAGCAGAAGTGAGAAAATAGAGTGATGATACGTCGATGGTCTTGCATGTGGGTGGTGGTAGTGTCTATCGATCGCTAACAACCATCATTTAAACAAAGCTAGGTTTGAGTTTCCAGTCTTTCTCTGATATGATAATAATTTTAGAGAAGTAAACATATTTTCTTATTATTGATAAATTGATTTACATATGAGTATATATAACTAGAACAGAAAACACAAATCCTAGAGTACCTAAAATATTTAAAAAAGATAAATACAAAAAATAAAGATAAATAAAAGATAGATAAAGATAATAACGATCCTTAATCTTAATAGATCTCGTTTTGATTGAAAAATTTTCATCCAAAAAGAATTCTTAGACATTTGGAAATCTCTAACTTTCCAAAATATCTTGAACCATACATGTGTATACGTATATGTGTTTTAACAGGGAATATAGTTGTAATCTTATGGAAATTCTTGGAAATTAATTATAAAAAGTTGCCAAGGATCTAAAATTGTTGCAATGTTTTTGTAGTTTTAATATATGATAAAACAGTAATATATTTCTATACTAGTTGTGAGACTCATGTATTATATTAGTTAATTTAAAAAAAAACAAAGTTAAATATAAATGTCAAAATATTTGAGAACTTTGAATTTATAAGAAAATAAGAAAAATAATTAATTATTGTAATAGAAATGTTTTTTATCTTTTAAATTTAAACATAAATTAAAATAAAGAAAAGAAATTAATGAGCTTTAGTTTTGGGAATTTTGAGATTAAAAGGTAAGTTTATTAATCAAATTAATATCCATTTATTGCTCTAATTATTATATTAAAATATTATGTGAAATTTAATAAAATACAAAACTCATAAAATTATATGTGAAAAAAATTTAATTCAAAATAACCACAAAATGACATTTGACAAATTGAATAAGAGTGTCACAGGTGACAAAAAAACATTTACTTATTAGAGATGATTGTTTATTAGATAACAAAGGATTTAGCAAACGCAAAAGTTGTGTTAAAAGAATGTGTTAAAAATTATAATTGAGAAATTAAATATCTCCCTATCTTTTGTTCTTACCAATTATTGTATTCAATTAAATGATGACATATGTCATATTATTATACTAAAATATCATTAAATTTCATTAAATTAGCTATAGTAACATATACAGATAACCTTTTATCGTTGTCAAAAATTTAGTTCCAGCTAGAAACAAATTTTAAAGAGAAAATATTGCTCTAAGAGGCCACACTATTCCTTATAAATCAACCACATTGTAAATAATTTATCGTTATTGAATTAAAATATTTTCTATAAATATGTCGTGGATGCTAAAATCATTACCAATGACAGATTTTTCTACAAATATATATTACATCGTTTTTTTAGAATTAAATATCAATCACATGAATATTATATGGCTACCATAACTAAACACATCTACCTAATCAAAAATCAACATATGTACGTCATTTGTCTGTTATGATTTTTATTTTAGCTTTTTAGAAAGGCGATATTTGTTTTTTTAGTTTTTAACAGTACAAGGCTCTCCCACCAATTTGCTACCATGTATCCTCTATCTTCACCGTCACCGCCATAACTATCAATTCGACGGAGATGATCGTCTCCAAATTAAGACATTAAAAGAAGCGACACTAAATTAACGAAGTTTACTTGTGTCATAAAATTAATAATATGGCTCTAGAACATTTGTATTATGGTGAAATCTTGATCATGAATGATTATGTAATGGCATTAAAGAAAATGATCAGTCCTTTTGGATATCTACGGACTAATGGACTTATATCAATATAAGGATGAAATATTGTTTGGAAGAGGAATACACTTGTTTATTATTATTATTATTATTATTATTATTATTATTATTATTATTATTATTATTATTATGTTTAATCGAGTCGAGCTGCTGGAAGCTCGACAGTATTGAGTATGTCAACAGCTGGAGCTGGAGCTTGGAAATGTAGGCTCGAGTTCAAGTTAAGTTTTGAGCTTGGCACAACTTGGCTCATTACAAAGCTTATAAATAATCCAAATTGGAAACAATTTATCGTTATTGAATCAAAACATTTTCTACAAATGAATGAAATGATGAAGGAAAGTCATTTAACGAATGACGATTTTTCGACAAAAAATTATTACATTGTATAACTATAATCCAATATCAACCACTTGAATATGATACGAATAATATAACAAAACGAAGCACATCTACTTAATCAAAGAATCATATTTGCATCACTGCATGTCGTATGTTTTAGAAATATTTCTTCATTCTTTTGTATTTTTTAGAACTGCTTCTGAGAAATTTATTTTTTAGTTTTCTACAACCATCCACCAACTTCTTCGACAATTTTTCACGCTCGAGACCTCCATATTCATCATAACTTGCATTGGAATGATCATCTCCGTAGACATGATTCCAACCAGAGGTTTTAAGAAGACGTGGTGTACAGCTGGACATGAATGCAGATCAATGGCACTTCTCGGCCTTGTTGCTCCTTGCTATGAGTTGGAACTGAAGAATTTTCTTTATTTTCCCATTGTTTGCCTCTGTTAATATATATTCATGGAGAATGGAGACCAGAAACCCTCCATGTAGGACTGACGACTTTTCAGTCACATACTTCCTAGCTACAAGGAAAATTATTGGTGCTTTCCTCACGAATAAATAAAAATCATTTAAAACATTGGTTTATCTAAATCAAGGTTCTAGAGATCGGACTAAAGTGTGATTATTTTCTACAACTATGAACTGTATTATTTTGTATTATAGTAGTAGGTTATATTAATTATAAATTAATAATATAATATATCGATGAATAATAAAGATTCCAACATAAACTTCTTCTCAAATCTTATAGGTTCACCGTTTTTTGACATTAAAGAATACATACACATAACAAAACAAAATGTAATAACCATGATAAAAATAACTAAATAAAAATGGAAATATTTTCTTATTTGAGTTCCATGCCTAAACAAATGTACAAACACGGAAATGTGAAAATTAACGGTTCCATTCGGGAGAGATGTTGGTGTCAATTTGTATTCTCGATTTACTAAGAGCGTCTTCAGTATAATTAGCTGGCAGCGGATAACTTATAGCGGGTAGCAGGTAGTTTGTAGTTTGTAGCGTTTTGTTAAACGCTATATGAAATAGCATTTGAATTTGAAGCGTTTTGTTTAAACTAAACGCTAGAAGGTTGTAGTGCCAAACAAGGCTTTTTGTTCAAAGCGGAGCGACTTGTCAAATGTTAGAAACTAGAAGCTCTCAAACGCTTCCAAAAGCTCCGTTCCGAACACGTCCTAAATGGATGTGGAAGCATGGATGTATTATGTGTTCTGGGTATCTTAATTTAATTCCACATTAAAGACCAATCAAAAGCCTTTTGGAATAGGAGGATTACTGGAGGAATTTGGAAGTGCGTTTGACCTAGTTTGACCAGTTTACTGACGAATTTCCGATGGACACCATTCCTTAGGGAATTTGGAAGTGCGTTTGACCACCATTCTCACGGATGTTCCATCGCTAATTTGTTCTGTTAATAATTGTATCACCAATATTTTTGGGCTGATTCTTAACATTTTTGGGCTGATTCATTCACTTTGTAAGTTCGAAAATATCATGCAAGATAGTTAAATCCATGTGTTACAAGTGATAGTCATAAAACATGAACAAATGGCAAATTTGAAGATTTTATCGTTTTTTTTTTCTTTTGGAAAGGGAACTTCCCTAATGAAGGTTTCCACGTCAACTTTTGCGCACCGATTAAGCCCATGCAAACATAAAACATTGATTCACTGTAAGTGAATCTTCATGGCCACAGGGGCTGAGTAGCGTCAGCATTTGAATATGAATCAATAGGTTATCCACCATATCTTTCACAAGTCATACCAAATCACCACAATCCAGATGGTTAAGTTTTTATAGTTCTTATTGACACTTTAAATAGAATCTTGAGGAATTTACTTTATAAGTTTTACATTAAAATATTTTAAAAAAACGTTCGAATTAGTAAGATTATATAGTTTTGTTAAGAAATTAATTATTTATCAACATCATTTTTAGATAGGAGTTAATTTTAAAATATGTCATGTGTTATTATTATGACTATACATAACTAACCGCACGAGTAAACAAATTAGGAGTTTATTAAAATAAAATTTTGAATCAGGGCTAGTACACAGGAGACGGAATACATGTTTACATCAATGATATCATATTCGGAAGACCCATTTTCTTTTGATCAAGTCCAACTATTTTTAAACTTGTAGTATTAATTGGTCTTTTGGTATACTTCCAACTATTTTTAAAATTGTAGTATTAATTGGTCTTTTGGTATACTTTCATGGTAAAATTAGTCTCCATCGTTAACATCCATCAAATTGATTTTGTTAATGTGCCACTCACGTAAAGATATTTATGTCTAGGGGCAATTTTGCAATTTACTCTAATAAATTTAGGATTATTAACATAGATGCACAATAATATTTTTCATTTGGTTTTAAAATGTCTTTCAACTCATTTTCGTATCTGTGATCCCACTAAAGTGACAAATTATTTGTCATTTATACCATGAGAGCCGGTCACCCGGTAATTAAATGTGATGTGGCCTTTAGACTTTCGATTTCTTCAATTAAATGATATCTCATCAATGACACGTCAACTTTGCCTTTGTATAATTGTTCAAAAAATAGATTTACTCCAGTCGTTTATCAAAGTCGTGTTGAAGTGTTCAAGATTCTAGGGCTTTTCTCTCACAGTTCAGTAAGTTTTCTCTCATCTAGGGTTCTTTTGTAGTTAAAATTCATGGCGAACCGGGACCTTATTTTCTTCAAAGTGCATTTGCACTATAACGATGTTTTTACAAGGCACCCACATAGATATATTGGAGGTGATACGTTCATGTTTACTGATCATGATTTCTCTAGAATGGATTTATATGGGTGTTGTGAATTTCTTGAAAGGTTTATTGGAGAACCTTTTGACAAACTTTTTTTACTTAGCACATGATCAAACTATAGCAAATGGACTTACAGTAATCGCCAATGAAATGGATTATCAAGTGTTTATCGATGTTGCTTATCAATCACCTAAAAGGCCAACAGACCTGTATTTAGATCATATTGGAAAACGATTTGAGGATTGGTTCGTTGAAGGAAGTGATGAAATGGTTCAGTCATCCAGGGGGATGATAAAGAACCTTCACAAGGAATCTCCGATCCTGAAGCAGCCTATATGTTTGGTGGTTGTTTGGAAGATGAAATCACTGGGGAATACTATACCCCTCTAAACAACACCTAGGACGATGAGTTTCTTAACAAGTTATGCCACAAGGTGGAGAAGAGAAAAAGGTTGAAGAAATAGAGAATAGTAAGGAATTGGAAAATGATGTAGTTGAGGATATCCTATCTTTAATCCTCAGGTATACTGGAAGAAGCAAGTACCAATTTTAGGCACGCGATTTGAGAATCCAAAACAGCTTAAGAGTATCTTATGCAATTCTGTTGTTAAGAATGGCTATCAACTATGGTTCGAAAAGAATGACAGTAAGAGGCTTCTAGTATTGTCTTGTGAAGGTGCTTGTACATTCAAGCTATGGGCAAGTTGGATAAGTACATAACACAGTGTTCAAATCAAATTTTTAAAAAGTGAGCATCAATGTGCTAGGAACTACAAATTGGGTTCAAATATAAATTGTCGATGGATTGGTAGCCACTACACCAAGGAGATGTTGCATAGACAGAAATTGACAATTAGGCAACTAAGATTGGAGGTCATTAGGATATTAGGTATTGATGTTAGTATTAGCCAATGCACAATGGCCAAACAGTAGGTTATTAATATTATGGAAGGTACCCTTATAGAGCATTATGCTAAGCTCCGGTCTTATGGAGAGGAAATTAGAAGATCCAATCCTAGTTCAACAGTCAGCATGGACGTACTTATAATGCAAGATGGAACTAATCACTTTAGTAAGTATTGTGTTTGTTTTGATGGTGTAAAGAAAGGGTGGTTATAAGGGTGTAGGAATGTGATAAGAATTGATGGTTGCTTCTTGAAAGGGTATGTTGCTGGTGAGTTGCTTTATGCTGTGGGGAGAGATGATAGGGACTAAATATGCCCAATTGCTTGGTTACTGGTATGTTTTGAAAACAAGGAAAACTGGAAATGGTTTCTATCATTGTTAAGTGATGATCTCAATCTTGGTATGGGACAAGGTTTAAATTTTATGTCAGACCAACACAAGGTAAGCAAAACATTTTATTATTTCTCATTCACAAAGTATATTACCTAATTTATTTCTAACTACTTGTATGTCTGTATAGATTCTTATGGAAGCAATCAAGGAATTGTTACAACAAGCTGAGCATAGGCAATATACAAGGCACATTTTGGCCAACTTCAGTAAAAAGTTTACAGTGGCACAGTTTGTTAACTTATTTTGGTCTGGATGTAATGCAAAAACAGAACAGTCTTCAATGAAATAATGAAGGATATTAAGCTTATGATTCCAAAGGCCAATAACTACTTGATAGAGAAGAACCCTAGAACATGGTCAGGAGCTTACTATCAAGTTGGTAGATGCTGTTCTAGTGTGGAGAATAGAGGATGTGAAAATTTCAATGCAGTCATAGTTGAAGCCAGGAAGAAACCTATTATCACAATGCTTGAAGAATTGAGAATGTATATGATGAACAAGCTGTTCACAACAAAGCATAATGGATGGTTAAGTGATGTTTCATCTGAAATAAGGCTGCGGTTAAATGAGTTAAAGGTTAATCGAAGGTTTTGGGAGGTATTGCCATATGGACTCAACCAGTTTGACACTAGGTCAGGAAGTGTGTAACATCCCAATTTTCAAGACCAAAAATTTCATTTTAGATATGTTACTTATAAAACAATTTACTGAAAAACATCATCGATATCATATCAACCGAAGATCTCATAAGCCAAATGAATTAAAACATGTCGTGGAATAATAATAACATCATAGTACAATCCCAAGAGTATCATAGTGCAAAAATCATGTGTGTGTGTGATGTGCAGCTACCACACCGACTCCTTCCCCTTCGCTGAAGAGGTACCTGAAACAAAACTGAAAATTCTAAGCACGAAGCTTAGTGAGTTCCCCCACCATACCACATACAACATAACATACATACTGCCGAACAATTCTGGGGTGCCCGACCTACCATGTCCGGCCATTCTGGGGCGCCGACCTATCCTGTCTGGAAATTCTAGGTTGCCGACCAACCCTGTCTGGCAATTTTGGGGTGCCGACCTACCCTCCGATTTATCCCAACCGGCTACAGGGACCATTTCACCCCTACAACTACCATATAATAATATAGCATAGACATACTGTCAGACATATTTGGGGTGCCCGACCTACCATGTGGTCCTTACGACCGTAACTCGGGGTCTATTCCCCTACTGCCTACTATCACATAACTGATGGATTTTAGCAATAAGAACATCCTATGTGCTCATGCAAACCCTAATGCTTGGATCTAGGTTTCTCTATTGTACATGCAATGTATCCAAGACTTACAATCTTAGATCTAACATATTATAAACTGAATTAGGGTTTATAGAATTACCTTTGATTGTTATGTAGCAATACCAATCTCAAATCCTCCTTGTGATGACTTTAGAAAGCTTAGAGTCACAAGTGTCACTCCTCTAATGGCTTACAAACACCAAGAGCAAGAGGATGAAGAATAAGGAGAAGGGAGGCTGCCCAAAATCGTCCAAAACCCTAGAGGAACTCATAGCCACGTTTTTGGGGCTTAAGGGTACTATATATACATGTAGGCTTTTAGGGTTTTAAACTAGGAAACCCTAATCTGACTGCTTAAGCCCTAAGCAGCCCATGGATTCCATTGGAATATCCATTGGATGATTTCTAATGGGCTTCCCCATAGAATTCGTCCAACATATATCTTATTATGTAATCCATAGCCCAAATGTAATTATCTTATAATTACAGTTCCAGTCCCTTAAGTTTAATTAATCTCTTTTAGCCACAAAATTAATTATCAATTAATTCTTGACTAATATTAATTAAACAATATGATTTCTCCTTTAATATATTATTCTCATAATATATTAATAAATCATAATAAATCCTCTCTCTCCATAATTCATCCTATCAAGTTGCTTTGGTGAAGGCAACCCAAGAGGACCATGCACCATCGGTTCAAGTACATACCAAAATAGTTATAGACTTAGACACTAATCCAACCGTCTCCCACTTGGATAAGTCCAATAACTATTCTGCGTATGACTTCAGATCCTGATTGCAATCGTAGCTTTCAAAAGCCGCTGTCAACTATGATCTTATCAGATACGCATGTCCTTTAGATAAGGGATCACATATTCCTCCATTCTAGATATCGTATAGATATAAGACATGAATTCTAATCATTCTCTCTATACTATTTCCCGACTTCCGATTTATGACGACTGACAACAGACTACAATTGATCACATCAAATTAGTCCCGACTTGGCCAAGCGCTTAGATGTCATCACTAAATCATCGAGGGGCCCAAAGATATTGCTTTTATCCTACCTTGGATAAAAGGAACAGATAAACTTTGACTGAATGCTCGCTTGCACTCACTTACTGAATCACACACAACAATATGTTTTATAACACCAAGTTACTGGTGCGTTTACATATTATCAATGTGTAACCGATTCGCAATATACAACTCACACATCTCAGTTTCAAGAATATAAGATATTATCGTCTCACTAATCACTCGTGATAAAATCCGTGAAGTGATCCAAGTGAGCGTGGGTTTAATCCAGTGCTCAAATCATATTCATAAGCACTCATGAACGTTGCAACAAACATTTGCTTATGTCTAATCCACTTTAGACAATCCACACACCAATTCACGACAGTCTTCATTCATACCTACTTCCAACATATGAACGACTGTGGTCCGTTCGAATAATTCGATTATTCTGAAATAATTAATTATTCAGGAAGTTAAAACATGCAAAGTGAAACACAAGAATATTACTAAGCCTATATGGTCCCAAACCCTTGAGTATAAATAAAAAACCTTTTATTTATCACCATATCGATTACTCATTATTTGTTGTTTCGGGTAATCAACTTCTTACTTGAATTTTTACTACACTTGTCCCATGCTCTCAGCATGCACACAAAGTTTACCTATGGTCCTTACTTTGTGAAATAGATCAAATGAACACATTTCCAATCATACTCATTTCACAACTCACAATCCTTATCATAAGTATAAGAATATCAAATTCTTGTTACTTATGCTAGATTCTAACATTTTATGCAATGATTCTTTCATAAAGTCGTAGCTCAAAAGCATCAAGATTTGGCCAATCTCTATCTGAAACAATTCTATAGATATGATGTCTCTCACTAAAAGTACATTACTTTAAACATCCTTCTAGCATAAAAGTTTATAATCTAGACATAGGTTCTCAATATCCAACTCCCAATATGGAAACCTTTCCATATTTGCCATATGACTACTCATTCTTAATAGAATCTTATCTATTCATAATAATGTCGATATGTTCCATCCAATACCATACTTCTAACTACTCACAAGCGACCAATCCTTAGCGAGCTTTGGATCGTCCTTTGATAGTTGTTTAATTATTGTAGGGTTTCAAAGCACTCCATGGATGATGGCAATGGGCTCCTTTGATGAAGTGTAAGTTAAAAGCCCAAGACTTCTATTTTCCCTATAAATGGTCATGTATTATTCATTATTAGGTTATGAGTGAGGCAAAATGTAGCCGCCACACGAGGTTTCTTATGTAGTGTTAGATTCTTTAGTCTATGCTGAAAGTGTAATTTATTCCTCATGTTTTGAATAAATCGAGTGATCATTCGACATATCTTCTTTATTTGTGTTGGTTCTTATTTTCCACATCTTGTTCATCAAATCACAATTAGGGTTTCAATCCCAACAAGTGGTATCAGAGCGGGTCTTTGAAAATCTATTGATTTTTGAAGTATCGGTTCTTGATTTGATGATTTTCTACAAAAGTTTATTGAAGATTTTGGTGTTCGGGTGGTTTGGAAACAAGTTTTTTTTGATCCACTGTTCATAGAGAATTATGTATGCAATTATTGTTCATGTCCTGTTCATCAGGGTAATTTTCTTTTAATCCAATCTGTTTCATGCTCGTATTTTTGATCTGATCTTGATCAATTGTTTTGTCCAAAATAAATTGGTTCCTTCGTGGATTAATTTCTTTTGTTTTGTCCCTATTATTCCGTCACTGTTCATGGTTCATATGTCTATTGTCGATCCAGGTTTTCTTTGTCCCTAATATTATACTTGAGTTCCTGTGTGCGTCATCTGCTTTATGTATCGATTACGATTACTCAGTTCATCCGGTTATTTGTTCTCTCAAGTTCAATCAAGGTTAATAATCGCTGCTTATATCATTATCGACTAAAGGATATTGATTTGTCTTCATCAATTATGATGAATTTATTTCTGTTTGATTCTATCCAAGTTCATAATTTTCATTGATTTACTTGTTCCCGTTCTTACTGTTGATTTGATTTCATTTGTTTCTTGTTGAACTTTAAAATTATTGATGATCTCTGGATGAAATCGATCTAAGAAGTATTGACTTGGTGTTGGTTGAACGTAATTTCTAGGGTCATATGATGAACTGTGTTGAATCTCAATTTGAATGGTCAAATAGAAAAGTCAAAATTGGAGTTATAGATTTATGAGCGGTGCTGTCATTTTTGAGTGTAATCGGATATGAAGGCTGAATCGATTTGCTAATGATAGTCGGTCTCTTTGTTGTTTATCGTGATTCTGGACTATGGCTTCTATTCAAACTCGATGGGTCAAAGGATAAAGTCAAAATTGACCGTGGTTTAGGGTGAATAATGAGCGAACGCTAAACCTGAGAACGTTTGCCTCTGATAGATTCGTTTTTGTGGATTCTCTTTGGGGTATAATCGACGGACCTGAAACGAACTTGGGTTCGCGCGTTTATGCTTGGAACAAAAGACGGGAGGACCAAAAGCGAACCTGTGATTCGGTTTGGCTAAGGTTTCGCTTTTGTCATGAAATCGGATTTGCTTGTGATGCTCGGACCGAACATGGTTTCGTTTTTGTATCATCAATTTTGGAATGAAAGCACTTGGAACGAAAGGGGGGAGATTCACTTTGGGTGTACTTGGAACGAACGGTGACACTATTGGACTCGGATTCGGAGTCCCAGTAGGCACGAACATCAGCGACAGAACGAAAGGATCGAACAATGTTATTGGTTGATTGGAATCGGGCTTGAGGTTTCGTATGCGAACAATAATTTCAATCACCATTCTAGTGGTTCTTTTTAATCAGACGTCTTATTGGGGATGAAGATATTAAGTTACGTTTTTGGTCCCTAAAACTTCAATGATATGAAACTTTTGATCCTTGTTGTTTTCAAGGTTTGGCATTCTTGGACCATTCCAGATTTTGTAACAAATAAAGGGGAATATGGTGTAGAATTATTAATTTTGTCCCCTGAATTTCAGAAAAGTGACGGTTTCAACCCATTTTTCGAAAAGTTTGCAAATTTGAGGGCTGGTGAACCGTTTTGGATTTTTTAATGCACATATTTTTTTCGTGAACAGAAAATTATGGATTCCATCAAGTCTTGGCGGTTCGGAAAGTCGTTTTTCGTGATAATGAAAATTTTTTACGACTTTTTCGGATTTTATACTTCATTGTATATATCATTTTGTCGTGGGGGAGCACAGTAATTTCTATCTATTCAAGATCATACTCATGACCATAAAAGGATTTATAATCACGTTTTCGATTATAAATTGGGGGAGAATTTGGTATGGCCATTCGAAATTTGGATTTGTGACTTTTCAAAGTTGAAGATTTTTGATCAAGTTTGTGGTAGAATTATGAAGGTAGCTTTTACAGTGGAAGTTCTTCATCGAGCTCTGCTAAAGCTTTTACAGAGAATTATCCTTTACAGCGGAAGTTCTTTATCGTGCTCTGCTAAGGACTTGTTATATCTCCGACTTCTAGTTTTTTCTCGATCAAGTGGCATTACGACTCTTAAAGTTTGGGTTGTCACATGACTTTTTTGATGGCTTATATCATTAGCTTATTTGAAGATCATTGTGGCTTGGAGGGGGAGTTCTTCAAAGACAATAAGTGATTCGATATCTTTGTTCTGAAATGGGTTTTTATGGCGGGTTTGGTTTTCATGAAGATTTTTTTTGGGATTACATTCGAAAATGAAGTTTAAAGACATTACTTCAGTGCTTGGTTTATATATCCTAGAGCCCGTGTTTGAAGACTATTGAAGAATCAAGATTCGTGGATTGCTTCATATATTCCTTGTTGCAAGATCTTTTTATTCGCTAGATGCTTGTTTTGGAAGATAAAGCATTGTCATCCATTCCATACTTTGAGGGGGAGATTGCAGGGTTTCATAGCACTCCATGGATGATGGCAATGGGCCCCTTTGATGAAGTGTAGGTTAAAAGCCCAAGACTTGTATTTTCCCTATAAATAGTCATGTATTATTCATTATTAGGGTTATGAGTGAGGCAAAATGTAGCCGCCACGCGAGGTTTCTTATGTAGTGTTAGATTCTTTAGTATATGCTGAAAGTGTAATTTATTCCTCATGTTTTGAATAAATCGAGTGATCATTCGACATATCTTCTTTATTTGTGTTTGTTCTTATTTTCCGCAGCTTGTTCATCAAATCACAATTAGGGTTTTAATGCCAACAATTATCTTAGTCAAAAACCGATTCATGTCCTTTTTCCCTCTTAATGCGCTAGACATTTGGAAAATTTTAGAATGGTTAAATATTATAGCATTTGCAATCGATCCTATACCCGAAGCGTATGGGACACGGTGCATAATGTCTTACATAAAGATCTTATACTTTATCAATCTTCTGCCATAATATTTTATGTGTTTTGTTCTTACAATTCGAACTATGAAGAGGGATGCCATAATCATAATCGAAATTTAATACGACACTATGTATCCTTGACTAAATTTATTAACATTCCACAACCTAAGCCTTTAGATTTGAAATGAAGCATAATATTCTCTCCCTTAATTATAGTAAAAAAACTTTTCAACCCTTGCGACTTTGCAAAGTAGAACTCTTGTTTTCTATAATTAATATTGCTAACTTGCAATACTTGCCGTAATAATCATACAAGCAAAACTTTTATGCTCCCACTATCATGATGATTATTATCATATAAGCATAACACTTATGCTCCCACTAGCTTTGACATGTATTCAGAAACCAACTTAACTTCCAGAAAAAACAATACCTATTGAATTTCTTAAGTTCATATTTCTAATACCTAATGCTTTGATAATCCTTTATCTAAGCTTATACACCTTTGCCTTAGATAGCTCATGTGTTTGTCTAACCAATTCATACTAATTGCCAAAACTCACAATTCGAATCATGGAAAGGGATACCGTAACGATAATCGAATTCGAGAATCCAATTTTCACAATCACTATCTTCTTAAAATCTCTCTTAGTGAAAGCATTTCCTACAGTCATTTTCATGAAGGAGAGAATCTTATGACACTTCGATTTTAATGGTGTATGTGTTCCTATCCATGTGAATTTGTTAAAACCAAAATTTACGACAAATTCAAACTCATATGGACCGAACCTTCTCAATCTTGATTTCTTGCCTCATGGTAACACTAGTGCCCACCATGTCTTCCAAGTAGTTAAGCAACTCACCCTTTGCTATCAATGTACTTTCCATTGATCATGGTGCTTGCCTTTTATGTGTTCAAATGAGAACTTATAGAACTCATACGCATAATTAACTCAACTGGAATGGCACAGAAACAAGATAGTGTCAACACAATAGTTTGTGAACCTCAGGTCGTGTGCTAGTGATGATGGATGAGGTTTATTCTTGATTAGTTCTTGAACTTTTCAAGACCATTAAGACTCCCACTAACTCCTTGACATATAAGATTCTCTTGTCAATAAAAATTTCTCGACAAACAAATATTTAAGAGTTAGTGTAGATTTTATCAAGACAAAACACTTCACAAAACTGGTCCTAGTTGGTCTTTGTCTTATCCGAGACATCACAACTTTCCAATTTCAAATGTGCGTCAATAAGAAAACCTTTTTCAATTCCACATTTGATGAATGTTATAAACCTTCTTAAGAATTGTCACTCAATGTCACAATCTTAACTCTAAGACTTGTTTTTGGAACGAAGTATGATTGACTTTTTGATTTAACAAATTTTTTCAATTCTTGATTCCTTTTCTCAGACATAAAATTTCCCTAAGACTCACTTAGAGGATCAATTGAGATATGGTTCTTAATCATTAAGAGTTATCATAAAACATAAAAAGTACTCTCCCTTCTTCTTAAAATAGAGAAACTTTTATCTTTCTGGCGACTTGATTCTTCTTATTCGTTCTGCTATTGATTTAAATTCTTTCAATCAACTCGGAATTACACTTAATCTTATAAGTATAAACATATTTACTAAACCTTTAGTAAATCATGACGAATATCTTTGTTACTCTTGTGGTGGACTTGATCAACACATAACTTTGTGTACTCGATCTCCTAGTCCTTCACTTGACACTTTGTCAACGAATTAGTTTAATTTCCAAATATGAAATTTCTCATTCATCATGCAACCAAGTTGTATGATTCCAACTTTCTGTCCAATTGAAAATTGGACGATGAGAAACTTTCATTATTTGGTAAATTCTTGACCTTTCCACAAATAACATAATTAAGAATCAAATCCATTTTTCTAATAATAGAAACATTCAAAACATCAATTTTTTTTCTTACACGCCATCGCAAGGATAAAATAATATAAAATCAAAATTTTATTTTATTGCAGAAAAATTTGTCCTTACAACGCAATTCTTTGAAAAACTATGCTAATACATATTTCTTAGCAATCTTACTCTAACTCCAAGTAGTAGCTCAAGAATCTAGTCTTCCAGTAATGTGATTGAAATCCATTTCTTCATGATTAGATTCTGCTCACTTCTTCCATTAAGTTTCCTCTCTTTTCTTCGATTCTACAAAACATCAAATGTAATCTTATCACATCATGTATTAAGAATCTACAATAGGAACTTAAAAGAGTTAGTTAATAGATTTTACCTAAATTAGAGCCATACGTTTTGACTCTCCCATCTCTTAGATCTCTTAGGTAAATAGGGTAGCTTCGTCTCCAATGCCCCTTCTCTTGGCAATAAAAGCAAATTGACTCTTTTGGAACAACACATGGAATTACTTCAGACTTTGCCTTTTCTCTTATGATCAAACTTTTCGATCATGGAATGCCTTTCGTTGCCATTGCCTATATCCATAGAGGTCTGGAAGGCAGATTCACCAATCAACTTTGCTTTTCCAGTGCGCCAAACCATCGCTGATTCAGCAGCAATAAGCATGTAGGTGAGATCTATAAGGGCCACATCGTGGTTCATCATATAGTACTCTCTTACGAACTCACTATACGAGTTAGGAAGTGACTGAAGAACCCAGTCAACAGCCAGCTCCTAACAGACAATGGATCCCAACATTCTTAACCTATCAATGTGTGACTTCATCTCTAGGACGTGTGCACACACCGACTTTCCTTCTTCGTATTTACTTGCCAAAAGGGCTTGTGTGAGCTTGAACTTTTCAAGACTTCGAACTTGTGGGTTAGGGAGACTAATTGGAGGAGGTGGAGGAAGTGAAGCATGATGTCTTGTTCCTCGATCGAATCGTGGAATATCATCTTCATGTGGAAAGCTTGTTTCACGAGATTTGGGAATACCATAGTTGTCATACTTTGACATCTACAAAACGGGAGAAAGCAAATTCAAGTTAGTTGATTGATTGAGTCCTTAATAAATCACCCAAATGAGATATTAAGGCTAGGACCCAACACAATATGCGACAACCTAGAAAAGGGATGCGGTAATCTAGTTGCAGAATATTTGAAGGTAGGTAAATGATGATTTAACAATTTCCACCATGAAAAACGAAAAAGAAATTTAAGTTTTTAAATCTATGAAAACTCCTAGATCCTTTGAGATTCATTGAACTTTTCAATGGCATGTTTAAATCTCGATATGCCCCTCTAGTTTGTGACTGGGATACCGAGGATCACAAAGCGGGTGTGAATAACCATGCAAACTTACATGGTGCCCACACATGTTATAGTCACCTATTCGATGTGCCAGTTAACCACACACGCTCCACCAAACTATGAAAAACATTGAGTCACCCTTTTCTACCTTTGCTTAGAATCATTTAGTGTGCCGGTTAACCACATACGCTCCACTAACGTCTTCGCAAGGGCACAAAGTGTAATTTCATGGAATTGCATCAATTCACTTTTGCCTAAAGTAACTAATAATCTTGTGTTTTGGAAAGGATAATCTTTTAGAAACAATAAAAATCGTATTTTATAGGTTTAAAACGAAGATTGTAATTATCCTTAAGCAAAACAGCAACAAAATCCGAAATTCCCTCTGTCTGACGCTCCGACTCGCCGAGTCACACATTGGAACTTGCCGAGTAGGGTGGACTCGCCGAGTCAGTTCGAACAGAAGGCCATAATTTCATTTTCAGTTAATAATTCAACATAGCATCACATACAACAGAAACCAATCAAGGCTCTGATACCACTGATGGGTTTTAGCCATAAGAACATCCTATGTGCTCATGCAAACCCTAATGCTTGGATCTAGGTTTCTCTATTGTACATGCAATGTATCCAAGAGTTACAATCTTAGATCTAACATATTATAAACTGAATTAGGGTTTATAGAATTACCTTTGATTGTTATGTAGCAATAACAATCTCAAATCCTCCATGTAATGACTTTAGAAACCTTAGAGTCAGAAGTGTCACTCCTCTAATAACTTACAAACACCAAAAGCAAGAGGATGAAGAATAAGGAGAAGGGAGGCTGCCCAAAATCGTCCAAAATCCTAGAGGAACTCATAGCCACATTTTTGGGGCTTAAGGGTACTATATATACATGTAGGCTATTAGGGTTTTAAACTAGGAAACCCTAATCTGACTGCTTAAGCCCTAAACAGCCCATAGATTCCTTTGGAATATCCATTGGACGATTTCTAATGGGCTTCCCCATAGAATTCGTCCAACTTATATCTTATAGCCCAAATGCAATTATCATATAATTACAGTTCTAGTCTCTTAAGTTTAATTAATCTCTTTTAGCCACATAATTAATTATCAATTAATTCTTGACTAATATTAATTAAACAATATGATTTCTCCTTTAATATATTATTATCATAATATATTAATAAATCATAATTAATCATCTCTCTCCGTAATTCATCCTATCAAGTTGTTAGTGAAGGCAACCCAAAAGGACCATGCACCATCGGGTCAAGTACATACCAAAATAGTTATGGACTTAGACACTAATCCAACAATAACATTGTAGCATATAATCCTAATTGATATCATCAAACCAAATAATTATCACGAATACCATTATCTCCACTATGTCTGTTACTAGTGGGCCGGCTTTGGTGCCTTAGACCCACTTCTACTGGAAGGTAACTCACCTCGATGTCGTAAAGTGTCTGAACTTTCCTGGCTGCCGAAATCAACCCCTCTCAGGTCCTATTCATAATAATCTTCCTTAATTACCATTTCTTGGTCAACTCAAGTCAAAGACAAAGACAAGGTCAACACCTTGGTTAAAGTCAACTCTAGGTCAAAGTCAACGTCCAGTTGAGTCAACTCGATGAGTTGCCCCACAACTCATCGAGTTCTGAAATCGTGAAAATGCCAAGACTTCGACCCTACTCGTCGAGCCTTACGAGAAATTGTTGAGTTCTCCTTTAAACAAAGTTGGGACCTTCTACGATCTGACTCGCCGAGTTCATCCTTGAACTTGCCATGTTCATCGTCATATGGTTAGGAGATTACCTTGAACTCGCCAAGCTCATCCTGGAACTCGTCGAGTACATTGATCTTCAGGTTCCTTACAAACCCAGATGCCCGAGTCTTCTTCCGAGTCAACACACCACTCGATATCAGAAGGGTTTGGGGTAAAATAAGACTCGACTCACCGAGTCCGAAAAGCAACTCGCTGAGTCCCTCTATGTCCAAAACTATACAGTCAGTTTCAGATGGTTTAAAAGCACCCAAAACACAGATCTGACCTCCTAGGGTCCATATTACACCCAAAACACCCCTCTCAGGTCCTATTCATAATAATCTTGCTTTGTAATTGAAGTGTGAGAGGTCCTATGGGGATATGGTACCTAGATCTGGACCTTAGCAGGTCCAGAGAGTCCCAAATGCCATGCTTTATGACCTTCCTTTTGGGTTGGAGACTAGGGTTGCCATCTTAGAGGTCATTTCTTCAAAAAGAGCCTTGTAGGTGTTACATGGTAGCCAAGACTGTGACTTTACGTGATGAATGAGCTTAGGAGGGCAAAATCTATGAGTTGATGGAGCGGATCTGACCTCAGAAGCGAGATTGAGTTGATGAATAGCATGGACTCGCCGAGTCCGAAGAACAGACTCGGCGAGTAGTGTGAAGATTGTCCTTAACCACTCAGCGAGTGGTCCAGCCGAGTTCTGGGTTGACTCGGTGAGTTAGGGAGAGTTAGAGAGGGTTGACAGGTGGACTGAGTCGAGCTGGAACTCGCCGAGTTGTTCCTGAGACTCGGCGAGTTGAGTCGTGGTGGCCCCACGATTCATGCCAGGTGGAACTCGTCGAGTCAGGGGAGTACTCGACGTGTCAAGAGAGGATCCTAGGGAGTCAGTGAACACGTATAGACTCGCCGAGTCCGGTCAAAGTTGACCGTTGACAGTTGACCAGAGTTGACCAGTGTTGATTCGATAAGGGTAGTCAACCTTAGTGGTAAAAGTGTTAATTAGAGATATATGATGTTATAGGAGGATTATAGCTCGGAGGATCGAGCACGAGTGATTTCTAGGATTCGCGAGTTATCGAGATATACGAGGTGAGTCTTCTCACTATACTTTACCTTGAGTAGGTAATCAGAGTTATGTGATAGAGTATGTGTATGTTATATGTATGTTATGTGTTGTACTGCATGATGTCTATGTGATTTATGCTGTGCATGCTTATAGAGTTGGAACCGGAAGGTTCCCAGAGTTAGAACCAGTGGGTTCACAGAGTAGGGTCTACGGATCCACAGAGTTATAGCCTCGAGTGGCTAATATGTGTTATGTGTGGTATTTTGGGGAAGTCACTAAGCTTCGTGCTTACAATGTTAGTGTTGTTTATTTCAGGTATTAGTGACGACCGTGGGAAGGCGCCAGCTTGATCTGTACAAACGCATGAGATTTTTATGATATGTGATCTTGGGATTTTGTATGATGTGAATTAGAGTTTTGAACTTGATGTTTTATGAAAATTAAATGAATTTTTTTTTTATATTTTGCGAAAAATTATTTTGAAATTCACGGTGTTACAAAAGCCGTTGTCGAACTCTGGCCTAGTCAATGACGCGTCCATTAGATAAAGGATCATATATGCCTCCATTCTTGATATCGTATGAACTGAGACATGGATTCTAATCATTATCTCTGTTCATGTGTTGTTTCCCGATTTCTGATTTATGACGACCGACTAATTGAACAAATCAAATCAGTCCAGGATTAGCCAAACGGTTAGGGTTGTCATCACTAAATCATTGAGGGGATCATATATATATATATATATATATATATATATATATATATATATATATATATATATATATATACTAGTAGGGTACCCGCGCGATGCGGCGATGCAAGATAGTTCCTTACGACAAATTGTTTTATGCGGCGGTTGGTTTCATTTTCATGTAGATAGTTGGTTTCAGCCTTTTAGCGGATTGTTTTGTGTGGGATAGTTAATTTCGGCAAATAGTTTCTAGCTAGGTACGTGTAGACATAGGAGCATGATAGTTTCTAATGCGACGTGGTTTTTATTTTACGATTAAATTAAATTTAAAATGTATGTAGCGGTCTTCAATGCGGGATCGATGAATAGGTTCGAATGTCAATTAGTTTCATTTATTAAATAATGAATAGTTTATTTTTAAATGTATTTTTCTTTTCGACGATTGATTTTTTTGTAGTTATTAATTTTTATTATGGAAATTGGTTTTATTTGGTGATTGGTTTGGATTCGATAGACAACTAAAAGTTTCTTTCGGCAAGTGTGGCATTCAAAAGATATGCAATGCAATAATAAATATATTTTACCTTTCAATGAAACACACTATTTTACAAGTTTTTTTTACGTTGATTAAAAAATCTTATTTTATTTATTTTCATTTTTTAAACCACATAACAAACATATTTTAATGTAGATTGAAAGGTAGATTGTGTCTTGATTCCAAAAAATATCAAAATAAATCAAATTAAACTTTTTCAAATGTTTTTTAATATTTGAATACATAATTAAATATAGAAAACGTAAATTTCCATCTAATCATTATATAACTAATTTTTAGCTTTATTATAAAAGAATTCTAATCATATTATCATAAAATATATATTTTCATATTTGATTCTTGTCTGTAAGAATCATATTACATGATTTTGATAATTGTTTAAAAAGTATTATTGAACTATCTATATGAAAATTTATTAATAACCAAGTAAACAAATATTATTTTCATATTTTTATCAGAAATTATTGCCTAAGATTGTCTACAACATTGATGGTTCGTTTAATTTGGAACAGAAAATGAAAAGTAATTAAATACATGAATACATGAAAATTTCAAAGAACGATTTTCATAATTTTATAATATAATTTGAGTTTAACATGTGATTTATATAATATTGAAATCTAAACTACCTTCATGTATTCTAAAAACATTGTACAAAAGTAGTTAGAGAAGTTAGCCATGAAAAATAAATATGATGCTTTGTGGATAGGCATAACCGGTCATCACCAAAGCTCATATGGAGCATGAAGTAGCCTCTATTTTAGTACAAACTCAAAAGTAGAACAACATTGTATGAACAACGGAAAAAAGAAATTACTGACATATGCATACATAGAAACCAAACAAAAGGGAACCTCACATATCACTTTGATGCGAGTAATTTCTTATGTCAGAAGTAAACCAACACTGTATTTCTTGTCCATTTTATTAGTTTAATAAAAATAAGTAATTGATAGTGAAATATATTATTAAAAGAAAACGTTGTAAATGAACATTTCTTACAGAAAAATAATCACTACCACCAACTTTCTTATTCTCAACTCAGGTACATTCGGAATTGGGTTCATATAAAAGCATAAGTTTAAATGGAACTGAACAAAATTTATGTTTGTAATAAAATGAAAACAGGGGTGCACAGATACATAAGCTATAATCAAAAGGAATCACAATGAATCATAAATCAGTTGCATTATTTAATCTCAAAGAAATTTGTTTCACATCATTAATTATAGGTCAACCGAGTCATGAGCTGTCAAACAACACAATAAGTAAATTAATATAGTAGACCTCAGTAGACATGTATAAGCATAAAATTACATTCCAAGACTTGGGTTGACTTTATATTAGGTTGACCATTCTCTTTTGCATACCCTCCACCTCCATTACCTACAAATCGAGTAAAAGAGAAAAGTCAAATTCAAATATAAACACATGTGTGCACTCTTCAATCAAACCAACTTTTGAAAGAGACTGTTTTTATAGTCAATTATCAGTTTCCATCATAGGAATTGTAATGTAGTCCATTGGAAGAGCATGCAAATAAGAACATTGTGGTTGAATGTTGTGTTACATGCATAAGGAGGTGGTGTTTGTTGTCAATGATAATGGAAGGTGGCAGAATGTATGGTCCTTCACAACTATTAAAACTCTTCCACTTCACAATCCAACCACCTTACAACCCTTACACTTTACCCCTTCCATCATCTTCAGTCCAAGAACAACTGCAAACCGAGGGGGATTCACCTGCCATCAATCTTCAATGTTATTAAGATCTTTAGCAAAAAAACACCCATTCTTCAAAATTTAAGACAAACTAAACCAATTTAGAATACACAACCCATATGTATAATTTATGAAAATGACTGTTTCGCCCTTTTCCCAGTTCATCTTGTTATTCAACAAACAACAAATTCAAATTTAATTGCATTCAAAACTTCTTGCTTCAATGACCATTTCTAGCTACGAAATATTAAAATATGGATCTGTAGCTAAATCATAACAACTTACATATATATATATATATATATATATATATATATATATATATATATATATATATATATATATGATAAACTCACCAACACCTGCAACAAACCTTGAGAGGCACTACATCAAACTTACTTGTAAGTTGCATATGAGATTAAGGCCCTTCGTCAATTATCAGTTTCCATTCAACTGGAAAACAATATCAGTTTCATAACTAATAAATGAGTAGGAAATGAATATAAAAGAAATTACTTAAATGGAAAACCAGTGTAAGCAACTATGAGATAAATATTAACCAGGAATGTCATTGAACTGGTGTGCAACACCAGATGAGAAGAGTGATATTACAAACATTAGGGGCATGTCCGGATCAAGGGTAAATTCGTCAACAAAGGCAAAACTTCCCCTCGACAAAGGTAGGAACTAACCTAACCATCAAGAGCTTTATACACTTCACTATTACCAAACTCCAAATGCAGTAAGTAATAAGCAGCTTCAATATTTACTACCTACCAGCATCAGGGGCAAATTTGTCCAAAATGACCGATTGAAGGATTAATTAACAACCCAGTAAATACAACACCAAACTCTAACTGTTTTACATTCACACCTAGATGGACCATCAATGAATGAAAAATCATCCTAAACTCTTTTTAATCTGTATGAGATAATTAAATATATAGAAACATTAAAATATAGAGTACAATTAATGCAACCCCAACATTTTCCTTTTGACTTTAGATGGTCTCATAAATTAAGAAATCAACTTACCCATTGAATCTTGTACATTAAATGACTTGAATTCCTCAAATTTACATATAAAAAATCAATATTAAAACCTACAACCAAGCCAAACTATGAAAAAATTACTGAAAACTTAAATAGTTAATCACCTTCAGGAACTCTAAACATACACCTTTTATGAGCATTTATTTCATTCTTTTATTTTTATTAGGTTTATATGGCACCAACACCCTAACCTACACAACCCCAAAGACAATCTTTTTATTTGTAACAAGGATCAAAACTTTGAATAAGCTTAAAAAGAATAACTTAAATAGCAAGATAGTTCTTTTTGGGAGTAAAACCATAAAGATAACGCTTTAAGTAAACGATATGTCAATCCTGGTGAGGGGGAAAATATGTAGGTCTCATGAACAAAAAGTATGTAACCTACAAAAAAACAACAAATATCATATAAAATTCTACAACACCATCAATTTAGGATGCAATGATGTGTGTGTGTGTGTGAATTGAATTAAATCAGCAACCACACACCCATTCAAACCATGGAGAGTAAACCTTTGAGTTAGCAACAAGTCTTTTTATTACCATGAGGGGTATAGTCAAAGAAAATCCAAGAAGAATAGATGATTTTCTGCAAACATTTGTAAACCATTAATGATATATTGAATGTAAATGAAAATAAAGAATTTATCAATAATGACTATATCTGAAGAATATATAGATAGAAACAGACCCTTACCAATGCTCATCAAGAAACATATTCCCTTGAAGTTTCTAAACCGAGACAGGATTGAATCTAAGGCTGAGAGTTGAAGCACAAAAACTAAGAAAAACCGGGAATTGATTAAACAAAATTAAAATGGAAAAAAGTCATAAGATCGAATACAAGATTGAGAAATGAAGCAAAAAAGAGAGATTCAAATCTGAGACTGAGAATTGAAGCACAAAGATGGGTGTGAGTTTAGATACGGGATAGGAAAACAAAGAAATCCAAACCTTTACTCATAGAACCCATAACTCGTTCTCCTTCAAAGTTACTCTTCTACTGAAACTAAAAATCAAAATCAAGTTTTATTGGAAGGAGAAAGTATAAATCCATAAGATTTGGTTGTGATGTAACAGATAGTCAAGATTTATGTGTAATAAATGTACATAGAAGCTTACATGGTTCTTCTTATGGTAGCAACGATTGAAGATGGTAGCAGACAGAGGGGATGTAAGTGTACCTGACAATTAGTGGTGCAAGGGCGGAGAGTGGGTGGTGGTGGCGGAGAAACAAACAGGTACACCGTTTCGTGGTGGTAGTTTATTCTTCATTGTTGGGGAAGTGGATGGAGAAGGTCTAGGGTTTAGAAAGAAAGGGGCGTAAAAAGATGAGGAGCGTGTTTGGGTTTCTTTTGGGGACGTTAATATTAAGCTAAAAAGGATTGTACATTATGTAATAATATTTGTACCTCTTAACTTTCAAGAAATGTCCAATATGCTTTATAATATAGTAAAGATATATATATATATATATATATATATATATATATATATATATATATATATATATATATCACATTTATCCATCTAAAGGTAAAAGGAATGGATAAACTTCGACTCATATGCTAGCTCTACGTACTCATCAAATCACACACAATAATATGTTTTATAACACCAAGTTACTGGTGCATTTAGATATTACCAATGTGCATCCGATTTGTAAACTGCAACTATATGTTTCCGTTTCAAGAATATAAGATATTATCGTCTCACTAATCACTCATCATAAAATCCATGAAGTGATTCAGATGAGCGTGGGTTTAATCCAATACTCAAATCTTATTACAGGAGTACTCATGAACACTGCAGCAAACTTGTGGTATGTGTAAAATACCTAGACAGTCTACAGGCAGATTCATGATAGTCTTACCTCAATACCTACTTCCAAAGTATGATCGATTGTGGATAGCTTGAATAATCTTATTATTCGTGATGTAAAAAAATGCAAAGTGAAACACAAGATTAATCGAATTCGATATGGTCTCAAAACCTTTGAAATATAAATAAAACACCTTTTATTTAATCACCATGTTGATTACACATTATTCATTGGATAATATTCCGAGTAATAAACTTAATATTTAAATTAAAACAATAGTTATGCCATGCTCCAAGCATGGACACTATGTGTAACAGCCCGGATTTCCAGGTATCTTTTATGCTTATGTTTTTGGTGTTTTGTGAGGGGACTCGGCGAGTTGGAGCTCAGACTCGCCGAGTAGGATCACGGTTCTGGACGCGGGTTCGCGCCTGGACTCGGCGAGTCCAAGGTATGGACTCGGCGAGTCCGTGCTGTTTAATGAAACCCTAATTTGTCGGGTTTGGGACCTATTTAAAGGGCCTTAAGGGCGTCATTTGTGCTCACCAGACCCCTGAGTGAAACCCTAGCGAGTTTGAGCGTTTGGAGCAAAGTAAGGAGCCATTATTGACCTTGGAGGTTTTATATTGCAAGGGAAAGGAAGCAATAGCTAAGGGGAATCAAGAGGAGCCACTTCCTGAAAGATTTGAGGCCAGAACATCACATTTGAGGTACTACTTTCGAGCTATTCTCTGTTATGTTGATGTCTATGTTGATTTAGGGATTATTGAGCCCTTTTGTGGTTAGATCTAGTGCTTCCTTGGTCCCTTAAGTGAGTTAGGTTATAGATCTGGACCTTTGGAGGTCCAGAGTGTCCCTTTTCCCAAGCTTTTATGAATCCGTGAGGGTTTTGGATTGGGGTCTTGGTGCTTAAGGTCAAAACACCATTTATGAGTCATGGGGTGTGTTATGAGCACCAAGTTATGGAATTTACGTGATGAATTAGCTTAGGAGGGCCAGATCTATGAGTTGTTGGAGCGGATCTAACCTCAGAAGCAAGTTTGAGTTGATGCATGGCATGGACTCGCCGAGTCTGAAGAACAGACTCGGTGAGTAGCATGAAGATTGTCCTTGACCACTCAGTGAGTGGTCCAGTCGAGTAATGAGTTGACTCAGTGAGTCAGGGAGAGTTAGAGAGGGTTGACAGGTGGACTGAGTCGAACTGGAACTCGCCGAGTTGTTTTTGAGACTCGGCGAGTTGAGCCGGGGTGGCCCCGCGATTCATACCAGGTGGAACTCGTCGAGTCAGGGGAATACTCAGCGTGTCAAAAAGGGAATCCTAGAGAGTTGGTGAAAACGCTTAGACTCGCCGAGTCGCCCTAATGCACTCGCCGAGTCCGGTCAAAGTTGACCGTTGACCGTTGACCAGAGTTGACCAGTGTTGACTTGATAGGGGTAGTCAGCCTTACTGGTAAAAGTGTTAATTAAGAGACATATGATGTTATAGGAGGATTATAGCTCGGAGGATCGAGCACGAGTGATTCCAGGATTCGCGAGATATCGAGATAGGCGAGGTGAGTCTTCTCACTATACTTTACCTTGAGTAGGTAACCAGAGTTACGATAACATAGTATTTGTATGCTATATGTATGTGTTGTGTTGTACAGCATTATTTCTATGTGATTTATGCTGTGCATGTTTTAGAGTTGGAACCGGAAGGTTCACAGAGTTAGAACCTGAGGGTTCACAGAGTTTGGGTGCACGGACCCATGGAGTTATAGCCTCGAGTGGCTATTATGTGTTATGTGTATGGTATTTTGGAGAACTCACTAAGCTTTGTGCTTACAGTGTTAGTGTTGTTGTTTCAGGTACTAGCGAGGACCGTGGGAAGGGGCCGGCTTGATCTGTACACACGCATGGGATTTTGATATATATATGATCTTGGGATTTTGTATGATGTGATTTGGGATTTTAAAACTTAATGTTTTTATGAAATTAAATGAGAAATATTTTTATAATTTGTGAAAAATTATTTTGAAATTCACGGTGTTACACTATGTTTTGCCTATGGTCCTTTCTTTGTGAAATAGATCAATTGAAAACATTTTAATGACGCTCATTTCATAATTCCGAATCTTTGTCCCCAGTATAAGAATACCAAATTCTTGCCACTATAAGAATATGTTAGGTTCTAACGTTTATGCAATGTAACTTTTGTAATGTCGGGGAACCAAAGTTATAGAGACTTTGCCAACGATATTACAAAACTTTCCACTGGAGATTGAGCAATTCCATGGAATTGAAGCCTCACATTGAAAGTACATTCCTTTGAGCATCCTTCTTTCACAAAACTTTCTAACTTACACACCAACCCCCATTTATGGAAACATTTCCATATTTGCCATATGACAACACATTATTTATAGAATCTTGTCTATTCATAATAATGTTAATATGGTCCATTCAATACTATACTTCCAACTGCCCATAAGCGACCGATCCTTGGCGAACCTTAGATTGTCCTTGACAGCTGTTTAACCACTATAGTCATATCCGGTTCTAGTCCCTTTTTTTCATCTTAATGCCCTAGGAATTTTGGAAATTTAGAAAACTCGAATACTACAACATATGTAATCGATCCTATACCCAAAGCATATTAGACATGATTCATAATGTCTTACATAAAGACATGATACTCAATCAGTATTTTCCATATATAATTCCCATGTTGAAGCACTTCAACATGAAATTTATATATACCCATGACTAGGTTTTATTAATACATCAATCTAAGATTTTAGATTCGAAATAAAGTATAAGTATCCTCTCCCTTACTATATTGAAACAACGTTTTCAATTCTGCAACTTTGCAAACTTGTAACCTTTGTTTCTTATAACCGTTATTCTTAACTTGCAACACTTCACATAATTATCATGTTCCCACTATCATGATAGTTATATTCTGACCAGCATAACACTTATGCTCCCACTAGCTTTGACATGTACTTAGAAATCAGGTGGACTTCTAGAATCAATACTTATTGAATTTCTTTCCAAAGTTCATATTTGTGATACGAGATGCTTATATAAGCCTTTATCTAAGCTCATACACATTTTATTAGAAAGCTCATATGTATGTCTAAACTATTTCAGAACTTACATCAATAAGTCCCGAATGTTCAAACTATTTGCCACTTCTCATAATTCGAACTATGAAGAGAGATGTCATAATCATAATTGAATTTGAGAACGCAATTAACACAACTGGTATCTCCTAAAAATCTTCTTAGTGAAAGCGTTTCCTCACAATCATTTTCATGAATTAGAGAGAAACCTTATGCCACTTAGATTTTATGGTGTATGTGTTCCTATCCATGTGAAACTGTCATTTCCAACCATTATGTTTATATAAGGTCTATGGAAAATTCAAACACATATGGAATGAACTTGTTTAATTATAATATAGCAAACCAATTTTCACTTCCAAAAATTTCATCTTTAATTAATGGATTTGAAAAACATTTGTAAGTAAACAATGTCAAATCACGTCATCTCATAAAACAATGTATCATGTCTGAAAACCCAAATCCAGAAAATAGTATCTTGTCAGAGTACAATCCCAGAATATCTAATAGTGCGGAAGACAATGAGCGTGTGTATGATGTGTAGCTCCCACGCCAGCTCCTTCCCCTTCGCTAAAGTGGTATCTGAAACCAAAACTATAAATCGAAAGCACGAAGCTTAGTGAGTTCCCCCATCGTACAACATACCATACAATCATATCGCATGCATACTGCCGGGCAATTCCGGGGGTGCCCGACCTACCCAGTACGACCATTCTACGGTGCCGACTTACCCGGTACGACCATTCTCGGGTGACGACCTGCCCGTGTCAAGCCATTCTGGGGTGCTAACCTACCCGTGTCAAGCCATTCTGGGGTGCTAAACTTCCCGTCGGTCCTAACAACCGAATCATCGGGGACTATTCCACCCCTTACTGCTACTATCACATATATCATAACATAAACATACTATCAGACATATCTGGGGTGTCCGAACTACCCTTCGGTCCTAACAACCGAACATGGGGACTATTCCTCCTCCTACTACCACTATCACATATAGCATATCATGCCGGCATATAAAACATATCATAACAGACTGTCAGACATATCTGTGGGTGCCTGAACTACCCTTCGATCCTAACAACCGAACTCTACTACTATCACTTATAACATATCATGCCAACATATAACATAGCAGGTAGTAGCAAACCTAGATGAATATCACAAAGACAATCATCTAACATAAAACCCCTACTGGTGGGTCGGCATTGTGGCCGTAGAGCCACCGCTACTGAAAGGTAACTCACCTCGTAAGGCTGACTCCTGAAAAGCTGATCTGCGGATGTCTGACTACTGCTTTGGTGGTTCTCCGGCAACAATACCCATAAACACTTAGTCAGACATTGATAACTACTCTTAGGGTAAAATGACAGTTTTACCCTTGACCATGTCAAAGTCAAAGTCAGAGTCAACATCAACTTTCAGTTCACCTGACTCGCTGAGTTGGGCCGCAAAGTCGTCGATTCCTATCCTTTCAACTTCCCTTATCCACGCCTCTACTCTTCGATTTTAGCAATGAGTCGACGAGTTCTCTTTCTTTATGAACCTTAAATGATCCTTCATCCGACTCGTCGAGTTGTATGAACAACTCGATGTGTTCAACTTCAACTCTTGAACAAGTCCTGACCTTGACTCGCCGAGTTGTATGAACAACTCGTCGAGTTCATCTTCAATTGTTGGGAGATTGCCTTGGACTCGCCGAGTCTACTCATGCACTCGTCGAGTCCTATGAACTCCAGGTCTATGGCTAAGTCCCATTCGTTGGGTCACTACCCAGACCCCTCAAAGACCATTCTATCACTCATTGGGTTCCTTTAAACTCTAACAGAAAAAGGGAGTCAAGCCATGGACTCGCCGAGTCGATAATGTCCAAGTCTCATTTATCCATTACTAGTGTACAACACTTGTCCAAATGATAGATCTAGGCTCGTAAGATCGATCTAGCACGTAAAGTTATGAACTTTACATGCATGCATGGGACTATGAGCTAAAAAGACCGTAAAAGAAGCTCTTAAGTTGCATGGGGCTTTCCATGGGTGCAAAGACAGTCCCTTTCTGCCTTCTATCCCCTTAATGATTCTAGATATAAAACCTTAACCCCCACCATGCTTGCAATCATGGTTGGTCACCAAGAATGGCTTATAAAAGCCCTAGATCTCCCAAAAAAGGGATCTAATACAAGAAGGATCAAGGTGTCGGCTTTGTACCTTCCAAGAACTATAGATGATGCACAAGATTGACTCATCTGGCCAACCTCTTGGTTCCTAAATCTTTTCCTTCCTTCTTGCCACCACAAAAAACCAAAAATCACTAAAAGGCCTTTAGATCTTCACAACACGATTAGGGTTTTATTTTGAGTGTTCTAGGAGGATACAGGGGCGATAGAGAACCCTCAGATTAGGGTTTTGCCTAGCTAGAGTCTACTCGTCGAGTCTTGCCGCCGACTCGACGAGTCCGCCACTTTACCCCAGGGTCCAAACCGCTACTACTCGATGAGTTAGGCCATCAACTCGCCGAGTCTCGGTCCAAATTGCGAAAAATACTTGAATGAAATACATACTAGGAACCATTTGCTACAATTCTCCCCCACTTATTTTAGACTTCGTCCTTGAATTCTGCTGCTCGTTTCTAGAAAAGCTCTGGGTAATGCTGAATCATCTCATCCACCGGCTCCCACGTCCATTCTGAACCCTTCCGATGCTGCCATTGCACCTTCACCAGCTCGACCCTCTTGTTCCTCAGATCTTTTGACTTTTAGTCAAGGATCGCCATAGGCCGCTCAATGTAATTCAGGCTATCATCAAACTGAATATCCTCCAAGGGCATTACTGCCGAGTCATCTGCTAGGCACATCCACAACTGGGAGACATGCAAAGTGCTGCAGATCTGACTGAGCTCGACTGCCAGGTCCAGCCGGTACGCCACCTTGCCCACCCGAGCTATAACCCTGAAAGGTCCAATGTACCTAGGGCCTAACTTTCCCAGCTTCCTGAGTCAGACGACGCCTTTCCTAGTTGACACTTTCAGGAGAACCATATCCTCGACCTGGAACTCTAGGTCTGAATGGTGCTTGTCGGTATAGCTTTTCTGCTGATTCTGCGCAGTTTGGATCCTGCTCCTGACCTGCTGAATCCTCTCTGTCGTCTTGAGCACCACTTCGGTGCTCCCCATGACCCTCTGACCAACCTCACCCTAACATATCGGGGTCCTGCACTTTTTCCCGTACAACATCTCAAAGGGAGGACGATCGATACTCGAGTGGTAGCTGTTATTGTAGGAGAATTCAGCCACTGGGAGGTAAGCATCCCAGCTACCACCGAAATCTAGCACACACGCTCACAACATATCCTCTAAAGTCTGAATGGTCCGCTCGCTCTGACCATCTGTCTGCAGGTGAAATGCGGTGCTAAAGTGCTGACGAGTACCCATCTCGTCATGGAATTTCTTCCAGAATCTGGAAGTAAACCGCACATCTCTATCGGAAATCACGGGGACTGGCACTCCATGCCAAGCCACAACTTCTCTAATGTAAATGTCGGCCAACTTCTCGGCCGATATACTCTTCTGGATCGGTATAAAATGGGCGCTCTTGGTCAACTGATCCACAATGTCCCATATGGAATCCACTCTCGCACGGTCCTGGGAAGTTTGGTAATGAAGTCCATGGTAATATCTTCCCACTTTCACAGGGGAATATCCAACAGTTGCATCTTGTCGTGTGGCCTCTAGTGCTCGGCCTTGACCTTCCTGCAGGCCAAGCACTGCTCCACATACCATGCTACATCCCACTTCATGCAGGGCCACCAGTAGTCAAGACAAAGATCTCCATACATATTCGTCGCTCCGGGATGGACAAAAAACCTTGATTTCTGCGTCTGCTCCATCAATATCTGGCGCACGCCTCCATGATAGGGGACCCACACCCTAAGGTGAAGATTCATTAACCCTCGACTATCATAGTCATAGGAGGAAACCTGACCCACTATACACTCGCTCTTTTGATGTTCCTCATGCATAGCCTCCTATTGGGCCTCTCGGTTCTGCTCCAATAGTGGAGCCACTACTGTCATCCAGATGCATGTGTCTCTGATCGGCACTGCCTTACGGCTAAGTGCATCGGCCACTGCATTGGCCTTCCCCAGGTGGTATAGGATCTCACAATCATAATTCATCACAACATCTAACCACCGACACCGATTCATGTTCAGATTCGACTGTTCAATGAGGTATCTCAGACTGTTATGGTCCATGTAGATGGTACACCGAACCCCATAGAGGTAATGACGCCAAATCTTGACGGAAAAAACAACCGCCCCTAGCTCTAAGTCATGCATTGGATAGTTCGCCTCGTGAGGTTTCGGCTGCCTCAAATCGTAAGCAATGACATGCCCTTTCTGCATCAAAATTGTGCCCAAGCCTAAGATGGACGCGTCGCAGTACACAACAAAATCCTCCATGCCCTCTGGCACGGCTTAGATTGGCGCCTCGGACATTCTCTGTCTTAATGTCTCAAATGCAGCCTGCTACTCAGGCCTCCAGAGAAAGACTACGACCTTTTTCGTTAGCCGAGACAAGGGTACGACTATCTTGGAGAAATCCTGGATGAATCTACGATAGTAGCCAGCTAATCCCAGGAAACTCTGAATCTCAGATGGAGATTTCAAAACATCCCATCTCATCATGGCCTCCACCTTGGCTGTGCCGACCAGAATACCGTTCCGGTTGACAAGGTGCCCAAGAAACTGCACCTTGCGCAACCAAAACTCACACTTGGAGAACTTGGCGTACAAGCTCTCCCTCCTCAGGGTATCCAAAACCTCTCGCAGATACTCCTCGTGCTCCTCCTGTGTCTTGGAGTAAACCAAGATATCGTCGATGAACACTAGCACGGACCGATCCAACATCGGTGTACATATGCGGCTCATGAGATCCATGAACGCGACAGGAGCATTGGTGAGCCCGAAGGGCATCACCACGAACTCATAGTGGCCATAACGCGTACGAAAGGCAGTGTTTTGTACATCCTCCTCTCTAACCCTCATCTGATGATAACTTTAACACAAATCAATCTTGGAGAACCAACATGCTCCCTGTAACTTGTCAAAGTGGTCATTAATCCTAGGGAGTGGGTAACAGTTCTTCACTGTTACCTTATTTAGCTCCCGATAATCTATACACATCCGATGCAACCGGTCCTTCTTCTTCACAAACAGAATCGGGGCTCTCCAGGGTGAACTGCTCAGTCTAATGAATCCGTTGTCTAACAGCTCCTGTAGCTATGTAGACAACTCTTGTATCTCAGGAGGAGCCAGCCGATATTGTTCCTTGGCTATCGGAGCAATCCCAGGGACTAGGTCAATCCAAAACTCCACCTGCCTCTCCGGAGGTATCCCGGGAAACTCCTTGGGGAATACATCCGCTAACTCTCGCACTCTTGGCACATCACCCACCGTCGCCCCTCCCGCCTCCTGGATGTCCATAACATAGGCGACGTATCCTGCGCAACCCTGCTGAAGGTAGCACCTAGCCCTCACTGCCGAACATAAAGTTGGTCCTAGTTGTGGCGTCTCGCCCTGAATCACCAGCTCCCCCCACCTCGGGTCATCATCCGAACCAACTACTGCGCGCAGTCAATCACTGCTCCATTGGGGCTTACCCAATCCATACAAATAATAACTTTGTCCCCCCTCAACGGTATGGGAACCATATCCACTACATAACGCTCTCCGAACAACCTCAAAACACAATCCCAGAAGACCTTTGATGCTCCTACAGACCAGCATCATATAAATAAATCAGAGGGGAAGAATCATACTCGTCACCACATCGGGTGCGACACATGTCTCCTTGGTAGTCAACTCGAAGGCCCGACTCCTCACCACTGGAGCCTCTGACTTGCCCCGACGGCCATTAGTAATTAGCAGGGTCGTTGGGGCGATTAGCCTTCTTATGGTCCCTCTGATTGCAGTGGAAAGACAACATCTCGGATGTTTGAATAGTGGGTATAGGGGAGGTACAATCCCTCCTGAAATGCCCCGTCTTGCCACACTTTTAGCAGCCCGACAATCCCAACCTACACGCCCCCTCGAGTGGCCTGCCGCATTTCCTGCAACGACCCTGTCCTGATTGGCCTTTTGGCCTACCATCTGATCCTTTGGGCTTCTTCCCGAAGCCCCAGTCGTCTTCCCCTCCTCTACCTTCCTCTTTCGGATGTGCTCTAGATTATTGTCTCTCTCCCTTGTCCAGGCAATCATGGAATCCAGGGTAGGGCAAGCAGTAAAACTAGCATGCTCCGGAATGTCGGCTCACAGCATGTCATGGTAGCGGGTCCTCCTCATGTCCTGATCTCCTATATACTGTGGCACCAGTAATCCCGTCTCTCGGAACATGGCGATGATCTCCGCCATAGTCTTTGTATTCTGTTTCATATCCAAAAGCTCCCTGGCCAACTGCTGAAGCTCCACAGCTGGCAGGTCCTCCTCATGTCCTCATGGTGGCGGGTCCTCCTCATGTCCTCATCTCCCATTACTGTGGCACCAGTAACCCTATCTCCTGGAACTTGGAGGTGATCTCTGACATAGTCTTTGTAGTTTGTCTCATATCCAAAAACTCCGTGGCCAACTGTTGAAGCTCCACAGCTGGCGAAAAGTCACTCCTGAACCGAGTCACAAAGTCCGACCATGTCATAACCTCAATAACCGAGGCTTCCAGAGTGTCACCGACGGACTGCCACCAATCTCTGCCCTATCTCTCAAGCACCCTGATGCATATCTCACCTTCGACCTCTCAGGGCAGAATCTGGTCAACCGTGCAGACTCAATTTATGCAATCCACCGCCTGGCCACAATGGGGTCCTTCGCCCCATGGAAATCCGGTGCACCACTTCCCCTGAATTCCTTAAAGCACAGTGTGTGATCCTGTATGACTGATCACCATGTCACTCTTGAACGCCCTGAAGCGATCCTCCATCAACTCGATAGTGCCTTCCTTGATCGACCCGAAGATGACCGGGGTCGCACCAAGGATGCCTCTAGGGATCTAGGACATGATGAACTCACGTAGCCTCTCATCCACTGGTTCGGAATCTGAACCCCAAACCGATCCCTCTCTTGAACTGCCAACTATTGGCCTCAGACACAACACCACCATTCTGTAATACATAATGACAACCGTCAGTGATACTGGTACATCTAGAGGGATCACGTCTATCACAACTTTCCTGGTCTCGTCTAAGCCTTCATCGACTCATGTACGGATCCTCTGCTTTCAGTAGTACGGGCCCATACTACCTTCCATATCTATCTGTAGTTTCCTCAAGAACTGCCTCGACTCCACCAAGTCCCTTCTACTGCTACTGATCTCTGCTACTTTAATCCTAGGCTTGGCCTAGGGTACCTCTAACTCCACCAAAACTAGTCCTCAGCTGGTGAAGGCCTCTTTGCATTGCCAACTAGCCAGCATATGGATACAATCACATGCCACGAGGCTCAGATAATCCTTCGTGTAAGGGACTCATCCTTACAACGGTTAGGAATCAAACAAAAGCTACGTAATGGGGTCAAATCCAACACTCTGAGATTACTCAACCTTGATTGCATGTAACCTAACGTACCCTCCTAATAGCTAAATCCCATCACTCCGAGTCCCACATAGCACAAAGCAAGCAACATTCAGACAAAAAGGAAACAAGCTCAAGCAATTCTATCCACATAACAAGAATCTGTACTAGCAAGCAATATAAGTTCATATAATCACACATAACCTAAACATCAACACTGTCATGAAGCTCAAAAGCACATATAACAGGCACATAAGGTATCTTTCCTAGATCCTTAGTCCTAATCTAGCATGATGTTCCACTGAAACTGATAATCATAACATAAACTTGTATGGGTACTTTGGGGAAAAACCTACTTGAGCTAGGCCAGTCGTGCACATCACACATCTTGTTCTTTCTTAAAACTTTTTAACTTAGCTTTTAGAAAACCATTTTCTTTGTAAAAATCTTTAATCCATTGGTTTGAGTCCAGACATCCCCGAGGGTGTGTCTGAATCCCTCAAACCAGGATCTAATACGAACGTGTAACAACCCAATTTTCACGTCCAAAAATTTCATTTTACTTAATGGATTTGCAAAAATTTGTAGGTAAATAATGTGAAATCATGTCATCTCATAAAACAATGTATCATGTTTAAAAACCCAAATCCCGAAAATAGTATCTTGTCAGAGTAAAATCCTAGAATATCTCATAGTGCGGAAGACAATAAACATGTGTATGAGGTGCAGCTATCGCGCCAGCTCCTTCCCCTTCGCTGAAGTGGTATCTGAAATCAAAAACTGGAAACCGTAAGCACGAGGCTTAGTGAGTTCCCCCTTCGCTGAAGAGGTACCACATACCATACAATCATATAGCATATATACTGTCGTGCAATTATGGGGTGCCCGACCTACCCGGTACGGCCATTCTGGGGTGCCGACTTACTCGGTACGACCATTCTTGGGTGCCGACCTACGCGTGCAAGCCATTCTGGGGTGCTGACCTACCCGTGTCAAGCCATTCTGGGGTGCTGAACTACCCGTCGGTCCTGACAACCAAATCATCGGGGACTATTCCACCTCCTACTGCTACTATCACATACATCATAACATAAGCATACTATCAGACATATCTGGGGTGTCCAAACTACCCTTCGGTCCTAACAACTGAACTTAAGGACTATTCCTCCTCCTACTACCACTATCACATATGGCATATCATGCCAGCATATAAAAATATCATAACAGACTGTCAGACATATCTGGGGGTGCCTGACCTACCCTTTGATCCTAACAACCGAACTCTACTACTATCACCTATAACATATCATGCCAGCATATAACATAGCAGTAGTAGCAAACCTAGATGAATATCACAAAGACAATCATCTAACATAAAACCCCTACTGGTGGGCCGGCATTTTGGCCGTAGAGCCAGTACTACTGGAAGGTAACTCACCTCGTAAGGGTGACTGCTGAAAAGCTGATCTGCAGATGTCTAATTGTTGCTCCGGTGGTCCTCCGGCTACAATCCCCATAAACACTTAGTCAGACACTGATAACTACTCTTAGGGTAAAATGATTGTTTTATCCCTGACCATGTCAAAGTCAAAGTCAACTTTCAGTTCACCTGACTCGCCGAGTTGGGCCGCCAACTTGTCGATTTCCTATCCTTTCAACTGCCCTTATCCACACCTTTACTCATCGAGTTTAGCAATGACTCGACGAGTTCTCCTTCTTTACGAACCTCGAATGATCCTTCATCCAACTTACCGACTTGTATGAACAAGTCGTCGAGTTCACCTTCAAATCTTGAACATGTCCTGACCTTGACTCCTCGAGTTGTATGAACGACTCGTCGAGTTCATCTTCAATTGTTGGGAGATTGCCTTGGACTTGCCGAGTCTGCTCATGCACTCGTCGAGTCCTATGAAATCCAGGTCTATGTCTAAATCTAATTCGTTGGGTCACTACCCAGACCCCTCAAAGACCATTCTATCACTTATTGGGTTCCTTAGAACACTAACAACAAAGGGGAATCAAGCCATTGACTCGCCAAGTCCCAAGAACGACTCGTCGAGTCGATAATGTCCAAGTCTCATTTCTCCATTACTGGTGTACAACACTTGTCCAAATGATAGATCTAGGCTCCTAAGATCGATCTAGCATGTAAAGTTATGAAATTTATGTGCATGAATGGGACTATGAGCTAAAAAGACCGTAAAAGAAGCTCTTAAGTTGCATGGGGCTTTCCATGGGTGCAAAGGCAGTCCCTTTCTGCCTTCTAACCCCTTAATGATCCTGGATCTGAAACCTTAACCCCCACCATGCTTGCAATCATGGTTGGTCACCAAGAATGGCTTATAAAAGTCCTAAATCTCCTTAAAGAGGGATCTAATACAAGAAGGATCAATGTTTCGGCCTTGTACCTTCCAAGAACTATAGATGATGCACAAGCTTGACTCATCTGGCCAACCTCTTGGTTCTTCAAGCTTTTCCTTCCTTCTTGCCACCATAAACCACCAAGAATCTCCAAAAGGACTTTAGATCTTCACAACACGATTAGGGTTATGTATGGAGTGTTCTAGGAGGATAAAGGGGCGATGTAGGTTGTATAAGGTTATTTAAATAGGGTGCAAACCCTCAAATTAGGGTTTTGCCCAGCGAGAGTCTACTCGTCGAGTCTTGCCACCAAATCGACGATTCCACCACTTAACGTTCGGGTCCAAACCGCTACTACTCGACGAGTAGGGCCATCAACTCGCCGAGTCTCAGTAGAAATTGATAAAAATACTTGAATGAAATACATATCAGGAACTAGGTGCTACACTTAATTTCTTGCCAGTTGGCAGCACAAGGGCCTACCATGTCTTCTAAGTCGTTGAGAAGATCACCCTTACTAATCAATGAACTTTCATTAAACAAGGCGCTTTGCCTTATGCAAAAAATTAAGAGCTCATAGAACTCACATGCATATTCAAATTTAACTGGAATTAGCACAGAAACAAGAATATGTCAATATGATAGGTTACAAACCTGAAGTCGTATATTAATGATAAATGGTAGGTTTTATTCTTGATTAGCTCTTGAAGATTTTCAATATCTTTAAGACCCCCACTAACCTCTTGACATATAAAATTCTCTGTCAAGAACTATTCCTTGACAAACAAATATTCAAGAGTTAGTGCGGATTCTTATCAAGAATGACACTTCATATAATTAGTCTTAGTTGCTCTCTGTTTTAGCGAAAACATCACAACTGCCATTTTGAAATATGCAAAAGTAAGACAATATTTCTATTCCATATTTGATGATGTGTTATAAACCTACTTAAGACATGTCACTCAAGTCATAATCTTGGAGAATGAATCTAAGACTCAATTTTGGAACAAAGTATGACTCACATTAATTGATTTAACCATTTCAACAATTCCTGATTCCTCTTCTTAGCCATACAAATGCACTAAGGTGTCCTTAGAGGATCAATTGTGATATGTTTTCATAATCAATAAGATGATCATAAAACATGATACTAAAGTACTCCCCTTTCCTTTCAAATTGGAGAAACTTTTATCGTTCTGCCTAATTGATTCTTCTTATTCGTTCTACTATAAATTGAAAATTTTTCAATGATTAAGAATTACACTTAATCTTGAAACTATAACCATATTTACTAACTTTAGTAAATAGTGACAAATAATGTTATCGTTCTTTGTGGTGGACTTACACCAGTACAAAACAATTTATACTAGATTTCCTAGCCTTTCACTTGACTCACATATGTGTGTGAACAAAGAATTAGCGTTAGTTTCCCAAAGATGAAAGTTCTCATTGATCATGCAATACAAGTTGAATGATTCCAAGTTTCTGTCCAACTGAAACTTGGTGATGAGAAACTTTCCTTATTTGGTAAATTTAGACACTACCACAAACAAAAGAATCAAATCCATATTGCTAAAAAAATAGAAACATACAAAAATCAATTGTCACAAATGCAATTGCAAGGATATATAAGACAAGATAAAATCAAAATTTTATTTATTTATAAAATGCGGAAATCTTTTCCTTACAATGCATTTACAAATGAAAACTATGTTACTACATATTTATAAGTAATGTAGCATAACTCCTAAGTGGCAGCTCAAAAATCTAATCATCAAATCAGGCGATCAAAAACCATCTCTTCACGATCAGATTCAGTTTACTCCTCCTTTAAGCTTCTTTTATTTTCTTCGATCCTACAATCTAGAAATAGGAACTTAATAGTGTTAGATAGTGTACTTACCTGAAGCAGAGTCAAACATTTCGACTTTAACATCATTGTGATCCTTTAGGTAAATACTGCAGCTTCGCATCCAATGCCACTTCTATTGGAAGTAGAAGGAAATAGATTCTTTTGCAAAGGCACACGGGATAATCTCAGAATTAGTCTTTCTCTTTAACATTAGGTCAAAGGACTTGACAATGGCCGATACCTTTCCATTGGGAAGAGAAGACTTTTTTGGACTTCCAATGTTTCCATTGTCAATGTCCATGGAAGTTTGGGCGGTAGATCTTGTTGGAATAGTGTCTAAGGCTGCAACTATATTAGGCAAGTATTTGACCCGATTGTGCATGGTCCTTTTGGGTTGCCTTCACCATAGCAACTTGACAGGATGATTTATTATGAGAGAATAAATATTATTAATATATTATGAGAATAATAGAAGGAGTAATAATATTGTTATTTGATTAATATAAGTCATAAATTAATTAGAATTAATTTGGTGACTTAAAGAGATTAATTAAATAAGAGGGTATAAACTGTCAATTGTTTGATAGTTACACTTTGGGCTGTAAATCCTTCTTGGATAGGGTTGGACGATTTCTAGGGCTTGGGATAAGCCACAAATCGTCCAAGGGCTTATCTTGGAAAGGATTTGGATTGCTTTGAGTAAAGATTATCCAACTAGGGTTTAAGGGTGAAACCCTAGGAGTCTTACAAGTATAAATAGAACCTTAGGGCAAGGGAAATCGACACCTCTGCAAAAGCAAAGAAACCCTGGCCGATTTCTATTCCCTCTCCTCTCTCTCAAATCATCATCTTGCTAGTTGGTGTTTGTAAGCCATTAGAGGAGTGACATTTGTGACTCTAAAGCTCCAAGAACAAGAAGGTCAAACAAGTGTTTCAAGGTAAGCTTCTAACTCTGATTTAGTATTGTTCTTATACTCTATTAGCCATTAGAAGTCTTGGATTCAATGCATGTTTAATTAGAGAAACCTAGATCCAAGCATTAGGGTTTGCATGTGCACATAGGAATGTTCATATGGCCAAAACCCATCAGTGGTATCAGAGCCTAGAATGATTTCTATTAAATTGATGCTTGATTGTTTGTTTCTTACTTGCAAAATTCGAATTTTGTGTTTCTGTGTCATGAACTCGACGAGTCCCATGGTGGACTCAACGAGTTGGCCTGACTCGATGAGTCCAGTTGGGAACTCGATGAGTCCGAGCGTCAGGAAGGGGCAAAATCGGGATTTTTTTTATATTTATCTTATGGAAACTTGCCTTTATCATATTAGATCAACCCTAATCCGATTTTTTGATACATATGACTATAATCTTGATCTAATAAAAGATATTTATCAATTAATAAAATATTTAATTTCCTTATATGATAATTAATTAATTATTTTGATTAAATTGGTAAATTATTTTGCAAGAAATCATTAAATAAATCAAATATGGATAATTATGGAATTAATTGTTAATTAAGATTATTTGCTATTTGATCCTCCATGTTTTAAATGTTTAAAACTTGTCCTTATGTTTTGAAATTTATGTTTTGTGATTAAAAGTTTAATTTAGACAATTTAAATTTCAAACCCAAGAATTTTACAAGTTTAAAATACAACCCTATACTAATATAATATTACAAGATTAATATATATATATATATATATATATATATATATATATATATATATATATATATATATATATATATATATATAACTAAAATGCTAGTCGTACCGTTAGTAGGCCTCATTCACAAAGCCGGTCTATACGGTGGGTATAAGGTTGCGGCCTATAAAATGGTGCTTAATGGGTGTACACTTACACCCACCGCTTGCTTGATCGGTGGAGGGTCGTTAGCCAAACGGATAGGATAGGGCAGCCTTATCCTCTCATTAAAAGTATAATATAAAATACAAAGTAACTACATTGTTTTCAAAAATTTCCCAATCTTAGTTACTTTAGGAAAAGTGAATTGATGCAATCCCATGAAATTACCGGCACACTAATTGGTTCTAAGCAAAGGTGGCAAAGGGTGATTCATTGTTTATCATAGTTCGATGGAGCGTGTGTGGTTTACCGGCAAATCGAATAGGTGATCGTTACAATGAAGGCACCATGTAAATTTGCAAGGTAATTCACACCCGCTTTTTGATCCTCGGAATCCCAGTCACAAACAAGGGGGGCATATCGAGATTTAAACATGCCATTGAAAAGTTTCAATGAATCTCATCTAAACCTAGGAATTCTCAAATACATGTAGAACTTAAAGTTAGGTTTTCATGGTGGAGAATTAGTGAATCGTCATTCACTTACCTTCAAATTGTTTGCATGTTAGATTACGGCATCCCTTTTCTAATATGTAAATATTGTTGTTGGATCCTAGCCCTAATTTTCTTATTGGGTGATAGTTAGGGATTCATATTCTAATCTATCTTTGTCCTTTCTATTTGTAAATGTCGAACGCAAATAACGCTGCTGCTAGTTCATTCACATTGATGAGCCTTTTTTAAAAGGTCACTTTCGATGGGACGAACTTTAGCGAATGGATAAGATACATTCGCACAATTGTTCACTATGAGGACAAGGAGTATGTCCTCGATGAGAAGCTCGAGAAAATCAACCCTGAAATCGCTACTCCGGCTGAAATGACCGCTTTTAAAACTCACGAGCATGATGCAACGAAGGTACATTACATCATGATAGCCACTATGAACTCCGAATTCCAAAAGTCCTATGAGGACATGTACCCGTACGAGATGCACCAAGACTTGTTGGAGAGATACAACCAAAATGCGAGACAAGAGCGTTATGAGATTTTCACTAACATGATTTCCGCTAAAATGGGTCATGGAGAGTCTCTTACCATGCACCAGTAAAAGATGCAAAGGTATGTCGACCGTCTTCGCAAGTTGAACGTTGACTTTGGGGAAGACTTGGCGATCAACATGGTGCTTCACTCTTTGCCTCGAAGTTACAATCAATTTAGGATGACCTACCACATGAACAAAGAAGAGGTCACCCTAAGCAAACTCCAATGTCTCTTGAGGGTCGCTGAGAGCAACTTCAAGGATAAGTCTGTTGCACCAACTCCTAATCCACCCGCTGCTCCTGTGTTGGCTATTGGACAAGGAAGGGGAAAGAAGAGGAGGGCTTCGTCTAAGAACCATCGCAAGGTTAAGTCTCGAGATGGTGCCTCTTCTAGTGGGACCAAAGTTGATCCTGCTAAACCCTGCCCTAACCCAAAGGAGGCAGAGTGCCACCACTGCCACAAGATAGGACATTGGAAGAGAAGTTTCCCAGAGTACCTGCAAGCCATCAAGGAAGGAAAGATCAAGCCGTCTTTCGCAGGTACATACACAATTAAATCTAACGATTCACCTCATGCTATTTCTTGGGTTCTTGATACCGGTTGTGGTTACCACATTTGTTCTAATGTGCAGGGACTAAGAAGAAATAGAGACGTGGAGCATGGAAGGATAAATCTAATCATGGGAAACAGAAGATCGTCGCCTGTGACCAAGATTGGAGTGTATTCTTTAGTGCTTAGGAATGGTTTAACTTTAGATTTGAACAATTGTTGCTATTCGCCAGAAATGGCTAGAAACATCATTTCATTTAATGGTTTGTTTAGACAAGGTTTTAGATTTTCTTTTAATAATGAGAATGGTTCTATTTTGGCTTATCTAAATGGTGTCTTTTATTTTGAAGCTATACCATGTAATGGAATTTATGAAACCGTTATGATTGTAGATAACTTAGGAAATGATGTTTTATGCATGGATTCTTCTAATAATATGGATAGAGCATCCTTGTGGAATTGTCGTCTTGGACATGTCAACAAGAAACGCATAGCCCAACTCCAAAAGGATGGAGTGTTGGAGTCATTCGACCTTAGGGAAGATGACATATGCGAATCTTGTTTACTTGGAAAGGTGACTAAGTCACCCTTCACAAGTACGTGCGAAAGGGGTGAGGGTCTATTGGACCTAATACATACCGATGTATGTGGACCGTTTAGATCAACCACGAAGGATGGGAACCGCTTCTACGTGACTTTTACCAATGAATATAGTAGATATGGGTATATCTACTTAATCAAGCAAAAGTAAGAAACTTTTGAAAAGTTCAAAGAGTTCAAGAATGAAGTGGAGAATCAATTGGCTAGGAAAATCAAGATGTTTCGATCCGATCGAGGAGGAGAGTACCTAAGTCTTCAATTCCACGATTATCTCAAGGAGTGTGGAATATTTTCACAATTGACGCCACCTAGGACACCACAATTGAATGGTGTGGCAGAAAGGTGTAATCGAACCTTGTTGGACATGGTTCGCTCTATGATGAGCCGTGCCTTACTATCAATCTCTTTTTGGGGGTATGCCTTAGAGACTGCCGCCCATATCCTTAACCGATTCCCTACTAAGAAGGTTGCCAAAACACCTCACGAGATGTGGACAGGGAAAGCTCCCTCGTTGGCACATATCAAGGTTTGGGGTTGCGAGGCTTTCGTAAGACGAGATACTCACGACAAGCTCGAACCTCATAGTGAGCGATGTATTTTCATCGGCTACCCGCAAAAATCCTTTGGATATCTCTTCTATAGACCGAAGGACAATGTTGTCTTCGTTGCGAGGAGAGGAGTTTTCCGAGAGCGAGAACTCATATGCCAAGGAGACAGTGGGAGGCAAATCGAGCTTGAAGAGATTCAAGAGTCGATATGTGAAGGAACCTATACTGCTGGCACTCAACCCGAGGAGGAAACTCTAGTTGAACCAATTGACGAATCCTTACCTCTTAGTCGTTCCAAAAGAGTTAGGGTTCAATCCTAGTTTTATGGTTTTCATATTAATACCGAAGGGGACACGTATATCAGTGATGGTACACTATTAAACCTTGATGAACCTAATACCTATAAGGAATCCATGGCAGGCCCGAAGTCTGCGAAATGGAAAGAGGCAATGGATAGCGAGATCCAATCCATGTATGATAACCAAGTTTGGAATTTGGTTGATAATGTGCCCGGACGTAAGACCGTTGGGTGCAAATGGATCTTCAAGAAGAAGACCGACGTGGATGGAAATGTACACACATATAAAGCGCGATTGGTTTCGAAGGGCTTTACTCAAACTCCCGGAGTTGACTATGATGAGACCTTCTCACCAGTTGCGAAGATAAAATCTATTAGAGTGATGCTAGCGATTGCCACATTTCATGATTATGAGATTTGGCAAATGGATGTCAAGACCGCTTTCCTTAATGGGAAGTTGTTTGAGGATGTTTATATGGCTCAGCCAGAGGGGTTTGTGGATTCGAAGCATCCGAATAGAGTGTGTAAGCTTGAGAAGTCCACTTATGGACTTAAGCAAGCGTCTCACAGATGGAGTCTTTGCTTCGATGAGAAAGTCAAAGAGTTTGGATTTGTACGAAGCGAAGATGAATCGTGTGTATATGTCAAAGCCAGTAGTTAGCTTTCTCGTTTTGTATGTCGATGACATACTACTCATAGGAAATGACATCCCGACTCTACAGGAGGTTAAGTCCTGGCTCGGGAAATGCTTCGCTATGAAGGACCTTGGAGAGGCTTCCTATATTTTGGGAATAAGGATAGTAAGAGAGAGAAGTAAGAGACTAATAGGACTTAGTCAGAACACTTACTTAGAGAAGGTACTAAAACGTTTTAGTATGGAAAAGTCGAAGAAGGGAGAATTACCGATACAAAGTAATGCCAAGTTGAGTAAGACTCAAAGTCCGAGTACCGAAGCTGAAATAGCAGAAATGAGCCGAGTACCATACGCTTCCGCAGTTGGCTCAATCATGTATGCTATGAATTGTACTCGCCCTGATGTAGCCTTTGCTTTGAGCATGGTTAGCAGATATCAAGGGAACCTTGGCAGAGCTCATTCGATTGCGGTAAAGAATATCCTTAAGTACCTTCGGAGGATTAAGGAATGGTTCTTAGTCCTCGGAGGGAGTGATGACTTGAAGGTGCGAGGGTATAGTGACGCCAGTTTTCAGACCGACAGGGACAGCTACCGTTCACAGTCGGGCTGGGTCTTTACCCTAAATGGAGGAGCAGTGACTTCGAAAAGTTCCAAGCAGGAAACTGTAGCTGATTCAACGTGCGAATCAGAGTACATTGCAGCGAGCGAAGCGTCGAAGGAGGCAATATGGTTGAAGAACTTCATCGGTGATCTTGGAGTTGTACCTGGCATAAAGGAGCCCATGGAGATTTTCGGTGATAATGAAGGAGTGGTTGCCTTGACCAAGGAACCAAGGGATCATGGTAGATCTCAACACATCGACAGAAAAATATCACTTTATTAGACATCGTGTAGAAGAAGGACAACTCGTAGTGAAGAGGATATCATCAGAGGATAACCCAGCAGATCCGCTTACGAAGGGACTAAGTAGGGTTAAGAACTTGGAGCATGCTAGGAGTATTGGGTTGAAGGATGATATTAGCATAGATTAGATAGTAGTAGAAATGTGTAATAGATAAATGTAATTAACATTTGATGATTAAATAAAAGAGTATTATTTATGAGTAATGTTATTGTCTTATGTTAATTGTTTAACTATTGTTTCATTTTGCATGTTTTGACTTCGAGAATAATTGAGTTTATTAAGAATAATCGAATTATTCGAATTGTCCACAATCGTTCATATGTTGGAAGTAGATATGACTGAAGATTGTCATGAATCGATGTGTAGATTGTCTAAATGGTTTTAGACATAGCAAAGGGTTGCTGCAACGTTTATGAGTGGTTATGAACTAGTTTTGAGCATTGGAACAAACCCGAGCTTGCTGGAATTATGTGACAACCCAAAAATTTCCACTTCAACAGAAGCCAAGTCTGTTTCTGCTAACTTTCAAACTTTTAGGACAAGTTCGAGCAACTCAGGACTTACACTTAAGGAGATATCAGGAAATTGGTTGCACTTGGGTCTTGTGAAACTCCGTTATTCCAAAACTCTATGATATTAGAGTTCTTTCCAGGAATAAAATATTTTCTGCCAAAAATCCCAGGACTATATATAGGATTCTGAACCAAACTATTCATTTGTTACAATTCCAAATAGAGAAAAGCAAAATTCTCTCACAAGGATCTGCGGACTTTTGTTCCGAAATGTGAGTACTTCTATCTAGTGTTGTTTTAAAGCTTTATATATGCTTAATACACTAGAAATCATAGGAAAACACCAAGATCTGTGAGTTTACCGCCCAAGAACACCATGGGGAGTAAACTCCATTTCAAGGGCCAAAGTGTGCCCAATGACCCCTAGACCTTGGAAACCAAACATGGGACAAACCTTGACATGTTTAGGCATCAAAATCAATTAAAATCAAGGACCAAAAGTGAGTTCATGGCCAAGGAAGTTCTTGGGCCGTGAACTCCCTTTTAGGGTGCCAAAATGCCTTAAATGCCTTCCATAACCCAAGAGACAAGCATAGAACTTTACCTAGATGTGTTTAGGACCCAAAACAACCAAATTATCATCTCCCATAAGTGTTTATGGCCGCAAACACATGACCAAATGGTCCATGGGCCGTAAACTCAAAATAGAGGCGTTTTGATGGCACAAACACTTCCAAGGGCTTAGGCATGAATTTAGAATGCTTCTTTAAGACCTATAGGACCCTCATAAGAATATTTGGCCATGAGTTTATGGTTGTAAACTCATTTGGGCCGTGAACACCCCAAAAGTGCCAAAAGAAGTGGTCTTTCTCATCCTAGGCTAAAGCTAATGTCCCTAAATAATTCCCTAGCTTTCATACTTGCTTTCCCACATGTGTAGCCATGAGTTTACGTCCATAAACTCCCTTGGGCCATGAAATCATGGTAGTAAACTCATATGTTTGCCTTATACCTTCCTATGTTGAATCACATGTGATTCCAACACTTGGTCAACGTGTTTCCTAGTCCTGGAAGGTGTTTCCTACTCCCGGAAGGTGTTTCCTTTCGTATAGTTGTTTATAAACACTATATTCATGTCATTATGTGTCCTTAAATATCATTTAGGACTTATTGTGTCTCGGAACTTCATTCGTGGAACTTCTCATCCGTACGCGCATACCCGTTTGAATCACCCACATCAGGTGAGTTCCTACCCCGTAATGAATCATTTAACTATTTTAATTGTTTTAAGGGGGGGAATACAAGTTGAACACAATGATAATTGTGTAATTATTTGTTGTTAAACATTCTTTCAAAATGTTACTTATGTTATTTATAAGTTGTTAAAATATTTCAAAACTCTTCTAAAGGTTATGTTACTTTATAGTTATACAAAACTCCATTTTAAAGTATAAGCATAACTTTGTAGATAAATGAGTCTTTTCAGTAATAGTCTACTTAGAGCATTAGTAAACTATTATAGGTATAGTTTAGGAGAATGCTATTCATTACTTCTAGTACAATGAAGCACACAAAGAGTCAATATCAAAACAGAACAGAACAGAACATAACAGAACATAACATAACTAAAAAGTTAATTTGCTATAGCATGACAACACGCAAACAGGATCTAACTTTAATGTGAATTACGCGGCTTGCATGGATTTGCTCGGGTCGTGTTTGGTTCCCTCAATCTCCATACATGAGAGCGGGTTAGTAGGGGTTCTAGCTTTCACATTATGACCGTAATAAAACACACTTATCTTTTTTGGGTTGATAGTACCTCCGTATGTCATGATAAACGACATCAGGGTACTCATTTGTCCCATTACTTTCATAAAGTGTCGGTAACACTTGAAGGTTAATCTATTCTCTATTCGAGATAGGTTATAAACTAGGGAGAATGTACTTTACAGTTGACCAAGGAACAGTAGAGTCTTGGTAGAAGACTGCTTTCATAACAGTAGAGTCTTGGTAGAAGACTGCTTTCAAAACAGTAGGGTCTTGGTAGAAGACTGCTTTCAAAACAATCGAGTCTTGGTAGAAGGCTACTTTTAAAAGTTAGGACCATGATGCTAACCTTATGATTCCGTAATGTATACAGTATAGGATACATATATGTTAAGTAGATGCCGACAACTAATAGGATGTATGTTCTTCGTTGTACGTCTTGTTCCCGTTTTACACCGAGGTCACCCAATCTACTATCTACCCGAATCTATATATATGTATGCTTAGTATACATTAAGTCATCATAAGGGTACCAGGTATGGATCAGGTCATAGGATACAGGGTCAATGCATAGTCTTTCTTGTACAAATCATACGTTTCAAAGTCAGCACTTTTGATATACAAAACTAGCGATTTCCCAGTTAAGGGCTTAATCCATTTTATTAAGCCAGTACAGTCTTAAAGACTTTAAGTGAGTTAACTCTATAATACCTTAGTTTATACACCATGTTTGTATATAAGACTAGTATCCGACAGCTAGTAGGATGTGTGCTCTTCGCTGTATGTCATGTTCCCGTTGGATGTGGGCTTACACCGAGGTCACCCAATCTACTATCTACCCGATATCAAATTATATATAGCAGTATAAAAAAAGCTATTATAAAAGTAATCACCATAGTCAATATTTTATTATAAGAAATATAGGTTTTCTTAAAAGGAACTCTCCATTAGATATAAAGGAACCATTACAAATAACTCCATGAGTAGCAAGTGAATACACCATGGTTACATATGACAACGATCTAACAACCAATGGAATGTGTGCTATCCGCCTTACTCACTGTACCCCGTTGGGTTGTAAGTTGAGGGCAAATGCGCACAATCGATTGTTTGTTTACTCCAAGTATATATAACTTGCACCCACTTAGTACGCATAGAAAGGCTTGTAGTGTCATTTTACTTAACTTCTATTAAAGTAGGAAATATAGGATTTTCTAGAGGAACAGTCGATCATTTCAAAACAGAACTTACAACTTACATCACTTTTACATATACTTTTTCCACATTTTACAGCTTACTCACACCACTAAAATCTTATGAACTCACCAGCTTAATTGCTGGTCAACTCTTCCAAAAATAACTTGTATTCTCAGGAGACTATTAGACAGGTGCTCGTGCTGGGACTTCAGAAGATGGAGCATTATAGCTTTAAGTCTTGTTTTGTTATTTGTTTATGACTTCTATGTTTTGTGAACACATACATTGTAAACACTTTTTTTCTATATGAAATGGTTGTTCATTACTTGCTTACCATATACATATCTCGTGATACTTGACATGCCGTCCTCCACCCCCGAACGTTTCCGCCGTTCCGGTTTTGGGGTGTGACAGGTTGGTATCAGAGCATTGTTTATAGTGAACTATGTATATCAACCGATAAAAGATATACGTCTATAAATACAATGGGGCTTAAGTGCTCCGGATAATGATATATTTAGAGTATAACTTCGAGTTATAAAAATATACCTACTTCCTCATACATGTACATAATAGAACTAGGATCACGAGGAAAACATAACTAAAAGTATTTAGAGGTTAGACACTTTCGTCAACCTGAACAGTTATGTAATCATAGCTAGGATCAATATAGCCTGATCAACTATATTCATTTAAGATGTGACCAACATGTGTTTGGGAATTATGTGGTGTTGCAACAGGGTTAAAACTTACCAGAACACCAGTCAAGAGAACGCCAGAACAAGTACAGTAAGATTTAGAGTACTATGGGAGTATTCTATGATACTATAACGCGATAACGGTTTTAGATCATACTAAGTACATTACATTAGGATACTATAGGAGTATTTTATTCTAGATACATAACTTATGTGATAACTTAAAAGACCCTTGCAGATAAGTCTATAATCCTACAGGGTATATTCGTAAAGTTTTATATATAATCAAGACCTTATAGACTTAGAATCTGTGACCGACGCTTCTCTATCCATTCCTTTTAAGGAAGTAGTGTTGAGGTGGGATCAACTGTTCGAAGGTCTATTTGATCTTCAATTATATACAATACGAACTGGTATACCTAGTATAATTAAAGGAAGATTTCGTAAGGATCACCGCATAAAGTTACCTTAAAGCTCATAGGTTCTTTAGTCACTTTCATTCTCGCACGACAAGCCCAGATAAACGTAACCACTTCCTCATAGTAGACAACAGAAGAGTTCAGGAGGAACAAGGAAAAACCAATGAGAAGATTTCAAGGAAAGATCAGCCGAAGTAACCAAAAACATCTTACGCGTCACACTAATAAAATATTAACTAGGTTAAATTAGCGAGCGAGTGGGAACACTGCTCACATTACATGTGTTAGAATTATTTTCTTACATGCAACTGGTAACAGTTATTCAGGAAATAGATATTCATTCGAGGATAGTTATTTCAAATTCATAGAGTTTATTTGGTATAGACTCGTTTATGAATAATTTCTAGAACCCTGTAGAAGTCAGGACCCGATACATCCAGAACTAGGATAACTTTGTCTTCTCAGCTTTCGGCTTGTGTTCATTGCTATAGACTTATTCCGTCTCATCTTTGTTTTCTTTTAGCAAAGATGCCTCCTCGCAGATCACCCAGACACGCTACTCCGATAACTCCCATACCTTCTCCACAAATCGATGCAACAACTTTGAACGCTGCAGTGGCCGAGGCTGTGGCAATAGCTATGGCACAATATCACTCCACCAGTACAGGTGGAGGCGAAGCGCCTACCGATTCTACTCAAGGTGAGGTCCCTGTGCGCAGGGAGAGTTCTCCTACAAGGACTTCACCATATGTCAACCACTTTCCTTTAAAGGGGCTGAAGGAGTCATTGCCCTCCTGCAATGGTTCAAGAAAACATAGTCAGTCTTTGAAATATGTTCATGCCCCGATGGAAGCAAAGTGAAGTTTGCTGCCTGCACCTTCGATGGCAAGGTCCTAACATGATGTAACAGCCATGTTAAGTCACTGACCCTATCAGTGGCAAACTCCATAGGTTGGGAAAACCTAAAGGAGTTAATGCGGTAAGAATATCTCTTGTTAGGCGAGATTCAAAAACTGGAACAAGAGCTGTGGGATCTCACTATGGTTGGCTCAGACATAGTGACCTACACGGACTGTTTCAGCGAACTAGCAGCTCTATGTCCCGAGATGATTACCTCGGAAAAGAAGAAGATAGAGAGATACATTTGGGGTCTGACTGCTCCGACCCAAGGAAATGTGTTATCTTCTAACCCAGCCACGTTCGATAGTGCTAAACACTTGGCTCAGCGACTCATCGATCATGGAGTCCGCCACAGCATAAAAGTCCCTATTCCCGAGTCATCAAGGGAAGAGGACTATAATCAAGAGTCGGAGAAAAAGAGAAAGAAGAAGCAAACAACACAAGACATCCCGCAAGAGCAACAAGCGAGTACTATGTATGTCGCTACGACGCCTGCTGCGTCAGCATCTGCCAGTCGTTATGCTGGAAACCTTCCAAAGTGTGGAAAGTGCAACTTTCACCACACTGGAGTGTGCTGAGAAATGCAGTGTTTGAACTGCCATAGAAAAGGACACATAGTCCATTACTGAATGGCACCGGCTCAACCGATCTCCCAAGTCCACGAAACTGAAGAAAACCAAGCCTGATATGGCTGTGGTGAGATTGGACACCGTCAGAAAGACTGCCCGATAATCCAGAACTCAGGCGCGGATGGACGTATTCTAATGATCACCGCAGGAGAATCTACCCCGGAGTCGTTGATGAGTAGTGGTACGTTTTCCAAATAGTATTTACTTTGAAAAATTAATTTATATTCATATAAGATTAAAATTTGGGGATAACACTTAGAAGTAACAATAACAACCCACATGTTGAAATAGGTCGTAATATTCAGAAGAACTAAAGGATCCCTTAGAGAAGCTATTATGGCTCACCATATACATCAGGGTTGTGCGTAACTGAGAGGTTGCAGACTTAGAGTGAGTGACTCCGCTTAGGTCCCTTTCCTTAATTGGTTGAGGATTTGAGGCAGAGATGCTCAGTCGACTGCCTGAATCATCTTAAGTATTCACAACTTGTATATGACGGGCGATGGTAGTGCTACCATGGGGGATCATAGTATAAAAGTATCCTTTCAGTTATTAAAGCACTTTTATTTGTATGTATGCGCACATAGCGGTACAATACATAGGAGTATTGATTTCAAAATAGAAAACAGGAAACTTGAGATCAGTTACATGGAGTACATTGTTGAGCATACTAGAAGTACAATACAAATCATACCAGGGATACATCGTCGTTTATCAGACATTTCTTTCATTTGACCAAAACTTTGTTCAGTATAGAGTTCGTTGTTTTCCTTTCGTCATGAGTTGGCGTGGTCCTCACCATACTGAGTTCATATGTTTCTATCGCCTCGATAGGCAAGTTCTCGAAACTTTCGTCATTTGTATAAAAGGTCCGACCTAAACCTAAAGTTTATCTTTCGTATTGCAAACCCCGAAGTACTCGTGCAAAGAGTGCTTTGTCCTCCGAAGCCTTATCATCAGACGTCCGCAGACCGTAACGACATACCACTCGTCCAGCAGACCAAGTTCTAGCACAGAGGCTAATGACGAATACAACCTGCCTATTATTATTTAGTGTATACGCGAGGGTGGTATATGAGTATGATTACGCAGATCTAGTATGTGTGTTTCTGCCCTATCTCCTATTCTCTGTTGAGTTGTGGACCTAGAACGGAGTCGCACATCCGAAAGTCCTACTAATCCTAATTATATACGCCTTGTATACACGAGTTAATGATAGATGGACCAAGTATGAATCCTATCAAGAACACTGGGGCAAGTTGCCTGGTGTACGAGTGAGTATTCCGCAAATCAGAGGAGCGCAACCCCAGTAGTAATCCTAAGAGCGCTAATTTTGGGATGAAATTCATTCTAACGGGGGGATGATGTGACAACCCAAAAATTTCCACTTCAATAGAAGCCATGTCTGTTTCTGCTAACTTTCAAACTTTTGGGACAAGTTCGAGCAACTCAGGATTTAAACTTAAGGAGATATCAGGAGAGAGGTTGCACTTGGGTCTTGTGCAACTCTGTTATTCCAAAACTCAATGATATTAGAGTTCTTTCCTGGAATAAAATATGTTCTGCCAAAAATCCGAGGACTATATATAGGATTCTGAACCAAATTATTCATTAGTTACAATTCCAACTAGAGAAAAGCCAAATTTTCTCTCAAGGATCTTCGTACTTTTGTTCCGGAACATGTACTTCTATCTAGTGTTGTTTTAAAGCTTTATATATGCTTAATACACTAGAAATCATAGGAAAACACCAAGATCTGTGAGTTTACCGCCCAAGAACACCTTGGGGAGTAAACTCCATTTCAAGGGCCAAAGTGTGCCCAATGACCCCTAGACCTTGGAAACCAAACACGGGACAAACCTTGACATGTTTAGGCATCAAAATCAATTAAAATCAAGGACGAAAAGTGAGTTCACGGCCAAGGAAGTTCTTGGGCCGTGAACTCCCTTTTAGGGTGCCGAAATGCCTTAAATGCCTTCCATAACCCAAGAGACAAGCATATAACTTTACCTAGATGTGTTTAGGACCCAAAACAACCAAAATATCATCTCCCATAAGTGTTTATGGCCACAAACACATGACCAAATGGTCCATGGGCCGTAAACTCAAAATAGAGGCGTTTTGATGGCACAAACACTTCCAGGGGCTTAGGCTTGAATTTAGAATGGTTCTTTATGACCTTTAAGACCCTCATAAGAATATTTGGCCATGAGTTTACGGTTGTAAACTCATTTGGGCCGTGAACACCCCAAAAGTGCCAAAAGAAGTGGTCTTTCTCATCCTAAGCTAAAGCTAATGTCCCTAAATAATTCCCTAGCTTTCATACGTGCTTTCCCACATGTGTAGCCATGAGTTTACAGCCGTAAACTCCATTGGTCCGTGAACTTATGGTAGTAAACTCATATGTGTGCCTTATACCTTCCATGTTGAATCACATGTGATTCCAACACTTGGTCATATAGTTGTTTATAAACACTATATTCATGTCATTATGTGTCCTTAAATATCATTTAGGACTTATTGTGTCTCGGAACTTCATTCGTGGAACTTCTCATCCGTGCGCGCATACCCGTTTGAATCACCCACATCAGGTGAGTTCATACCCCATAATAAATCATTTAACTATTTTAATTGTTTTAAGGGGGGGAATACAAGTTGAACACAATGATAATTGTGTAATTATTTGTTGTTAAACATTCTTTCAAAATGTTACTTATGTTATTTATAAGTTGTTAAAACATTTCAAAACTCTTCTAAAGGTTATGTTACTTTATAGTTATACAAAACTCCATTTTAAAGTATAAGCATAACTTTGTAGATAAATGAGTCTTTTCAGTAACAATCCAGTTAGAGCATTAGTAAACTATTATAGGTATAGTTTAGGAGAATGCTATTCATTACTTCTAGTACAATGAAGCACACAAAGAGTCAATATCAGAACAGAACAGAACAAAACATAAAAGAACAGAACAGAACACAACAGAACAGAACAGAACATAACTAAAAAGTTAATTTGCTATAGCATGACAACACGCAGACAAGATCTAACTTTAATGTGAATTACACCGCTTGCATGGATTTGCTCGGGTCGCGTTTGGTTCCCTCAATCTCCATACATGAGAGTGGGTTAGTAGGGGTTCTAGCTTTCACATTATGACCGTAATAAAACCCACTTATGTTTTTAGGTTGATAGTACCTCCGTATGTCATTATAAACGACATCAGGGTACTCATTTCTCCCATTACTTTCATAAAGTGTCGGTAACACTTGAAGGTTAATCTATTCTCTATTCGAGATAGGTTATAAACTAGGGAGAATGTACTTTACAGTTGACAAGGGAACATTAGAGTCTTGGTAGAAGACTGCTTTCATAATAGTAGAGTCTTGGTAGAAGACTGCTTTCAAAATAGTAGGGTCTTGGTAGAAGACTGCTTTCAAAACAATCGAGTCTTGGTAGAAGGCTACTTTTAAAAGTTAGGACCATGATGCTAACCTTATGATTCCGTAATGTATACACTATAGGATACATATATGTTAAGTAGATGTCGACAGCTAATTGGTTGTATGTTCTTCGTTGTACGTCTTGTTCTCCGTTGTATGGATTTATTACTCTTCTCTTTTAATGAAACACTTTAATTAATTTAATACAATCCATCATAGTTAACTTGAACCATTCAAAAGAAAATCATCAATGTTCAAACTATAAAAATTTAAAATTAGAAACTATTTAATTAATTTTTTAGTTATGAACCAAAGAGTTGCACCTTTTGAAAACCTTTTAATATTCCATAAATGTGACTTTTCAACTTTCAAAACTTGAGAGCAAGTTTTGTAACTATTGAAAATCTTTTGAGTTCCAAACTTGATGACAATATCTGTAACTGCATAAAAAAAATTTGAGTTCAAAAATTTGTTGGCAAGTTTTGTAACTCCTATAATATTTAGATCAAATTTTAAAACCAATAAAATAATCACAATTTTATCTTTTACAAATTTGACTTAATGCAACTCTTATAGCAAGATAACTTCAAATCAAAATATTACAAACAATTAGCTTATCATATAAACTAGTAATAATTTCAAGATTGATAATTTATCTTTTAATTGAGATGAGGATAATTATTTTCATAACATAAAAATTATTTCTTTATCAACAAATTTTTTTTACATTAATTATCCAAATCCAAATTAAGCCAAAAAATCTGAAATCTTCCAGACCCGTCACCACCTCATGGTAATTTTGACCACCTCGTGGTGATCAAGCAGAGTCCAAAAAAATGATTTTTTTGCTTTGAAAATAATACCTGTCACACCCCCAAACCTGAATGGAGGAAACGTTCGGGGGCGGATGACGTCATGTCTGGTATCACAACAATTGTATAGTAAAAAAGGACACACCACCATATTACATTAGTAGAAAAGTTTACATGATTGTATCAACACAAGTTCAAAAGTTGAATTACACAAATCATGATTAAAAAATATGAAAGCAACGTCATCGCGTTAAGCTTCAAAAGATTGCTTACAACCTGCCTTAGTGATTCCCTGAGAACACAAGTCATTTCAAAGAGAAAGTGTCAACAATTAAGTTGGTGAGTCCGTAAGTAGTGGTTTGAATAAATGTATGCCATTCAAAAGTTCGTGTATTTATATTCAAAAAATCCTATATTTTCTTAAGTGTATCAATATAGTCTTTAAATGTTCAAGATCGTAGACTGTAAGCACTATACCATGCTCAAAAATGTTTTTGTATAGCCTTATTATAAAAATAAAACTATGTGAAGTTCATTGAGATGCGTAAAAAGTAAATCATAATACTACTTTTCTTGTAAAGATATGATACTGTATTAGTTGTATATTCGGTCAGTTCTCATAACCATACTATCATATTTTCCTGCACGCGACAGTCTTCGGGCATCGAAACGTTATGACACTTGTCACCCCCCGGACTGTAGCTAACAGTCAGGGTACGGGATCATTAGTCCCGTATAGATCTATACACACTTGCCACGTTCTCCAGACGGTAGATTTTGGTTATAAGACAGGACTTACTGTAATACCCCCATTGTGTATAGTGAAGATGTTGTCTCACGAATTCTCAATTTTGTATCATAAGTGTATGTTTGTTTTCGCAAAGTATTGTTTTTCAAAGTATTACCAAAACCATAGTAGTAATGTATATATTCTCGAGTATATAAAATGTTGTAGTTGAAATGCTTACTGTTGGTATGAAATGGTATGCGTATTTATAAGTAAAACACATTTTGTATCCCAAAGTGGGTAAAGTAATGTAAGATGTTTATATGTTAACTAAACCATTGGTAGTTGTGAGAACATCATGCTATGTATACTAAAAAGTTCGATGTTTTCATGCGAGTAAGGTTACGTTTTACATGTATTCTCCCTCGTATAGTGATAAAAACCTTTTTAAAGCATTTAAAATGGTAGAAAAGGGGGGGGGGTATGAACTCACTTGTTTGGGTTGGAGAGCGTGAGACGAGAATCGAGCAGAACTTCGACTACTGAAAGCTGCGTCTTCGGGTTTCTCGGGGACCTCGGTAGCATAAAACCTTCGTCGGGGCTGGGGTATGGAATCGAGGGTGTCGGGATAGCCTCTGGAGCTCACAAGAGGGTAAAAGTGAGAGAGATTTGAGTGTTGAGTGCCAAAAGCCCGGAGCTCATGCACCCTTTATATAGTGTTGGAGCACCTCGTACGCTGGGCGTACTCCCGAATCGTCAGCGCTTACAACTCGGGTCTAGCTGAGCGTAGAGTTTGCTAGCCGATGGGACGCGACACTGCATCTGAGTACGTTGGGCGTACACCAAATTACGTTGGGCGTAATTTGAATTTCCAACTTCTAAATTCCATAACTTTTACGTATGTGCTCCGTTTTTCGCATTGTTTATATCCACGTGTAGGTGAGACGATGCTCTACAACATTCATTTAGAGTCCATCGGCTAGTTTTGAATTTATTTTTAATAATATATTTTTAATAGGCCTAGAATGATAAAGCCTGTTAAAATTCCATAACTCCTCTATCTGGTGTCCATTTCCGTCTGTCTTTTTGCCGTTGCGATGCTCTTATCGAGATCCTCAACTTTCGTTTAGATTGCGTCAACTAAAAATGGTTCGATATCTATTTCGAGTTTTTAGCTGCCGACTTTTATTCTAAAACTTCTAAAAATCATAACTTTCTCATATGAAGTCAGATTTGGGCGTTCTTTTTATGCATATTTATAGCTTAACGATATCTATGACTTTTATTTAGAAGCCTAAGGTTGTATAGTATTTTATTGAAACTTCGTGGTTTACGTTTAACAGTGTTTTACCGGTATTGTTAAGAACATTAAAATGGTCATAACTTCTTCGTTATAACTCGGATTTTTTTGTTCTTTATATTGTTCGAAATCACGACACGTTATCTATCACTTGGTATTCTCAAACTGAGCTTTTTGAGCACTTTATTTTTGACGCTATTTTTATTAGTTCTCACAAGATTACAAAAGAAGTTGACTTTAGTCAAATATATTGATTTGAGATAATGGGTTGTTACATCATCCCCCCGTTAGAGGGAATTTCGTCCCGAAATTAATTTACAAGGTAAGCGTTTATGGACTAGGGAGGAGATGTGGGTACTTCTGTTGCATCTGATCTTCTCGCCCCCAAGTGATTGCAGGTCCTTGCTTAGCATTCCAGCAGACCTTCACTATCGGTATGCGACTTTGTTTAGTTCGTTTGATTTCCCTATCCATGACCTCGATGGGTTCTTCTACAAAGTTAAGGTTTTCGTTAAGCTCGATTTCATCAAGTGGAATTACAAGTGTTTCGTCGGATAAGCACTTCTTGAGATTCGACACGTGAAATACTGGGTATACTTTGTTCAGTTCAGTTGGAATTTGGAGCTTGTAAGCTACTAGACCAATTCTTGCAGTAATTTCAAAAGGACCAATGTACCTCGGGTTTAGTTTTCCGCGCTTTCCAAAATGTATCATGCCTTTCCATGGTGAGACCTTTAACAGGACGCGGTCACCAACCTGGAATTCCAAGGGTTTTCGTCTTTCGTCGGCATAGCTCTTTTGTCTATCTCTCGAGGCTTTCAATCGATCTCGAATTCGAACGATCTTTTCAGTTGTTTCCCGAATGATTTCCGGACCGGTGAGAGTGCTATCAGGGACTTGGCCTCTTGCTTACTGCGTGTCGCCCATTTCTGCCCAGCATAGAGGTGATCTGCACTTGCGGCCGTAAAGGGCTTCGAAAGGAGCATCCTTGATGATAGTATGATAACTGTTGTTATAGGAGAACTCCACTAATGGTAGGTGGATGTCCCACTCTTTACCAAAGTCGATCGCAGTTGCTCGCAACATCTCCTCTAGAGTTTGGATCGTTCTCTCACTCTGTCCGTCCGTCTGGGGGTGATAGGCTGTACTCATGTCTAATATTGTACCCAAAGCCTTTTGTAGTGTCTGCCAAAATCTTGAGTTGAATCTGCTGTCTCTGTCTGAGATGATGAATTTCGGTACTCCATGAAGTCGTACAATTTCCCGGATATAGGTTCATGCTAGTTTCTCCATCTTATCAGTCTCTTTGATCGATAAGAAGTGGGCGGATTTGGTTAACCTGTCGACAATCACCTAGATGGTATCGTGACCACCCTGCGTCTTGGGTAGTTTGGTTATGAAATCTATGGCAATCTGCTCCCACTTCCACTCAGGTATCTCGGGCCGATGGAGTAAACCTGAGGGTTTCTGATGCTCTATCCTGATCTTGGCGCAAGTTAGGCACTTTCCCACAAACGTAGCAATTTCTGCTTTCATATTCGGCCAGCAGTAAAGTTGCTTGAGATCCAGATACATTTTATCTGAGCCTGGATGCACCAAGTATGGGGTTTTGTGTAATTCTGCCATAACCGTCTCCCTGAACCCACTGAACTTCGGCGTCCAGATCCGGTTCATGAAGTAACGAACTCCGTCACTCTTGATTTTAAGATTCTTGTCCATTCCTCTAAGTGATTCCCCCGCCACGTTGTCGGGTTTCAAGGCTTCTAATTGAGCTTCCTTGATTTGTGTTGGTAGGTGGGAATGGATCGTCATGGTTAATGATTTCACTTTTCGCCCAGAATACTCTTTATGGCTATGGGCATCTGCCACAACGTTAGCTTTTCCCGGATGATAACGAATTTCACATTCGTAGTCGTTTACTAGTTCGACCCAACGTCGTTGCCTCATGTTTAATTCCTTCTGGTCGAATATGTGTTGAAGGTTCTTGTGGTCGGTGAATATGGTACACTTAGTACCGTATAGGTAGTGTCTCCATATCTTTAAAGTGAATACCACAACTCCTAGTTCCAAGTCCTGAGTGGTATAGTTGACTTCGTGAGTTATCAATTGTTGGGAGGCGTATGCAATAACCTTTCCTCTCTACATTAACACACATCCCAACCCTTGATTGGAAGCAACACAGTATACTACAAAGTCTTCTGTCCCCTCTGGAAGAGATAAAATGGGTGCACTGCACAAGGCTTGTTTCAAGGTCTGAAATGCCACATAATGTTTATCTCCCCATTTGTAGGCTACACCTTTCTGACTCAGGGAGGTAAGAGGTTTGGCAATGCTGGAGAAGTTTTATATGAACCTTCGGTAATTTCCAGCGAAGCCTAGGAATTGGCGAATCTCAGTTGGCGTTGTACGCGCAACCCAATTCTTGATAGCCTTTATCTTAGAAGGGTCCACGTGGATCTCCTCTTTGCTGACCACGTGACCTAGGAAGTCCACCTTCCTAATCTAGAATTCGCATTTTGAGAACTTTTCATAAAGCTTCTTGGCTCGTAATGTTTCTAAGACTTGCCTCAGGTGCTGGCCATGCTCTTCCTTGCTCCTTGAATAAATGAGTATGTCATTTATGAATATAATCACAAAATTTTCCAAGAACGACCGATATACTCGATTCATTAAATCCATTAATACAGCGGGGGCATTAGTTAATCCGAACGACATCACTACAAATTCGTAGTGATTGTATCTTGTTCGGAAGGCTGTCTTGGGAATGTCGCCTTCCAGGACTCTTAGCTGGTGATATCCCGATCTTAGATCGATTTTGGAAAAGTAGTTTGGTCCGTGGAGTTGATCGAAATAATCATCAACTCGAGGTAGGGATATTGGTTCTTGATGGTAAGCTTGTTAAGTTTTCGGTAATCGATACACATCCTGAATGATCTGTCCTTCTTTTTCACGAACAACACTGGCACTCCCCAAGATGAGAAGCTTGGCCTGATGAACCCTTTGCGGAGTAGTTCATTTAGTTGGCTAGAAAGTTCTTGCATCTCTGCTGGGGCTAATCGATATGGCGCCAAGGATCAGAGCAATCCTGAATTCCACTTGTCCGGTAGCTGGCACTTCAGGGAGATCTTCAAGAAATACATCGGGAAAATCACATACGTCTGGCACATCCTTGATGTCTTTAACTTCTCGATTCACATCTATCACATGTGCCAAAAATGCGTGGTACTCTTTGTGCAAATACTTCTGGGCTTTGATGCACGAGATAATACGAAGAGTGGTACTGGGTATTGCACCATATATCATGTAGGTTTTTCCATTTGGCAGATTAAGGCGGACGGCCTTTTCGAAACACAATATATCTGCACGATGAGAACATAGCCAGTCCATGCCTATGATGACGTCGAAACTTTTTATTGAGACTGGCATGAGGTTGACTGGGAAATAGTTGTCGTTTAGCGAAAGGATACAATTTGAGTATACTTCTGTAGCGTCTTCAGTTTTACCGTTTGCCATTTCCACTAAGAATGTTTCATTTAAGGATTGAGATGTTGTTTTGAGTAGATTTTTAAAATTATGACTCACAAAGCTCCTCTCCACTCCACTATCAAATAAAATGTATGCATGAGAGTTTTTGAGGAGGAACAATCCCGTAACAACAGTGGGGTCTACAACGGCTTCCTCCTGGCCCATTGCGAACACTCGGCCCCTTCCTCCAGTGTTTTTATTGTTTGCCTTAGGGCAGTCCCTACGTAAGTGCCCTATTTCTCCGCACTCAAAGCAGGTGCGGCGCACTCCTACGTTTTCAACGAGAGTGGCCGATTCTTTGCAAAAGCAGACGGTATGTCCCTTCTTGTGGCATTGGGAGCACTAAAATTCGCGGTAAGGCCCGTGATGGTGGAAGTTGCACTTGCTGCATTTTGGTAGTTGACCCTTGTATGAGCTTGTTGGTGCAGGGTTACGAGGGATAGTAACGGCGTGAGCTGCCACTACTTTTTGTTTTCTGGGGTTCTCTTGCAGGTCTTGCCCCTTTCTCTTGTTCCAGGGCTTCCTAGGTTTCGATATCTCTTTTTGTGGGTTGGTGGCGACGGTGATGTTACCATGCTTGACTCCATGGTCAATTAGTCTTTGCGCCAGGCACTTTGCGCTGTTGAATGTGATTTGGTTGGATGCCAAGACGTGTCCTTGAATTTGGGGTGACATCCCCCAAATGTATCTTTCCACTTTCTTTGACTCATGTTTGACCATTCCTAGGCATAGGGCTGACAGATCACTAAACCGGGCCGTGTAGGTGGCTAAGTCGGAACCAACCATCTTCAAGTTCCATAGTTCCTGTTCCAACTTTTGAATCTCGCCTCTTGGGCAGTACTCTTCTAATAGAAGGACCTTCAAGTCCTCCCAAGTCATAGCATTTGCGACTGTAAGAGTTACAGACTTCACATGGCCCTTCCACCATGTGAGGGCTCGATCGGTGAACGTACAAGCAGCAAATTCGACTTTGCTGTTTTCTCCGCAGGAACAGATTTCAAATACCATTTTTGTTTTCTCAAACCATTGCATCAGTGCAATGACTCCTCCCGTAACATTAAGAATCTTTGGTTTGGTGTTTGAGAACTCTTTGTAGGAACATTCCTTGACAGGACTAGCCCCGTGGTTTTGATGATTGGTGCTACTTCCAGCCCCTCCATTGTCGTTGGAGTTAATTTGAGATAGGGCTGCTGCTACTGCTACAGTGATAGCAGCTTGCACCATAGCGGGATCATAAGTTGGAGGTGGTGGTGGCGGTGTTGGAGTTGCGTTTCTGCATGCTGATCTACGCGAAGGCATTGTTCTGGTAAAGAAATGACAATAAAGACTATAAGTTTTTATTGATTGGAAGTCGTGCATTGGAGGGTTAGTTATATCAGCAATTTGGTTCGACCTTAGTCACTGATTTCGGAAGTTGATATAATAATTTAGATAATCTTGTGAATTATGAGAGGTATAATGAGTTTAAGGAAATACTTCATATATATTAAACATATGGAACGTTACATTTTTGTGGTTAGGAAAATTTTGACCTATCTAAATGTCTCCGATTACAAAGTTAGGGAAAATAAAAACTTTATCCGAGGTCCTATGCCATAACAAAATTTTGGAATCCGGGCAAGTCCTACTTGCGACGCGTGTTGCGCTTGGAGCTAGACTCCGATTGTTTGGATCCCATTAAACGTCTTTCAAAGATCGCTTGTTGCTCCTTCATCTCCCTTATTTCTACAAGTGCTGCCTCCATTTGGCTTTGAAGCGCCACTGTGTGGAGTTGGGTATTCTCGTGTAGTTCGTCTAGGCGATGAATGTCAGTGGTGTTACCCTGAACAGCAACATTGATCTCACGTACTGGGACCGCTTGACCTCCTGATTGGTAGGTTTGGTTGGCTATCTTACCTACAATGACGGGAAGTGCTCGATCTGCTGAACTTCCAGCACAGACATCGTAGAAGTCCTGACACATGCCAAAAGGAAGGCGTAGACCCTGTTGTTGGCTCCAATGGTGGATATGGCACCGATAAATGGGAGTGGGTCCTTGATAGCCCATTCTAATTGCAGGAGGTCGGGGAGCTGGAGGGTTGACTACCTCCGGTTCTGAGTCTGTTCCATCAACATCTTCCTCCTCCTCCATGGGTTCTTCTTCCTCTTTGACCTCTTTTGGTTCTTCTTTGGGATCTTCTTCCAACCATCCACCTTTACCTTGGTTCGGGTAGTAGGGATCTCCCGGGATGTGGAATCCGACCATTGTGTCTGTACGAGAATAGATGTGTGAAAATTTTCCAAAATCTAATAGATATAAGTTGGAAAATTGGGGCTTTTATACTATTGCATAGAGTATTCCTATAGTATTCTAAATATGTTTGTTTTGTTCTAAAAGTTTTAGACTTGTTGTCCACTGCAGGTACTTCTTGGCACAAGTTTGTCGGCTCTCGGACAAATATAGTTGATCAGGCTATATCCATCCGAGTTCTCATTACATGTTCCAAGGCATATCCGCATTGTACAACTTGTCTATAATACTTCTCTCACATCGTCATTTATGATACCGACTCTAGTGTGAAATGAAGCACGTATACTTTTATAAAAAAATATTTTAAAAAGTATGACTCTTAATCAGAGTGTTTTTGCCCAGCTGTGTTTATAGTTGTATATCAAAAATTGGTTTTGATATACTTAGTTGTCACACCCCGAAAACCAAAGGCGGAAACATTTCCGGGGTTGACTCCATGTTGAGTATCAAATCCAATGCACATAGTAATCAAAGTAAACAACCATTACATTACATATATTTCAAAGTTTACATTTGTTTCAAAAGTAAATTGTACATGTGTTATACATATATCATATGAACAAAAGTAGAGACGAGTCTTCTGAGCACTCGTCTTCACCAAAAGATATCACCGGGTACCTATCTAACGTGGACTTGAGAATACAAGCGGTTTGAAAATCAACATAAAGCTAGTGAGTTCATAAGATGTTTGTTTTCTGAAAAATGTACCGGTTTCCATTAGTTTTCCGAAAAGGTTTGTTATCCAAGAAAATCCCATATTTTCTTATGTAAAACAGTTTAGTTATCTTTCATTACAGTTCAATTACGCGTTATATGTTACCCCAGGAAAATCCCATATTTTCCTAAATACATGACCGATTTAATATCACATAGTATAGTTTAATACACAAAACTATATATTGAGAATCTTGGGATTACTATCCCGAATTAGATATAAAATACTTTAATATATGTGAACTGTAGATGGAAAATAGTTTGAAAACCTTGAGACTAACATCACGTAATACATATAGATTTAATACCATGGGACTATCATCCCGGACTAGATACAAGATAGTTTGATATACTTGAAAATATAGACTGAAAACCATGGGACTACCATCCCGGACTAGATACAAAATAGTTTGTTAAAACCATGGGATTACTATCCTGAACTAGATATAGATTCTAACCATAGGAATAACATCATGCAATAGATATGAACCCTATAGACCAAAAGCCATGGGATTACCATGCCGTACTAGATATAAGATCTAAAGACAGAAGATTGATTTAAAATCAAATCCAAAACTAAAGTCATGAATAAACTTATATTAATACGTATTGTGAGTCGGGTAACCATGCTGATACGACAACGAGACCTCCTTGAAGCTTGTCAGACGTCGGACGATATCCAGAATTTGTCACCCCAGGAGTGCCCGCCTAACTGTAGCTAGCAGTTAAGGTGTGGGATTGTCAGTCCCGAATAGATCTATTCACAAATTCCTCGCTCTCCCTCCAGGAGACTGTGGTTACACTTTCGGGGAGGATTTACTGATCATCCAAAAAGGGTAGTGATGAACTCACAAGCTAGTACTAAACTATTCACCGGGTTCTCATACGATATCAAACATACAAAAGATTATGAAACATAATACAATGAATATAGATACATACAATGAAACTATCTGGCTATACATTCAAATGAAATGGAGATAAGCTGAATCAGACATAGTTTATATAATAACTTATTATATAAATATCAGTACATGATAAAACGAAAACTAAAGAACTCCAAACTATTCCCATAATAATTTGATTAGTTTGGTTATTTCCTTAACTAAAATTCATTTAGTTGTAGTTGATAAATCATCCCTTATGCTCAGCATAATACATAAGGGGTAAAAGTATTTATAAGTTTGCCAGATATTATTTGAAATACATCAAAGTTATGTTTTGAAAACATTTATAGTTTGCTTGTATCCCCCCCCCCCCTAAAAACATTGAAAAATCATTTAAAAAGGGTAGGGTATGAACTCACCGGACGAGAAACGTGTCTGCTTAGATCAAAAACGTCGTTTCTGGGTTTGCAAATGCACGAGGTTCCTATGAATTATGAAAAGATACATATTTGTATCTAATTAGGACTTAGATTATTTATTTGGTAGATACAAACACTTCTAGTTGCGGAAACACTCCTTTACAAGCGTTTGGAAGGACCCGGGTGACATTTGGGGACACATATAGCTAGGATATTGAATTGGGACTTCAAGAGTAAACTCCTTAGGGAGTTTACAGCCCTAAATACGACACCCACATGAGTTCACGGCCGTGAACTCATAAGTGGTGTTTTTGGATGCTAAATGGCTTCATAATTTATGGATAATTTAGCTAGGATTGCATCTAAGGCATAGGGATGAATTTAAACTCACTTACGGACTATTTATTGGAGTTTACGGCTGTAAACATGGAGTTTATGGCCGTAAAATCCCCCACACACAAGATCCTTAATGTTTTGGTCCTTTAATCAATCACATGTGGTTCTAATGATTTTTCCAAGCCTTGAATGGATTTTTAAAGGACTTTTGACATGGTTTTAGGAGTTTACAGCCCATGAACCCCCTCATGGCCGTGAACTCCTTGGAAGGGTGTTATAATATGTTTTAAGGTCCAATACTTGTTTGTAAACACTTCTAGAATTTATCCCAAGGCTTTAGGTGTGTTAAAGTGGCATTTTAACACATTTAGAGGAGTTTACTCTCCATGAACAATGAGTTTACGGCCCAAGCATGTTCTTTGGCAGTAAACTCAAGTTTACTCCTCTAAATTGATGTTCAAGGTGTTCCAAGACCAAATCCAATATTCTAAAATTCATGTCTAAGCTTCAATGGAGTTTTGGAAAGGTTTAAGGGCATAAAAACCCCATTTTTATGAGTTTACGGCCCAAGCATGCTCTTGGGCAGTAAAGTCATGTTTACTCTTTAAAATCCATGTTTAAGGCATTCCAAGTCCATTCCATTAAGCCATTAATCCATATCTAAGCTCCAAAGGTCGATTGGAAGGGTTTTTGGGCTCCAAAACCCATTTTATGTGAGTTCACGGCCTAGGACTGTTCAAGGGTCATAAACTCATGAATATGGTCCTATTCCATGATTTGAACTCGAATTTGAAGGCCTAAGATGTTATACTAGGAGTTAGGGTAGTTACCTTGGTGATTTGGAGCTTAAATTTGATGATTTTGGACCCTTAAACTTGGTTTGAGGAGAGAGGTTAGAGAGAGAGTAGAGAGAGGAAGCAAAAGCTTCAAATGAATGTTCAAACACGTTTAAATAGGTCCCAAAACTTGGACACGGTGGAATTCTACCCGATACCGGCATTAAACGGGCTTTTGGTCGCACCCGATTAAGTTTCCGTAACCCGGCGGGGACGTTTCTATAATTTCTGGAATAAATATTTTAGGCTAATTTCATGAGTTCCTAAGGGGTTCGGACACTCATTATATTATAATAAACATATAAGTTTAAATAATTTAACCTAAAACGAAATCAGAACGAATTGATAAACGGTGCATTTTTACGGGTAGAATGGGTTTTCGGCGATGGAAAACTTCGGGTTGTTTCATTATCCCCCCGTTAGAGGGAACTTCGTCCCGAAATTCAAAGATTAAGATACAAATCATGAATTGGAATGAGATACAAATGGATTTGTTGCCTCGGATCTTCACGCTCACAAGTGGAAATAGGGTCTCCGCTTGGCGTTCCAGCGAACCCTCAATATCAGGATGCGACTTTGTTTCGTACATTGACTCTCTCTCAATCTATGATCTCAATTGATTCTCCCATGGGGGGTTCCGACCATTGAGGACTTCGGTCTCCTCAAACGAATCACTAGGGTTTCATTGGGTAGATACTTCTAAGGATTCGAGACGTGAAGTACCGGATGGATGTTAGTAAGTTCTAAGGGCGGCCGAGGTTTGAAGGTTACGAAATCGATTCTACGAGGATCACGAAGGGTCTAATGTATCACGAGGGAAGTATTTTACACTTCTCAAATCACATCATGCTCTTCTGGGATAAAGCCTTCAACAGGACAGACGCTCCAACAGGAAGGCACATCTTCATGGAGCCGAGTAGCTAAGGGTCTAATGGTTCTAGAAGAAACTTATGGGTAGGTCTGAGATAATAGTCGATGGGACCTAAGAATCGACAGGTTTCTATGGGTATCTCTGGTGCCGACTAATTCCCTATCGCCTTAGTTGTTGAAAAGGTTCACGGGTATGACTGCTTTGTTTAGCTACATGATCAAGGAAAATGATTTGACCGAAAGGTACCACTACTAACCCGTAGTGATCATATCAATTCTTGGTCACCGTCTTGGACATGTTACTCTCACTGAGGTTTGGTGACGAGGTAGTTCCACAGATTAGGCCGGTGCGAAACTAGACTAAACGTTCGGAAGGAATTCTCAGGAATTCTTCGGGAAAGACATTTAGGGGAAAGAGCTGCTCACTTCCCGTTTCTTAATGATTACTGGAACGAGGGGTGCATGGAAATTCATATCGGGAAAACTTTTGAGCTTTAAGGCATGAAATGATACGAAGGTTTGATGCCGAAGACCACGAGAGACGGGTCGGGGAAAAGATCTAGACGAGCGACCCTTTCAAAACCAAGGATAACAACGTGAATGAAACTCAGTCATTTCATGTCAAACATAGCATCAAAGTATTTCGTGAAAAGTTTTCCCCATTTAAATCGAATGGAACAGAATAATCCCCCGGACTGAGGATGCAATCTATAGGTAAGAAGTTAGTGTTCTCTATCTCACTGGTTAGCCGTCTTGATTGTACTCAATTTCGATTACAAACAAATGATTAAGTTTAGAAAATGCTCGGATGGATAGATAACAAGTTTCCTTTCTGGTACTAGAATCGAAAAGAGTTGCAGGTATAAGAATTGTCAAAGGGGAGTATACATGCGGCGACAGTGGGATCAGTGGTTGTAGCTGCTTTGGGGCAATTTCTTTTGAAGTGCCCTACTTCAAAACAATTGTAGCAGGCTGGACTGATTCCCGTTCCGGATGATTGGTTTGTTGATTTGGCTGGTTTTCTGCAGGTTCGAGCAAGATGACCCTTCTTGCCACAGTTGTCACAGATCCTTTCGCGACATGGACCAGGAATGCGATGGTGGTAGCTGCACTTACCACACCAAGGAAGGGTATCAGTGTATCTACTGGTAGGAGTTTGGGCTGTGGACCCGACAGCTGAAACAACAACAGGGGCAGTAGCAGCATGGACTGCTACTGTTTGCTGTTTGTTAAAAGACCCTTGTGTACTCTAATCCTTCTGCTTGTTCCAAAATTTCTTTTTACTTCCACCTCCACTTGTGACCGGTTCGGGAGTGGTAGCCTCCTCATCAGAGTTGTCTTCGTGATCGATCATGATTTGCGCAAGGCATTTAGCACTATCATAGGTGTCTGGCTTCGCAGCCAAGACATTCCCTTTGGTTGGCTGGGTCAATCCCCAGATGAACCTCTCAATCTTTTTACTCTCTGAGGTAACCATTCCCGGACAGAGTAACGCCAGATCATCGAATCTTGAAGTATAAGAGGCTATGTCGGAACCCTTCATCTTAAGGTTCCAGAGTTCGTGTTCTAGCTTCTGAATTTCGCCTCGAGGGAAATACTCTGTGAGTAGAAGCTCCTTCATAGCTTCCCAACCCATGGCATTTGCTACAGGTAGAGTTAAGCATTTGACTCGGCCGTTCCACCAAGTCAGGGCTTTGTCAAGAAAGGTGCAGGCGGCGAACTTTACTTTGTCAGACTCCGAACAGGCGCATATTTCAAAGATTGATTCGATTTTCTCGAACCATCGGGTGAGGGAAATGACACCTCCAGTGCCATCAAATGATGTGGGCTTCGCGTTCATGAAGTCTTTATAGGAACCCTCTTTTCGGTGTCCCTGACTGTTCTCTGGGTTTTGGGTTTGAGTACCACCGGAACCATCCGAGTTCCTTTGAGACATAGCAGCTGCAACCGCGGCATTGACAGCTGCCTGGAACAACACAGGGTTAAATTCAGGAGGAGGTGGTGGCGCAGGGTTGTTGGTGTTCTTCGAGTTGGATCTCTTTCTTGGAAGCATCATGATCTAAAAAGATCAGGAAAGAGAGGATCATAAGTCCTCTGAATTGAATCAAGAGATATGGAACAGGGGATATCTCATCAAGACGGATACAACATCATATTAAATAATAAAGCAGGAAAGAGTTATCAAGGTAGATAATTTTATCGCTAGAGGAATGATCAAGGAACAACGCGTATACGAGGATTTTCTACAAAGGATTGACTCGAGAAATACTCCCATAGTATTTCATGATTCACTGCAACGACGACTCGTTATTTGGGGTATTGGGTAAGTTTTAGGTATGCCGCATACCACAGTCACTCGAAAGCAGATGTTGGCCGTGTCTCGAATGAATATAGTTGGCCAGGCTATATTGACCCTAGACACGACTACATAAGCGCCCAGGTTTAACCGCAGCGTACAACACCGATTTACTTATGTTTTGTTCTACTTGTAGTTACGGATCTCGACGGCTCGGTATACTTATCTACTTTTGAAAATACTTATATTCTGTAGGATACTTTTAGTTCAGAGCACTTAGGCCCCTTAATGTTTATAGTTTTATACCATGTAAGGTTTGGTATACTCCGTTCACCCTTAACAAGGGCTCTGATACCAATCTGTCACACCCCGAAAACCAAAGGCGGAAACATTTTCGGGGTTGACTCCACGTTGAGTATCAAATCCAATGCACATAGTAATCAAAGTAAACAACCATTACATTACATATATTTGAAAGTTTACATTAGTTTCAAAAGTAAATTGTACAAGTGTTATACATATAAAATATGAAAAAAAGTAGAGACGAGTCTTCTGAGCGCTCCGTCTTCACCAAAAGATATTGTCGGGTACCTGTCTAACGTGGACCTGCGAATACATGCGGTTTGAAAATTAGCATAAAGCTGGTGAGTTCATAAGATGTTTGTTTTCTGAAAAATGTACCGGTTTCCTTTAGTTTTCCGAAAAGGTTTGTTATCCAAGAAAATTCCATATTTTCTTATGTAAAACAGTTTAGTTATCTTTCATTACAGTTCAATTACACGTTATATGTTACCCCAGGAAAATCCCATATTTGTCTAAATACAAGACCGATTTAATATCACATAGTATAGTTTAATACACAAAACTATATATTGAGAATCTTGGGATTACTATCCCGAATTAGATATAAAAAACTTTAATATATGTGAACTGTAGATGGAAAATAGTTTGAAAACCTTGAGACTAACATCCCGTACTACATATAGATTTAATACCATGGGACTATCATCCCGAACTAGATACAAGATAGTTTGATATACTTGAAAATATAGACTGAAAACCGTGGGACTACCATCCCGGACTAGATACAAAATAGTTTGTTAAAACCATGGGATTACTATCCCGAACTAGATATAGATTCTAACCATAGGAATAACATCCTGCAATAGATATGAACCCTATAGACCAAAAACCATGGGATTACCATCCCGTACTAGATATAAGATCTAAAGATAGAAGATTGATTTAAAATCCAATCCAAAACTAAATTCGTGAATAAACTTATATTAATACGTATTGTGAGTCGGGTAACCATGCTGACATGACAACAAGACCTCCTTGACGCTTGTCAGACGTCGGACGATATCCATAATTTGTCACCCCAGGCATGCCCGCCTAACTGTAGCTAGCAGTTAAGGTGTGGGATTGTCAGTCCCGAATACATCTATTCACAAATTCCTCGCTCTCCCTCCAAGAGACTCTGGTTACACTTCCGGGGAGGATTTACTGATCATCCAAAAAGGGTAGTGACGAACTCACAATCTAGTACTAAAATATTCACCAGGTTCTCATACGATATCAAAGATACAAATGATTATGAAACATAATACAGTGAATATAGATACATATAATGAAACTATCTGGCTATACATTCAAATGAAATGGAGATAAGCTGAATCAGACATAGTTTATCTAATAACTTATTATATATATATATATATATATATATATATATATATATATATATATATATATATATATATATATCAGTACATGATAAAACGAAAACTAAAGAACTCCAAATTATTCCCATAATAATTTGATTAGTTTGGTTACTTCCTTAACTAAAATTCATTTAGTTGTAGTTGATAATTCATCCCTTATGCTCAGCATAATACATAAAGGGTAAAAGTATATATAAGTTTGCCAGATATTATTTGAAATACATCAAAGTTATGTTTTGAAAACATTTATAGTTTGATTGTATTCCCCCCTAAAAACATTGAAAAATCATTTAAAAAGGGTAGGGGTATGAACTCACCGGACGAGAAACGTGTCTGCTTGGATCCTAAACGTCGTTTCTGGGTTTGCAAACGCTCGAGGTTCCTATGAATTATGAAAAGATACATATTTGTATCTAATTAGGACTTAGATTATTTATTTGGTAGATACAAACACTTCTAGTTGCAAAAACACTCCTTTACAAGTGTTTGGAAGGACCCGGGTGACATTTGGGGACACATATACCTAGGATATTGAATTGGGACTTCAAGAGTAAACTCCTTAGGGAGTTTACGGCCCTAAATACCACATCCACATGAGTTCACGGCCGTGAACTCATAAGTGGTGTTTTTGGATGCTAAATGGCTTCATAATTCATGGATAATTTAGCTAGGATTGCATCTAAGGCATAGGGATGAATTTAAACTCACTTAGGGACCATCTATTGGAGTTTACGGCTGTAAACATGGAGTTTACGGCCATAAACTCCCCCACACACAAGATCCTTAATGTTTTGGTCCTTTAATCAATCACATGTGGTTCTAATGATTTTTCCAAGCCTTGAATGGATTTTTAAGGGACTTTTGACATGGTTTTAGGAGTTTACGGCCCATGAACCCCCTCATGGCCGTGAACTCCTTGAAAGGGTGTTATAACATGTTTTAAGGTCCAATACTTGTTTGTAAACACTTCTAGAATTTATCCCAAGGCTTTAGGTGTGTTAAAGTGGCATTTTAACACATTTAGAGGAGTTTACTCTCCATGAACAATGAGTTATGGCCCAAGCATGTTCTTGGGCAGTAAACTCAAGTTTACTCCTCTAAATTATTGTTCAAGGTGTTCCAAGCCCAAGTCCAATATTCTAAAATTCATATCTAAGCTTCAATGGAGTTTTGGAAAGGTTTAAGGGCATAAAAACCCCATTTTTATGAGTTTACAGCCCAAGCATGCTCTTGGGCAGTAAAATCATGATTACTCTTTAAAATCCATGTTTAAGGCATTCCAAGTCCATTCCATTAAGCCATTAATCCATATCTAAGCTCCAAAGGTCGATTGGAAGGGTTTTTGGGCTCCAAAACCCATTTTATGTGAGTTCACGGCCTAGGACTGTTCTAGGGCCGTAAACTCATGAATATGGTCCTATTCCATGATTTGAACTCGAATTTGAAGACCTAAGATGTTATACTAGGAGTTAGGGTAGTTACCTTGGTGATTTGGAGCTTAAATTTGATGATTTTGGACCCTTAAACTTGGTTTGAGGAGAGAGGTTAAAGAGAGAGTAGAGAGAGGAAGCAAAAGCTTCAAATGAATGTTCAAACACGTTTAAATAGGTCCCAAAACTTGGACACGGTGGAATTCTACCGGATACCGGCATTAAACGGGCTTTTGGTCGCACCCGATTAAGTTTCCGTAACCTGGTGGGGACGTTTCTATAATTTCTGGAATAAACATTTTGGGCTAATTTCATGATTTCCTAAGGGGTTTGGACACTCATTAGATTATAATAAACATATAAGTTTAAATAATTTAACCTAAAACGAAATCGGAACGAATTGATAAACGGTGCATTTTTACGGGTATAATGGGTTTTCGGCGATAGACAACTTCGGGTTTTTACATTATCCCCCCGTTAGAGGGAATTTCGTCCCGAAATTCAAAGATTAAGATACAAATCATGAATTGGAATGAGATACAAATGGATTTGTTGCCTCGGATCTTCACGCTCACAAGTGGAAATAGGGTCTCCGCTTGGCGTTCCAGCGAACCCTTAATATCAGGACGCGACTTTGTTTCGTACATTCACTCTCGCTCAATCTATGATCTCAATCGATTCTCCCATGGGGGGATCCGACCATTGATGAATTCGGTCTCCTCAAAGGAATCACTAGGGTTTCGTTGGGTAGATACTTCTAAGGATTCGAGACATGAAGTACCGGATGGATGTCACTAAGTTCTAAGGGCGGCCGAGGTTTGAAGGTTACGAAATCGATTCTACGAGGATCACGAAGGGTCTAATGTATCACGAGGGAAGTATTTTACACTTATCAAAGCACATCATGCTTTTCTGGGATAAAGCCTTCAACAGGACAGACGCTCCAACATGAAGGCACATCTTCATGGAGCTGAGTAGCTAAGGGTCTGATGGTTCTAGAAGAAATTTTTGGGTAGGTCTGCGATAATAGTCGATGGGACCTAAGAATCGACAGGTTTCTATGGGTATCTCTGGTGCCAACTAATTCCCTATCGCCTTAGTTGTTGAAAAGTTTCACGGGTAGGGCTGCTTTGTTTAGCTACATGATCAAGGAAAATGATTTGACCGAAAGGTACCACTACTATCCCGTAGTGATCATATCAATTCTTGGTCACCGTCTTGGACAAGTTACTCTCACTGAGGTTTGGTGACGAGGTAGTTCCACAGATTAGGCCGGTGCGAGACTAGACCAAACATTTGGAAGGAATTCTCAGGAATTCTTCGGGAAAGAAATTTAGGGGAAAGAGCTACTGACTTCCCGTTTCTCAATGATTACAGGAACAAGGGGTGCATGGCAATTCATATCGGGAAAACTTTTGAGCTTTAAGGCATGAAATGATACGAAGGTTTGATGCCGAAGACCATGAGAGACGGGTCGGGGAAACGATCTAGACAAGCGACCCTTTCAAAACCAAGGATAACAACGTGAATGAGACTCGGTCATTTCATGTCAAACATAGCATCAAAGTATTTCGTGAAAAGTTTCCCCCATTTAAATCGAATGGAACAGAATAATCCTCCGGACTGAGGATGCAATCTATAGGTACGAAGTTAGTGTTCTCTATCTCACTGGTTAGCCGTCTCGATTGTACTCAATTTCGATTACAAACAAATGATTAAGTTTAGAAATTGCTCGGATGGATAGATAACAAGTTTCCTTTCTGGTACTAGAATCAAAAAGAGTTGCAGGTATAAGAATTGTCATAGAGGAGTATACCTGCGGCGACAGTGGGATTAGCGGTTGTAGCTGCTTTGGGGCAATTTATTTTGAAGTGCCCTACTTCAACACAATTGTAGCAGGCTGGACTGATTCCCGTTCCGGATGATTGGTTTGTTGATTTGGCTGGTTTTCTGCAGGTTCGAGCAAGATGGCCCTTCTTGCCACAGTTGTCACAGATCCTTTCGCGACATGGACCAGGAATGCGATGGTGGTAACTGCACTTACCACACCAAGGAAGGGTACCAGTGTATCTACTGGTAGGTGTTTGGGCCGTGGACCCGACAGCTGAAACAGCAACAGGGGCAGTAGCAACATCGACTGCTATTGTTTGCTATTTGTTAAAAGACCCTTGTGTACTCTAATCCTTCTGCTTGTTCCAAAATTTCTTTTTACTTCCACCTCCACTTGTGACCGGTTCGGGAGTGGTAGCCTCCTCATCAGAGTTGTCTTCGTGATCGATCAGGATTTGCGCAAGGCATTTAGCACTATCATAGGTGTCTGGCTTCGCAGCCAAGACATTCCCTTTGGTTAGCTGGGTGAATCCCCAGATGAACCTCTCAATCTTTTTACTCTCCGGGGTAACCATTCCCGGACAGAGTAATGCCAGATCATCGAATCCTGAAGTATAAGAGGCTATGTCGGAACCCTTCATCTTAAGGTTCCAGAGTTCGTGTTCTAGCTTCTGAATTTCGCCCCGAGGGCAATACTCTGCGAGTAGAAGCTCCTTCATAACTTCCCAACCCATGGCATTTGCTACAGGTAGAGTTAAGCATTTCACTCTGCCGTTCCACCAAGTCAGGGCTTTGTCTATAAAGGTGCAGGCGGCAAACTTTACTTTTTCAGACTCCGAACAGGCGCATATTTCAAAGATTGATTCGATTTTCTCGAACCATCGGGTGAGGGAAATGACACCTCCAGTGCCATCAAATGATGTGGGCTTCGCGTTCATGAAGTCTTTATAGGAACCCTCTTTTCGGTGTCCCTTACTGTTCTCTGGGTTTTGGGTTTGAGTACCATCGGAACCATCCGAGTTCCTTTGAGACATAGCAGCTTCCACCGCGGCATTGACAACTGCCTGGAACAACACAGGGTCAAATTCAGGAGGAGGTGGTGGCGGAGGGTTGTTGGTGTTCTTCGAGTTGGATCTCTTTCTTAGAGGCATCATGATCTAAAAAGATCAAGAAAGAGAGGATCATAAGTACTCTGAATTGAATCAAGAGATATGGAACAGGGGATATCTCATCAAGACGGATACAACATCATATTAAATAGTAAAGCAGGAAAGAGTTATCAAGGCAGATAATTTTATCGCTAGAGGAATGATCAAGGAACAACGCGTATACGAGGATTTTCGATAAAGGATTGACTCGAGAAATACTCCCATAGTATTTCACGATTCACTGCAACGACGACTCGTTGTTTGGGGTATTGGGTAAGTTTTAGGTATGCCGCATACCACAATCACTCCCAAGCAAATGTTGGCCGTGTCTCGAATGAATATAGTTGGCCAGGCCATATTGACCCTAGACACGACTACATAAGCGCCCAGGTTTAACCGCAGCGTACAACACCCATTTACTTATGTTTTGTTCTACTTGTAGTAACAGATCTCGCTGTTTCGGTATACTTATATACTTTTGAAAATACTTATATTCTGTAGGATACTTTTAGTACAGAGCACTTAGGCCCCTTAATATTTATAGTTTTATACCTTGTAAGGTTTGGTATACTCCGTTCACCATAAACAAGGGCTCTGATACCAATCTGTCACACCCCGAAAACCAAAGGCGGAAACATTTTTGGGGTTGACTCCACGTTGAGTATCAAATCCAATGCACATAGTAATCAAAGTAAACAACCATTACATTACATATATTTGAAAGTTTACATTAGTTTCAAAAGTAAATTGTACAAGTGTTATACATATAAAATATGAAAAAAAGTAGAGACGAGGCTTCTGAGCACTCCGTCTTCACCAAAAGATATCGCCGGGTACCTGTCTAACGTGGACCTGAGAATACAAGCGGTTTGAAAATCAGCATAAAGCTGGTGAGTTCATAAGATGTTTGTTTTCTGAAAAATGTACCGGTTTCCTTTAGCTTTCCAAAAAGGTTTGTTATCCAAGAAAATCCCATATTTTCTTATGTAAAACAGTTTAGTTATCTTTCATTACAGTTCAATCACGCATTATATGTTACCCCAGGAAAATCCCATATTTTCCTAAATACAAGACCGATTTAATATCACATAGTATAGTTTAATACACAAAACTATATATTGAAAATCTTGGGATTACTATACCGAATTAGATATAAAAAACTTTAATATACGTGAACTGTAGACACAAGATAGTTTGATACCATGGGACTATCATCCCGGACTAGATACAAGATAGTTTGATATACTTGAAAATATAGACTGAAAACCATGGGACTACCATTCCGGACTAGATACAAAATAGTTTGTTAAAACCATGGGATTACTATCCCGAACTAGATATAGATTCTAACCATAGGAATAACATCCTGCAATAGATATGAACCCTATAGACCAAAAACCATGGGATTACCATCCCGTACTAGATATAAGATCTAAAGATAGAAGATTGATTTAAAACCCAATCCAAAACTAAATTCGTGAATAAACTTATATTAATACGTATTATGAGTCGGGTAACCATGCTGATACGACAACGAGACCTCCTTGACGCATGTCAGACGTCGGACGATATCCATAATTTGTCAGCCCAGGCGTGCCCGCCTAACTGTAGCTAGCAGTTAAGGTGTGGGATTGTCAGTCCCGAATAGATCTATTCACAAATTCCTCGCTCTCCTTCCAAGAGACTCTGGTTACACTTACGGGGAGGATATACTGATCATCCAAAAAGGGTAGTGACGAACTCACAAGCTAGTACTAAACTATTCACCAGGTTCTCATACGATATCAAAGATACAAAAGATTATGAAACATAATACAGTGAATGTAGATACATACAATGAAACTATGTGGCTATACATTCAAATGAAATGGAGATAAGCTGAATCAGACATAGTTTATCTAATAACTTATTATATATATATCAGTACATGATAAAACGAAAACTAAAGAACTCCAAATTATTCCCATAATAATTTGATTAGTTTGGTTATTTCCTTAACTAAAATTCATTTAGTTGTAGTTGATAATTCATCCCTTATGCTCAGCATAATACATAAGGGGTAAAAGTATTTATAAGTTTGCCAGATATTATTTGAAATACATCAAAGTTATGTTCTGAAAACATTTATAGTTTGCTTGTATTCCCCCCTGAAAACATTGAAAAATCATTTAAAAAGGGTAGGGGTATGAACTCACCGTACGAGAAACGTGTCTGCTTGGATCCTAAACGTCGTTTCTGGGTTTGCAAACGCACGAGGTTCCTATGAATTATGAAAAGATACATATTTGTATCTAATTAGGACTTAGATTATTTATTTGGTAGATACAAACACTTCTAGTTGCGGAAACACTCCTTTACAAGCGTTTGGAAGGACCCGGGTGACATTTGGGGACACATATAGCTAGGATATTGAATTGTGACTTCAAGAGTAAACTCCTTTGGGAGTTTACTGCCCTAAATACCACACCCACATGGGTTCACGGCCGTGAACTCATAAGTGGTGTTTTTGGATGCTAAATGGCTTCATAATTCATGGATAATTTAGCTAGGATTGCATCTAAGGCATAGGGATGAATTTAAACTCACTTAGGGACCATTTATTGGAGTTTACAGCTGTAAACATGGAGTTTACGGCCGTAAACTCCCCCACACACAAGATGTCACACCCCAAAACTAAGAACGGCGGAAACGTTCTGGGGCGGAGGACGTCATGTAATATCAACAACAATGTAAAGTAGTAAACAAGCAACAACATCATCCATTGCATTAATAAAATAATTATTATACAATTGTATTCTGTCAAATCTTGATATACACTAAAGCATAAATCAAAATGAAAGATAAGTCTTGAATAAGCTCCATCTTCCTTTCTCCTTGCATCGGTACCTGTCTATGATGACCTGAGGATACAAGTAATTTTGAAAACGAGTATCAGCTATAAAGCTGGTGAGATCATAAGTATTAATGTGTCTTAATTTGTGAAAACTTATAATTTCTAAGACTTGACATTGCTTTGAAAGAAAGCTAGTATAAGTACGAAAATGTTTGTAGCTCAACTGTAAATGTTTGAAAATCCCTAGAAATCCCTATGATTCCTATTAGTAACAAAAGGAGTCTTCTACCAAGACTTAACTGTTTTGTGTGTGTATCTCTCCTGTAAGAGTAAGTATTTTTCCAAAGTATAACTATCATTATCCAAAAATATAGTTTGTACAACTTTGTTTAAGTGAGATTATCACTAAAATATGTACTGGAAAGATTAACGTAGTACTAACCGTAGTTCTAAAAGGACTACTACCGTACTAACTACCTCAGGCCGGATCTTGGCAAAGGCATTACGTGATAAATTGCGCCATACTATCAACTAGTAACAACGACATAATGAATGGTCGTAATAAAGAAATGACGTTTGGCACCCGCAGACCTGCAGGTCCGGCTGTAGCTAGCAGGAAGGTGTAGGATTGTCAATCCAGCATAGATCTATACACAAACTCATACTAAGGACTGGGTTCATCGACATAAGAATGGTCGAAATTGAGGTATGACGTTTGGCACCCGCAGACCTGCAGGTCCCGCTGTAGCTAGCAGCAAGGCGTAGGATAGTCAATCCATTATAGAATCTATACGCAAACTCAACGCTCCCCCTTCAAGAGACTCTGGCCGCAACTCAAGTCATGAGGTTTTAAGTCATGCTCCGATTTAAATCACCGTAATCAACGTATTCTCGTATATGTAAGCGTACTCATGTAAGTGTGATCATGTAATTGTACTCATGTAAGTGTGATCATGTAATTGTACTCATGTAAGTGTGATCATGTAATTGTACTCATGTAATTGTGATCATGTAATTGTACTCATGTAAGTGTGATCATGTAATTGTACTCATGTAAGTGTGATCTCTCTATCTAGCAAGTATAGTAATGTAAACGTTCTAGTATTCTTGTATACGTTCTCGTCCTAGTATAGATGTATATGTAATGTACAGTAATGTTCTAGAAAGTATTGACTCATGAATGAACTGACTCATTGTATGATATCGCGTTCTAGTAATGGTTCTAGTATCTTCCTGAACTACCCATATGGTAGCTTGCTAGTAAACTAAGTGGTACGTATTGACGTGGATGTATACCCTTGCTACCTAAGGGCATATGATGAACTGGAAGGACCTTTTATGACTATATATGTACACATGATATATAACAAATCTTTAAACGACTTTCGGACGAATACCCAATGTCCCACCAGACCACATCTCAAGGCGCGAAAAGGAAATAGGGTGGATAGTCTTCCTATGTCTTTTAAACATTTCTTATATAACTATACATATAGAGGCATGCAATTTATAATAAAATAAAAGCATAAGTAAGTTTTGTAAAACAATTGAAACAGAAATATTATTTTAAGAGAAGATCGACTTGATGTCAATCTATAAAACAATTTGAAGGCATAAGTATAATAAAACAATTTTGAGTATAAAGGAACATTTGTTTGAAACACAGTTGTAAATAAGTTTGAAGTATGATAACCAGAGTAAGAAGTACAGTGTAAGAAGTAGTTTGAAAACATATAAAATGTTTATAAAAATCATTTGAAGGAAACTGTTTGGTAAAACGGCTAATGACTAGCCAAATCTTTTGAATGCTGTATATTAATCACATGTGATTGATGTAATAAGTAATAATGTCCTACTTACAAATCACATGTGATTGACATAATAAGTAGCATGATTCTACTTGTATCCCCCCCCATAAAACATTTGAAATAGTTTAAAACATTAGTTAAGGGGTATGAACTCACCTGCGGTATGCGACTGGAAATGAACGGGCTGTTATCGTACGGAAGGATTGGACAAGTGCTTGGTGTCAAGTGATGACTTAGACACACACAATGATCCTAATTACATATGAAGACATATGTATATAAATAACTAGTGATTATAACACTAATTATACAAGTAACAACATTTAAGCGCGAGGACAACACTTTTGGTCAAGTGCTAGGAGGCAAATGGGTTGCAATAAAGGAGTGCAATGCCCCTAATGGAAGTTTAAGGTCAAAAGACCATAATCATTAGAGTTTACGGCCCAGGGGAGTAGGCTCCTGGCCGTAAACTCTCAAACAAGCCATGAAATGGAGTTTAGAAGTACTACAACTTTAGAGGGGAATTGTTTCAAGGCTAGGCAAGAGTTTAAGGCACCATATTGACTCCTAAAGGGAGTTTACGGCCCAAAGACCCTTTTCCCTTGGAGTTTACGGCCGTAAACTCCCTTGGGAGGGTTCTTATTGTCCTTTCAAGTGTCTAACAATTCTAGGAACGAGTCTAGGCTTCAATACTTGGATTAAGGGAGGTTTAAGGCACTAAATGGGACCATTTGATGGATTTTACGGCCATAGAACTCTTTGGGCCGTAAACTCCCTCACACATGAGGTCCTAAGAATTTTAACTAGTCCATATCTCCTCTAAGTACTTGCCCTAAAAGTTTCTTGGCCTATGGAAGTGTTTAGGGTGTCCTTTGACCCCATTTAAGGAGTTTACGGCCCAAGAAATACTCTTGGCCGTAAACTCTCAAACACTTATGCTTTTTATGTGTTTTCTAGGTCTTAAACACATTAAGGTACATGCCAAAAATGAATACTAAGCCTTAGGAAGAGTTTAAAGGCATTTTGGAACCTAAAACTTGGAGATTACGGCCCAAGGGGTTTCTTGGCCGTAAACTCCCTTATAGAAATGATTTCTAAGGGTTTTGATGGCATAAATCATGAGTGTAAAGCTTCTAGGTGTTTGTTCTAAGGCTAGGGATCACAAGGCACTCATTTGTGCCCTTTACATTGGAGTTTACGGCCCAAGAGGTTGTTCCTTGGCCGTAAACTCCTCAAACTAAGTGATTTTGATTTGTTTCTAGCCTCCAATGATCATACACTAGGTCCTTATATAGATGCCTAACACGGAAATGGGACTATGTGGCCTTTAGGCTTGATTTTGGAGTTTACTCCCCAAGAACGTTCTTGGGCGGTAAACTCCCGGATCTTGTGTTTTGGACATGTAAACAATGTTATAAAGCATATAACAAGTATTAAAACACATTTAGGGAAGTAGACTCACAATCTGGGACGAAAACCCGAAGATCCGTGAGAGAGAAATTGACTTTTCTCTATTTGGAATTCAACTAATGAACCATTTTGGTTCAGAATTCTATTTATAGTCCTGAGATTTTTGGCAGAAAATATTTCTTTTCTCGGAATGGATTCTAATGACCTAGAGTAATGGAATTACAGTGTTGCACAACATCCTAGTGCAACCACTCTCCTAATAACTCCTTAGGTGTAAAACCCTAAAACTGCCTAACTTATTCCACAAGTTTGCATTTTCACTGTAACTGCTCTACTACTATTGGATTGCAATGGTTCGATTTAGAATTGAAATTTCGGGTTGTCACATCATCCCCCTGTTAAAGGGAATTTCGTCCCGAAATTAGAAATTAGGCAAAGAAGTATGCACGAATGATCGAGTCGTGAGGAGGAAACTTCCTAATCTATTGGTTCTAGCGCACTTTAGTGAAATCGGGCTCTCGGTTAGTATCCCAACGAACCTTCACTAATTGGCGACGGCGTTGCTTCGTCTACTTGACCTCTCGGTCGAGGGTCACTACGGTTCTGATACGAAGGCAAGGATCTCGACGAGTGGACTTGTAAGAGTCCAAAAAGAAAGGTATGGTTTCGCGATCGAGATGCGAAGAGTAGAAGGTACGTTACTGAGTTCGCGGAGTAGGTCTAGTTTGATCGAGGCATAGGACAGATTCCGATAAGAATCTTGGAGGTCCTAACTATATTGGATTTAGATTTTCACGCTTTATGAAGCGTATAAATCCATTCTCCAAGTGAGTTATCCTAAAGATTTTGGTCACTCACTTGGAATCTCAAAGGTTCCTTTTCTTGTGCAACTTCTCAGTCCAAGGCCACCCCTCGCTGGGCCAAAGTCGTACGAGTTTCTGAAGTTTGCGAGGAGTTCTGAATGAACTAAGGCGGTAGGTCGGTAAGGCCTAGAATTTGGCGATAGCTGTCGGCTTCTCTGTTGTCGATGAATGCTCAAATGTTTTTGGCAAATTGAAAGAGTACTCAAAATTTCTCACATTACTAACAGTGTATCCAAGAAATTTGACTCTTCAATTTCAGAACTCGTGCCTAGAGAACTTCACGAGAAGTTCCTCTGAAGGAATGTTCCCAGGGACTTTCTTTTTACCACTAGGGTAGATAAGTAAGTCATTTCATGGGGAAATGACGAATTGATCCAAGTAAGAAAGACGTAACCCTAATCATTTATCTCATGAAAACCATGGGCGTACTGGTCCTATCCGAAAGGTATCACTATGGACTTGAGGCGTCCGCATCGAATTCGGAAGATAGTCTCCCATACATCCTTCCTTAACACATCGAACTGGTGATTTTTGGATCTTAGGTCCATTCCTGGAAGTAGTTTCTTTCCTTACGTGTGATGAATCATTCCGTCTATGTGAGGCAGAGATAATGATTTCTATAAAAATCTTGACGGATTCCTCGATAACCGAGGCACATATGATGCGATCCATCGATCTCTGGAAGACTCTGACCGGGGTTCTCTAGGGTGAGAAACCTAGTCTTCTAATTCTATTTCTGTGTAATTCGCCAAGTTGCTCGTGCTGTTCTTGTATCTCCGGGGGTGTTTAAACTATAGGGTGATCTGTTTTCGAGAGTTGTACTGGGTTCTAAGTTTATTCACATGACGATGTGTTTACTCGTATACTTAGGCAGTTTCTCCGTCCTGAAGTCCATTTTAGAATTCATACATGGATTTACGATCACAATTTCGTGTATACGAGTCGTATATAATTAAGATTGAAAAGGTAGTCGAATAACTGATTCTTCCTTACCCTCATATCCCAAGGAGGAAATGAGTTAAGGCGGAATCATCAATTCTAAACCTGTAGAACCTTGATTATATAACACTCTTATGTATACCTTCCTCAGTGATAGATCATCCGCATGAATCCGTGTATTGAACTTTGACGTACTGCACTAGTGGCACTTCGGGGATTTCTTCGAAAAGAAATTAACTAAGAGGTACTCCGGGAATGAGTACTTCGGCGTTCTGTTATGACGGCTTCGCTGGAAAAGTGATCTAGAAGATAGGGACGTACGTATGAAGCTGTTTTCGTGAGGATCAAATTTTTAATCGAGTCGTATGATAATGTCGGAATCATACAGAAACTTTTAAAGACATTAGAATTAACATAAGGCGGTTATAGACAAAACACAACTATGCAACCATGAACAGAGTTACAGTACTTTAGGTTTACCACAAGACTATTGCTGCGAATAAGATATACTACAAAAGACAAGTATATGCAGCACGAGAATTCCTATACAGACAGGATCTCGCAAAAGGGTAAGACTCTAGTTGCACTAGTCCTAGTTAGTTTATAAGTCTGTTACAAGGAAACGCCTTAAATACATTAACGTGGTTCCTGAGCAGGCTCTCCTGCAGCTGTGATCCTGAGAATCTTCCCGTCTGCGCCAGAGTTCTGCGTTATCGGGCAATCCTTCTTGAAGTGCCCTATCTCACCGCATTGGTAGCATGACTGGCTAGTACTAGCCTTGGTGATGGGATTTCGGTGCTTAGCTAGTGTTATGTGGACACGAGTGCCTTCCTTGTTACTCCACCTCGAAAATTGCTTCTTGAATCGTTCTGCGCTATAACTCGTCTTGTGCGCAGGGTTAGTCTCGATGGAAGGGACTTGAGTGACAGGTCGTTTCGGTGCTCCATAGTCACGAGCATGATGCCCTATATTCAGGCAATTGCAACATTGCATCTCATGGCAAGTCCCATGATGGTGGGAACTACACTTCTCACACTTAGGGAGTTTTCCCTCATATGACCTGCACGGTATGGGAACGGCAGGGGTTTCTACTTGTTGTTGTGGTATAGCCAGCTTTTGGGCTCTCTTGCGTTCCTTTCGGGCTTTACGCTTTCGTTTCTTGTTCTCTGCTTTCTGACTTTGCGAGCCCGGAACTGTTACTGCTGGGTGACTTCCTGGATGGATATCATGATTGGGAACTTCATTCCCGTCAGCAGCATTGACCATGTTGATAGCGCTATGGTGCGTCATGACCGCGGTTACTGCAGCCACTACGGCAGCTGTAAATACCGTTTGAAAGGTAGCGGCGTCCATCGGAAAAGTAGAGGTCTCGTTGCTTGGCTGGTTGTTTCCGGATGACGACATGATTTTGTAACATGAAAGAGTAAAGATTTGTGAGCGATTCTGGTTGACCCTGATGTACTTAGATTGTTCATGAAAAAGAGTAAGAGTATGATCTCGAAAGTTTGACCTACATCCCTATGATGTAGTCCTGGTAACGAATGAATGTATGTTCGTAGAATGATCTCAAGACGTTTGTCGTTCGAGCTGAGGTATCGTGGGTTGGTGAATAACAAGATCCAACCATTGAAAGAGACTTGGAAGTGTCTCTTGGAATAAATCACCGTAGTCCAATAACTTGACTAAGGTATGATTCAGGTAGGCTCCAATGAAAGAAAGATAAAAGTACTTGAATGAAGAATGACTCAAAAGTTAGCCAGCTGTCAATACCTTGGATATTCACGATGTAAAGATTCAAGAAAATGACCTTGTAAAGGTCTTAAATCATATCCACAGAAGATAGTTCCCGACAGCATAAAGACCTAACTAAAGTACTTACGGAACAAGATAATTTCATAGAAAATGCCACATCGGGCATAGACAGAAAAACATGATTTCCTTTTATAAGGGAAAATAAAGTAAAGCGTCTACTACGGCGACGGTCATCCCTCTGGTGAACTCTTAGTTCAACCAATTGACGTTCTACGTCAAGTAGGTGTCTTTCGCACCCCATCTGGCGTACTCGGAGCTCTATGACTACGGCTCGTGATTCAGCCAGTGTTTGCAACAGGATTTCATGGTTTCTCTCTGATCTCTCGTGAGCATCCTCTAGATGAATGGTGTGGAGGTTATGCATTCTAGCATAGGCGACTACTTCTGTAATCTGATGTAGGGCTGTCCTGCCTTGCATCTCATTTCTGGCCTTTCTGCGGACCAAGATTGGCAAGACTATATCTGCTAAGCCCTCGTTGCTCAAGTCGTAAAAACTTCGGTCGCTATTAATTGGCATAGGTTGATCTTGTCCTCGGCTCCATGTTTCCAAGGATTCCACTCACTCAGGGTCGGGCCATGAAAAGCCGGAAGAGGGTTAGAAATCGAAACGGGAGCTGCTCGGGGTAGGTTCTTAACCTCTGGCTCGGGGTTAGTATCATACGAAAGGTCTTCATCACGGTGATCATCCAGGGAATAGGATGATCATTCTCTGGTTCTTCTCCAAACCAACCAGTTATGACTTCATTCGGAAGATACTGGTTGTCAAGGGGATGGAGTCCAGTTATGATTTCTATGCGAGAATTTAGGGTAAGAAGATAATTATTAGACGAACTATCTAGATAATTATTTAGGAAACCTTCATTAGTTACATTGCTATTTGTGAAGTGCATACCAGCTATGTGTAATCTAAACAGGATAGACCTTCGAATAAGTGACCTTAATTCCTTATTCACACAGAATAGGGTTAAGGCAAAATTATCACAGATTCTGAGTCTATAACATCCTAATTACATGTAGCCTCAGTGTATCCACTTAGCAACTATCAACTTAGTAATGAAGATCCCTTTTTAATTCTCAAGTATAAAGTATTTATAGTAACACCGAAATACTCCTATAGTATTTTAAATTTATTTTTATGTTCTATTGTTCTCATTGTGGTAGGGTTGGTAAGATTTTAGCATTGTTGCAACCACACACTTAAACTTAGGCACATGCTAGTCAACCCTCGGATAATATACGTGATCAGGCTATATCTTCCCAGTTTTGACCATATGTCTCTAAGCCCACTTGTGTTGCCCAACAATCGTAATTCTTTTGTATTGTCCTAATGACACTGATTTTAGTATGAATACAGCACGTATACTTACTTAAATATTTTACTATTTAAAGTATAAACTCTTGGTCAGAGTATTTTTAATCCCTTATGTATTTATAGTTATTATATCTTTTATGGGTTGATATACTTAATTCACTATAAACAATGCTCTGATACCAATCTGTCACACCCCAAAACCAAGAACGGCGGAAACGTTCTGGGGCGGAGGACGTCATGTAATATCAACAACAATGTAAAGTAGTAAACAAGCAACAACATCATCCATTGCATTAATAAAATAATTATTATACAATTGTATTCTGTCAAATCTTGATATACACTAAAGCATAAATCAAAATGAAAGATAAGTCTTGAATAAGCTCCATCTTCCTTTCTCCTTGCATCGGTACCTGTCTATGATGACCTGAGGATACAAGTAATTTTGAAAACGAGTATCAGCTATAAAGCTGGTGAGATCATAAGTATTAATGTGTCTTAATTTGTGAAAACTTATAATTTCTAAGACTTGACATTGCTTTGAAAGAAAGCTAGTATAAGTATGAAAATGTTTGTAGCTCAACTGTAAATGTTTGAAAATCCCTAGAAATCCCTATGATTCCTATTAGTAACAAAAGGAGTCTTCTACCAAGACTTAACTGTTCTGTGTGTGTATGTCTCCTGTAAGAGTAAGTATTTTCCAAAGTGTAACTATCATTATCCAAAAATATAGTTTGTACAACTTTGTTTAAGTGAGATTATCACTAAAATATGTACTGGAAAGATTAACGTAGTACTAACCGTAGTTCTAAAAGGACTACTACCGTACTAACTACCTCAGGCCGGATCTTGGCAAAGGCATTACGTGATAAATTGCGCCATACTATCGACTAGTAACAACGACATAATGAATGGTCGTAATAAAGAAATGACGTTTGGCACCCGCAGACCTGCAGGTCCGGCTGTAGCTAGCAGCAAGGTGTAGGATTATCAATCCAGCATAGATCTATACACAAACACATACTAAGGACTGGCTTCATCGACATAAGAATGGTCGAAATTGAGGTATGACGTTTGGCACCCGCAGACCTGCAGGTCCTGCTGTAGCTAGCAGCAAGGCGTAGGATAGTCAATCCATTATAGAATCTATATGCAAACTCAACGCTCCCCCTTCAAGAGACTCTGGCCGCAACTCAAGTCATGAGGTTTTAAGTCATGCTCCGATTTTAATCACCGTAATCAACGTATTCTCTTATATGTAAGCATACTCATGTAAGTGTGATCATGTAATTGTACTCATGTAAGTGTGATCATGTAATTGTACTCATGTAAGTGTGATCATGTAATTGTACTCATGTAATTGTGATCATGTAATTGTACTCATGTAAGTGTGATCATGTAATTGTACTCATGTAAGTGTGATCTCTATCTAGCAAGTATAGTAATGTAAACGTTCTAGTATTCTTGTATACGTTCTCGTCCTAGTATAGATGTATATGTAATGTACAGTAATGTTCTAGAAAGTATTGACTCATGAATGAACTGACTCATTGTATGATATCGTGTTCTAGTAATGGTTCTAGTATCTTCCTGAACTACCCATATGGTAGCTTGCTAGTAAACTAAGTGGTACGTATTGACGTGGATGAATACCCTTGCTACCCAAGGGCATAGGATGAACTGGAAGGACCTTTTATGACTATATATGTACACATGATATATAACAAATCTTTAAACGACTTTCGGACGAATACCCAATGTCCCACCAGACCACATCTCAAGGCGCGAAAAGGAAATAGGGTGGATAGTCTTCCTATGTCTTTTAAACATTTCTTATATAACTATACATATAGAGGCATGCAATTTATAATAAAATAAAAGCATAAGTAAGTTTTGTAAAACAATTGAAACAGAAATATTATTTTAAGAGAAGATCGACTTGATGTCAATCTATAAAACAATTTGAAGGCATAAGTATAATAAAACAATTTTGAGTATAAAGGAACATTTGTTTGAAACACAGTTGTAAATAAGTTTGAAGTATGATAACCAGAGTAAGAAGTACAGTGTAAGAAGTAGTTTGAAAACATATAAAATGTTTATAAAAATCATTTGAAGGAAACTGTTTGGTAAAACGGCTAATGAGTAGCCAAATCTTTTGAATGCTGTATATTAATCACATGTGATTGATGTAATAAGTAATAATGTCGTACTTACAAATCACATGTGATTGACATAATAAGTAGCATGATTCTACTTGTATCCCCCCCCCCATAAAACATTTGAAATAGTTTAAAACATTAGTTAAGGGGTATGAGCTCACCTGCAGTATGCGACTGGAAATGAACGGGCTGTTATCGTACGGAAGGATCGGACAAGTGCTTGGTGTCAAGTGATGACTTAGAAACACACAATGATCCTAATTACATATGAAGACATATGTATATAAATAACTAGTGATTATAACACTAATTATACAAGTAACAACATTTAAGCGCGAGGACAACACTTTTGGTCAAGTGCTAGGAGGCAAATGGGTTGCAATAAAGGAGTGCAATGCCCCTAATGGAAGTTTAAGGTCAAAAGAGCATAATCATTAGAGTTTACGGCCCAGGGGAGTAGGCTCCTGGCCGTAAACTCTCAAACAAGCCATGAAATGGAGTTTAGAAGTACTACAACTTTAGAGGGGAATTGTTTCAAGGCTAGGCAAGAGTTTAAGGCACCATATTGACTCCTAAAGGGAGTTTACGGCCCAAAGACCCTTTTCCCTTGGAGTTTACGGCCGTAAACTCCCTTGGGAGGGTTCTTATTGTCCTTTCAAGTGTCTAACAATTCTAGGAACAAGTCTAGGCTTCAATACTTGGATTAAGGGAGGTTTAAGGCACTAAATGGGACCATTTGATGGAGTTTACGGCCATAGAACTCTTTGGGCCGTAAACTCCCTCACACATGAGGTCCTAAGAATTTTAACTAGTCCATATCTCCTCTAAGTACTTGCCCTAAAAGTTTCTTGGCCTATGGAAGTGTTTAGGGTGTCCTTTGACCCCATTTAAGGAGTTTACGGCCCAAGAAATACTCTTGGCCGTAAACTCTCAAACACTTATGCTTTTTATGTGTTTTCTAGGTCTTAAACACATTAAGGTACATGCCAAAAATGAATACTAAGCCTTAGGAAGAGTTTAAAGGCATTTTGGAACCTAAAACTTGGAGTTTACGGCCCAAGGAGTTTCTTGGCCGTAAACTCCCTTATAGAAATGATTTCTAAGGGTTTTGATGGCATAAATCATGAGTGTAAAGCTTCTAGGTGTTTGTTCTAAGGCTAGGGATCACAAGGCACTCATTTGTGCCCTTTACATTGGAGTTTACGGCCCAAGAGGTTGTTCCTTGGCCGTAAACTCCTCAAACTAAGTGATTTTGATTTGTTTCTAGCCTCCAATGATCATACACTAGGTCCTTAGATAGATGCCTAACACGGAAATGGGACTATGTGGCCTTTAGGCTTGATTTTGGAGTTTAATCCCCAAGAACGTTCTTGGGCGGTAAACTCCCGGATCTTGTGTTTTGGACATGTAAACAATGTTATAAAGCATATAACAAGTATTAAAACACATTTAGGGAAGTAGACTCACAATCTGGGATGAAAACCCGAAGATCCGTGAGAGAGAAATTGACTTTTCTCTATTTGGAATTCAACTAATGAACCATTTTGGTTCAGAATTCTATTTATAGTCCTGAGATTTTTGGCAGAAAATATTTCTTTTCTCAGAATGGATTCTAATGACCTAGAGTAATGGAATTACAGTGTTGCACAACATCCTAGTGCAACCACTCTCCTAATAACTCCTTAGGTGTAAAACCCTAAAACTGCCAAACTTATTCCACAAGTTTGCATTTTCACTGTAACTGCTCTACTACTATTGGATTGCAATGGTTCGATTTAGAATTGAAATTTCGGGTTGTCACACAAGATCCTTAATGTTTTGGTCCTTTAATCAATCACATGTGATTCTAATGATTTTTCCAAGCCTTGAATGGATTTTTAAGGGACTTTTGACATGGTTTTACGAGTTTATGGCCCATGAACCCCCTCATGGCCGTGAACTCCTTGAAAGGGTGTTATAATATGTTTTAAGGTCCAATACTTGTTTGTAAACACTTCTAGAATTTATCCCAAGGCTTTAGGTGTGTTAAAGTGGCATTTTAACACATTTAGAGGAGTTTACTCTCCATGAACAATGACTTTACGGCCCAAGCATGTTCTTGGGCAGTAAACTCAAGTTTACTCCTCTAAATTGATGTTCAAGGTGTTCCAAGGCCAAATCCAATATTCTAAAATTCATATCTAAGCTTCTATGGAGTTTTGAAAAGGTTTAAGGGCATAAAAACCCCATTTTTATGAGTTTACGGCCCAAGCATGCCCTTGGGTAGTAAACTCATGTTTACTATTTAAAATCCGTGTTTAAGGCATTCCAAGTCCATTCCATTAAGCCATTAATCCATATCTAAGCTCCAAAGGTCGATTGGAAGGGTTTTTGGGCTCCAAAACCCATTTTATGTGAGTTCTCCGCCTAGGACTGTTCGGGGGCCGTAAACTCATGAATATGGTCCTATTCCATTATTTGAACTCGAATTTGAATTCCTAAGATGTTATACTAGGAGTTAGGGTAGTTACCTTGGTGATTTGTAGCTTAAATTTGATGATTTTGGACCCTTATGCTCAGCATAATACATAAGGGGTAAAAGTATTTATAAGTTTGCCAGATATTATTTGAAATACATCAAAGTTATGTTTTGAAAACATTTATAGTTTGCTTGTATCCCCCCCCCCCTAAAAACATTGAAAAATCATTTAAAAAGGGTAGGGTATGAACTCACCGGACGAGAAACGTGTCTGCTTAGATCAAAAACGTCGTTTCTGGGTTTGCAAATGCACGAGGTTCCTATGAATTATGAAAAGATACATATTTGTATCTAATTAGGACTTAGATTATTTATTTGGTAGATACAAACACTTCTAGTTGCGGAAACACTCCTTTACAAGCGTTTGGAAGGACTCGGGTGACATTTGGGGACACATATAGCTAGGATATTGAATTGGGACTTCAAGAGTAAACTCCTTAGGGAGTTTACAGCCCTAAATACGACACCCACATGAGTTCACGGCCGTGAACTCATAAGTGGTGTTTTTGGATGCTAAATGGCTTCATAATTTATGGATAATTTAGCTAGGATTGCATCTACGGCATAGGGATGAATTTAAACTCACTTACGGACTATTTATTGGAGTTTACGGCTGTAAACATGGAGTTTATGGCCGTAAAATCCCCCACACACAAGATCCTTAATGTTTTGGTCCTTTAATCAATCACATGTGGTTCTAATGATTTTTCCAAGCCTTGAATGGATTTTTAAAGGACTTTTGACATGGTTTTAGGAGTTTACAGCCCATGAACCCCCTCATGGCCGTGAACTCCTTGGAAGGGTGTTATAATATGTTTTAAGGTCCAATACTTGTTTGTAAACACTTCTAGAATTTATCCCAAGGCTTTAGGTGTGTTAAAGTGGCATTTTAACACATTTAGAGGAGTTTACTCTCCATGAACAATGAGTTTACGGCCCAAGCATGTTCTTTGGCAGTAAACTGAAGTTTACTCCTCTAAATTGATGTTCAAGGTGTTCCAAGACCAAATCCAATATTCTAAAATTCATGTCTAAGCTTCAATGGAGTTTTGGAAAGGTTTAAGGGCATAAAAACCCCATTTTTATGAGTTTACGGCCCAAGCATGCTCTTGGGCAGTAAAGTCATGTTTACTCTTTAAAATCCATGTTTAAGGCATTCCAAGTCCATTCCATTAAGCCATTAATCCATATCTAAGCTCCAAAGGTCGATTGGAAGGGTTTTTGGGCTCCAAAACCCATTTTATGTGAGTTCACGGCCTAGGACTGTTCAAGGGTCATAAACTCATGAATATGGTCCTATTCCATGATTTGAACTCGAATTTGAAGGCCTAAGATGTTATACTAGGAGTTAGGGTAGTTACCTTGGTGATTTGGAGCTTAAATTTGATGATTTTGGACCCTTAAACTTGGTTTGAGGAGAGAGGTTAGAGAGAGAGTAGAGAGAGGAAGCAAAAGCTTCAAATGAATGTTCAAACACGTTTAAATAGGTCCCAAAACTTGGACACGGTGGAATTCTACCCGATACCGGCATTAAACGGGCTTTTGGTCGCACCCGATTAAGTTTCCGTAACCCGGCGGGGACATTTCTATAATTTCTGGAATAAACATTTTGGGCTAATTTCATGAGTTCCTAAGGGGTTTGGACACTCATTAGATTGTAATAAACATATAGGTTTAAATAATTTAACCTAAAACGAAATCGGAACGAATTGATAAACGGTGCATTTTTACGGGTAGAATGGGTTTTCGGCGATGGACAACTTCGGGTTGTTACATTAGTTCACTATAAACAATGCTCTGATACCAATTTGTCACACCCCCAAACCTGAACGGCGGAAACGTTCGGGGGCGGATGACGTTATGTTTTGTATCACAACAATTGTATAGTAAAGAAAGTACACACCACCATATTACATTAGTAGAAATGTTTACATGATTGTATCAATACAAGTTCTAAAGTTGAATGACACAAATCACGATTCAAAGATATGAAAGCAACGTCATGGTGTTAAGCTTCAAATGTTTGCCGACAACCTGCCTTAGTGATTCCCTGAGAACGCAAGCCATTTCAAATAGAAAGTTTCAACAATTAAGTTGGTGAGTTCATAAGTAGTGGTTTGAATAAATGTATGCGATTCGAAAGTTCGTGTATGTATTTTCAGAAAATCCCATGTTTTCTTAAGTGTATAGATATAGTCTTTAAATGTTCAATACCGTAGACAGTAAGCACTATACCATGCTAAAAAATGTTTTTGCATAGCCTTACTATAAAACTAAAACTATGTGAAGTTCATTGAGATGCGTAAAAGTGTTGGATAAGGTGTCTAAGTCCATAACTTATTCGGTATATACTTGACCTGACCCGGCATGGTCCATTTGGGTTGCACTTCACCCGAACTATTTATGGATAATTTTATGAGAGTTAAACACATATGTTTATTAATATATTATAAGTTATAATATATTAATATGAAGTCATGTTATTTAATTAGTCTTGGTCTGAAATTAATTATGAATTAATTTAGAGATTAAAAGGAAGACTAATTAGATTATGGGCTATTGGTTTTATATGGTGTGGGCTAACACTCATTTGTTAATGGGCTAGGCTTGGATGGAAGTCCATGGATGATCCATGGAGCTTTTAACCCATAGATCCTTGGAAAAGGAAAGGTCATGGGTTATTAGGATTTCACCCTAACCATCTACACTATATAAGCATGCTTATGTTGCATGAAATAGCCACTAGTGTGTGTGCTTGTATGTGGCCGAAAATTGCAAGTGTGTGTACACTCTCTAAAGTTTTCCAAGGGTTTATGGTGATTTGTGATTTCCATTTGAGGCATTCACACTATTGGTGCTTGGCTCTCAAACTCAAAGGAATCAATCACATCAATAGGTATGTAATCTCATCTAACTCTTTTATGTTTAAATGTTCCCCATGCCATGTTAGATAGGTTATGAACCTTGGAAAACTATTATTTTGCATGTATTTAGACAAACATAGATCCAAGGTTTATTAGGGTTGCATGCACACTTAGGAAGTGTTAGATTGCTCAAACCCAACAGTGGTATCAGAGCCTAGGCTTGCTTGTTTGATACTTGATGCAAAATAGTGAAAAAAGTTGAAATTGTTGCTGTCTGGCTGATGGACTCGCCGAGTCCATGGGGGGACTCGCCGAGTACAAGGCAAAATTCATCCTACTCGCCGAGTAGGTTCGTTCACTCGGCGAGTAGAATGATCAGAATGCAGAATTTCGACTTTTGCTGCTGGAAATGGACTAGAAACATTACCCTAAACTGTTTTGGTGTTTTAAAACTTGTTTTAGTTGGTGTAATGGTTGTTCTAATCCATTTACAATAGCATATATCATAATTCCATGATTTTTATGTGTTCATATAATTCTTGAAATTTCGATGATCATGTTCATGTTCTTATGAATTTAGAAGATGATAGGAATTATTTGCTGAATTGTTTAGAATTAATTCTTGATCATTTATGTGTTTTAATGGAGTCCATAATTTTTCCTCAAGTTATGGATATCCAAAGGTCATTTTTCTTTAACGCACACATTTAAACACATAAGTTACATGAAAATGAAGAGTCTTCATTTTTATGAACCTTTAATTCATAAGTTATGAAATGAAAAGTTTTGGATAGTTACAAAACTTGCCCTCAAGTTTTGGAATTTGTAAAGTTTCACACACTTTAATAAACTTTAATTCCAACCCTTAGAGTTTTAATAGTTAAAATTCAACCCGTATACTATTTATAACATTAATGGTTAATTATTATATATATGTACATGAATAAGTCGTTCTACCGTTAGTTGGCCTCATTCATGAAGCCGGTCTATAAGGTGGGTATAAGGTTGTTGCCTATAAAATGGCAACTTAATGGGTGTCCACTCTCACCCACCGCTTGCTTGACTGGTGGAGGGTCGTTAGCCGAACGGGTAGGACAATGACTTTAAATCCTCATTTAAAGTATAATGATTATTATAAAGTAACTAAACCTCTTTAATTCCCAATCTTAGTTATTTTAGGAAAAATGTGAACATGGTGCTAGTCCATGGAATTCACACTTTGTACCTTACCAAGTCGTTGGTGGAGCGTGTGTGGTTAACCGACACACTAACTTGGACTAGTAAGGATCACGAAGGGTGACTTAATGTTTGTCATAGATCAATGGAGCGTGTGTGGTTAACTGGCACATTGATTAGGTGATAATATTAAGGGTACCAAGTGAATTAGCATGGTTATTCACACCTTGTTTTGTGATCCTCGGCATCCCAGTCACAAAACTTGAAGGGCACAATCGAGATTGAAACATGCCATTGAAAAGTTCAATGAATCTCAAAAGAATCTAGGAATTTCAAATCCTATTAAAACTTAATAATTCATTTTGTTTTTCATGGTGGAAATTGGTGAATCGTCATTCACCTAGCTTTCAAATATATTATTACTTAGATTACGGCATCCCTCTTCTAAGTATAATATATTGTCATTGGATCCTAGCCTTAGTATTACATTTGGGTGTCTTATTAAGGATTCTATATATCTAATCTAAACTTGCTTTCTTCTTTCAGATGTCTTCCAACACTAATGCTTCGGGCTCTAACCCAGCTGGTTCTTTCTCTCTCATGAATCTTTGTGGGAGAGTCATCTTTGATGGTTCCAACTTCATGGATTGGATTAGGAACATCAGGATGGTTACTCGTTATGAGGACAAGGAATATGTGCTCGATAAGGAGTTAAAAGAGCTTGATGAGTCTACTGCTACTCCTGAGGAGATCGCTGAATTTTGGACACATGAGAGAGATGCTACTAAGGTGGCATGTATCATGATGGCCACAATGACAGCCAAGCTCCAAAAGTCATACGAAGATTTCTACCCTTTTGAGATGAACCAAGACCTGATGGAAAGGTACCATCAGAGTGCTCGTCAGGAGCGGTATGAAATAATCTCCTCCATAATAACTACCCGCATGAAGGACGGTGAATCCATCACGGCCCACATGCAAAAGATGCAAAGGTATGTGGACCGTTTGCTGAAGTTGAATTTGAACTTCCCTAAGGAGTTGGCACTTGACATCATTTTGCACTCCTTACCTTCTTGTTATGACCATTTTCATATGACATATCATATGAACAAGGAGGAAGTTACCCTCAGCAAGCTTCAAGGACTCTTGAAGACCGCTGAAACCGGTCTTAAGGGCAAGGCGGTTGTTACCTCTACTACGCTTACTCCAACATCTACCCCTGTTTTGGCTATCGGGCAAGGCGAAGGGAAAAACAGGAAGCACCCTTCGAAGGGTACCAAGGGAAAGTCTCTTGAAGGCTCCTCATCGATGACCAAGAGCGGTTCTGTCACTCCTTCTTCCATTCCCAAGGATGCTGATTGCTACTATTGCCTGGACAAGGGGCACTGGAAGCGAAACTTCCCTAAGTACTTGCAGGATCTAAAGGATGGGAAAGTGAAACCCACCCATGCAGGTATTTACACTATATTGTCTAATTACTCAACATATTCTAACTCTTGGGTGCTTGATACATGATGCGGTATTCACATATGTTCTGATTTGCAGGGCCTAAGAAGAAATGAGGATGTGGAGCACGGGAAGATAAACTTGATCATGGGGAATAGGAAGGCTTCACCTGTTTCCAAGATTGGAGTTTATACTTTGTTGCATAATAATGGGTTAAAATTAGATTTGAATAAATGTGTGTACTCGTCTGAAATGGCGAGGAATATTATTTCTTTTCATGCTTTGTACAAACAAGGTTTTACCTTTTCGTTTGATAATGAATGTGGTGGTATTAATGCTTTCTTTAAAAATGTGTTTTATTTTAAAGCATTACCTTGTGATGGTGTGTATGAAACTGTGTCGATTGTAGACAACTTAGGAAATAATGTGTTGTATATTGATTCTTCTACTAGCCTAGATAAATCATCATTGTGGCATTGTCGTCTTGGACATGTAAACAAGAAACACATAGGCCAAATCCAAAAGAGTGGAGTCTTGGAGTCATTCGACCTTAAATCGGATGATAGTTGTGAATCTTGTCTACTTGGAAAGATGACAAAATCACCCTTCACTGGAACTTGTGAAAGGGGTGAGGGTTTGTTGGACCTAATACATACTGATGTATGTGGGCCATTCAAAACCACCACAAGGGATGCTAATCGGTATTATGTGACTTTTATTGATGATTTTAGTAGATATGGGTATGTCTACTTAATCAAACATAAGTCAGAAACCTTTAAAAGGTTTAAGGAATTCAAACAGGAAGTAGAAAATCAATTGGGCAGGAACATTAAGATGCTTCGATCCGACCGAGGTGGTGAGTATCTTAGTATCGAGTTCCTTGACTATCTTAAGGAGTGTGGGATTGTCTCACAATTGAATCCTCCCAGGACACCACAGCAAAATGGTGTAGCTGATAGGCGTAATCGAACCTTGTTAGACATGGTTCGCTCTATGATGAGTCGAGCTTCGCTACCAATCTCTTTTTGGGGGTATGCCTTAGAGACTGTCGCCCATATCCTTAATCTAGTCCCTACAAAGAAGGTTACCAAAACACCTCATGAGATGTGGACTGGGAAGGTTCCCAATTTAGACCACATCAAGATTTGGGTTTGCGAAGCTTTCGTGAGGAGTGAGACTCATGATAAGCTCGAACCCCGAAGTGAAAGGTGTATTTTCATCGGCTTCCCACAGAAATCCTTCAGTTACCTCTTCTACAGACCCAGTGAGAATGTGGTCTTTGTAGCAAGAAGAGGGGTCTTTCGTGAGAGAGAATTTATAAGCCAAGGAGACAGTGGGAGGCAAATTGATCTTGAAGAAATTCAAGAAGCAATTGGTGAAGGAACCTCAGACACTAGCAATCAACCTGAGGAGGAAACTCCTGTTTAGCAAGCTGACAAGTCTGTACCTTCGAGGTGTTCCACACGGGTTAGGAACACACCTTCGTTTTATTATGGCTTTCATATTACTACGGAAGGTGATATGTTTATTAGCGATAGTACAATGGTAAATTTGGATGAACCTAGCAGTGTTAAGGAAGCCATGGTAGGCCCAGAGTCTGCTAAATGGAAGGAGGCTATGGACAGCGAGATACAGTCCATGTATGACAATCAAGTTTGGAACTTGGTTGACAATGTACCAGGCCGTAAAACAGTCGGGTGCAAATGGATCTTCAAGAAGAAGACCGACATGGAAGGAAAAGTGCACACTTATAAGGCTCGACTGGTTGCGAAGGGTTTTACTCAGACTCAGGGTACTGATTATGATGAAACCTTCTCGCTGGTAGCAAAGATTAAGTCTATTAGGGTTATGCTAGCCATTGCTGCATTTCATGATTATGAAATATGGCAAATGGATGTCAAAACTGCTTTCCTTAATGGAAAGTTGGCTGAGGATGTGTACATGAATCAGCCAGAGGGTTTTGTCAGTGCAGAGTACCCTAATAGAGTATGTAAGCTTGAGAAATCCATTTATGGATTAAAACAAGCATCTCATAGCTAGAATCTTTGTTTCGATGAGAAGGTCAAAGAGTTTGGCTTCTCGAGAGGTGAAGATGAGTCTTGCGTGTATGTCAGAGCTAGTAGGAGTATAGTTAGCTTCTTGGTACTGTATGTGGATGACATACTACTTATAGGAAATGACATCCCAACCTTGCAGGAGGTTAAGTCCTGGCTTGGGAAGTGCTTTTCTATGAAGGACCTAAGGGAGGCTACCTATATCCTAGGGATAAGGATATTAAGAGAAAGGAGTAAAAGACTAATTGGACTTAGTCAGAGTACCTTCTTGGATAAGGTGTTGAAAAGGTTTAACATGCAGAATTCCAAGAAAGGAGATTTACCGATCCAAAGCAATGCCAAACTGAGTAAGACTCAGAGTCTGAGTACAGATGCAGAGATAGCTGAGATGAGCCAATTACCGTATGCTTTCGCTGTTGGCTCGATCATGTATGCTATGACTTGTACCCGCCCTGATGTGGCCTTTGCTTTTAGCATGGTCAGCAGTTATTAGGGGAACCCTGGCAAGGCTCATTGGACCACGGTAAAGAACATTCTCAAGTACCTGCGGAGGACTAAGGATTGGATCCTTACCCTTGGTGGGAGTGATGACTTGAGAGAAAATATCACTTCATAAGACACAAGATTGAAGAAGCACTCCTCGTGGCAAAGAGGGTATCGTCAGATGAGAATCCTGCAGATTCCCATACGAATGGACTGACGAGGGTTAAGCATTTTCAGCATGCGAGGCGCATTGGGCTGAGGGACGATATTCGTTTTACAGATTAGATAGTTTTCCTTAAACTTGTAAAATGTAATCGACATTTGATGATGAATAAAATTTGTGATTTATTTATGAGTAAAGTGTTACTATCATTGTCAATTATTTACTATTGTTTCAGTTTTGCATGTTTTGACTTCCAGAATAATTAATTTATTCAAACGTCCACAATCGGTCATACGTTGGAAGTAGGTATGAATCAATATTGTCATGAATTTGGTTTGTAGATGCCCAAAGGTGTTTAGACATGGCAATGGTTGCCGCAACGTTCATGAGTACTCATAAGTTATGAGTATCGGTATAAACCCACGCTCACTTGTATCACTTCATGGAATTTATCTCAAGTGATCGTGAGACGATAATATCATATAAGTCTTCAAATCTAGAGATATGAGTTGTTACCAATGAGTTGGTTGTGCATTGATTGCACGTAAACACATCAGTAACTTGATGTTATAAAACGTGCCTTTGTGTACAATTCAACTAGTAGTAGAACAAGCATATGAGTAGAAGTTTATCTGTTCCTTCTAGAAATAGAAGCGATATCTGGGCCCCTCGATGATTTTGTGTTGACCCATGTACCGGGCCCGGTTAGAACTAAACTGATGTGTTCAGTAAAGTTCTTTGTCAAACAAATCGGAAATCGAGAAACAACTGCTAGACGATAAGCAAGACACAGTTCCATGTGTTTGTCCGGCTGATATCATGAGAACAGAGGATTATATGAACACTTGTCTTAAAATGGCGCTTCATAGTTCAACAGAGTTTTCGAGAGCTACGATTGCTGGTTGGTTCCTAAAGTTATATAGGCAAATACAGTTATTAGACTTATCCAAGTGGGAGTCACTTGGATAAGGTGTCTAAGTCCATAACTTATTTGGTATATACTTGACCCGACCCGACATGGTCCATTTGGGTTGCACTTCACCCGAACTATTTATGGATAATTTTATGAGAGTTAAACACATATGTTTATTAATATATTATAAGTTATAATATATTAATATGAAGTCATGTTATTTAATTAGTCTTGGTCTTAAATTATTTATGAATTAATTTAGAGATTAAAAGGAAGACTAATTAGATTATGGGCTATTGGTTTTATATGGTGTGGGCTAACACTCATTTGTTAATGGGCTAGGCTTGGATGGAAGTCCATGGATGATCCATGGAGCTTTTAACCCATAGATCCTTGGAAAAGGAAAGGTCATGGGTTATTAGGATTTCACCCTAACCATCTACACTATATAAGCATGCTTATGTTGCATGAAATAGCCACTAGTGTGTGTGTGCTTGTGTGTGGCCGAAAATTGCAAGTGTGTGTACACTCTCTAAAGTTTTCCAAGTGTTTGTGGTGATTTGTGATTTCCATTTGAGGCATTCACACTATTGGTGCTTGGCTCTCAAACTCAAAGGAATCAATCACATCAATAGGTATGTAATCTCATCTAACTCTTTTATGTTTAAATGTTCCCCATGCCATGTTAGATAGGTTATGAACCTTGGAAAATTATTATTTTGCATGTATTTAGACAAACATAGATCCAAGGTTTATTAGGGTTGCATGCACACTTGGGAAGTGTTAGAATACTCAAAACCCAACAAAAAGTAAATCATAATACTACTTTTCCCGTAATGATATGATACTGTATTAATCGTATATTCGGTGAGTTCTCATAACCGTACTATCATATTTGCCTGCATGAGATGGTCTTCAGGCATCGAAACATTATGACACTTGTCACTCCGCGGACTGTAGCTAACAGTCAGGGTGCGGGATCATTAGTCTCGTATAGATCTATACACACTTGCCACGTTCTCCGGACGAGAGATTATGGTTATAAGACAGGACTTACTGTAATACCCCCATTGGGTATAGTGAAGATGTTGTTGCACGAATTCTCAATTTTGTATCATAAGTGTATGTTTGTTTTCGCAATGTATCGTTTTTCAAAGTATTACCAAAACCGTATTAGTAATGTATATATTCCCGTGAATATAAAATGTTGTAGTTGAAATGCGTACTGTTGGTATGAAATCGTATGCATATTTATAAGTAAAACACATTTTGTATCCCAAAGTAGGTAAAGTAATGTAAGATGTTTATATGTTAACTAAACCATTGGTAGTTGTAAGAACATCATGCAATGTATACTCAAAAGTTCGATTTTTTCATGCGAGTAAGGTTACGTTTTTACTTGTATTCTCCCCCTTATAGTGATAAAAAGCCTTTTAAAAACATTTAAAATGGTAGAAAAAGGGGGTATGAACTCACTTGTTTTGGTTGGAGAGCGTGAGACGAGAATCGAGTAGAACTTCGACTGTGGAAAGCTGCGTCTTCGGGTTTCTTGGGGACCTCAGTAGCGTAAAACCTTCATCTGGGCTCGGGTATGGAATCTAGGGTGTCGGGATAGCCTCTGGAGCTCACAAGAGAGTAAAAGTGAGATAGAGTTGAGTGTTGAGTGCTAAAATCCCGGAGCTCATGCACCCTTTATATAGTGTTGGATCACCTCGTATGCTGGGCGTAATCTTGGGGTATGCTGGGCGTACTCCGGAGTCGTCACCGCTTTCGACTCGGGTCTTGCTGAGCGTAGAGTCTGCTAGCCGATGGGACGCCACACTGCGTCTGAGTACGTTGGGCGTACACTAAATTACGCTTGGCATAATTTGAATTCTCAACTTCTAAATTCCATAACCTTCGCGTACGAGCTCCGTTTTTCGCGTTCTTTATATCCACGCGTGGGTCAGACTATGCTCTACAACTTTCATTTAGACTCCGTAGGCTAGTTTTGAGTTTATTTTTAATAATATATTTTTAATAGGCCAAGACTGATAAAGTCCGTTAAAGTTCCATAACTCCTCTTTCTGGTGTCCGTTTTTGGCTGTCTTTTTGCCGTTGCGATGCTCTTCTCGAGATCCTCGACTTTCGTTTTGATTGCGTCAACTAAAAATGGCTCGATCTCTATTTTGAGTTTCTAGCTGCCTACTGTTATTCTAAAACTTCTTAAAATCATAACTTTCTCATATGAAGTTATATTTGGGCGTTATTTTTATGCATACTTACAGCTTAACGATATTTACGACTTTTATTTAGAAGCCTAAGGCTATAGAGTATTGTATTGAAACTTCATGTTTTACGTTTAACAGTTTTCCGGTATTGTTACGAACCTTAAAATGGTCATAACTTCTTCGTAATAACTCAGATTTTTGTGTTCTTTATATTTTTGGAAATCACGACACGTTATCTATCACTTTGTTTATCACACTATTTTTATTAGTTCTCACAACATTACAAAAGAAGCTGACTTTAGTGAAATATATTGATTTGAAATAACGGGTTGTTACAATACCAATGCATCAATATAACAAAAAAATTACCCATGGCTCTGAGACCACTGTTAGGTTTTATGTACTCTAACATCCATATGGCGCACATAGAACCCTAATGCTTTGGATCTAAGTTTTCTCTAGTTTTGCATGCAACAAAGTATCCAAAGCATGATGCTTACAACTAGCATACAATTTGATATTTGAATCATAAAAATAGATTAGATGATTACCTCTTTTATTTTAGCATGATGTATTTGGCCTCTAAGAACTTAGTGCCTCAAATGTTGCACCTCTAATAGATTCACAAGACACCATGAACAATGGAGGACATGAGAGAGAGGTTTGGGGCCAAAAAATTAGTTATGGTTCTCTAAGAACACATAGGTCACGATTTTAGGGTTTAGGGAAATACATATATCGTGTAGAATTTCAAGTATCATGTAAACCCTAATTATTACACTTAGGCTTAAGATCCAATAACTCATATGGACTAACTCCTCATGGACTCTTACATAAACTTAGTCCATCATGGATCAATAGTCCATACCATATGTATCATTGATTTACATAATTAGTCCCTGTTAATTTAATTAGTCTCTTTTTGTAACATACACGTTTTGAAATCGTGTTCTGTAATGAATAAAATTGTGAAATACTATGTGAATTTGAGTATTCAATTCTAACAGATAGTTTTTACTAAAAATGAAGTAAAACTATGTTTAGAATCACTCAGAAAATATTGGAAGTCTTATGACATTCCAATTAAAAGTCAAATAGTGAAATTTAGCGAAAATATAAAATTTGAAATAGTTAAAATTTTATTATTGAAAGTTGTAAATAGTCTCGTTAGAAACTTGTAAGCGAAAACCTCGTCGAAATCCGAGTTATAACGAAGAAGTTATGACCAATCGAAGATCCACGACAAAACAGACACAGTGCCGAATGACGTAAAAAGTGAGTTTTGGTTAAACTAATTTTTAGCCTTAGTGATCTAAATGAAAGTCGTACTATTCGTTAAACCTAGAAGTTCGATAAAAAGAACGCCAAAATCTGACTTCGTATGAGGAAGTTATGATTTTTCTAAGTTTTGGATTTTAGATCGAGTGATTTTTAGCCGACACAATCTAAAAGAGAATTGAAGATCTAATCATTTGTAGTACAACAGTAAAAAGTGTGACGAATACGGATGTCGGATGAAGCAGTTATGAATTTTTAACGGATTTTCCTCTCCTTGTCTTTGAAAAATAATAATATTAAAAATAAAGTCAAAACTAGCCGATGAAGTCTAATTAAAAGTTGTAGAATATATTCCCACCTACGCGTTCATATAAAGAACGTTAAAAACGGAGCTCGTATGCGAATGTTATGGATTTTTGAAGTTTGGGGATCAATTTCCGAGGAATCTAGCATAGGTGGTCCAAAATCAGCCACGTCCCTCGCACAAAGCAGCTACTTGCAGATGACGAGTCTGAAGCGAGGCAAATGCGAATCTGACGCACCTTTCGCTGTCCTAGGCGACGTCTAATATGCCTCCTATACGCCTCGCATATGGCTGCCACCGAGCTACTTCGCTGCTGAGTCCTCCTCTCGACTGATCTTCGGATCTTCCCTAAAAATAGAGGGCCTGCGAGCCTTCTCGGACACATTTGCAAATTTGCCATATTTTACCCCTTTTTCCATATTTTCTTCATCTTAACATTTCCAAAAGCCTCGGTATCGATTATAACCCCCGGAATACGTCACGAAGTGCCCGAGAAGCCCGAAAAATTTATCTTTTCGGTTTTGAAGCCCTACCTTCGCAGAGCCCATTTTTCAATTAAGCTCCTGATTTTCAACATAGAAAGTCATATTTAAAGCCGAAGTGCTGCCCAAATTGCTATTTTGACCCCCGGTTAATTCAAGGTGAGTTCAATATATAGGAACAATTGTATGTTATATGTTATATGTGCTATGTGTTTTTTAGTGTTATTATTCCGAGTTATTTTCACGTATTATTTGATTCGCTATTTTTATAGCAAAAGTAATACCTTTGACCATGTGATCAGTGAAAGGACATAGACTCACATTGGTACTGGTACGTAGCCTTTGGCCATGTAGAACATGTCTCCATAAGAGAATGATTTCTATTCTATGGCATTGGGAAATGGATAGATAGGGCTATAAGCCTGAAATCTACCAAGATATTAATCAGAAATCTTATGTCTTCCATGCCATTTGGGCCGAAGCTTTATTGATGTATATCAAGTATGCAAATTGTTATGTCTCATTGATTGTATATCTTTGAATCAGGTCAATGAATGATATGGAAAGCTTAACACATGATTCACATATGCCTTTGTTGTTCTTTGTTTCTCTTTGCTTCTACCATATTGAAGTATGTATATGGCATAACGTTATATTGTATCTATTATTGAACTCAATAAGCGTCACCACTTGCCCTATTAATGTTTAACAATTGCAGGTGATAAGTAACCAGTATGATCTTATACTGTTGAAAGATTTAGAATAGTTTGTAATAGTACTTTTGTACTTCAGTTTATGTTTGTATAAATAACAATATCATGGGTAGTTATGTAATATATAACACTTTGTAATACTCGGTTTGTATCCGGTAGTTTGTAACCTCTTTATCAATGTAAAATATTGCTTTTATGAATATACAAGTTGTAACATACACGTTTTGAAATCGTGTTTTATAGTAAATAATATTATGAAAGATTATGTGTACTTGAATATTGAGTTCTAACAGATGGTTTTTACTAGAAATGAAGTAAAACTATGCTTAGAATCATTCAGAAAATACTGGAAGTCTTATGAGATTCCAATCAAATGTCAAATGGTAAAAATTTAACGAAAATATAAATTTTTGAATAAGTAAAATTTTATTGTTGAAAATTGGAAATAATCTCATTACCAACTTGTAGGCGAAAACGTTGTCGAAATCCGAGTTATAACGAAGAAGTTATGATCAATCGAAGATTCGCGACAGAACCGACACGGCGCCGAATGACGTAAAAAGTGAGTTTTTACTAAAATACTTTTTAGCCATAATAATCTAAATGAAAGTCATAGTATTCGTTAAACCAAGAAGTTCGATAAAAAGAACGCCAAAATTTGACTTCGTATGAGGAAGTTATGATTTTTCGAAGTTTCAACTTAGTAGTAGACAGCTAAAAACTCGAATTTCAGATCGAGTGTTTTTTTGCCGACGCAACCTAAACGAGAATTGAAGGTCTCGTCATTAGTAGTACAACGGTAAAAAGTCTGACGAAAACGGACGTCGGATGAAGACTAAACGAAAGTTGTAGAGCATAGTTTTATCTACACGTGCATATAAAGAACGTCAAAAACGGAGGTCGTATGTGAAAGTTATGGATTTTACAAGATTTGGCACATTTTTCGAGAATTTTCGCATAAATAGTGATTGCCACGTCACCCTCGCTCGGAGTTCGCCATGTGTCCGAAGCTGCTGCGTGGCAATGCCCGAGAAGCGACGCGTGTCGCACAGATTTCCGAAGGGTCACGTATAATGCATGTGTTTCTCTGGGCTTGTCATTAGTGCTGATATAATACTCTAGGTTAACCTTTGTAACCCGTTTTGAAATAATAGAAGTGGATTATTTGAGTATTATGTGTTTTGTGCTTAATTGCTTAATTATGTGATTTGGTTAATTAAGAATAAAAATAAGCATCAAAATTTTAGTGTAAAATAAACCTGTTATTTTTACATAAAGTTGTAGTGGCCGAAACGAGGTTTCCGAATATATATAGAACACCCGAATCTAACTTCGTATGAGGAACTTATGATTTTTTGAAGTTTCGAATTAGCGGTATGCAGCCCGAATACTTTATTTGAGACCGAACGGTTTTTAAACGAAACAATCTAAACGAGAATCGAAGATCTCGTTAATTGTAGTGAAATGATAAAAAGATAGGTGAGAACGGACGTCGGATAAAGAAGTTATGAATTTATAACGGAGTTTTCCTGTCCCGGGCTACTAAAAATAAATAATAAAAATAAATTCAAAATTAGCCGACAGAGTCTAAACGAAAGTTGTAGAGCGTAGTCTCACCAACGCGTGGATATAAAGAACATCGTAAACGGAGTTCGTATTAAGAAGATATGAATTTTCAAATTTATTTAATAGTTAAAATTTAAATTTAATTATTAAATTTCGATATTATCCGAAGGAGGGGGGAGTCATCGATCCGATCCGAACTACGCCCAGCGTACCCCGATGCATGCACCGCCTCAGACTCGAGTGCTCCGATGACGCATGCAGTGACGATCCGAGGCATTACGCCCCGCATAGAGCATTACGCCCAGCGTAATGCGAGGCCTCAGCCTCCTATAAAAGGCTTGCGAGGGCAGCCGACTCCATTTGCCAAATTCTCTTCTCTTTCTCCCGTTTTGCATCGTTTTGCATGCCAGAAATACCTCGAAGCCCCGATATCAACCACGAGCCCCGAAGCAGGTCCCGAAGCCCCAAAGATCCCGAAAAGTGTGATTCCCGAGCCGAAGCTCTGCCTACGAGGAGCCCGATTTTTTTGAAGATCTTCCAAATTTACCGAAGAATACTACTTCTACAAGTCGTAGTGTTGTCCAATCATCTTATGAACAGGAGAGTGTGTAGTTACTTTCTTCTAACACATAATTATGAAGTATTTGGTAGAAAATACGTGTTATGTGTATATTTTGTTGATTACATGTGTGAATGTATATTCACTTTCTTCTATCTCATAGATCTGATTTATTCTCTATGAAATACATGTTATGTGTGTGTGCCTCATCTATTATGTGGAATATGTATTTATTGAACATGCTATACAGGTTTTAAACTATGTTTAAAAATATATACTTTTATCTACTAATATGTTGGGTAGAACATGGGTAGATAGTTGATGTGTGATAAACAGATGAGAGGCGTCGTTGTTGTTGTTGTTGATCTAGTTATTCAGCAGAGTATGGATAATGACCACAGACTCTTTCTAGACAGTCTTGTGGAATGCTACCAGGCTCATAACTTGTAGGTGTTGTGAACGATGTGTTCACCAGTGTACTCTATCCCCCTCATGGTTGCCTTTAGGACATTTATTGCTAAGGAAGCCCCTATGGAGAAATGGCCGTCCCGATGAAAATCCTATATTAGGTCCCTTGTAATATATGTTGTTTTAGGGACGTAAAGTGAGGATAACGGGAATGAGTAATCGGGTTATGGTTGGTTGGTGAATTAAATATAATTATTTATTTTGGGTTGAAAACCCTATATGCTCACCAGGCTCGCAAGCCTGACCCACCCAATTTATTTGTATTACAGGAAGTGGCGCAAGGGCATAAGATGGATGAATCATCGAGTTGTTTGTTTACAAGTCTGTATATGTATATATTTGTTGAATGACTTGTAATGTTATCATTTATGCTTTTGGTCTGTTTATCGGAACATGACATCCCGAATATTGTTATATAATGAAAAATGCATCTCTTGATGAAATGCTTTGATAAACTTTATTTTATCATATTTTGTTTTAGGAACAAATTCCGCAACTCTTTTAAATCAAAAGGATTTACTCTGAAATTATTTTAAAAACGTATCAGAGCAGTAGTTTAAGCGAACTAGGAATTTGTAGGATTTCTAGATTTAAACTTAGAATGCTAAGTGGAAATTTGAGTTATGTGTCTGTTGAATTTTACACACGAGCAGTAGTTTATTTTAGGAAGGTTGCCTAAAATGCTTTTATGTGCTAAATGTTATATGTTGCCATATATGATTTTATTTGTTCGGATCTATGGTCTGTTGCCGATCGGATCGAGAAACCTTATGTGTATAGGATTCTAAGCATATGGGTACAATATTAGAACTAACATGTAACATTTTGGAGTGATATGGAAGATCGTAATATCTATCACGAATGAAGATCTAATATCACCTTATTCGGTGTATAGATCAAGAATGGCATGAACAAGAAGCGGTGTTGGAAACGCTAACAAGAACAGGAACCAACCACCTGTGATGGAACCAGTTGCTGTTGAAGCTGCTGCACCAGAACAGATAACCATGGCTGGAGTGCAAGCCATGATTTGGGTTATGTTAGCCGAACAAAGGGAAGAAATGCGACAGATGTTGCATGGAAATAGGGACAAACCTATCATACCTATTTTGGAACCCGGACCGATTCCCGAACAATCGGAGGAAGGGAACAATAGTCGCATTGTGATTCATGTTGGGACTCAAGAAGAACGAAGGAATGATCCAGAACAGAGAAGCAACAAGGATGGGCAAATGTACAAGAATTTCTTGGGCGCCAAGCTGCCATGTCTTTCTGGGAGCCTAAAGCCTGTTGAGATTATGGATTGGAACTCCGAAATGGAGATGGTATCTGAAAGTTGCGACTGTAGCAACAAATAGAAGACTGTCTTTGCAGTTAGAAAACTAAAGACTGGAGTCTTGAGTTGGTGGAAGTTGTTGGCAGATACTATGCCACGAGGAGAAGCCCTGAAAATGTCATGGGAGGAGTTCTTGGAACAACTGAGGGTGCAATACTGTTCAGAGATAGATCTGATTGATATGAACAATGACTTCCAAAACTTAAAGAAGGGGAAGATGAGTGTAGATGGCTATGCTACTGCATTCACTGAGAAAATGAAGTTATTTCCGTAGCTAGTGCCAACAGAACTCTCCAAGATCGAGAGGTTCGCTAATAGACTGCCTGCCGACTTTGGTCCGACAGTCAAGATGGAAACTACACTGAAAACAGTTGTTCGAGCAGCTAAGAATGTGGAGGCCCATCAGAAGGAAAAGGGTCTGGAAAGGGTAGAGGTTGGTGAAAAGAGGAAATTCGACGAACCTTCAGGGTCCAACAAGAAAAGTAAATTCTCGAAGTCTAGTTCGAGTGGAGGAGGAGGTGAAGCCAAATGGTTCGACAAATGTAAAAAGAAACATCATGGAAAGTGTGAAGTGGTGGCCACATGTTTTAAAAGTGGAAAGCCGGTGCACTATGCCATCGAACTCACACTTACCATGAAAGTTTGCTATAGTTGCGGTTAGGAGGGTCACATGTCGAGGGACTACCCTAAGAAGAAGGAAGCAGCAAGACCCAATATTCTATCAAAGCCAAAAGCAAGAGCATTCCAGATGACACTGGAAGCTGCCAAAGATGAAGCTGATGTCGCTTCAGGTACCTTTCTTGTAAACGAATTGCCTGCCCAAATTTTGTTTGATTTTGGAGCTAATTACTCCTTTATATCGCATGAATTTGGTAGAAAACTAGCTTTGCCTGTTGTTAGACTAAATGATGCTTTATTAGTCTAAGTTGCTAGTGGCAAATTTGTACATGTTAGCCATCATATGAAAAACATCTTAATTGATTTAAATGGGAATAAGTTCCACGAGGAATTATTGCCTATCGAACTTAACGGTTTCGACATCGTTTTGGGAATGGATTGGCTTAGCGACAATGATGCCGAAATTTTATGCAAGAAGAAAATAGTGAAAGTGAACCCGCCTGGGAAGCAATCCTTTATGGTCTATGGAGATAAACGCAGAGTAAATTCTGGAATCATTTCTCTAATGAAAGCCATAAAGAGTTTGACCAAGGGGTGCACGTCATACTTAGCATTCGTGATCGATGCTAAGAAGGAAAAGAAGGTGATGCAGAATATTCCCATGGTGTGTGATTATCCGGAAGTATTTCCTGAAGATCTTCCTGGATTACCGCCTGATCGACAAGTGGAATTATGTATTGACTTGTTACCAGGAACCACGTCAATAGCAAAAGCACCTTACCGACTAGCACCGACGGAGATGAAGGAGCTGATGATGCAACTTCAGGAGTTATTAGACAAAGGTTTCATTAGACCTAGTTCATCACCCTGGGGAGCTCCGGTGTTATTCGTGAAGAAGAACGATGGAAGTATGAGAATGTGCATCGATTATAGAGAGCTGAATAAGGCAACAATAAAGAATATATATCCGTTGCCGAGGATTGATGACCTATTCGATCAACTACAAGGTTCAAGTTATTTTTCAATGATCGACCTAAGGTCAGGATATCATCAGCTGAAGGTGAAAGAGTAGGATTTAGAGAAGACTGCATTCAGAACGCGATATGGACATTTTGAGTTCTTGGTTATGTCGTTTGGACTAACCAATGCTCCAGCAACATTAATGGATTTAATGAACAGGGTTTGTAATCTGTTTCTAGATAAATCTGTGATAGTGTTCATAGATGACATTATGATTTATTCAAAAATCCAAGAGGAGCATGGCAGACACTTGCGAGAAGTGTTAGAAGTATTGAAGAAGGAAAAGTTGTATGCTATGTTCTCCAAATGTGATTTTTGGATTCGAGAAGTCCAATTCTTGGGTCACGTGGTCAACCAAGAAGGGATAATGGTTGATCCAGCGAAGATCGAAGCTGTGATAAAGTGGGAACAACCGAAAAGTCCCACAGAGATCGGAAGCATTTTGGGATTAGCCGGATATTACCGAAGGTTTATCCAAGGCTTTTCTTCGATCGCTATTCCATTAACAGCTTTGACCCTCAAAGGAGCTACTTATGCTTGGAGTGATAAGCATAAAGAAGCATTCGAGAAGCTAAAGAACAAACTATGTGAGGCATCGATTCTCTCTACCCGATGGAGTTGAAGACTTCGTAGATTATAGCGATGCGTCTGGGGTTGGATTGGGTTGTGTTTTGACCCAGAGAGATAAGGTGATCGTGTATGCATCTTGACAAGTGAAAGAACATGAAAAGAACTACTCGACTCATGATTTGGAGTGGGCAGTGGTAGTTTTCGCTTTGAAAATATAGAGGCATTACCTCTATGGATCAAAGTGCAAATTGTTCAATGATCATAAGAGTCTCCAATATCTCTTTAGTTAGAAAGAATTGAACATGAGACAATGACGCTGGCTAGAATTACTTAAGGACTATGACTGTGAGATACTTTACCACCCCGATAAAGCTAATGTTGTAGCTGATGCTCTTAGTCGGAAAGTCAATCTTGAAAGAAAGAGGCCAAGAGCGTTAATAATAGAAGTTGTCTCGACTATTTTGGAAACTATAAAGAAAGCTCAAAGAAAAGTTGTTGAAAAGAATGAACGGAAAGAGGAACGTTTGGGTAAAAAGTTGGTGTTCGGTATAAACAGTCATGGACTGAAGGTGTTCCAAGATCGGATTTGGATACCTAAGACAAGAGGAGTCAGAGATCTTCTGATATAAGAAGCTCACAAGACCATGTACTCGATTTATCCTGGTAGCACTAAAATGTATAGGGACCTGAAACCCTACTGCTGGTGGCCGACAATGAAGCTCGATGTTGCAAAGTATGTGGCCGAGTGTGTGACTTGTGCTAGAGTCAAGACACAACATTAGAAACCATACGGGAGTTTAGAACCATTGCCTGTGCCTATGGGTAAGTGGGAAGATATTGCTATGGATTTTGTCACTAAACTGGCCAGGACAAAGAATGTTCACGACATGATTTGGGTGGTCGTTGATCGATTCACTAAGAGTGCGCATTTCATAGCAACCAAGGAGAAATGGTCTATGGAAAAGCTTGCGAATTCTTATGTGAAGGAAATTGTGAGGCTTCACGGTATTCCGCTAACGATTGTGTCGGATCGTGACAGCCATTTCACCTCACGATTTTGGAAAAGTTTACAGGAGGAATTGGGTACCAAGTTGTGTTTAAGTACAGCTTACCATCCACAGACTTTTGGTCAGAGTGAAAGAACAATACAAACACTTGAAGATATGCTGAGAGCATGTACCCTGGAATTCCTAGGTAACTGGGATGAACATTTACCTTTGCTAGAATTTTCCTATAATAATAGTTTCCACTCGAGCATAAAGATGGCACCTTATCAAGCTTTGTACGGATACAAGTGTCGTACGCCGTCTTGTTAGCTTGAGGCCTAGGAAAAGTAGTTTATGGGACCCGAGATGGCTCATCAAACTACTGAAAAGTTGAAAATAATTAGGGAGAGAATGTTAGCCGCTCATGATCGTCAAAAGACTATGCTGACAATAAGCGAAGACCGATGACTTTTGAAGTTGGAGATTCGGTTTTGCTTAAAGTCTCGTCGTGGAAGGGACTAATAAGATTTGCAAAAATGGGAAAATTAAGTCCAAGGTTTATTGGACCGTTTAAAGTTCTTCAGAGGATTGGGAACCAAGCTTACAAGCTCGAACTGCCAGAATAACTGAATGGAATTCATAACACTTTCCATGTATGTTATTTAAGGAAGTTCACAGGAGAAGTTCCCGACATGATTCGACTTTCGGAGTTGAGAATCGATGAGAGCAAAATGTTGATTGAAGAACCAGAGGCAATCGTTGACCGAAAGACTAAGAAGTTGCAACGCAAGATGGTCGAGTTAGTGCTTGTCCGATGGAAGCACACGAATGGGCCAAATCTCACCTGGGAAACGGAGAGTGACATGATGAGTCACTATCCGCAGTTGTTTGTTGATGTGTGATTCCAGGGGCGGAATCATTCTAAGGTGGAAAGAATTGTAACACCTGTGTTTCTGGGCTTGTCATTAATGTTGATATAAAAGTATAGGTTAACCTTTGTAACTCATTTTGAAATAATAGAAGTTTATTATTTGAGTATTATGAGTTTTGTGCATAATTGCTTAATTATGTGATCTGATTAATTAAGAATAAAAATAAGCATAAAAATTTAAGTGTAAAATAAACCTGATATTTTTACATAAAGTTGTAGTGGCCGAAACGAGGTTTCCGAATATATATAGAATGCCCGAATCTGACTTCGTATAGGGAAGTTACGATTTTTTGAAGTTTCGACTTAACAGTATGCAGCCCGAATACTTGATTTGAGACCGAACGGTTTTTAGCCGAAACAATCTAAACGAGAATCGAAGATCTCATTAATTGTAGTGAAACGATAAAAGATAGGTGAGAACGGACGTTGGATAAAGAAGTTATGAATTTATAACGGAGTTTTCCTATTCCGGCCTACTAAAAATAAATAATAAAAATAAATTCAAAATTAGCCGACGGGGTCTAAACCAAAGTTGTAGAGCGTTGTCTCACCTACGTGTGGATACAAAGAACGTTGAAAACGGAGGTCGTATGAAGAAGATATGAATTTTCGAAATTTATTTAATAATTAAAATTTAAATTTAATTATTAAATTCCGATATTATTCGAAGGAGGGGGGAGTCATCGATCCGATCCGAACTACGCCCAGCGTACCCCGATGCATGCACAGCCTCAGACTCGAGTGCTTCGATGACGCATGCAGTGACGATCTGAGGCATTACGCCCTGCGTAGACCATTACACCCAGCGTAATGCGAGGCCTCAGCCGCCTATAAAAGGCTTGCGAGGGTAGCCGACTCCATTTGCCAAATTCTCTTCTCATTCTTCCGTTTTGCATCGTTTTGCGTGCCAGAAATACCCTGAAGCCCCGGTATCAACCCCGAGCCCCGAAGCAAGTCCCAAAGCCCCGAAGATTCCGAGAAGTACGATTCCTGAGCCGAAGCTCTGCCCGCGAGGAGCCCGGTTTTTGTGAAGATCTTTCAGATCTACCGAGGAATACTATTTCTACAAGTCGTAGTGCTGTCCGATCATCTTCTGATCAGGTGAGTGTGTAGTTACTTTCTTCTAACACATAATTATGAAGTATTTGGTATAAAATATGTGTTATGTGTATATTTTGTTGATTATATGTGTGTATGTATATTCACTTTCTTCTATCTCATAGATCTAATTTATTCTCTATGAAATACGTGTTATGTGTGTGTGCCTTATCTATTTTGTGGAATATGTATTGATTGAAGATGTTGTATAGGTTTTAAACTGTGTATAAAAATATAGGTAGAGCATGGGTAGATAGTTGATGTGTGGTAAACAGATGAGAGGCCTCGTTGTTGTTGTTGTTGATCTAGTTATTCAACAGAGTATGGATAACGACCATGGACTCTTTCTAGACAGTCCTGTGGAACGCTAGCAGGCTCATAACTTGTAGGTGTTGTGAACGATGTGTTCACCGGTGTACTCTATCCCCCTCATGGTTGCCTTTAGGACATATATTATGTCCGTCCCAATGAAAATCCTAGATTAGGTCCCTTGTCATAGATGTTGTTTTAGGGACGTAAAGTGAGGATAACAGGAATGGGTAATCGGGTTATTGTTGGTTGGTGAATTAAATATAATTATTTATTGTGGGTTGAAAACCCTATATGCTCACCAGGCTCCCAAGCCTGGCCCACTCTGTTTATTTTTATTACAGGAAGTGGCATAAGGGCATAAGATGGATGAATCAACGAGTTGTTTTGTTTGCAAGTCTGTATATGTATATATTTGTTGAATGACTTGTAATGTTATCGTTTATGCTTTCCCGAATATTGTTATATAATGAAAAATGCATCTCTTGACGAAATGCTTTGATAAACATTATTTTATCATATTTTGTTTTGCGAACAAATTCCGCAACTCTTTTAAATAAAAATGATTTACTCTGAAATTATTTTAAAAGCATAAATGAAAACGGTATTTTCTGGCCGTGATTTTGGGGATGTCACACCACCTGATCCTCGCTTGCCACACGTAATCCGACCCTCGTGCCATCCTCCCATTGGACCGAAGCAGCCAACCAATCCGAAGCAGCCAGCTCTCCGGCCGAAGCTTCGCCCTGCTGCCGCGTGTTCCAAGCCTCGCACACATGCCCTCCTCTCCTCGCTTCGGATCCGAATCACGCCCCGAGACTCCCAAGAAGCACGAAAAATTTATCTTTTCGTTTTTGAACCTCTACCTTCGCAGAGCCCTATTTTCAAGAAAACTCTCGGTTTTAAACGAAGAAAGTGATATTTAGATCCGAAGTGCTGCCCAAATTAATATTTTAGCCCCCAGATTATTTCACGGTAAGTTTAATATATAGGAACAATTGTATGTTATGTGTTATATGTGATATGTGCTTTTCAGTGTTATTATTCCGGGTCGTTTTCCCGGGATAATTTTATTCGCTGTTTTTTCTTATAGCAAAGAAATACCTTTGACCATGTGATCAGTGAAAGGACTTAGATTCACGTTGGTACTGGTATGTAGCCTCTGACCATGTACAACATGTCTCCGTAAGAGAATGATTTCTATTCTATGGTATTGGCAGAAGGTTAGATAGGGCAATAAGCTTGAAATCTACCAAAATGTTAATCCGAAGTTGTATGTCATCTATGCCATTTGGACCAAAGCTTTATTGATGTACATCAAGCATGGAAATGGTTATGTCTCATTAATTGTATATCTTTAGTTCAAATCAATGATTGATATGGAATGTTTGTCACATGATTCTCATACGCCCCTGTTGTTCCTTGTTCCTCTTTGCTTCTGCCATATTGAAGTATATATATGGCATAACGCTATATTGTATCTATTATTGAACTCATTAAGCGTTACCGCTTACCCTCTCAATGTTTAACAAATTGCAGGAGATAAACATCCAGTATAGCTATATACTGGTAGAAGTTTTTTGAATAGTTTGAAACTATTGTACCGATAGAAGCTTATGAATAGTTTGAAACTATTGTATTTTGCACTCCCATATGTATAAAACTATAGAATCCTGGGAAGTTATGTAATATATAACACTTTGCAATAGTCGGCTTGTATCCAATATTGTGTAACCTCTTTATCAATGTAAAATATTGTTTTTATGAATATGCAAGTTGCATGTTTTGCAGTAACTATATTGTCAAGTATGAAAGTTTGGGTCTTCCATAAATACGAAAGTTAGGGTCTTTCAATCATGGTATCAGAGCAGTTGTTTGAGTGAACTAAATTCCACGGATTGGTATTTACATATAAACTGTTGGAAGTTCAATATATCAACTTAATCATTGTAAGTATAGGGATACAAACCATAGGAAATATATATAAGTAAAAGTATTAGGTAATACTAAGCCCTAATATTCTAAAATACAATGTTACCTCGTATTGCAGAGCAATGGCTGAACACATTAGTAGCCATACCATTGAGGTTGCTGGAGGTCCTCAACCCGGGGAAGTGAATACTTCGGTATCTCCTCGTGAGGAGAGACTCTTGGGTAAACTTATAGGTCTTATTCGACAAACTCTCAAAGAACACAAAAAGAATGGTGATAAGGGAAAAGAGAAAGCCACTGGAGAATCTTCAAAAGGAGAGGTGAAGTGTCCCTCATTCAAAGATTTCAAGAGTATTACAGAGTTTTCCGGTGTTCTCAATCCCATTATTGTTCTTACTTGGATCCAGAACACAGAGAAAAGTTTCGTATTTCTCATGTGGATAATGAAGATAAGGCTAATTATTCTTCTGCAATGCTCATCGGAGAAGCCTTGGTCTGGTGGGAAGCAACATATGAAGCTCTCAACGGGTTTGACAAGGAGAATTTAGCCTGGGAAATGTTTAAAACTCTTTTGCTAGAGAAGTATTGTCCTCTAGACATGAGGAGCAGATTGGAGAAGGAATTCCTCGAGCTTAAACAAAGAGGAATGACAGTGAATGAGTATGAAACTCAGTTTAATCAAAGAGCAAGGTTTGCTACAAAGTATATTCCAACTGAAGACGAGAAAATTCAGTTATTCATGACGGGATGACGACACGAAATCCACGATTTCGTTGACAATCGAGAAGTTCTGCCATTCTATAAAGTCGTTGAGTATGCTCGAAGACGTGAGCATGACTTACAAATACGTGGTGCCACTTTTACTGCTCCGAAGCATCCACGTACTAAAAGGATTGTTCTTGCTCCTTCTTTTCTACTAGCTCAATCCGTTCGGACTAAACCTAGTAATCAAGTTCAAACTCAAAATGTCTCTCATGGATGCGGTAGATCACAATCTTTTTCTATGCAATCGCCTTCATGTCGTATTTGTGGAAGGAATCATCCGGGCCAATGCAAAATAGAAAAGGAATCCATTGTCTGTTATGGATGTGGAGAAAAGGGTTATATAAATCCAGCTTGCCCAAGAAAGGATGTTACTTGCTATGCATGTGGTACTACTAGCCACAAAAAGCTTTTTTGCCCTACTCTAACGAGTCAGATGACGAGAAGTCAAGCTTCAGTTCAACAACCGATGAGAAGTCAAGTCCTTGTTCAACAATCAAAGGGTACTGTTACTAAAAAGGAGGAGGTGCCAAAAGCTAAGGGTCGTGCATTCCAAATTACCTCAAAGGAGGCATACGAGGACCCAAATGTTGTGATGGGTACATTTCTTTTCAACTCTAGACCTACTCGCATCTTATTTGATTCTGGTGCCTCAGATTCTTTTGTGTCTTATGAATTTGCGCATTCCTTTCAAATTGCTTGTTTTGTACTCGCGCAACCATTTCACGTAGATACTGCGGGAAGTATATGATTACTTGCTGATAAAGTCTATAGGGATTGTGTTATAGAAATTGAAGGCTATACTTTTCTTGCTAACCTAATCCCTATCTCCTTGCCCAACTTTGATATTATTCTCGGCATGGATTGGTTATCCAAAAACCACGCAGAACTCTTATGCTATGAAAAGATAGTACACAATCCTATTGAATGGGAGAATCCTATCTATGTCTACGGTGAACAAAGACTCTTAAAAATAATCTCTTTCCTTAAAGCTCATAAATTCATATCGAAAGGGTGTTCTATCTATCTGGCCTACACATTTGATGTCTCAAAAGAGGTGAAGAAAATTGTTAATGATGTTCCAATTGTTAATGAATATCCTGATGTTTTCCTTGATTACTTGCCTGGACTTCCTCCGGATAGGCAAGTAGAATTTCAAATTGACCTTGTGCCTGGTGCTGCTCCGATTGCAAAGACTCCTTATCGTCTTGCGCCAGCTGAGATGAAAGAAATGATGATCCAACCGTAGGAATTACTTGAAAAGGGTTTCATTCGACCGAGTAGCTCTCCCTCGGGTGCTCCGGTATTGTTTTTCAAGAAGAAAGATGGATCGATGCGAATGTGCATTGATTATCGTGAGCTGAATATGGTGACTATCAATAACAAGTACCCACTACCTCACATAGACGAGTTGTTCGATCAACTTCAAGGTGTTAGCTAAAGATTGATCTAAGATCTGGCTATCATCATTTGAAAGTTCACGAGCAGGATGTACCGAAGACTGCTTTTCATACTCGATATGGGCATTATGAATTCCTTTGTTATGTCATTTGGTTTAATAAAGGTTCCTGCTATATTCATGGATATGATGAATCGGGTATGCCGCCTAATGCCCGATAAATCAGTCATCGTATTCATTGACGATATTCTAATCTATTCCAAGTTTGAAGCTGATCATGCCAATCATCTTCGTGCAGTACTTGAACTTCTTCGAAAGGAGAAACTATATGCTAAATTCTTGAAATATGAATTTTGGCTTTGCCAAGTTCAATTTATCGGCCTTGTTAATTCTAGTGACAGTGTATCCGTAGATCCTATCAAAATTGAAGCCATTCAAAATTGGGAAGTGCCCCGTAATGCTTCCAAAATTCGTAGTTTCTTGGGTCTCGCGGGATATTACCGGAGATTCATTAAACACTTTTCTCTTATAGTCGTACCTCTCACGAGTCTTACACGCAAGGAAGTGAAGTCCGAATGGGGTGAAGCCCAAGAAAAAGCTTTTTCAACTCTAAAAGATCTTTTGACTCATGCTCCAATCTTATAACTCCCAGAAGGTGATGATGATTTCTCCGTATATAGCGATGCTTCAAGATTGGTACTGGTTGTGTGTGGAGGCAACGTGGCAAAGTGATAGCCTATGCCTCGAGACAACTGAAATTTTATGAAAAGAATTATCCCACTCAAGATCTCGAACTCGCTGCAGTGGTATTTGCCCTAAAACTTTGGAGGCATTATCTTTTTGGTATAAAATGCCAATTATTTACCAACCACAAAAGTCTCAAGTACATATTCAATCAGCAAACATTGAATATGAGACAACAAGGAGCCATGGATCTGATCAAAGATTAAGATTGTAAAATCTTATATCATCCTAGAAAAGCCAATGTAGTTGTCGGTGCACTTAGCAGAAAGGTTTATCGCAATAGTATATGTTATGCTATTACTCATACTACAGTAAAACTCACTATTTTAGATGAATTAGAGAAATGGCAAGAAGAGGCCCTAAAGACAGAAAATGTGAAGAAATAAGGGATGATACACAATAATGATGCTTTACTTGATGATCCGTGAGGATTAAAAGTATTCAAGAATTGGCTGTGGATTCCAAAGATTGGTGGATTGAGATAAAAGATTGTAGATTAAGCCCATAAATCTAAACTGTCAATCCATCTTGGTACAAGTAAAATGTACTATGATGTAAGAGTTGATTATTGGTGGCCTGGATTAAAGAGAGACATTGGAAGATATGTACAAGGATGCTTAGTATGCTTAGAAGTCAAAGCAGAGCACCAAAAGCCATATGGAACCCCAGAAAGTCTTAGTGTTCCTGTATGGAAATAGGAAGAACTATCCATGGATCTAATTACCAAATTGCCAAAGACTGGTAGACAACATGATAGCATTTGGGTAATCGTCGACCGCCTGACTAAAAATGCTCATTTTCTTGCCATACGTGACATGGTGTGCCACTAAAGATCATTTCTGATCGTGATACTCGCTTCACTTCTCACTTGTTGGCAAGTATGCAACGTGAATTAGGATCTCGAGTTGCTCTCAGCACAACTTATCATCCCCAGACAGATGGTCAGATGGAGAGAACAATCCAAACAGTAAAAGATATGCTTCGAGCTTGTGTCTTGGAGTTCGGTGGTAACTGGGATAAATACTTACCTCCTGTCGAATTCTCATATAATAACAGTTACCACGCTTCAACCAAAATGCCACCATATGAGGCATTATATGGTCGCAGATTCCGTACGCCATTATGCTGGCGTGATGTAGGACAGAAGATCCTTGGAGGCCCTGAAATGATTTAGGACACCACTGACAAGATACAAATCGTACGAGAAAGAATGAAAGCGGCCCAGGATCGACAGAAGTCCTATACAGAAAAGAGAAGACGATCCATAGAATTCCATGTGCGTGATTTCGTAATGTTGAAGGTATCCCCATGGAAAGGTCTTATGAGATTTGGGCAGAAAGGAAAGTTGAGTCCCAGATTTGTTGGACCTTTCAAAATCATCCAGAGAATTGGAAAGCAAGCATACCGCTTAGAATTGCCTGAAGATTTGGCAGGTATTCATGATGTGTTTCATGTGAGTTATCTGCGCAAATGCTTGAGCATCTACGATGAGACAATTCCATTATCCGAGGTGAATTTGGATAATAAGTTAAGATATGTCGAAGAGCCTAAAGAGATCTTGAATGAAAGAAAAACTAATCTACGTAATAAAGAAGTAGAATTGGTGCTTGTCAAATGGAAACACCATCAATCTAATTTCATGGACGAAATCCTCAAAAGGAGGAGGTATTTGTTACATATATGTTTTGAAATCGTGTTTTATAGTAAATAATATTATGTGTATTCGAATATTGAGTTCTAACAGATGGTTTTTACTAGAAATGAAGTAAAACTGTGCTTACAATCATTTATAAAATACTAGAAGTCTTATAAGATTCCAATCAAATGTCAAATGGTAAAAATTTAGTGAAAATATAAATTTTGGAATAAGTAGAATTTTATTGTTGAAAATTGGGAATAATCTCATTAGAAACTTGTAGGCGAAAATCTCGTTGAAATCCGAGTTATAACGAAGAAGTTATAACCAATCGAAGATTCGCGACAGAACCGACACGGCGCCGAATGACGTAAAAAGTGAGTTTTTGATAAACTACTTTTTAGCCATAGTAATCTAAATGAAATTAGTAGTGTTCGTTAAACCGAGAAGTTCGATAAAAAGAACGCCAAAATCTGACTTCGTATGAGGAAGTTATTATTTTTCGAAGTTTCAACTTAGCAGTAGGCAACTAAAAACTCGAATTTTAGATCAAGTGATTTTTAGCCGACACAACGTAAACGAGAATTGACGGCCTCATCATTAGTAGTACAACGGTAAAAAGTTTGACGAAAACAGACGTCAGATGAAGAAGTTATGAATTTTTAACGGATTTTCCAGTTCCGGTCTGTTAAAAATAATAATATTAAAATTGAATTCAAAATTAGCAGACGAAGTCTAAACGAGAGTTGTAGAGCATAATTTTATCTACGCGTGCATCTAAAGAACGTCAAAAACGGAGCTCGTATGTGAATGTTATGGATGTTACAAGATTTGGCACATTTTTCGAGAAATTTCGTATGAATAGTGATTGCCACGTCACCCTTGCTCGGAGTTGGCCACGTGTCCGAGGCTGCTGCGTGGCAATGCCCGAGAAGCGATGTGTGTTGCACAGATGTCCGAAGGGCCACATGATCCTCGCATCCCACACGTGATCCGACCCTCATGTCATCCTCCCATTGGACCGAAGCAGCCAACCAATCCGAAGCAGCCAGCTCTCCGGCCGAAGCTTCGCCCTGCTGCCGCGTGTTCCGAGCCTCGCACACATACCCTCCTCTCCTCGCTTCAGATCCGAGGCTCGCACCTATATAAGGGGTGCAAGACCTCTCGGGTAATTTTGGAAAATTGCCAATTTCACCCCCCTTTTTCATATTTTTACTATTCCAACTTCCCTCGAAGCCCCGATACTAATTCCAAAGCCCGAAACACGCCCCGAGAATCCCGAGAAGCCCGAAAAATTTATCTTTCCGGTTTTGAAGCTCTACCTTCGAAGAGTCTGGTTTCCATGAAAACTCCCGGTTTTCAACGAAGAAAGTGATATTTAGAGCCGAAGTGCTGCCTAAATTAATATTTTACCCCCCCCCCCCCCCCCCCCGGTTATTTCACGGTGAGTTTAATATATAGGAAAAATTGTATGTTATGTGTTATATGTGCAATGTGCTTTTTAGTGTTATTATTGCGGGTCATTTTCCCGGGTTAATTTTATTCACTATTTTTTTTATAGCATAGAGACATCTTTAACCATGTCATCAGTGAAAGGACTTAGATTCACGTTAGTACTGGTATGTAGCTTCTGACCATGTAGAACATGTCTCCGTAAGAGAATGATTTCTATTCTATGGTATTAGCAGAAGGTTAGACAGGGCTATAAGCTTGAAATCTACCAAAATGCTAATCCGAAGTTGTATGTCATCTGTGCCATTTGGGCCAAAGCTTTATTGATGTATATCAAGCATGGAAATTGCTATGTCTCGTTGATTCTATATCTTTAATTCAAATCAACGATTGATATGGAATGTTTGTCACATGATTCTCATATGCCCTTGTTGTTCTTTGTTCCTCTTTGCTTCTGCCATATTGAAGTATATATGTGGCATAACGTTATATTGTATCTATTATTGAACTCAGTAAGCGTCACCGCTTACCCTCTCAATGTTTTACAAATTGCAGGAGATAAACATCAGTATTGTTATATACTGGTAGAAGATTTTTGAATAGTTTGAAACTATTGTATCGATAGAAGCTTATGAATAGTTTGAAACTATTGTATTTTGCACTCCCATATGTATAAAACTATAGAATCCTGGGAAGTTATGTAATATATAACACTTTGCAATAGTCGGTTTGTATCCAATAGTGTGTAACCTCTTTATCAATGTAAAATATTGGTTTTATGAATATGCAAGTAGCATGTTTAGGAGTAACTATATTGTCAAGTTTGAAAGTTTGGGTCTTCCATAAATACGAAAGTTAGGGTCTTTCTCAAGTAGCATGTTTTGGAGTAATAATATTGTGAAGTATGAAAGTTTGGGTCATTCAAAAATACGAAAGTTGGGGTCTTTCAATCATGGTATCAGAGTAGTAGTTTAAGCGAACTAAATGCCACGATTGGTATTTAGACTTAAACTATTGGAAGTTCAATATATGAACTGAATCATTATAAGCATATGGATACAAACCATAGGAAAGACATAAGTGAAGTATTAGACTTTAATAAATCCTAATATTCTAAAATACTATTTTACTCCTAAATTTCAGAACGAAGGCTAAACAAGTAAGTAGCTATACCCCTGAGGTTGGTGGAGGTCCTCAACCCGGGGAAGTGAATACTCCAGTATCACCTTGTGAGGAGCGACTCTTGGGTAAAATTATCGGTGTTATTCGACAAACTCTCAAAGAACACAAAAATAATGGTGATAAAGGAAAAGAGAAAACCACCGAAGAATCTTCAAAAGGAAAGGTGAGGCGTCCCTCGTTCAAACATTTCAAGAGTAGTGGTGCTACGGAGTTTTCTGGTGTCCTTAATCCCATAGTTGTTCTAACTTGGATTCAGAACACCGAGAAAGTATTTCATGTCTCTTATGTGGATGATGAAGACAAGGCTATCTATGCTTCTGCAATGCTCATCGGAGAAGCCTTGGCCTGGTGGGAAGAAACATATGAAGCTCTCAACGGATATGACCAGGAGAATTTATCCTGGGAGTTGTTCAAAACTCGTTTGCTAGAGAAGTATTGTCCTCTAGATGTGAGGAGAAGATTGGAGAAGGAATTCCTCGAGCTTAAACAAGGAGGAATGACTTTGAATGAGTATGAAACTCAGTTCAATCAAAAAGCACGGTTTGCTGCAAAGTATATTCCAACTGAAGATGAGAAATTTTAGTTATTCTTAGAAGGACTACGACATGAAATCCATGATTTTGTAGCCAATCGGGATGTTCTGTCATTTGATAAAGCTATTGAATATGCTCGAAGGCGTGAGCATGACTTAGAGATACATGGTGCCAGTCTTACTCTTCCAAAGCATCCACGTACTGGAAGACTAATCCTGTTTCCACTATTCCACCAGCTCAATCTGTTCGAACTAATCCTAGCAAGCAAGCACAATCTCATAGTGCTTTTTTTGGCCGCGGCAGGTCACAATCTTTTTCTATTCAATCGCCTTCATGTTGCGTTTGTGGAAAGAAACATCCGGGTCAATGGAAAATAGACAAGGAATCCATTGTATGCTATGGATGTAGAGAAACTGGTCATATAAAGCCAGTTTGCCCAAGGAAGGATGTGACCTACTATGCATGTAGTATTACTGGCCACAAGAAACATTTTTTTCTTACTCTTACCAGCCAAGTGACGGGAAGTCAAGCTTTTGTTCAACAACCGGCGACAAGTCAAGTCCCTGTCCAACAACCAAAGAATACTCCATCTAAAAAGGAGGAGGTTCCAAAAGCTAAAGGTCATGCATTCCAGATTACCACAGAGGAAGCACGCGAGGACCTGAATGTTGTGACGGGTACATTTCTTGTCAACTCTAGACCTGCTCACATCTTATTTGATTCTGGTGCCTCAGATTCTTTTGTATCTTATGAATTTGCGCATTCATTTTAAACTGCTTGCTATGCACTCGCGTAACCATTTCACGTAGATACTGTGGGAAGTATATCATTACTTACTGATAATATCAATAGGGATTGTGTCATAGAAGTTGAAGGCTATAATTTTCTTGCTAACCAAATCCCTATCTCCTTGCCCAAATTCGATATTATTCTCGGCATGGATTGGTTGTCAAAGAATCATGCAGAACTCTTATGTTATGAAAAGATGGTATGCATTCCTATTGAAGGCGAAGATCATATTCATGTCTACGGTGAGCAAAGGATCTTAAAAATAATTTCTTTCCTCAAAGCTCGTAAATTTATATAGAAAGATTGCCCTATCTATCTGGCCTATACAGTTGACATCTCAAGAAAGGAGAAGAAAATTGTAAATGATGTTCCCATTGTTAACAAACTGTTGGATATGGTGTCTAAGCCCATAACTATATTCGGTGTATACTTGACCCGACCCGGCATGGTCCATTTGGGTTGCACTTCACCCGAACAATTTATGGATAATATTTGAGAATAGTACAAGTTATGATTTATTAATATATTATAAGTTCTAATATATTAATATAAGATCATATTATTTAATTAGTAGTGATCTATAATTAATCTAGGATTAATTTAGTGATCAAAGATATTACTAATTAAATATGGGCTTCTATATATATAGTGTGGGCTTATGCTTATTTGGAATGGGCTAGGCTTGGATGGAGAAGTCCATGGATACTCCATGGAGCTTTAACCCATGGATCTCATGGAAATGAAGAGACATGGGTATTAGGGTTTACATGGATGTAACCCTAATCCACCACACTATATAAAGGAGGCTTTGGCTCTTGAAATCAAACTAGTTGACACATGTTGAGGTGAGGGCCGATTTCAAGAGAAGTGTGACTATTCTCTCAAAGTTCCAAGTTTGTGGTGATTTGTGACTTTCATTTGAGGCATCCACATTATTGGTGCTAGGCTCTAAAACTCCAAGGAATCAACTACAACTACAAGGTAAGTGTTTCTACTAGCTTTATTTGATTCAAGTTCCCCATGCCATGCTAGTTAGGATATAAGCCTTGGGAAAAATAATTATTTGCATGTATCTTAGACAAACATAGATCCAAGGTTTATTAGGGTTGCATGTACACTTAGGAAGTGTTAGAATGCTCAAAACCCATCAGTGGTATCAGAGCCTAGGCTTGTTTGTTTGATACTTGTTGCAATATGCTTGAAAAAGTCGAAATCTTGCTGTCTGACTGATGGACTCACCGAGTCCATAGGGGGACTCGCCGAGTCCACTTGTATCTTCAACCTACTCGCCGAGTAGGTTCATGCACTCGACGAGTAGGGTCGACAGAGTGCAGTTTTTCGACTTTAGTTGCTGGAAATGGATTAGAAACATTACCCTAAACTGTTTTGGTACTTGAAAACTTGTTTTAGAAGGTGTAATGTCTTTTCTAACTCATTTACAACAACTAGTTATCAAAATTACAAAGATTAAGTGTGATTTTGATATATGAAAGTGTTCATGTTCATGATCTTGTTCTTATGATGTTTAGATGATCATAGGAATTATTTGTAACCTATGTGGTAGATTAATTATTGATCATAATGTTTTTTAATGGAGTCCATAACTTGTCCTCAAGTTATGGAAAACCAAAAGTCTCTTGGATTGAAAACCATTAAAAGAACACAAGAGTTAGAAAAATGAAGAGTCTTCATTTTATTACTCTATTAAACTCATAAGTTACAAGATATGAAAAGTTTTGAAAGTTTACAAAACTTGCCCTCAAGTTTTGGAACAAGTAAAGTCAAGTTAAAACTTTAGTTCCAACCCTTAGAATTTTAAAAGTTAAAATTCAACCCTTATACTTATATTATTATGATTTAATAATTATATATATATATATATATATATATATATATATATATATATATATATATATATATATGTATGTATAAGAATAAAGTCGTCTTACCGCTAGTACGCCTCATTCACGAAGCCGGTCTATAAGGTGGGTATAAGGTTGTTGCCTATAAAATGGTGACTTAATGGGTGTCCACTCTCACCCACCGCTTGCTTGACTGGTGGAGGGTCGTTAGCCGAACGGGTAAGACAAGTACTTATAAATTCTCATTCAAAGTATGATGAATATTATAGAGTAACTAAATGTTTTATTAAATTCCCAATCTTAGTTACTTTAGGAAAAATGTGAATAAGGTGCTAATCCATGAAATTACACTTTACACTTTGTTTAAGTCGTTGGTGGAGCGTGTGTGGTTAACCGGCACACTAACTTGGACTTAACAAGGTAGGTAAAGGGTGACTTAAAGGTTTATTATAGTATCGATGGAGCGTGTGTGGTTTACCGAGACATCGATTGAGTGATAAACTTTAAAGGGTACCAAGTGATTTGCATGGTTACTTCACACCTCGTTTTGTGATCCTCGGCATCCCAGTCACAAAACTTGGAGGGCACACTCGAGATTGAAACATGCCTTTGAAAAGTTCATTGAATCTCAAAGAATCTAGGAATTTCTAAGAACCAATCAAAGCCTAATACTTAAATATTTCGGTTTTTGTGGTGGAAATTGGTGAATCGTCATTCACCTACCTTTCAAATATGGTATAGCTTAGATTACGGCATACCTCTTCGAAGTTATATTATATTGTGATTGGATCCTAGCCTTAATATTACATTTGGGTGTTTTATTAAGGACTCTCTTATATCTAAACTAATCTTGTTCTCTTCTTTTTAGATGTCTTCAAACAATGCTGCTTCTGGCTCTAATCCTAATGGCTCCTTTACCCTTATGAACTTGTGTGGGAAAGTCACCTTTGATGGATCCAACTTCAATGAGTGGATCAGAAACATCAGGATGATTACCCGCTACGAGGACAAAGAATATGTCCTTGACAAGGAGATTAAGGAGATTGATGAGACCACTGCAACTCCTCAGGAGATCGCTGAATTTCGGGCACATGAAAGGGATGCTACGAAAGTGGCTTGCATCATGATGGCCACGATGACAGCGGAACTCCAAAAGTCTTATGAGGATTTCTACCCTTATGAAATGCACCAAGATTTGATGGAAAGATACCATCAAAGTGCAAGACAAGAGAGGTATGAAATCATCTGCTCCATGATAACAACCATGATGAAGGACGGGGAATCCGTCACGAGCCACATGCAGAAAATGCAAAGGTATGTGGATCGTTTGCTGAAGCTTAATGTGAACTTCCCTGAGGATCTTGCAATAGATATCATTTTGCACTCCTTACCATCGTGCTATGATCAATTCCGCATGACATATCACATGAATAAGGAAGAGGTCACACTCAGCAAACTTCAGGGACTTCTCAAGACCGCAGAATCAGGTCTTAAGGGGAAGTCGGTTGCTATCACTCCTACTCCAAACTCAACTCCGGTTTTGGCAATTGGGAAAAATCGATGGAGGAAGAGAAAGAGATCCTCGAAGGGTACCAAGGCTCGGACCCTTGATGGCTCTTCTTCAAGTGGAACCAAGAAAGGTTTCGTCACTCCTTCTTTTGACCCAAAAGAGGCTAAATGCTTCTATTGTCATGAAAAATCTCATTGGAAGCGGAACTGCCCAAAGTACCAGCAGGATGTGAAGGATGGGAAAGTCAAACCCAACCATGCAGGTACTTACACTATCATTTCTAATAACTCACCCCATTCTAAGTCTTGGGTCCTTGATACTGGTTGTGGTATTCATATTTGTTGTGACTTGCAGGGACTAAGAAGAAGTGAGAATGTGGAGCAAGGAAGAATAAACTTGATCATGGGGAATAGGAAAGCTTTACCTGTTACCAAGATTGGAGTTTATACTTTATCGCTAAGTAGTGGGTTTAATTTAGATTTGAATAAGTGTTGTTATTCGCCAGGAATGGCAAGAAATATTATTTCCTTTCATGCTTTGTACAAAAAAGGGTTTACCTTTTCATTTAATAATGAAGTTGGTTCTATAGATGTTTTCTATAATAATGTTTTTTATTTTAAAGCATTACCTTGTTATGGTGTGTATGAAGCTGTATCTGTTGTAGATAACTTGGGAAATAATGTTTTGTGTATTGATTCTACTAATAATAATAACTTGGATAAAGCATCATTATGGCATTGTCATCTTGGACATATAAGCAAGAAACGCATAGGCGAACTCCAAAAGGATGGAGTCTTGGAGTCGTTTGACCTAAAGTCAGATGATAGTTGCGAATCATGCTTACTTGGAAAAATGACGAAGTCACCCTTCACAGGCTCGTGTGAGAGGGTTGAAGGTTTGTTGGACCTTATACACACAGATGTGTGTGGACCATTCAAACATGCCACAAGGGATGCTAATCGTTATTATTTGACTTTTATTGATGATTACAGTAGATATGGATATGTCTACTTAATCAAGCATAAGTCAGAGACTTTCGAGAGGTTTAAGGAATTTAAACAGGAAGTCGAGAATCAATTGGGCAGGAACATTAAGATGCTTCGACCTGATTGAAGAGGTGAGTATCTTAGGTCAGAGTTCCTCGACTATCTTAGGGAATGTGGGATTGTCTCACAATTGACACCTCCCAGGACAACACAGTTGAATGGTGTGGCTGAGAGGCGTAATCGAACCTTGTTGGATATGGTTCGTTCCATGATGAGTCGAGCTACGCTACCAATCTCATTCTGGGTGTATGCCTTAGAGACTGCCGCCCATATTCTTAATCTTGTCCCTACAAAGAAAGTTGCCAAAACTCCTCACGAGATGTGGACTGGCAAAGTACCTAAGCTAGACCACATCAAGGTTTGGGGTTGTGAGGCTTTCGTGAGACGTGAGACTCATGATAAGCTTGAACCTCGAAGCGAGAGGTGTATTTTCATCGGCTACCCACAGCAATCCTTGGGTTACCTCTTCTACAGACCTAGTGACAATGTGGTCTTTGTAGCAAGAAGAGGAGTCTTTCGAGAGAGAGAATTTATAAGCCAAGGAGACAGTGGGAGGCATATTGATCTTGAAGAAATTCAAGAATCAAGCGGTGAAGGAACTTCAAACACTAGCCCTCAACTTGAGGAGGAAACTCCTGTTGAGCCAGTTGATGAGCCTGTACGTCTGAGGCGTTCCACGAGAGTTAGGAATGCACCTGAGCATTACTATGGTTTCCATATTACTGCGGAAGGTGAGACACTTATTAGTGATGAGACACTAGTAGGTCTGGATGAACCTAACAGCTACACGGAAGCCATGGCAGGCCCTGAGGCTGCTAAATGGAAAGAGGCCATGGATAGCGAGATACAATCCATGTATGACAATCAAGTTTGGAACTTGGTTGAGAATGTACCTGGTCGTAAGACTGTAGGGTGCAAGTGGGTCTTCAAGAAGAAGACCGACATGGATGGTAATGTACACACTTATAAGGCTAGACTGGTTGCAAAGGGCTTCTCTCAAATTCCTGGAGTGGACTATGATGAGACCTTTTCTCCAGTAGCCAAGATTAAGTCTATTCAGGTTCTGTTAGCCATAGCTGCATTTCATGACTATGAAATATGGCAAATGGATGTCAAAACCGCTTTCCTTAATGGAAAGTTGGCTGAAGATGTTTACATGAGTCAGCCAGAGGGTTTTGTCAGCAACGAGTACCCTAATAGATTGTGTAAACTCGAGAATTCCATTTATGGATTGAAACAGGCACCTCGTAGGTGGAATCTTTGCTTTGATGAGAAAGTCAAGGAATTTGGCTTTTCGAGGAGTGAAGATGAATCTTGCGTCTATATCAAGGCTAGTAGGAGCATAGTCAGTTTTTTGGTACTGTATGTGGATGACATACTACTCATAGGAAATGACATCCCAACCCTGCAGGAAGTAAAGTCCTGGCTTGGGAAGTGTTTCGCTATGAAGGACCTTGGTGAAGCTGCCTATATCCTAGGGATAAAGATTTTGAGAAACAGGAGTAAAAGACTAATTGGACTTAGTCAAAGTACCTACTTGGACAAAGTGTTGAAAAGATTCAACATGCATAACTCCAAGAAAGGTGAGTTACCCATTCAGTGTAACGCTAGATTGAGTAAGACACAAAGCCCTAGTACTGAGGCTGAGATAGCAGAAATGAGTCGATTTCCTTATGCTTCAGCTGTAGGATCGATCATGTATGCTATGACGTGTACTCGACCTGATGTAGCCTTTGCTTTGAGCATGGTTAGCAGGTGTCAGGCGAAACCTGGAAAGGAACACTGGACTGCGGTAAAGAATATCCTCAAGTACCTGCGAAGGACTAAGGACTGGGTCCTTACCTTCGGTGGGAGTGATGACTTGAGAGTTGTAGGGTACAGTGATGCTAGTTTCCAGACTGATAGGGATAATTTCCGCTCTCAGTCAGGCTGGGTCTTTACCCTAAACGGAGGAGCAATTTCTTGGAAGAGTTCCAAGCAGGAGACAGTGGCTGATTCCACTTGTGAATCAGAGTATATAGCAGCAAGCGAGGCAGCAAAGGAGGCGATATGGCTAAAGAACTTCATCGGAGACCTTGGAGTTGTACCAGCTATAAAAGAGCCAATGGAAATTTTCTGTGACAGCAATAGTGCGGTTGCCTTAGCCAAGGAACCAAGGGATCACGGGAGATCCAGACACATCGATAGAAAATACCATTTTATCAGACATCGAATTGAAGAAGGACTTCTCATGGCGAAGAGGGTATCATCGGATGAGAACCCGGCAGATCCCCTCACGAAGGGACTGAGTAGGGTTAAGCATCTCCAGCATGCTCGGAGCATAGGGCTGAAGGATGATATAAGTTTTAGTAGTTAGATAACCCAGAAATTTGTAAAGTGTAATTGACATTTGATGATAAATAAAAGGTGTTTTATTTATAAGTAAAGTGTTGCTATCTCTTGTCGATCTTTTACTATATTTCTTTTGCATGTTTTGACTTCCAGAATAATTATGTTTGGTATATCATATTATTCAAACCTCCACAGTCGGTCATATGTCGGAAGTAGGTATGAATCAAGACTGTCATGATTGGTTGCAGAGGTCTAAGGTGTTGGACATGGCTACAACAATCATGAGTGCTCATAAGTTCTGAGCATTGGACTCAACCCACGCTCACTGGAATCACTTCATGGAATTTTATCTCGAGTGATCGTGAGACGGTAATATCATATAAGTCTTCAAACCTAGAGATATGATTTGTTACTTACGAGTTGGTTATGCATTGATTGTACGTAAACGCATTGGTAACTCGATGTTATAAAACGTGCCTTTGTGTGTAATTCAATGAGTGGTAGAACAAACATATGAGTCGAAGTTTATCTGTTCCTTCTTGGATTAGAAGCTGATATCTGGGCCCCTCGATGATTTTGTTTTGACCTATGTACCGGGCCCGGTCAGAACTAAATTGATGTGTTCAGTTGAGTTCTATGTCAAACAAATCGGAAATCGGGAAACAAATGCTGGACAATAAGCAAGACAATGTTCCATGTGTTTGTCCGGCTGATATCTAGAACAGAGGATTATATGATCACTTATCTAAATGGCGCATTCTAGTTCAACAGAGTTTCAAGAGCTACGATTGCGGATCGGTTCTTGAAGTTATACTTGCAAATATAGTTACTAGACTTATCCAAGTGGGAGACTGTTGGATATAGTGTCTAAGCCCATAACTATATTTGGTATATACTTGACCCGACCCGACATGGTCCATTTAGGTTGCACTTCACCCGAACAATTTATGGATAATATTTGAGAATAGTACAAGTTATGATTTATTAATATATTATAAGTTCTAATATATTAATATAAGATCATATTATTTAATTAGTAGTGATCTATAATTAATCTAGGATTAATTTAGTGATCAAAGATATTACTAATTAAATATGGGCTTCTATATATATAGTGTGGGCTTATGCTTATTTGGAATGGGCTAGGCTTGGATGGAGAAGTCCATGGATACTCCATGGAGCTTTAACCCATGGATCTCATGGAAATGAAGAGACATGGGTATTAGGGTTTACATGGATGTAACCCTAATCCACCACACTATATAAAGGAGGCTTTGGCTCTTGAAATCAAACTAGTTGACACATGTTGAGGTGAGGGCCGATTTCAAGAGAAGTGTGACTATTCTCTCAAAGTTCCAAGTTTGTGGTGATTTGTGACTTTCATTTGAGGCATCCACATTATTGGTGCTAGGCTCTAAAACTCCAAGGAATCAACTACAACTACAATGTAAGTGTTTCTACTAGCTTTATTTGATTCAAGTTCCCCATGCCATGCTAGTTAGGATATAAGCCTTGGGAAAAATAATTATTTGCATGTATCTTAGACAAACATAGATCCAAGGTTTATTAGGGTTGCATGTACACTTAGGAAGTGTTAGAATGCTCAAAACCCATCACAAACATCCTGATGTTTTCCCCAATGATCTGCCTGGACTTCCTACAGACAGGCAAGTAGAATTGCGAATTGACCTTGTGCCTGGTGCTGCTCCGATTACAGACACCTTATCATCTTGTGCTGGCCGAAATGAAAGAAATGATGATCCAACTACAGGAATTACTTGACAAAGGCTTTATTTGACTGAGTACCTCTCCTTGGGGTGCTCCGGTATTGTTTGTCAAGAAAAAGGATGGATCAATGTTGATGTGCATTAATTATCATGAGCTGCATAAGGTAACTATCAAGAACAAGTACCTACTACCTCGCATCGACGATTTGTTCCATCAACTTCAGGGTGTTAGCTATTTCTCAAAGATTGATTTGAGATCTGGCTATCATTAGTTGAAGGTGAAAGAGCAAGATGTACTGAAGACTGCTTTCTGTACTCATTACGGGCATTTCGAATTCCTTGTCATGCCATTCGGTTTGACAAATGCTCCTACTGTATTCATGGATATGATGAATCGAGTATGCCGCCCAATGCTCGATAAGCCTGTCATCGTTTTCATTGACGATATTCTAATCTATTCCAATTTTGAAGCTGATCATGACGTTTATATTTGTGAAATATTAGAACTTCTTAGAAAGGAGAAGCTTTATGCTAAATTCTCAAAATGTGAATTTTGGCTTCGCCAAGTTCAATTTCTCGGCCATGTTATTTCTGGTCACAATGTATCCGTAGATCCTACCAAAATCAAAGCCATTCAAAATTGCGAAGTGCCCCGTAATGCTTCCGAAATTCTTAGTTTCATGGGTCTTGCGGGTTATTACCGAAGATTCATTAAAGACTTTTCTCGTATAGCTATACCTCTTACTAGTCTCACTAGAAAGGAATCAAAGTTCGAATGGGGTGAAGCCCAAGAAAATGTTTTCTCAACTCTAAAAGATCTTTTGACTCATGCTACCATCTTATCACTTCCAGAAGGTGATGATGATTTCTCCATGCATAGCGATGCTTCAAGATTGGGACTCGGTTGTGTGTTGATGCAACGTGGTAAGGTGATAGCCTACGCCTCAAGACAACCCAAAGATTATGAAAAGAATTATCCCACGCATGATCTCGAACTCGTTGTAGTGGTATTTGCCCTAAAACTTTGGAGACGTTATCATTTTGGTACGAAATGCCAATTGTTTACCGACCAGAAGAGTCTCAAGTATATATTCAGTCAGCAAAATTTGAATATGAGACAACAACGAGCCATGGAGCTGATCAAAGACTATGACTGCAAAATTCTTTACCATCCTGGAAAGGCTAATGCGGTTGCAGATGCACTTAGCAGGAAGGTTTATCGTAATAGTATGTGTTATACTATTACACACACTACGGTGAAGTTCATTATTCTCGATGAACTAGAGAAGTGGCAAGTTGAGGCCTTAAAGCCAGAAAATGTGAAGAAGGAAGGAATGCTACGTTATGATGATGTTTTACTTGATGATCCACGAGGATTAAAAGTATTTAAGAATCGGCTATGGATTCCAAACATTCGTGGATTAAGACAGAAGATTTTAAATGAAGCTCATGAGTCTAAGTTGTCAATATATCCTGGTACAAGTAAAATGTACATTGATGTAAGAACTGATTATTGGTGGACAGGATTAAAGAAAGACATTGGAAGATATGTGCAGGGATGCTTAGTATGCTTACAAGTCAAAACGGAGCACCAAAAGCCTTACGGAACTCCAGAAAGCCTAAGTGTTCATGTTGGAAATGGGAAGAGGTGTCCATGAATTTTATTACCAAATTGCCAAAGATTGCTAGATAGCATGATAGCATTTGGGTAATCGTCGACCGCCTGACTATGAGTGCATATTTTCTCGCCATGCGTGAAACGGCTCCAATGGAGAAATACGCACAAGTATACTAGGATTAAATTGTTGCAAGACATGGTGAGCCACCAAAGATCATTACCGATCGCGATACTCATTTCACTTCTCATTTTTGGGCGAGTATGCAGCATGAATTGGGATCTCGAATTGCCCTCAGCACAGCTTATCATCCCCAGACAGATGGCCAGATAGAGAGAACAATCTAAACAGTAGAAGATATGCTTCATGCATGTGTCTTGGAGTTCGGTGGTATCTGGGATAAATACTTGCCTCTTGTCGAATTTTCATATAATAACAGTTACCACACATCAATCAAAATGCCACCATATGAAGCATTATATGGTCGCAAATTCCGTACACCATTATGCTGGCATGATGTAGGAAAGAAGATCCTTGGAGGCCCTGAAATGATTCAAGACACCACCGACAAGATTCAAATCATACGAGAAAGAATGAAAGCGGCCCAGGATCAACATAAGTCCTATACAGAAATGAGAAGACGACCCATAGAATTCCAAGTGGGTGATTGCGTGATGCTGAAGGTATCCTCATGGAAAGACCATATGCGATTTGGGAAGAAAGGAAAGTTAAGTCCTAGATTTGTTGGTCCTTTCAAAATCATCCAGAGAATTGGAAACTAGGCATACCGCTTAGAGTTGCCTGAAGATTTGGCAGGTATTCATGATGTGCTTCATGTGAGTTATCTGCGCAAATGCTTGAGCATATACGATGAGACACTTCCGTTATTCGAGGTGAAATTGGATAATAAGTTAAGATATGTCAAAGAGCCTGAAGAAATCGTGAATGAAAGAACAACTAAGCTACGTAATAAAGAAGTAGAATTGGTGCTTTTCTAGTGGAAACACTATCGAGGACCAAACTATACTTGGGACAATAAAAATGAGATAAAAGAAAAATATCCCCTTTTATTTTCGATGTAATTTCGGGGACGAAATCCTCAAAAGGAGGAGGTATTTGTAAAATACACGTTTGGAAATCGTGTTTTGTAATGAATAAAATTGTGAAATACTATGAGAATTTGAGTATTGAATTCTAACAGATAGTTTTTACTAGAAATGAAGTAAAACTATGTTTAGAATCACTCAGAAAATATTGGATGTATTATGAGATTCCAATTAAAAGTCAAATAGTGAAATTTAGACAAAATATAAAATTTGAAATAAGTAAAATTTTATTATTGAAAGTTGTAAATGATCTTGTTAGAAACTTGTAGGCGAAAACCTCGTCGAAATCCGAGTTATAACGAAGAAGTTATGACCAATCGAAGATCCGCGACAAAACAGGCACGACACCGAATGACATAAAAAGTGAGTTTTTGATAAACTACTTTTTAGCCTTAATGATCTAAATGAAATTCATAGTATTCGTTAAACCAAGAAGTTTGATAAAAGGAACGCCAAAATCTGACTTCGTATGAGGAAGTTATGATTTTTCTAACTTTCAGAATAACAGTAGACAACTTAAAACTCGAATTTTAGATTGAGTGATTTTTAGCTGACACAACCTAAACGAGAATTGAAGATCTCGTCATTTGTAGTACAATGGTAAAAAGTCTGACGAAAACGAATGTCGGATGAAGAAGTTATGAATTTTTAACGGATTTACCTGTCCCGATCTATTAAAAATAATAATATTAAAAGTAAATTGAAAATTAGCCGACAAAGTCTAAATGAAAGTTGTAGAATATATTCCCGCCTATGCGTGCATATAAAGAACGTCAAAAACGGAGCTTGTATGCCAATGTTATGGATTTTTGAATTTTGGGGCTCAATTTCCGAGGAATCTAGCATAAGTGGTCCGAAATCAGCCACGTCCCTCGCACGAAGCAGCAACTCGCTGATGAAGAGTCCGAAGCGTGGCCCAGTGAGAATCCGACGTGCCTTTCGGCGTCCTAGGTGACATCTAAGACGCCTCCTAAGACGCCACGCATATGGCTGCCACCGAGCTACTTCGCTGCTGACTCCTCGTCTCGTCCGACCTTCGGATCTTCCCTATAAATAGAGGGCCTGCAAGCCTTCTCGGATACATTTGGAAATTTGCCATATTTTACCCCTTTTCCATATTTTCTGCATCTTAACATTCCCTGAAGCCCTGGTATCGATTATAACCCCTGGAATACGTCACGAAGTGCTCGAGAAGCCCGAAAAAATTATCTTTTCGGTTTTGAAGCCCTACCTTCGCAGAGCCCGGTTTTCAATTAAGCTCCCGGTTTTCAACATAGAAAGTGATATTTAAAGCCGAAGTGCTGCCCAAATTACTATTTTGACCCCCGGTTAATTCAAGGTGAGTTCAATATATAGGAACATCTGAATGTTATGTGTTATATGTGCTATGTGCTTTTCAGTGTTATTATTCCGAGTTATTTTCCCGTGTTATTTTATTCGATATATTTATAGCAAAAGTAATACCTTTGACCATGTGATCGGTGAAAGGATTTAAATTCACATTGGTACTGGTACGTAGCCTATGGCCATGTAGAGCATGTCTCCGTAAGAGAATGATTTCTATTCTATGGCATTGGCAAATGGTTAGACAAGGCTATAAGCCTGAAATCTACCATGATATTAATCAGAAATCTTATGTCTTCTATGCCATTTGGGTCGAAGCTTTATTGATGTATACCAAGTATGGAAATTGTTATGTCTCATTGATTGTATATCTTTGAATCAAGTCATTGAATGATATGGAAAGCTTAACACATGATTCATATATGCCTTTGTTGTTCCTTGTTTCTCTTTGCTTCTACTATATTGAAGTATATATATGGCAAAACGTTATGTTGTATCTATTATTGAACTCACTAAGCATCACTCCTTACCCTATTAATGTTTAACAAATGCAGGTGATAGGTAACCAGTATGATCTTATACTGTTGAAAGATTTAGAATAGTTTGTAGTAGTACTTTTGTACTTCGGTTTATGTTTGTATAAATTACAATATCTTGAGTAGTTATGTAATATATAACACTTTGTAATAGTCGGTTTGTATCCAGTAGTTTGTAACCTCTTTATCAATGTAAAATATTGCTTTTATGAATGTGCATGTAGCATGTTTTGGAGTAATAATATTGTGAAGTATGAACGTTTGGGGCTTTCAAAAATACGAAAGTCGGGGGCTTTCACTTTTCATCACTAAATTAATTCCAAATTAATTCTTGATCAATAGTAATTAAATAATATGATTTCATAGTTAATATATTATAGTTAGAATATATTAGTAAATCAGAAATAACCAATTCCTCATATATCTATCCTATCATATTGTTCTGGTGAATGCAACCCAAGAAGACCAAGCTACTCTCGGGTCAAGTACATACCAATTATAGTTATAGGATTAGACACCTAATCCAACACATATAACTTGAATTCTTTGGGGACCATATAAAAATTCATGCAGTATAACAATTCATTCAATATACTATCAAGGAAACCTTAAGAAATGTTAAAGTAGAACATAATCCATGCTTTCTATTATATAATTAGGCCATACAAAAGGTGTTACATGACCATACGTAATAGGGTTAAAGTACATTGCATTTACTAAATTGTCAAAAGGATTATCATTCCATACACCACCATTACACCATCAAACAACCCGATACACCCTGCATCACTTACCACAACTCCAACTGGATTTAAAAATATGTAATCAACTAAATGATCATCCCAAAAGACCATCCTCATGTGCAACATGAGCCAAAAACCATCTATACACCATGACCTAACATTCTACATCAGTTAGACCAACTTAAATTACATGATCACAAACAACAACTAGACCAGAGCAATGAAAACAACCTTTTTCAACATATTCTGCAGACTTTCAATCTTAATGAGTAGTTCTTGGATCCTAGCTTCAGCAAGTTCCTTATCCGTTTTCCTAAGAAGCTTGTGCTTCTCCATCTTCTTTTGTATCTCGACAACTTAACCCTTCCTAACCAAAAAGTCGTTGATCCTAAGTTTCATGTTCCATAATGTATCATTGTAGTGTTTTGGTAATGGTGGGTCAAGCCACTAGAAGAAGTTGCAACTGTCGTTGGATATCTACAAAAGAAAGCTACACAATAGAAAAAGGGTTTTACTGTTCAAAATTTAGTGTTTTCTCATTGTAAATGGGGATTCTTGTTGATAAAAATAAGGGGTTTGTGGTACAAAACTCAAAACTTTAGGTTTAAAAGTTTATCGATTGTAACGAAGGATACCTTACCATTGATTTTGCGTAACTGTAGAAGCGACGAGCTGGGTTGTGAGACTTCCAAGCTTCTCTGAGATTCGACACAGGATGATCGCGGCACAAGCAATGAGGATTCACTTTAATTCTGTAAATGGCAACGGTATTATATGATTCAGAGGAAGAAGAAATGGTCGAAAGGGTTGGTGTTCTTTGGAGGGTAAGGAAATAGTGAGAGTGGATCTATTGAACCCTTACGAAGCTTATGTAGTAAGCTGACTGGACACTAGCTGTATACCATAGATCAAATCACATTTGGCGTTCATTGACCAACTGAGTAACCGGCAATAAAATGAAGAAAACCTTATTTTGGTAGTCAGTTTATCACTTCAGTTGGGTCAGAGGTACGGAAATTAGTTAAAGGATCTTTTAGAAACAAATGAAAAACATTATCGTGCCTCTATGTTAATAACCCTAAACTTGTTTTTTTTTAAAGAGAGTCAATAACCCTAAACTTTAAACCCTATTTATTGGTTTGACACAAACATTAACTTTATGCAACTTGTTTCTTCTTCTCCCTCATTCTTAATTCATGCTTATCATGGATCTTTGTATTTGTAGGAGAAGCATTGTAGTGAAGACGTTATGGACATCCACAAACCACAGATGTTGATTTCATTTTTTCCCGGATGAGGTTAGTGTACTTGGTATATGTTGAAATTCATATGAAACTGGTCTTAAAACTTACCTAACTTACTTTGCCTTTGGAATTGAAGTATTCAGCATGTGGTTTTGTTAGTTGGATTGACCCAAATATGTGTGAATGCTCAATGATAATCATCATTGGGTTGCTCCAAAATATTAATGGGTTGTAGGGTTTAAACCACATTCTGATGACTGAAATACAAAAGTTTAAGATTTACCTTGTTTCAACTAGTTTTTTTCTTCTTTGTTGTTGTGTGGTTTTATTAATAGGCATGTATTAGGGTTTTTGGTTTTTGGTTGTTGATGGATGGTATGGCTTTCAATTTTTGGTTGCTGATAGATAGTATTGGTTTTTGGTGGGATTGTTTTAGGTTTTTTTGGTTTATTGTTCTTTGGTGTAATCAGTAGTCATTTTATATTGTAAACAAATTTAGTATTAATGAAAGCATGTATAATTATCAACATGTTCATATTTGTTTGTGGGGATTTTATTGTTCATTTAAATCTATTGTAATTCAGGAATATGGAATAAACAATGTGCAATATCTTGATTCAAGAAATGGATTGTAATGCATTTATGGAATGAAATATGCGATTAAGGAATGTATTGTAATGCAAGAATATGCGATAAACAATGTACAATATCTATATTAGTGTTCTAAAATTTTCCGAGTCGGCCAACTAGTACTCGGTACTCGGCCCCTTACCGAGGTAGGTTAGAAAGTCCCGAGTACTCCCTGATCAGCCCCTTACTGAATGGAGTGGTGTTGTAAAAATCTATCAACCTGATGATTAATATGTAAAATATACTTAATGATTTATTATTCAACACATACATGTGATTGTTGCTACATATATATCTTAGATTTTTAGTAATTATTTACGAAGTGAGACCATTATGTCTTTTTCAGTTTTTGTGTATTCACAAGTATCTAATTTTGTTATATATTTCAATCAACTTATGATTTTGACATATATAATTTCCCTAAAAGTATTTCTACATGCATTACCGAATCCGCGTACTCGCTACTCTGTAGTTGGCCGAACGGGTACCAAGTAATGAGTTCTACAACCTTGATCAAGATCCAAGAAACCATATGTTACATTACCAAAGACTTAACCAAACATTTTTTTCATTATCATTACTTTACATAAACACATAACCAACATAACTAACATTAGTTCATAACCATTTCAAACAAAAATAACTGTTTCAGCCAACGTATTGACATTTTTTTAACCAAAACCACAAACCAACATAGCTGGAACTAGAACATAACCATTACAAACCAAAATAACTACTTTTTTAAAAAAATAGTACAAAAACCAAAAGACTAAATCAAGATCACCTTAATTTCCATATCGAATTTTGTATGTTCTTGTATTGCGACCTTGGTTTTTGCATTTTACATAGTTTATACTGATATGCTTCATGATTAACTTCTCAACTTAAACACCATTTTCAGCTTGACTGCCTACCTGACTAGCTTTTTGGCTACAGCTTAACCTCTCATCCTCACTCATTTTCCTCTTATTTTTTGGTCTTCAGGCCTTCTTATGATGTAGGATAGGGTTACCTTTGTTGGACTAGTGTGGTAAACATCTCGACTAGGTCCCGATTAATCTCCAATTAGTCCCTAGGCATTAGTCGCCTGAATAGAAGGTGCCTAGCCGATTAATCCCTTAAACCCACCCCACCAACTAGATAACGTCAAGCGCTATTTATAACCTTGTGTAGGACATACATAACTTGGCCACATAGATCATCCTTTAATTAGTTTCACCTTGAAATCATAAGCCTCTTTCCATGTATCCAAGGAGTAGACTTTGTGTACCCATTAGTGTATATCCCCTTCAAATTCATTGTTTTAACATATTTCATTGAAGGTTTCTATAGTTGATTATACGGAATTCCTGTAAGTTCCCACTTCCTATAGAGACAACACATGTTATTGATGTTCATTACATGTTAGTAGTTCCATGGTGAATAAACTTGGCACTTAGATGGACCATTCCACGTTACTTAATACTAAATAAAAAATGAATCTTGAACTTTTAATAGTCTAGTACTAGTTGTTATGAGGGGCCCTTGGCCCTTGTTTATAACCTTAATAACATTGAATATTCTCTTCATTAAGTATTCTATTATAAACTCCAAGCAAATTATTAACGGTATGTTGCTCCTATTTGTCAATTCTCTATTGAATATGTGACATTTGTTTAGGAAAACATCAGATATTGCTCTCCCTGTGAAACAAGAAACTATTTAAACATTTGTATATGAAAATGAATCAACAAAACTAACGTAAGTACATGTGAAATGACTTAATGAAAAGTGTTGTCATGGAATATTTTTAATCCAATCACATGCTTCTCTGTAATAAAACTCAAAATCCTTATGAAATGCTGAAATTCTAGAGTAGTTGTTGTTGTGACACATATCCATAGGTGTTCTTTGTAATCTTTAGTCTCATATCTTTTTCTTATGTTCTGATAAACAGTACCTCTGCTGAACACATGGAAAGAGTTGTGTTATACCAGACATAAGACCCTATATTCAAATATGAAAAGGTTATAATAGTCAATAAATTAAAATAGTAAAAACAAAATTATAAAAGGCATACCTTTTCCCTGTTTGTTAGAAAAGCAAAAATTAAGTTTGAGTTGAGATCATCTCCAGTATATTCTAAAAACCACTTCCAACTATTGGTGTTTGCAGACTGAACAATAACATATGTAAGGGTTAAATCCCGTTGTTGGAGTCCTTGCTAGAATGGGCCTTTCATAAAAGTAACATCCAACCCTAACCAGCCCCTTGTCCTAGCTTTAAGATCGTTTTAAAGGACCCCATAAAGATATAAATGTGCTTGAATTTTCTAGTATTAGATCGCACATTAGGTTTAATATATACATCTGACTTAAAAGTTTCATCTTCATTTGTCACTTGAAGCTCAAGGAGGTAGTCTCTTAACATATCATATTGCTTCATATACCCATATAACAATTCTTTTACATCAGCCTTGGCCCTAGATACTGTCACACCCCCAAACCAGAACGGCAGAAACGTTCGGGGGCGGAGGACGTCATATTCAGTATCATAACAGTTCATAGAAAGGAAAGTACACACCACCATATATATTTAAGTTTCCAAAATGTTTACATAGTTGTATTCGTTACATGATCAAAAGATAAATACATAAACATCTTTCAAAAGAAGTAATTAACATCAGCACGTTAATCCCCAAAAGTTGATTTCCAAACCTGCTTAGTGGTTCCCTGAGAATACAAGTTATTTCAAGGAAAAAGTGTCAACAATTAAGTTGGTGAGTTCATAAGTAGTGTTTTGATAAAATGTACGCCATTCGAAAGTTCGTGTACGTTTTCCAGAAAACGCAGTCTTTCAAATGTAAAGAGTTATGATTTGTTGTGTTGAAAATGAATGTATTAGATCCAGAATATCCCATATTTTCCCTAATGGTTGAGATATGCATTGTTGTGTTTTCCAAGAAAAACCCTTATTTTCTTAAAAAAGTATGAAATGCATATGAATGTTCGTGTTATAAGTTGTAAGTAATTGCACCAGGAAAATCCCTTATTTTCCTATTAGTTGTTTGGTTTGTATCCAGGAAAAACCCTTATTTTCCTAACATAACCGGCAGCCTCTAAGACCGAAAATCGCAAGCAACCAACATGCTTAAAAGTTGTGGCATAGTTTTATATAATAAAGCTATACGAAGATCGCACTTGTTAGATGAAGAATAGATTTAATAGCTACTCGTTCATAAAAGCATAATACCATAATAACTGTATATCCGATGAGTTTTATAACCATACTAAACATAATATGCCTGTAGCATCGTTCTTCAGGCGTCGTAACGTTATGACAAACTATCACCCCAAAGGAAGGACTGTAGCTAACAGTCAGGGCGCGGGATCATGACTTCCCATATAGATCTATACACATTTGACACGTTCTCCGAACGGGAGACTCTGGTTATAGACAGGACTGGAAGCGGTACCTTTTAGCAAAAAGGCAGTATTTGAAGACGTACACGTCTCACGGATTCTCAACTAAGTCTGTATTAAAGTAGTAGTTTTGTATGCAAAGTTTATCCTTTTTCACAATGTTTGACAAAGCATAAATCATAAGTTCTTTGAATGTATAAAACGGTTTAGTAACGATGGTTACCCTTGATATGATGTATTTGTATGTAAACGTATAAATAAAACATTATCTCTATTTATAAAACATATTGTATCCCAAGAGGGTAAAGCTGTGTTGTGAGGTGTTTTGCATGATAATAACTTCATAAGATAGTTAAAACAACAGTATGAAAAGTATAGTAAAAGATCGATGTTTCACACGATTATAGTTGTGTGTTTACTTGTATTCCCCCCTAAAAGAGTATAAAAAGCATTTAAAAACGTATTTAAAGTGTGTTTGCAGGGGTATGAACTCACTTGAAAGTTTGAAGAAAGCGAGCAGAAAACCGGGCAGAGTTTCGTCACGGGAAACAGATGTTTCTCGGGATTCTCGGGAATCTCGGGAGTCTCGGGAGTGTAAAACTTTCTTCCCACCTTGGATATGAAAACAGGGCCTTTGGGACGACTCCGAGGGTTGAAACGCAGAGCTTCGGCGCGAGAAAGGAAGGAAATTAGCAAATTTGGCCGGCACCCTCGCATCCCTTTTATAGGGGCTGAGAGGCCTCGCGTACGCGGGGCGTACGAGACGTCATCGCTTACCGCATTCTCGGAAGAAACATCGGAGCGACGTGGACAATCCGGAGCCCTTGATTTGAGTATGCGGGGCGTACAAGGGTATGCAGGGCGTACCTCGATCCTATTTGCTGACTCCTCTTCGGATATTACTAAGGATTTATATTTAAATTTATATTTATTTTAAATAAACTTCTAAAATTCATATCTCCTTCATACGAACTCCGTTTTCGATGTTCTTTATATCCCCGCGTAGGTGAGACTAAGATCTACAACTTTTGTTTAAACTCCGATGGCAAATTATGAAATTATTTTTATTATTTATTTATTTATTAAAATGACGTGATTAAGGAATTTCTTTAAAAATTCATAACTTCGTTATCTGACGTCGGTTTTTGCCAGACTATTTACCGCTGAAATACCATTGTCGAGACCTTCGATTCTCGTTTAGGTCACTCTGGCCCAAAGTCGCTCGATCTTCGATTCGAGTATTTACGTAACTTCGTATTGCCGGTTTTTGTTGGAAAACTTAGAATGGTCATAACTTCTTCGTCATAACTCGGATTTTAGTGTTCTTTATATGCTTGAAAACCTTAAGACGATATCTATTACATAGCGTACTCCAAACAGAGCCTTTGAATACTTCATTTTTCGATGATATTTTAATTACTTTTTCAAAGAGGTTACAAGACTCGAATTTCAAGGACCTGAAATGACGGGTTGTTACATCATCCCCCCGTTAGAGGGAATTTCGTCCTGAAATTAGAGTTCATGCTACGGATAGAAGTTTTAGTTGCTCCTCATGTTCCTAATTGAACTCGGTTCCTCGCTTGGCATTCCAGCGAACCTTTCACTATCGGGATACGACTTTGCTTCCTTCGTTTGACTTCACTGGCACGATAACTCTTCTTGGTCGAACGTATGTTGAATGTTTTTGTGGACTGTGAGAGTAGTACATCTTGTACCCTACGAGTAGTGTCTCCAGATCTTCGAAGAAATTACCGATGCTCCTGACTCAAGATCATGTGTTGTATGGTTAACTTCCTGTGTCTTAAGCTGTCTTGAGGTATAGGCAGTGACCTTTCCTTTTGCATGAGAACACAACCAATTCATACTGATTATGATGTCAAAATCTTGGAAGTGGATTAGATGTCATGAAGATCTAAAAGAAAGTATAATTACTCCCGAACTAAGGAAAAAGGATGGGTATTTTTTTTTGTTCTATCTGTCTCTCTTGAACCAATCGACAGAAATGGGCATGTGTTGCGCTTCTATGTTTATTTGTGTGGTTGCACGATCACTCATAGTCTTAGGCAGTCTCCGTCTTGAAGTTCATATTAGAAATTCATACATGGTTCAACGATCATAATCTCGTGTATACGAGTTGTATATAATTAAGATTGAAAAGGTAGTCGAATAACTGATTCTTCTTTAAGCTCACATCCCATCGAGGAAAAAGAAGTTAAAGTGGAATCGTCAATTCTAAACCTGTAGAACCTTGATTATATATCATCCCTACATATACATTCATCAATGACAGATCAACCGTATGGATCTTTGGATTTGAACTTGACGTACTGTACGAGTGGCACTTCAGGGGCTTCTTCGGAAAGGAAAAGAATTATGAGGTACTCCATTCATGAGTAATTGGTGTTCTGATATGACGGTTTCGCTGGAAAGGCGATTTCGAAGAAAGAGATGTACATATGAAACTGTTTTTGTGAGAATTAAATTGAATCAAGTCGTATGATAATGTTGGAATCATAAGGAAACTTAAAGACATTAGATTTGAACATATGACGATTACCGACAAAACACAACCGTGCAACCATCAACAGAGTTACAGTACTTTAGACTACTACAAGACTATTGCTGCGAATAAGGTATACTACAAAGGCAAGTATATGCAGCATGAGTATCCCTATACTGACGGGATCCCGCAAAAGACAAGGCTCTGGTTGCACTAGTTTTGGATGGTTTATAAGTCTATTACAACAAAACGTCTAAATTACATTAATGTGGGTTCAGAATAGGTTCTCCTGCAACTGTGGTCCTGAGAATCATGCCTGAATTCTTTGTGATAGGGCAATCCTTCTTGAGGTGCCCTTATCTCCTCGCCTTGGAGGCATGACTGGCTAGTGCTAGCCTTAGTGGCGGGAGTGAGGTGTTTAGGCAGTGTTAAGTGGACACGAGTGCCTTCCTCAATACCCCACCTTGGAAATTGCTTCCTAAGGCGTTCTGCAGGAGTTGCCACTTGTTCCTTTATGAATCTAGATCCTAATGTGCGTGTTTCAGCGGACCTTCATTACTCCGCCTATCACTTCGATTGATCGGGATCGTGTGGTTTTGGGTTTAATTACTTATGTTCTTCTAAATGTTAGCATATTCACTCGATGCATTAGGGTAGCTACGTTTTGAAGTTCATGGTTGAATTCACTACTAGTTTTTGAGCTTGGATTTGACTTGCTGCATGCGTGGTATTTCTAAATGATTTGTTGGGGGATACTACGGGAAGGTTGTAAAGATTCCTCATATGAGTACTTCGGGGTTTTGAAACTAGAAGCCAATTGGGGTTTGTGCCGGGTTTGTCATTATGAATCGATCGTGTTTCATTAGTCGATGGTTAAAGTGAAAGGGTCTTTTATAACACATGGAACTGGTATGGGTAGGGCCACAGTAATCCATGTCGAATGCCTATGTAGGCACTCCTCATTGTAAGACGTTCGTTAGTGGGATGGGGCTTTCTACGTATGGGTTTTCAGTGCTTTTTAGTCTATCTCTATTATTACTACTATGAAAGTTTTGTTTAATGATTAGGGTGTTTGTTCGAATAGATTTTTAAACTTGTGACTCACGGAACTCTTCTGCGTTCCTAATATCAATTGAAGGTATGAAAATAAGTTATCAAGGAGAAATGTACCCAGAATAACCGTGGGGTCTGCAATAGCCTCCACTTCGCCCATTGCGAATACTTGGCCTTCTCCACCAGCATTCATGATGCTGGACTCTAGGCAGTCCCTTCGGAAGTGTCCCATTACTCCGCACTCATAACAAGCACGGTCTACTCCTACATTTGTGGCTAGAGCAGTTGGTTGGGCTAGTTCTCTGCAGTAGCGGACGGTGTGTCCCTTCCTATTACACCTAACGCAATACATTTCACGGCAGGATCCGTGATGATGAAAGTTGCATCGGTTGCACTTAGGCTGGTTGCCGTTGTACGACCTTTTGGGTATAGGGGTATGGTTTGTTGATTGCTTTTTGGCGTTTCTTTGAGTTGATTTGTCTCCCCTCTTGCTCCAGGGTTTTCGTTTCATGTGTTTGTGTTCGCACCTTGCGGTATTCTTGTAGGTAGCTACTGGTAGGTGGCTTCGATTGTTTCTTTGATTAGGATTTTTGATATCGTTTCCTTCCCTGCTTGGGTTGACAGAGTTATTATATGCTATAATGGCTGCCACTGTGGCTATAACTGTAGCTTGCAAAGTGGCGGTGTCCAAATGTAGGAATGGGGTTGCGTTGGTAAGTTGATTATTTCCGGCCCTTGCTGTGCTGCTAAAGTTTGCTTGAGACAGTTCAGCTGTTACTGCCGCAGCGATAACAGATTGCACTATGTTGGGGTCGTAATTAGGAGGTGGTGGTGGGGTTGCGTTTCTACGTGCTGATCTACGAGGAGACATTGTTCTAATAAGGAAATAATATGAAAAACTATAAGTTTTAATGATTCGAAAGTCGCGCATTAGTGATTTGCTATATCAGAAGTTTGGCTTACCCCTAAATAGGATTTTGAGTTCGACTCATGAGGAGAATAGATAAACTCATGAATTGGAGGGGTATGCGAAAGGTTTAATAAAGGAAATACCTCATATATATTATAAAACACGGTGCGTTACATTTTGTAGTTAGGAAAATTTTGACCTATCTAAAGGTCTCCGATTACAAGTTTAAGAAAAGTAAGGACTTTATCCGAGGTCTTATGCTATGACAAAATTTTGGAAGTCAAACAGGTTTTATTTGTTACGCGAGCTGGCTACAGGGGCCTTAGATTCTGCCAACTGACGCTCCACCTCGAGCATACGTAGTTCATGTCTTGCCTGGCGTGCCCGAAGTTCTATCACTTCGGTTTGAGTTGCTGTTAGCTTTCTCTGTAACGCTTCATTTCGATTTACGATTCTCCTGTGAGCTAATCCTAACTGTCGGATGCGAACTGTGTTGACTCCAATGCTCGCATCATTTTCCTCAGTTTGATGGAGGGTCGACCGTCCTTGCTCACCAATGCGAGAAATCCGACGAACCAATTTAGGAAGGGCTCTGTCTACTGAGCCTCCCTCGCTTAGGTTGTAGAAGCTTCGGTCTCCGTTGAATGGAAGGGGTTGATCCTGATCGCGGCTTCACCTATCCAGGTAAGTTGCCCAAAGGGGCGTCGAGCCATGAAATTCCGGTTGAGGATTAGGATTTTGAATTGGAGCCGTCAAGGGTAGGTTATTGTTCTCTGGATCTGAGTCTGATTCTTCTTGCATTCCTTCTTCAGGATCATTCTCTATCCCTTCCCCATTACCTTGGTTGGGGTAGTAGTGGTCACCGAGGTGATGGAATCCAGCCATTTGAGTCTATACGAGAATAGGGTTAAGAATTGACTATAAGCTAAAGCACATGGAATTTACTCTTTAAGTTTAAGGGTTGAAGGCACTCGAATACTCCCTTAGTATTCTTTAACGATATGCTTTTGGTAAGTTATAAATTTGTTGTCCATTGCAAACACTCCTTGGCATACGTTAGTCGGCTCTTGGACAAATATAGTTGATCAGGCTATATTCTTCCCAGTTCCGATTACATGTCCCAAGGCATACCTGCACTGCACAACTTATTTATAATACTTCTATATTGTTTTAATTATGACACTGACCATGTTATTAATATGAAATGAATGCATGCCTACTTTACAAAAACTAAATAAATTTAATTTTCAAAGTATGACTCTTACTCAGAGTGTTTTTGCCCAGTTGTGTTTATAGTTGTATCCAAAATGGTTTTGATATACTTAATTCACTATAAACAATGCTCTGATACCAATCTGTCACACCCCCAAACCAGAACGGCGGAAACGTTCGGGGGCGGAGGATGTCATATTCAGTATCATAACAGTTCATAGAAAGGAAAGTACACACCACCATATATATTTAAGTTTCCAAAATGTTTACATAGTTGTATTCGTTACATGATCAAAAGATAAATACATAAACATCTTTCAAAAGAAGTAATTAACGTCAGCACGTTAATCCCCAAAAGTTGATTTCCAAACCTGCTTAATGGTTCCCTGAGAATACAAGTTATTTCAAGGAAAAAGTGTCAACAATTAACTTGGTGAGTTCATAAGTAGTGTTTTGAGAAAATGTACGCCATTCGAAAGTTCGTGTATGTTTTCCAGAAAACGCAGTCTTTCAAATGTAAAGAGTTATGATTTGTTGTGTTGAAAATGAATGTATTAGATCCAGAAAATCCCATATTTTCCCTAATGGTTGAGATATGCATTGTTGTGTTTTCCAAGAAAAACCCTTATTTTCTTAAAAAAGTATGAAATGCATATGAATGTTCGTGTTATAAGTTGTAAGTAATTGCACCAGGAAAATCCCTTATTTTCCTATTAGTTGTTTGGTTTGTATCCAGGAAAAACCTGTATTTTCCTAACATAACCGGCAGCCTCTAAGACCGAAAATCGCAAGCAACCAACATGCTTAAAAGTTGTGGCATAGTTTTATATAATAAATCTATACGAAGATCGAACTTGTTAGATGAAGAATAGATTTAATAGCTACTCGTTCATAAAAGCATAATACCATAATAATTGTATATCCGATGAGTTTTATAACCATACTAAACACAATATGTCTGTAGCATCGTTCTTCAGGCGTTGTAGCGTTATGACAAACTATCACCCCAAAGGAAGGACTGTAGCTAATAGTCAGGGCGCGGGATCATGACTTCCCATATAGATCTATACACATTTGACACGTTCTCCGAACGGGAGACTCTGGTTATAGACAGGACTGGAAGCGATACCTTTTAGCAAAAAGGCAGTATTTGAAGACGTACACGTCTCACGGATTCTCAACTAAGTCTGTATTAAAGTAGTAGTTTTGTATGCAAAGTTTATCCTTTTTCACAATGTTTGACAAAGCATAAATCATAAGTTCTTTGAATGTATAAAACGGTTTAGTAACGATGGTTACCCTTGATATGATGTATTTGTATGTAAACGTATAAATAAAACATTATCTCTATTTATAAAACATATTGTATCCCAAGAGGGTAAAGCTGTGTTGTGAGGTGTTTTGCATGATAATAACTTCATAAGATAGTTAAAACAACAGTATGAAAAGTATAGTAAAAGATCGATGTTTCACACGAATATAGTTGTGTGTTTACTTGTATTCCCCCCTAAAAGAGTATAAAAAGCATTTAAAAAAGTATTTAAAGTGTGTTTGCAGGGGTATGAACTCACTTGAAAGTTTGAAGAAAGCGAGCAGAAAACCGGGCAGAGTTTCGTCACGGGAAACGGATTTTTCTCGGGATTCTCGGGAATCTCGGGAGTCTCGGGAGTGTAAAACTTTCTTCCCACCTTGGATATGAAAACCGGGCCTTTGGGACGACTCCGAGGGTTGAAACACAGAGCTTCGGCGCGAGAAAGGAAGGAAATTAGCAAATTTGGCCGGCACCCTCGCATCCCTTTTATAGGGGCTGAGAGGCCTCGCGTACGCGGGGCGTACGCTCGTACGCAGGGCGTACGAGACGTCATCGCTTACCGCATCCTCGGAAGAAACATCGGAGTGACGTGGACAACCCGGAGCCCTTGATTTGAGTACGCGGGTCGTACAAGGGTATGCAGGGCGTACCTCGGTCCTATTTGCTGACCCCTCTTCGGATATTACTAAGGATTTATATTTAAATTTATATTTATTTTAAATAAACTTCTAAAATTCATATCTCCTTCATACGAACTCCGTTTTCGATGTTCTTTATATCCCCGCGTAGGTGAGACTAAGATCTACAACTTTTGTTTAAACTCCGATGGCAAATTATGTAATTATTTTTATTATTTATTTATTTATTAAAATGACGTGATTAAGGAATTTCTTTAAAAATTCATAACTTCGTTATCTGACGTCGGTTTTTGCCAGACTATTTACCGCTGAAATACCATTGTCGAGACCTTCGATTCTCGTTTAGGTCATTCTGGCCCAAAGTCGCTCGATCTTCGATTCGAGTATTTACGTAACTTCGTATTGCCGGTTTTTGTTGGAAAACTTAGAATGGTCATAACTTCTTCGTCATAACTCGGATTTTAGTGTTCTTTATATGCTTGAAAACCTTAAGACGATATCTATTACATAGCGTACTCCAAACAGAGCCTTTGAATACTTCATTTTTCGATGATATTCTAATTACTTTTTCAAAGAGGTTACAAGACTCGAATTTCAAGGACCTGAAATGACGGGTTGTTACATCATCCCCCCGTTAGAGGGAATTTCGTCCTGAAATTAGAGTTCATGCTACGGATAGAAGTTTTAGTTGCTCCTCATGTTCCTAATTGAACTCGGTTCCTCGCTTGGCATTCCAGCGAACCTTTCACTATCGGGATACGACTTTGCTTCCTTCGTTTGACTTCACTGGCACGATAACTCTTCTTGGTCGAACGTATGTTGAATGTTTTTGTGGACTGTGAGAGTAGTACATCTTGTACCCTACGAGTAGTGTCTCCAGATCTTCGAAGAAATTACCGATGCTCCTGACTCAAGATCATGTGTTGTATGGTTAACTTCCTGTGTCTTAAGCTGTCTTGAGGTATAGGCAGTGACCTTTCCTTTTGCATGAGAACACAACCAATTCATACTGATTATGATGTCAAAATCTTGGAAGTGGATTAGATGTCATGAAGATCTAAAAGAAAGTATAATTACTCCCGAACTAAGGAAAAAGGATGGGTATTTTTTTTTGTTCTATCTGTCTCTCTTGAACCAATCGACAGAAATGGGCATGTGTTGCGCTTCTATGTTTATTTGTATGGTTGCACGATCACTCATAGTCTTAGGCAGTCTTCGTCTTGAAGTTCATATTAGAAATTCATACATGGTTCAACGATCATAATCTCGTGTATACGAGTTGTATATAATTAAGATTGAAAAGGTAGTCGAATAACTGATTCTTCTTTAAGCTCACATCCCATCGAGGAAAAAGAAGTTAAAATGGAATCGTCAATTCTAAACCTGTAGAACCTTGATTATATATCATCCCTACATATACATTCATCAATGACAGATCAACCGTATGGATCTTTGGATTTGAACTTGACATACTGTACGAGTGGCACTTCAGGGGCTTCTTCGGAAAGGAAAAGAATTATGAGGTAATCCATTCATGAGTAATTGGTGTTCTGATATGACGGTTTCGCTGGAAAGGCGATTTCGAAGAAAGAGATGTACATATGAAACTGTTTTTGTGAGAATTAAATTGAATCAAGTCGTATGATAATGTTGGAATCATAAGGAAACTTAAAGACATTAGATTTGAACATATGACGTTTACCGACAAAACACAACCGTGCAACCATCAACAGAGTTACAGTACTTTAGACTACTACAAGACTATTGCTGCGAATAAGGTATACTACAAAGGCAAGTATATGCAGCATGAGTATCCCTATACTGACGGGATCTCGCAAAAGACAAGGCTCTGGTTGCACTAGTTTTGGATGGTTTATAAGTCTATTACAACGAAACGTCTAAATTACATTAATGTGGGTTCAGAATAGGTTCTCCTGCAACTGTGGTCCTGAGAATCATGCCTGAATTCTTTGTGATAGGGCAATCCTTCTTGAGGTGCCCTTATCTCCTCGCCTTGGCGGCATGACTGGCTAGTGCTAGCCTTAGTGGCGGGAGTGAGGTGTTTAGCCAGTGTTAAGTGGTCACGAGTGCCTTCCTCAATACCCCACCTTAGAAATTGCTTCCTAAGGCGTTCTGCAGGAGTTGCCACTTGTTCCTTTATGAATCTAGATCCTAATGTGTGTGTTTCAGCGGACCTTCATTACTCCGCCTATCACTTCGACTGATCGGGATCGTGTGGTTTTGGGTTTAATTACTTATGTTCTTCTAAATGTTATCATATTCACTCGATGCATTAGGGTAGCTACGTTTTGAAGTTCATGGTTGAATTCACTACTAGTTTTTGAGCTTGGATTTGACTTGCTGCATGCGTGGTATTTCTAAATGATTTGTTGGGGGATACTACGGGAAGGTTGTAAAGCCTATAAGTTTTAATGATTCGAAAGTCGCGCATTAGTGATTTGCTATATCAGAAGTTTGGCTTACCCCTAAATAGGATTTTGAGTTCGACTCATGAGGAGAATAGATAAACTCATGAATTGGAGGGGTATGCGAAAGGTTTAATAAAGGAAATACCTCATATATATTATAAAACACGGTGCGTTACATTTTGTAGTTTGGAAAATTTTGACCTATCTAAAGATCTCCGATTACAAATTTAAGAAAAGTAAGGACTTTATCCGAGGTCTTATGCTATGACAAAATTTTGGAAGTCAGACAGGTTTTATTTGTTACTCGAGCTGGCTACAGGGGCCTTAGATTCTGCCAACTGACGCTCCACCTCGAGCATACGTAGTTCATGTCTTGCCTGGCGTGCCCGAAGTTCTATCACTTCGGTTTGAGTTGCCGTTAGCTCTCTCTGTAACGCTTCATTTCGATTTACGATTCTCCTGTGAGCTAATCCTAACTGTCGGATGCGAACTGTGTTGACTCCAGTGTTCGCATCATTTTCCTCAGTTTGATGGAGGGTCGACCGTCCTTGCTCACCAATGCGAGAAATCCGACGAACCAATTTAGGAAGGGCTCTGTCTACTGAGCCTCCCTCGCTTAGGTTGTAGAAGCTTCGGTCTCCGTTGAATGGAAGGGGTTGATCCTGATCGCGGCTTCACCTATCCAGGTAAGTTGCCCAAAGGGGCGTCGAGCCATGAAATTCCGGTCGAGGATTAGGATTTTGAATTGGAGCCGTCAAGGGTAGGTTATTGTTCTCTGGATCTGAGTCTGATTCTTCTTGCATTCCTTCTTCAGGATCATTCTCTATCCCTTCCCCATTACCTTGGTTGGGGTAGTAGTGGTCACCGAGGTGATGGAATCCAGCCATTTGAGTCTATACGAGAATAGGGTTAAGAATTGACTATAAGCTAAAGCACATGGAATTTACTCTTTAAGTTTAAGGGTTGAAGGCACTCGAATACTCCCTTAGTATTCTTTAACGATATGCTTTTGGTAAGTTATAAATTTGTTGTCCATTGCAAACACTCCTTGGCATACGTTAGTCGGCTCTTGGACAAATATAGTTGATCAGGCTATATTCTTCCCAGTTCCGATTACATGTCCCAAGGCATACCTGCACTGCACAACTTATTTATAATACTTCTATATTGTTTTAATTATGACACTGACCATGTTAATATGAAATGAATGCATGCCTACTTTACAAAAACTAAATAAATTTAATTTTCAAAGTATGACTCTTACTCAGAGTGTTTTTGCCCAGTTGTGTTTATAGTTGTATCCAAAATGGTTTTGATATACTTAATTCACTATAAACAATGCTCTGATACCAATCTGTCACACCCCCAAACTAGAACGGCGGAAACGTTCGGGGGCGGAGGACGTCATATTCAGTATCATAACAGTTCATAGAAAGGAAAGTACACACCACCATATATATTTAAGTTTCCAAAATGTTTACATAGTTGTATTCGTTACATGATCAAAAGATAAATACATAAACATCTTTCAAAAGAAGTAATTAACGTCAGCACGTTAATCCCCAAAAGTTGATTTCCAAACCTGCGTAGCGGTTCCCTGAGAATACAAGTTATTTCAAGGAAAAAGTGTCAACAATTAAGTTGGTGAGTTCATAAGTAGTGTTTTGAGAAAATGTACGCCATTCGAAAGTTCGTGTATGTTTTCCAGAAAACGCAGTCTTTCAAATGTAAAGAGTTATGATTTGTTGTGTTGAAAATGAATGTATTAGATCCAGAAAATCCCATATTTTCCCTAATGGTTGAAATATGCATTGTTGTGTTTTCCAAGAAAAACCCTTATTTTCTTAAAAAAGTATGAAATGCATATGAATGTTCGTGTTATAAGTTGTAAGTAATTGCACCAGGAAAATCCCTTATTTTCCTATTAGTTGTTTGGTTTGTATCCAGGAAAAACCCTTATTTTCCTAACATAACCGGCAGCCTCTAAGACCGAAAATCACAAGCAACCAACATGCTTAAAAGTTGTGGCATAGTTTTATATAATAAAGCTATACGAAGATCGCACTTCTTAGATGAAGAATAGATTTAATAGCTACTCGTTCATAAAAGCATAATACCATAATAATTGTATATCCGATGAGTTTTATAACCATACTAAACATAATATGCCTGTAGCATCGTTTTTCAGGCGTCGTAGCGTTATGACAAACTATCACCCCAAAGGAAGGACTGTAGCTAACAGTCAGGGCGCGGGATCATGACTTCCCATATAGATCTATACACATTTGACACGTTCTCCGAACGGGAGACTCTAGTTATAGACAGGACTGGAAGCGGTACCTTTTAGCAAAAAGGCAGTATTTGAAGACGTACACGTCTCACGGATTCTCAACTAAGTCTGTATTAAAGTAGTAGTTTTGTATGCAAAGTTTATCCTTTTTCACAATGTTTGACAAAGCATAAATCATAAGTTCTTTGAATGTATAAAACGGGTTAGTAACAATGGTTACCCTTGATATGATGTATTTGTATGTAAACGTATAAATAAAACATTATCTCTATTTATAAAACATATTGTATCCCAAGAGGGTAAAGCTGTGTTGTGAGGTGTTTTGCATGATAATAACTTCATAAGATAGTTAAAACAACAGTATGAAAAGTATAGTAAAACATCGATGTTTCGCACGAATATAGTTGTGTGTTTACTTGTATTCCCCCCTAAAAGAGTATAAAAAGCATTTAAAAACGTATTTAAAGTGTGTTTGCAGGGGTATGAACTCACTTGAAAGTTTGAAGAAAGCGAGCAGAAAACCGGGCAGAGTTTCGTCACGGGAAATGGATTTTTCTCGGGATTCTCGGGAATCTCGGGAGTCTCGGGAGTGTAAAACTTTCTTCCCACCTTGGATATGAAAATCGGGCCTTTGGGACGACTCCGAGGGTTGAAACGCAGAGCTTCGGCGCAAGAAAGGAAGGAAATTAGCAAATTTGGCCGGCACCCTCGCATCCCTTTTATAGGGGCTGAGAGGCCTCGCGTACGCGGGGCGTACGCTCGTACGCAGGGCGTACGAGACGTCATCGCTTACCGCATCCTCGGAAGAAACATCGGAGCGACGTGGACAATCCGGAGCCCTTGATTTGAGTACGCGGGGCGTACAAGGGTATGCAGGGCGTACCTCGATCCTATTTGCTGACTCCTCTTCGGATATTACTAAGGATTTATATTTAAATTTATATTTATTTTAAATAAACTTCTAAAATTCATATCTCCTTCATACGAACTCCGTTTTCGATGTTCTTTATATCCCCGCGTAGGTGAGACTAAGATCTACAACTTTTGTTTAAACTCCGATGGCAAATTATGAAATTATTTTTATTATTTATTTATTTATTAAAATGACGTGATTAAGGAATTTCTTTAAAAATTCATAACTTCGTTATCTGACGTCGGTTTTTGCCAGACTATTTACCGCTGAAATACCATTGTCGAGACCTTCGATTCTCGTTTAGGTCATTCTGGCCCAAAGTCGCTCGATCTTCGATTCGAGTATTTACGTAACTTCGTATTGCCGGTTTTTGTTGGAAAACTTAGAATGGTCATAACTTCTTCGTTATAACTCGGATTTTAGTGTTCTTTATATGCTTGAAAACCTTAAGACGATATCTATTACATAGCATACTCCAAACAGAGCCTTTGAATACTTCATTTTTCGATGATATTCTAATTACTTTTTCAAAGAGGTTACAAGACTCGAATTTCAAGGACCTGAAATGACGGGTTGTTACATCATCCCCCCGTTAGAGGGAATTTCGTCCTGAAATTAGAGTTCATGCTATGGATAGAAGTTTTAGTTGCTCCTCATGTTCCTAATTGAACTCGGTTCCTCGCTTGGCATTCCAGCGAACCTTTCACTATCGGGATACGACTTTGCTTCCTTCGTTTGACTTCACTGGCACGATAACTCTTCTTGGTCGAACGTATGTTGAATGTTTTTGTGGACTGTGAGAGTAGTACATCTTGTACCCTACGAGTAGTGTCTCCAGATCTTCGAAGAAATTACCGATGCTCCTGACTCAAGATCATGTGTTGTATGGTTAACTTCCTGTGTCTTAAGTTGTCTTGAGGTATAGGCAGTGACCTTTCCTTTTGCATGAGAACACAACCAATTCATACTGATTATGATGTCAAAATCTTGGAAGTGGATTAGATGTCATGAAGATCTAAAAGAAAGTATAATTACTCCCGAACTAAGGAAAAAGGATGGGTATTTTTTTTTGTTCTATCTGTCTCTCTTGAACCAATCGACAGAAATGGGCATGTGTTGCGCTTCTATGTTTATTTGTATGGTTGCACGATCACTCATAGTCTTAGGCAGTCTTCGTCTTGAAGTTCATATTAGAAATTCATACATGGTTCAACGATCATAATCTCGTGTATACGAGTTGTATATAATTAAGATTGAAAAGGTAGTCGAATAACTGATTCTTCTTTAAGCTCACATCCCATCGAGGAAAAAGAAGTTAAAATGGAATCGTCAATTCTAAACCTGTAGAACCTTGATTATATATCATCCCTACATATACATTCATCAATGACAGATCAACCGTATGGATCTTTGGATTTGAACTTGACATACTGTACGAGTGGCACTTCAGGGGCTTCTTCGGAAAGGAAAAGAATTATGAGGTAATCCATTCATGAGTAATTGGTGTTCTGATATGACGGTTTCGCTGGAAAGGCGATTTCGAAGAAAGAGATGTACATATGAAACTGTTTTTGTGAGAATTAAATTGAATCAAGTCGTATGATAATGTTGGAATCATAAGGAAACTTAAAGACATTAGATTTGAACATATGACGTTTACCGACAAAACACAACCGTGCAACCATCAACAGAGTTACAGTACTTTAGACTACTACAAGACTATTGCTGCGAATAAGGTATACTACAAAGGCAAGTATATGCAGCATGAGTATCCCTATACTGACGGGATCTCGCAAAAGACAAGGCTCTGGTTGCACTAGTTTTGGATGGTTTATAAGTCTATTACAACGAAACGTCTAAATTACATTAATGTGGGTTCAGAATAGGTTCTCCTGCAACTGTGGTCCTGAGAATCATGCCTGAATTCTTTGTGATAGGGCAATCCTTCTTGAGGAGCCCTTATCTCCTCGCCTTGGCGGCATGACTGGCTAGTGCTAGCCTTAGTGGCGGGAGTGAGGTGTTTAGCCAGTGTTAAGTGGACACGAGTGCCTTCCTCAATACCCCACCTTGGAAATTGCTTCCTAAGGCGTTCTGCAGGAGTTGCCACTTGTTCCTTTATGAATCTAGATCCTAATGTGTGTGTTTCAGCGGACCTTCATTACTCCGCCTATCACTTCGACTGATCGGGATCGTGTGGTTTTGGGTTTAATTACTTATGTTCCTCTAAATGTTAGCATATTCACTCGATGCATTAGGGTATCTACGTTTTAAAGTTCATGGTTGAATTCACTACTAGTTTTTGAACTTGGATTTGACTTGCTGCATGCGTGGTATTTCTAAATGATTTGTTGGGGGATACTATGGGAAGGTTGTAAAGATTCCTCATATGAGTACTTCGGGGTTTTGAAACTAGAAGCCAATTGGGGTTTGTGCCGGGTTTGTCATTATGAATCGATCGTGTTTCATTAGTCGATGGCTAAAGTGAAAGGGTCTTTTATAACACATGGAACTGGTATGGGTAGGGCCACAGCAATCCACGTCGAATGCTTATGTAGGCACTTCTCATTGTAAGACGTTCGTTAGTGGGATGGGGCTTTCTACGTATGGGTTTTCAGTGCTTTTTAGTCTATCTCTATTATTACTACTATGAAAGTTTTGTTTAATGATTAGGGTGTTTGTTCGAGTAGATTTTTAAACTTGTGACTCACGGAACTCTTCTGCGTTCCTAATATCAATGGAAGGTATGAAAATAAGTTATCAAGGAGAAATGTACCCAGAATAACCGTGGGGTCTGCAATAGCCTCCTCTTCGCCCATTGCGAATACTTGGCCTTCTCCACCAGCATTCATGATGCTTGACTCCAGGCAGTCCCTTCGGAAGTGTCCCGTTATTCCGCACTCATAACAAGTGCGGTCTACTCCTACATTTGTGGCTAGAGCAGTTGGTTGGGCTAGTTCTCTGCAGTAGCGGACGGTGTGTCCCTTCCTATTGCACCTAACGCAATACATTTCACGGCAGGATCCGTGATGATGAAAGTTGCATCGGTTGCACTTAGGCTGGTTGCCGTTGTACGACCTTTTGGGTATAGGGGTATGGTTTGTTGATTGCTTTTTGGCGTTTCTTTGAGTTGATTTGTCTCCCCTCTTGCTCCAGGGTTTTCGTTTCATGTTTTTGTGTTCGCACCTTGCGGTATTCTTGTAGGTAGCTACTGGTAGGTGGCTTCGATTGTTTCTCTGATTAGGATTTTTGATATCGTTTCCTTCCCTACTTGGGTTGACAGAGTTATTATATGCTATAATGGCTGCCACTGTGGCTATAACTATAGCTTGCAAAGTGGCGGTGTCCAAATGTAGGAATGGGGTTGCGTTGGTAAGTTGATTATTTTCGGCCCTTGCTGTGCTGCTAAAGTTTGCTTGAGACAGTTCAGCTGTTACTGCCGCAGCGATAACATATTGCACTATGTTGGGGTCGTAATTAGGAGGTGGTGGTGGGGTTGCGTTTCTACGTGCTGATCTACGAGGAGACATTGTTCTAATAAGGAAATAATATGAAAAACTATAAGTTTTAATGATTCGAAATTCACGCATTAGTGATTTGCTATATCAGAAGTTTGGCTTACCCCTGAATAGGATTTTGAGTTCGACTCATGAGGAGAATAGATAAACTCATGAATTGGAGGGGTATGTGAAAGGTTTAATAAAGGAAATACCTCATATATATTATAAAACACGGTGCGTTACATTTTGTAGTTAGGAAAATTTTGACCTATCTAAAGGTCTCCGATTACAAGTTTAAGAAAAGTAAGGACTTTATCCGAGGTCTTATGCTATGACAAAATTTTGGAAGTCAGACAGGTTTTATTTGTTACGCGAGCTGGCTACAGGGGCCTTAGATTCTGCCAACTGACGCTCCACCTCGAGCATACGTAGTTCATGTATTGCCTGGCGTGCCCGAAGTTCTATCACTTCGGTTTGAGTTGCTGTTAGCTCTCTCTGTAACGCTTCATTTCGATTTACGATTCTCCTGTGAGCTAATCCTAACTGTCGGATGCGAACTGTGTTGACTCCAGTGTTCGCATCATTTTCCTCAGTTCGATGGAGGGTCGACCGTCCTTGCTCACCAATGCGAGAAATCCGACGAACCAATTTAGGAAGGGCTCTGTCTACTGAGCCTCCCTCGCTTAGGTTGTAGAAGCTTCGGTCTCCGTTGAATGGAAGGGGTTGATCCTAATCGCGGCTCCACCTATCCAGGTAAGTTGCCCAAAGGGGCGTCGAGCCATGAAATTCCGGTCGAGGATTAGGATTTTGAATTGGAGCCGTCAAGGGTAGGTTATTGTTCTCTGGATCTGAGTCTGATTCTTCTTGCATTCCTTCTTCAGGATCATTCTCTATCCCTTCCCCATTACCTTGGTTGGGGTAGTAGTGGTCACCGAGGTGATGGAATCCAGCCATTTGAGTCTTTACGAGAATAGGCTTAAGATCTGACTATAAGCTAAAGCACAGGGAATTTACTCTTTAAGTTTAAGGGTTGAAGGCACTCGAATACTCCCTTAGTATTCTTTAACGATATGCTTTTGGTAAGTTATAAATTTGTTGTCCATTGCAAACACTCCTTGGCATACGTTAGTCACCTCTTGGACAAATATAGTTGATCAGGCTATATTCTTCCCAGTTCCGATTACATGTCCCAAGGCATACCTGCACTGCACAACTTATTTATAATACTTCTATATTGTTTTAATTATGACACTGACCATGTTATTAATATGAAATGAATGCATGCCTACTTTACAAAAACTAAATAAATTTAATTTTCAAAGTATGACTCTTACTCAGAGTGTTTTTGCCCAGTTGTGTTTATAGTTGTATCCAAAATGGTTTTGATATACTTAATTCACTATAAACAATGCTCTGATACCAATCTGTCACACCCCCAAACCAGAACGGCGGAAACGTTCGGGGGCGGAGGACGTCATATTCAGTATCATAACAGTTCATAGAATGGAAAGTACACACCACCATATATATTTAAGTTTCCAAAATGTTTACATAGTTGTATTCGTTACATGATCAAAAGATAAATACATAAACATCTTTCAAAAGAAGTAATTAACGTCAGCACGTTAATCCCCAAAAGTTGATTTCCAAACCTGCTTAGCGGTTCCCTGAGAATACAAGTTATTTCAAGGAAAAAGTGTCAACAATTAAGTTGGTGAGTTCATAAGTAGTGTTTGAGAAAATGTACGCCATTCGAAAGTTCGTGTATGTTTTCCAGAAAACGTAGTGTTTCAAATGTAAAGAAATATGATTTGTTGTGTTGAAAATGAATGTATTATATACAGAAAATCCCATATTTTCCCTAATGGTTGAGATATGCATTGTTGTGTTTTCCAAGAAAAACCCTTATTTTCTTATAAACGTATGAAATGCATATGAATGTTCGTGTTATAAGTTGTAAGTAATTGCACCAGGAAAATCCCTTATTTTCCTATTAATTGTTTGGTTTGTATCCAGGAAAAACCCTTATTTTCCTAACATAACTGGCAGCCTCTAAGACCGAAAATCGCAAGCAACCGACGTGCTTAAAAGTTGTGGCATATTTTTATATAATAAAGCTATACGAAGATCGCACTTCTTAGATGAAGAATAGATTTAATAGCTACTCGTTCATAAAAGCATAATACCATAATAATTGTATATCCGATGAGTTTTATAACCATACTAAACATAATATGCCTGTAGCGACGTTCTTCAGGCGTCGTAGCGTTATGACAAACTGTCACCGCAAAGGAAGGACTGTAGCCAACAGTTAGGGCGCGGGATCATGATTTCCCGTATAGATCTATACACATTTGACACGTTCTCCGAACGGGAGACTCTGGTTATAGACAGGACTTGAAGGGGTACCTTTTAGCAAAAAGGCAGTATTTGAAGATGTACACGTCTCACGGATTCTCAACTAAGTCTGTATTAAAGTAGTAGTTTTGTATGCAAAGTTTATCCTTTTTCACAATGTTTGACAAAGCATAAATAATAAGTTCTTTGAATGTATAAAACGGTTTAGTAACGATGGTTACCCTTGATATGATGTATTTGTATGTAAACGTATAAATAAAACATTATCTCTATTTATAAAACATGTTGTATCCCAAGAGGGTAAAGCTGTGTTGTGAGGTGTTTTGCATGATAATAACTTCATAAGATAGTTAAAACAACAGTATGAAAAGTATAGTAAAAGATCGATGTTTCACACGATTATAGTTGTGTGTTTACTTGGATTCCCCCCCTAAAAGAGTATAAAAAGCATTTAAAAATGTATTTAAAGTGTGTTTGCAGGGGTATGAACTCACTTGAAAGTTTGAAGAAAGCGAGCAGAAAACCGGGCAGAGTTTCATCTCGGGAAACGGATTTTTCTTGGGATTCTCGGGAATCTCGGGAGTGTAAAACTTTCTTCCCACCTAGGATATGAAAACCGGGCCTTTGGGACGACTCCGAGGGTTGAAACGCAGAGCTTCGGCGCGAGAAAGGAAGGAAATTAGCAAATTTGGCCGGCACCCTCACATCCCTTTTATAGGCGCTGAGAGGCCTCGCGTACGCGGGGCGTACAAGACGTCATCGCTTACCGCATCCTCGGAAGAAACATCGGAGCGACGTGGACAATCCGGAGTCCTTGATTTGAGTACGCGGGGCGTACGAGGGTACGCAGGGCGTACCTCGGTCCTATCTCCTGACTCCTCTTCGGATATTACTAAGGATTTATATTTAAATTTATATTTATTTTAAATAAACTTCTAAAATTCATATCTCCTTCATACAAACTCCGTTTTCGACGTTCTTTATATCCCCGCGTAGGTGAGACTAAGATCTACAACTTTCGTTTAGACTCCAATGGCAAATTATGAAATTATTTTTATTATTTATTTATTAAAATGACGTGATTAAGGAATTTCTTTAAAAAGTCATAACTTCGTTATCTGACGTCGGTTTTTTCCTGACTTTTTACCGCTGAAATACCATTGTCGAGACCTTCGATTCTCGTTTAGGTCATTCCAGCCCAAAGTCGCTCGATCTCCGATTCGAGTTTTTACGTAACTTCGTATTGCCGGTTTTTGTCGGAAAACTTAGAATGGTCATAACTTCTTCGTTATAACTCGGATTTTTGTGTTCTTTATATGCTTGGAAATCTTAAGACGATACCTATTAGATAGCGTACTCGAAACAGAGCCTTTGAATACTTCATTTTTCGATGATATTCTAATTACTTTTTCAAAGAGGTTACAAGACTCGAATTTCAAGGACCTGAAATGATGGGTTGTTAGAGATACTTTGTGAATAGATATTTCTACATCATATTTTTTTCTCGAACTCATCTTGATTCTCTCTTAGTGAAACATCGGGATTTGTCTCAACTTGAGACACGACCTGCTCAGAAACAAAAGTAGCATTATAGGCTCTAGGATTTCGAGTTTGAAAACAAATATTGTTGTTTTTATTGTGTCACACCCCAAAAGCGGAACGCCGGAAATGTTCTGGGGTGGAAGACGGCATGTCAAGTATCACAACATATGTAGTATAGTAATCAAAGTACAACAACCATTGCATTAATAGTAATAGTTTTACATGGTTTACATTACATAGAAACATCAGAGTAATACAAGTAATAATATAGGTGCAGGTTGGTACAGAACTGTGTTCACCAAAAGCTCCTGAGATGTACCTGTCTATTGCTCACCTGAGAATACAAGTTATTTTGAAAGCGAGTATCTGCATTTTTATAAATGCTGGTGAGTTCATAAGTCTTTAGTGTCATTTGTGTAAGTTCAAAATAACTTTATAAAAGTAGTAGTTTTAGAGTCTACAGTGTATTAGAGTCCTTTCCAGAAAATCCTATATTTACCAAGACTTGACAGAGTTATGTTTGTAAAAGTGATTTTCCCTTAAACACTATCATTATCAAAATACGGTGTTTGATTTTAAAGAATGTATGAGAATACTAGGGAAAATAACATATGCCTCAGCAGTGAGGACTGTTGACTAAGGCGAAAGAGATCATAGACTCTAGGAGAGTATCGAAGGAACGACACGCCTGGCTCAGTCTAACAAGAGGAGATACAGACCCCAGACGATATCAAATGAATGATACGTCTAGTAAGGTCTAAAACAGGGAGACACAGACCCTAGACAAGATCAAATGAATGATACATCTAGCATGGTCTAAAACAGTGGATACCGACCCCAGACAATATCAATTGAATATACGTCTAGAAGGGTCTAAAAACAGTGGATACAAACCCCAGACAGAATCAATTGAATGATACATCTAGCAGGGTCTAAAAACAGTGTAATTCTAGGTGTGTATATTCAAGGTGTGTATCTTGTAGGTGTGTATTTTCTAGGTGTGTATTTCCAGGATACTGTGTTAAGCGTCGTTACCTTAAGGCCATGAATTATAAGGTAACCCCGAGATACTTCTAACCATATTGATAGACACTAGAGAACTCGACGCCCTGCAAGCGTCAAAATAAAGATGTGACATATGTCATCCCTTGTCTTGGTAGGCCGTGGACTGTAGCTAGCAGTCAGGGTGCGGGGGTGTTAATCCCGTATAGATCTATACACACAATGTCCACTCTCCCTACAAGAGACTCTAGTTACCAACTAGACAACGGAGAAGGTCATGTCTTGAAGATGTATCCCGAATAGTGGATTATGATGTAAGTGTTGGACTAGCAGTAGAGACTAATAACTGAACCGATCAATGTCAACCCATATGTCTATACATGTATGCATGATATATAATTAATGATCAAATGACCTTCGGATGGATATCCGATCCCACCAGACCACATCTCAACGAAGAAAAGGAAATAAGGCGAACTAGCCTTCCTATGTCCTTTAATCATTATTTATATAACTATACATGTACAGACATACATTTAACTAAGTGGAAGTGTATCGTGAAGCAGAAGTATATCGTGAAGTAGAAGCGTATCGTGAAGTAGAAGCATATCGTGAAGTAGAAGCGTATCGTGAAGTAAAAGTGTATCGTGAATTAGAAGCGTATCGTGAAGTAGGAGCGTTAATAAGTATAAGTGAAGTAGAAGCGTTAACAAGTATAAGCGTATCACGAGGTGGAAGCGTATCACGAACTAAAAGCGTTATCAAGTGGGAGCATTAACTAAGTAGAAGTGAAGCAGTAGTATCTTAACCAAGTAAGAATATAAAATATTGAAGAAAGCTTTGATGAAAACTTTAGAGAACCTTTATACTTATGAAAATCACGACTTGGTATTCTTTTGGAGAATAAGTTTGAAAGCCTTTAGAAATCCTTTGAAAACCTTTCATAAACACATTTTGGTTATAGCTTTGATAAAACAATATAAGTAAAGATTTGAACAAGTAAAGTCGTTTTAGAAAACTATTTACAGTATCATACCTGGCAAAACAGTTATCATTGTAATAAATCCTTGTGCATGCGGGTTATCAATCACATGTGGTTGATATGATAACTGGCATGTTTAACTTGTATTCCCCCCCTAAAACGTGTAAAATCAGTTGGAAAAGTTCATTAAGGGGTATGAACTCACCTGTTGTTAGTGGATCCGACAGAGGTGCCGGTATAGGATGCTAAGTGTCAAGTGAGGACTTGACCACACACGCGAATCCTATTTAACATGTAATGATACATTTAAGTATCTAATTAGTCATTTAACAACTAATTAAGCAAGTAAGGATGTCTTATGACATAAAAACACTTTGCTACAAGTGCTAAAAGTGTCAAGAGTTGCATAGAAGGTGTGTATGGACTCACTTTGGAGTTTACTCCTCATATGAAGGCCCTTATGGGTGTTTACGGTTTCAATACGCTTTCCCCCATGAGTTTACGGTCGTAAATTCATGTTAGTAGTGTCATGGGATGCTTAAAGGTCTTAACTCACTCATGGAGTCATGTTAGAGTTGAATCAAGGGCTAAGGAAGTGATCGGGGCTCAAAATGGGCATAAAGTGGAGTTTACAGTCCAGAGTTTACTCCTTGAGGAGTTTACGGCCGTAAACACATGATTTTACGGTCATAAACTCATGTTAACCCATTCCTTTGGTTGTTTGGTGGTTCTAACTCATGTATGTAAGGTTCTAGTGGCTTTTAGAGGCATAGGAAGGTGTTAAGGGCACTTAAACAGCTTGGAAAGGTGTTTACGGTCTAAGGAGATACACTTGGGGAGTTTACTACCTTAAACACATGAGTTTACGGAAGTAAACTCATGTTAGTCCCTAAATCATGCGTTTTTGTGGTTGTAGGTTAAGCATACGAAGTTCTAGGTCCAATTCCAAGCCATACAAAGTGTTGAGGGCACTTTAACACCCTTTGGGGGTGTTTATGGTCTAAGGATGTGTGTTTACAGTCCAAGAACCTTCTTGGGCCGTAAACTCAAGTGTGACATGATTTTGTATGCTTTGGTGCATAAAATGAGAGAAAATAAGGTTCTGTGCACTCTAGGAAGTTCATGGAAGCCCTTGGACGTGTTTGAGGGGTAGTTTAACACTTAAACAAGTGTTTATGGTCCATGCACATGGTTATATGGTCTAAAAACATTCTTAGATTGTAAACTCATGTTTACTCCCCATTTGGTCCGATTTTGGTGTTCTAAGTCCTTTCGGATAAGCCCCTAAGCCATTTCTAAGGATAAGAAGTGTTTTGGAAGGGATTTTGAGCATCAAAACCCACATTCAAGGGGTTTAAGGTTTTGGGAGGCTCCCAAGACCGTAAAATCAAGTTCTTGAGGTTTCCGGATGAGTAAGTCCCGAATTTGTAAGCTAGGTAAGTTAGATAACAAGCTAGGAAGGTTAACTTACCGATTTGGAGCTCGGAGAGGCGATTTTTAACCAAAACCCGTTTGTAGAGAGAGAAAGTAGAGAGACAGAGTCTATGGTGGGTAAAAAAAAGTGGGAGTGAATCCCACTCCGCCCTTATATAGGGTAGAGCTTATGGCCTGGCTGGGGTTTTCCTGACACCAACCGCGAACGGGTTTTTCACCACTTCCTTTATCACGACAAATTTTAAAATTATACCAGCTTTATTTTTGTTCGCTTGACAAATATTATTTAAAATATTCCAACGGGTTTAATTCCATTCAAAAATATTTTCGGGATGAATTTGATTAATTTTTGACGTAACTAATTTCGATGTTAATTTTTGACGTTAACTTCGACGTTAAAACTAACGGAAATTTTTGGGTTGTCACATATTGTGATGTGTTTGAAGCCACATTAGAAAAAACAAAAAGGTAGCGGAAACAACAAAGAATTTGATCTAATACTCGAAACATAAGGATCTAAACTCAACTAATATATGCAACTTACAAGAACTCAATAGATAGAAAAAGATACCTTTGTTTTCTTTGCAGGTTTTTTCTTTTGAAGAGCCAATTCATTAGCTGAGAGAACTCAAATGAGAGTTCCTCTTCTGAAATCACACCAAGTAGACAAACCAGAAACAAATTAAAGAAACCGTCAAACTACGACCTTCAAACAGAATAAAATTCTCGATTCCGTTCTTTGATCATGATGTGGAGATCAATAGGCCACGACATGGGAACAACAGTTCGATATTCTTTATGGCTTTGAGAATTCCAAACTTTTGACAACTAAGAGGTATTTTCACAAGTTCCAAAACCTGATTTGGAGCCCTCTATTTATAGGGAGGTGATTTGAAACCCTAAAGATATATACCAAATATAATAATAATTATCTAATGAATTCAAATCATTGTGGAATATTCAATATTCCAATTATTTATTATTAATTAGTTAAACTATTAATTAATTAACCAAACAAGTCTCTAAAATACATTTTTTTAGATCTACTTTATTTTGTTCTTGCATTTAACCCAAATGGACACTATTATTTATAATAATATTAGTGTCCTTTTATGGCTATCGGCACTAATCTCCATCATATAGGTCTTCACATACCATTAAATTTCCTTATTTTAACTAGAAACTTGAAGCACCCATAAACACTTAACTTTATCTAAAATTACATTTTTGCTCTTGCTTTTCTACTTTTTAGTTGACCACTTGTCGTAGTTGCATTTATTACTAAAACTACCCATTTGCATACAGACATTAGCCTTAGTTTATCATTTTTATCTAAAATTATATTTCTCTTAGTCCCTAATGCTTGAAAGTTTATTTTTTCCTTCAAGTCATTTTTTAAATAATACTTCTAACCAATATCAAAGCTATTCTTGTGGACTTATGCATACTACACCTCTCTAGTTTTCTCATATGCTTAAGAATTGACCTTCTTTCCTTATATTTATGAGAGTTCTTCCAAGGAACACCATCCATCATTATATATGATTTGACGTATTCAACTTCATCATTAGCATCGTCTAACACATTTTGAGTTATACCTCCTCCTATAAATTGAATATCTATTTATATGTTTAGGTTGAAGTCATCCATGTCAACCTTAAAATCATTAACATAGTTCTCTTCATCTACAAAGTTATCATTTTCATCATTGGATTAAGATAATTCTTACTCGTTCACTTCATCACCTTTATAATCTTGAATACTAATTACATTTTCCATATATACATCATGTTTATCATCTTGAATGTTACTCACATTTTCCTCATAGACATTATATACATCATCTTGAATATTGGTAACATTTTCTTTCAATACATGATCAATATGGTTAGTCTAATACTCTAAGGAATGTTTTTTACTACAATATGGATGACCTGCAAATGACTTCCATGTTCTCCCCTTACAAATTCAGGTGATCCAAACTTAGGCCCACTATCAGAAAGAATCATAACCATGAAAGAACCAATTTGTAATTCTTCATCTTGAAATGTATTATTATCCTAAAATGGGATGTTACGTATTAGAGATTGTGGTGCATCTTTTTCTTTAACTATTTCATCTGTTACTACCCTTTCACTATATTTTAGAGATGTTATATAAGTTACTGAATTTTTAGCCTTATGTTATGTATACACCACTAAGACCTTGTTATCACCTATATATTATGCTAGATTGAGTATTAATATATCCATATTTAGTTATGTATTTTAGGTGACATTTTGGTATTTTTATCTATATTTGGTCTTACTTAAAGAAAAAAAGGTACTTAATTTGTTAAAATTATGTTTTGTAGCATTGAAGACATGCTCGGGTAAAACGAGCAGAAATATGGAGCTGGAAGCGAGATTGCTTGATGGAGTCAAAAAAGTCAACTAATGAAGGAATTTGAATTCCCACGACATGGTCATGTGCTTGCCACGATCTAGTAGGTAATCCTTATTCAATATACATTCTAGAAGGAATATACATTAAAGACTTAGAGGGCATGTATAGGAAATAACACCATAACGAGGTGAGCCATATGACACGGTCTGGTGATGTGATTTATGAAAACATTATAAATATGACTTTAGGTCATATTTTGGAGGGAGTTGACACTTTATGCGACCAAGTGTGACAAAAGAACCCTTAGAAACCCCAAGGAGGTCAAAGACTAATTAAAGAGCAAGATTTGAAGAGAGCGAGACACGAATAACACATTACTCATTCAATTTGGTTAACTAAAGATGTTTAGTGAAGTTTACTTTGTTTTTATTTGTTTCTCTATTTTACTTATGGGCTAAGAACCCTATATTTTTATTTGGTGAAGGTGATCCTTGATACTATGTGTTGATTTCGATAATATTGATTATTTAGCTTCGTTATGACATGTACTTTTTTGCTTCTGTAAATAGATGGTCATGTTGATCGATAGAATGCTTGTACAGATCTTCTCTTCATATAATAGCCTTATAGAAATACAAGTCTTCCTATTTCCATCTTTGAACTTTGTTTTTCATGATTTACTAACCTTAGTTTGCACGGAAACCTTGTTACGATTCAACAAGTATTTTTAACATGCTTATATTTATTGCTGTATCTTGTTGCTATGTTTCTGTCTTAATTCCATAATCTTATCATTGTTGATCCAACCAAAGATCCATGAGATTAACCTTGTATTCCGCACCATAATCTCTTAAAAATAAGTTCTTCTCTCAATAATTTGTATTATAGCTATAGTGGTTACTTTTTATGTTTTTTGAAAATTTCATATAATCTTTTTGGAAAAACTCTGATTTAAAAGTACTTATATACTACTTAGCTTATCCTTTTTCAAAACTTAAGGAAAATGGAACAACTTTACTCTTTAAACATATCTAATAGTAGCTCAAAATACTTGTTGCAAGTGAATATCATCATTTGTCTCAAAGAATGGAGAGATATTTAGGAAGACTTGGTAAGGAAGTAAGGAGATATATAGAAAAAGGACCACATGTACCAACCCTGACACCCATGATCGCTGATAGCGCTCAAGTTAGAGTTGGAGGTGGTCAAGTTCCCACAACTAGACCTATCAATGATGATTTCGATATGATGGAGAAAGATGAAATTTCTTTTTGTGAAGTCTCTTGTGGTGTTCCTCCTAATAACTTTTATCTTATCATCAATTGCAAATCTGTAAAAGAAATCTGGGATGTTCTCAAGAATCTATATGAAAGGACTAAAGAATATCAATACAAGAAGATAACTAGCACCCAAAATGAATTCAATAGCTCCAAAGATATCCCTGTTGAAATTCTTGATGATTCGATCAAAAGATTCAACTTCATCATTACAAAACTCTCAGATATAGGTATTACTCGAGGTGATCATGAACAAAACCTATAGCAAGAATATAACTTCGATGTTATGGAACTTCTACGATGAAGTTCAAGCTCAAGAGTCTATGTGATGAAATATTATACGGATCTAAGTAGACCACTCACCTTGATCACCTACTCACTGCAGTATACCAATACACCACCTCAATATCCTCACTATAGATAGTCTTCATACAAATCTCCATATGACAACAAAATATAGTAATATTAACCCGAAATGGACGTTGATGATGAAGAAGCCTTTCAAAGTGACTTAGCCTTGGCTAACCAACAGTTCAATAGGCTTCCACCACCAAACTATCTCAAAATCAATAGTTCATTAGGCCTCATTTTAATCGCAACTACAATCCATAAAACAGACCTCCTCATTGTTACTGTTAACCCTCCAGATACCCTAGAAACCGACCAAATGAATTGAAGTCTCAAAATACACATTTGATGCTTACCCACTCTACTGAAGCATCACATGAAGACCAACCTTCTGACACCATAGTTGTCACTGAAGAGAAGAAAGACATAGTTCTCAAATGTCACATGTGTCATAAGGAAAATGACTCGACAAAAGACGGTAAAGAAAATATGGTGAAAGAAAAAGCATATTATCTGAGAATGGCACAAGAAGTAGATGAAAAGGAGAAAGATAGGCTTTCTTGACTCTTTTTCGAAGAGATCATAAGGTTTGGTCATCTAGAGATGAAGATGAGGAAACAACAACATGAGAAAGCGAGGAATATTTTGTCTCATTGCGAGGAAAGGTGATGACACTGGAGATGGATCTATAAGACTGAATAAGAATTATTGATTCATGTCAAAGGAAGGGAGCATCATTATCCATAAAAGGGTAAACTTGATGATACAATCAAATATTTATAGCATGCATGATTGTGAACCTCTTTGGATTTGGTGTCTAAGCCGATAATTATAACCGGTATGTACTTGACCCGATTGTAGCATGGTTCTTTTGGGTTGCAATCACCATTTCAATTTGATAGGATGTTTTTTGAGAATAAGGTTATTTATGATTAATATATTATAAGTATAATATATTAATATGGTTATTTAATTAGTATTGTGCAAGAATTAATTTGGGATTAATTTTGTGGTCAAAAGAGACTAATTAAGTAAGGAGGGATTGATTATGTAAATCAATCATTCTTATAGTGTGGGATAATGATCCATGATTATGGGCTAAACTAATCCATGGATAGTCCTTGGAGGTTAAACCCATGGAGCATAAGAATGTAGGAAGTAATGGGTCATTAGGGCTTACCAAGTGTAACCCTAGCAAGCCACCACTATAAATAGAACACTCCATAGACCAAAATCAGTTGCCTCTTCTCTTTGAAATAAATAGATTATTCTCTTACTCTATCCTCTTGCATATGGTGTTTGTGAATCATTAGACGCATCACACTTGAGGTGGACAAGCTTTCAAAGGTCAAGAACTAAAAGTCCTTCTAACAGGTAAGTCATCTAACAAGTTGTAATATTCATTTGACAATTTGTATGCTAGTTAGGACAATGCTTTGGAAAAATGATAATGTATGTATAATTAGAGAAAACATAGATCCAAAGTATTTAGGGTAGCATGTGCATTTACAAAGTGTTATAGTGCTTAAAACCCAACAGTGGTATTAGAGCCTTAGATTGTTTTCTATTATATTTGATACTTGATTGTTTTCAAAGCTGAAAAAATCGAGTTTTCTGCATTCTGACTGATGAACTCGCCGTGTCCACTGGAGGAATCGATGAGTCCATGCACGAATGAAGCTACTTGATGAGTCCAGTTCATGGACTCGCCGAGTTGGTTGTACAGAGTGCACAAATTCGAGTTTTTGGCCAATATTGGATATTATCAATACCCCAAATTGTTTTGAATCATAAAAATATGTTTCTTAAGATATGGTACTGATCATGCTCATCCAATTGAAAGCTTATTATCAAAGTTTTAAAATAGTTGTTGTTTTATATGATAAACCAAATTATTTTAGAGTTGTTAAAATAGAATTGTCTTGTATATGAGCTTAGTTAGATCAAGATTTATATGATAATTAAGTTGTTACAAAATATGATCTAACTGATGTTTAATGACCTCCATAACTTGTCCTCAAGTTATGGAAAATGAAAGGTCACACCATTAAAATCAAATTAAACTCAAAGTTTATGAATATGAAGAGTTTTGACAAGTTTCAAAACTTGCCCTCAAGTTTTGGAATTTGCAAAGTCTTATTAATTGAAACTTTAAAAGTTAAAATTAAGCCCTTATACTTTATAATATTATAGTTTAGTAATATATATATATATATATATATATATATATATATATATATATATATATATATGTATATATATATGTATATATATATATATGTATGTATAAGAACAAGTCGCTCTTACCGTTAGTAGGCCTCATTCATGAAGCCACCCTACAAGGGGGGGTATAAGGTTACTGCCTATAAAATAGTGGTTTAATGGGTGTCCACTCTCACCCACTGCTTCCTTGACTGGTGGAGGGTCGTTAGTCGAACGGGTAGGATAGGACATTAATTCTCCCTCATTAAAAGTATAACGTTAAAAAATAAAGTAATTAAACTTTTATTAAATTCCCAAGTCTTAATTACTTTAGGAAAAATGTGAAAATGGTGCAAATCCATGAAATTGCAAGTTGCACCGTTTTAATTCGTTAATGGCGCGCGTGTGGTTAACCGACACACTAATCTGGGACTGACAATGTGTGGCAAAGGGTAACTTGATGTTAATCATAAATAAATGGAGCATGTGTGGTTAACAATACATTGACTAGGGGATTAGTAACATTGGGTGTACCAAGCTAATTTGCATGGTTATTCACACCTTGTCTGTGATCCTCGGCATCCCAGTCACAAACTTGAAGGAAATACTCGAGATTTAAACATCCTATTGAAAAATTCAATGAATCTTAAAGATCTAGAAATTTCAAATCTAATTAAAACTTAATAATCTATTTTGTTTTTCATGGTTGAAATTGGTAAATCGTCATTTACCTACCTTCAAATATTTTACAATTGGATTATGGCATCCCTCTTCACAATTGTAAATATTGTGTTGGGTCATAGCATTAATATTTAATTTTAGGTGTTATATTAAGGACTTAAATAAACTAGCTTGAATTTCTCCCTTGTAGATGTCTAGTTTAGACTACTATGGTCTTCACAAATCTGTTGGAAAAAGCTTTCCATATGAAGATGATATTCCACAATATTCTCCCTGACCCACAAGTTCAATGACTTGAAAAGTTCAAGTTCACTCAAGCCCTACTTGCAATGAAACATCATGATGGAAGGTATGTTTGTACTCATATCTTAGAGATGAAGTTACTTATTGACATGCTGAGAGTATTGGGTGTCATTGTTTCAAGGAAGTTTGTTGTTGACTGGGTTCTTCACTCACTTCCTGAGTTATATAGTTAGTTCATTAAAGATTACTATATGAAAGATCATGACATGACCCTTATCGGTCTTACCTATTTGCTAATTGCGGCTGAATCAACAATGATTCGGCGCAATGGTAAAGCAAACTTGATTGGAAGATCTACTCCCCAAACTTCCATGGATATTGACAATCCTAAGATTGAAAGTCCAGAAAAGCTTTCTCTTCCCAATGGAAAGAGATCGGCCATTGTCCACCCGGTTGACCAAATAGTAAAGAGAAAGGCTAAGTATGAGATTGTTCCGTGTACCATTCCAAAAGAATATGTTTGCTTTCATTGCCAAGAGAAGGGACATTGGGTGCGAAGCTGCCGCATCTACTTGAAGGACCATAAGGATGGTAAAGTCAAAAAGGTTTGACTCTGCTTCAGGTAAGACCACTTCCTAACTCTATTAAGCTCCTATTTGGAGATTCTTAATACATGATTTGATAGGGTCACATTTAGATGTTTTGTAGGATTGAAGAAAAAGAAACGAAGCTTGAATGGAAGAGCATGTTGAATCTGATCGCAAGGATGGATTTCAATCGCATGGTTCGATGATCGGATTTTTGAGCTGCTGCTTAGGAGTTATGATAGATTGCTTAGAAATTTGTAGTAGTATAGTTTTTATTTGTAATTGCATTGTAAGTAAAAGTTTTTCCGCATTTTATAAATAAATAAAATTTTGTTTTTATCTTATTTTATATCTCCTTGCAATGGCATTTGTGAAAATTGATGTTTATGTATATTCTAGCAATATTGCAAATGGTTTTGATTCTTTCGTTTGTGGTATTGTTAAAATTTACCAAATAAGGAAAGATGCTCATCACCCAAGTTTCAACAGGATAGAAACTTTGAATCATGCAACTTGTATTGTATGATGAATGAGAATTTTTATTTTTGGGAAATTAAGACGAATTCCTTGTTCACATGTATATGCAAGTCAAGTAAAGGACTAGGAGATCAGGTACACCTGGTTGTGCATTGGTCAGGTCCACCACAAGGAACGATAAGACTATTCGTCATGATTTACTAAAGTTAAGTAAATATGGTTATGCTTACAAGTTTAAATATAATTCTAAATCATTGGAAAAGTTTCAATGAATAGTGGACAAATCAGAAGAATCAAATTAGGCAGAAAGATATAAGTTTCTCCAATCTGAAAGGATGGGAGAGTACTTGAGTATCATGTTTTATGATCATCTTAATGATTATGGAAACCATATCACAATTTGATCCTCTAAGGACACCTTAGTGCATTTGTTTGGCTAAGAAGAGGAATCAGAAATTGTTAAAATGGTTAAATCAATTAATATGACTCATACTTCATTCCAAAATCAGATCTTAGAGTCATACTCCAAGATTGTAACTTGAGTCACATATCTTAAAAAGGCTTATAACACTCATCAGATGAAGAGTAAAATGTTTCTTACTCTTGTACATTTGAAATTGGTAAGTTGTGATGTCTTAGTAAGGATAAAGACCAACTAAGACCAATAGAGTGAAGTGTTATTCTTGATGAGAATCCGCACTAACTCTTGAATATTTGTTTGTCAAGAATGTATCATAACAAGAGAATCTTATATGTCAAGAGGTCAATGGGAGTCATAAAGATATTGACAAGTTTCAAGAACTAATCAAGAATAAAACTATTGTTAATCACTAGCACACAGCTTAAGGTTTGTAACCTATTGTGTTGACATATTCTTATTTATGTGCCATTATAGTTAAAGTTGAGTATGCATCTGAGTTCTCTGAGTTCTCAATTGTTTGCATAGGGTAAAGCACCTTGGCAAATGAAAGTTCATTGATTAGTAAGAGTGATCTGCTGAAAAACTTGGAATCAATGGTAGGCCCTTTTGCTGCCGAATGGCAAGAAATTAAGTTTGAACAATTTTAGTCCATATGAGTTCGGATTTGTCACTAACCTTGTCTTGTGATTATGGTTTTGACAAATTCACATGGATAAGAACTCATACACCATAAAATCTAAGTGCCATAAGGTTTCTCTCCAATTCATGAAAATAATTGTGAGGAAACGCTTTCACTAAGTAGATTTTAAGGAGATGGCATTTCTGACATTTGCATTCTCAAATTCGATTATGACTATGGCATCCCTCTTCCTAGTTCAAATTGCGAGAAATGGCAAAAAGGTCTAAACATTCAAAACTTATTATTATAAGTTACGAAATTGTTTAGACACACATGTGAGCTATCTAAGGAAAGGTGTATGACTTTGAGAAACCTAGATAGAGGCTTATCAAAGCATCTCGTATCAAAAATCTGAACTTTGGTAAGAATATAAATAAGTATTGATTTCTAAAAGTCCAGCTGATTTTGGATATATGTCAAAGCTACTGAGGGCATAAGTGTTATGCCATTAACATAATTATTATGCTGGTGAGAGCATAATTATTATGGTAAGTGTTGTAAGTTAGAAATGTTAATTATAGGAAAATTTGTTTTCAATTCACAAAGTTGCAATGTTTGAAAAGGTTGTTTTGCTATAATCAAGAGAGAGAAACTTAACTTCATTTTTCAAATCTAAAAGGCTAGATTGTGAGATTTTAATCAAATTTAGTAAAATACATATATGAATGTTATGTTGAAGAGATTCGACATAAGGATTCTATATATGGAAATGTTAATTGCATTCTCAAAATTCGATTGTGATTACGACATCCCTCTTCATAGTTCGAATTCTGAGAATATGGCAAGTAGAAATATTATAGCAAAAGACTGGTCAAGTATCATGTCTTTATGTAAGACATTATGAATTGTGTCTTATATGCTTCGGGTATAGGATCGATTGCATATGCTATAATATTCATATTTTCTAATTTTCCAAATGCATAGAGCATTAAGAGGGAAAAATTACTACAACCAGATATGACTAAAATGGTTAAACAACTGTCAAGGACAATCTAAGGTTCGCTAAGGATTGGTTGCTTATGAATAGTTGTAAGTATAGTAATGAATGGACCATGTTGAATATTAAGAAAGTTAGAAAGTTTTATGCAAGAAGGATGTTCAAAAGAATGTACTTTGAATTTGAGACTTCACATCCTTGGAATTGTCTTGTAACAATTTCCAGTGGAAAATTTGTAATATAATTTGTCAAGTCTCTGGGACTTTTTGTACCTAGACATTACAAAACGAATCTTTGCATAATAGTTTAGAACTAACACATTCTAATAGTGGTAAGAATTTGGCATTCATATGCTTAAAGATTTGGAATTGTGAAATAAGTTTAATTGGAAATGTTATCAAATTGATTTATTTCACAAAGTAAAGACCATAGGTAAACATAGTGTGCATGCCTGGAGCATGGGATAGCTATTGTTTTAATTCAAGGATTAGGTTGATTTTTTGAAAAATTATATAATGAATAATGAGTAATGAATATAGTGATTAAATAAAACATGTTTTATTTACGCTCACAAGTTTTGGGGCCATATAGGATTAGTATTATTCTTGTGTTTCACTTTGCATGTTTTGACTTCCAGAATTATAGGATTTATTCAAACTAGCCACACTCGATCATACTTTGGAAGTAGGTATGAAAGAAGACTGGCATGAGTTGGCTTGTATGATTGTCTAAGGAGTTAGGCAGAGCAATGTGTTTGCTACACCATTCATGAGTACTTTTGAAATAAGATTTGAGTATTGGATTCAACCTACGCTCACATGAATCACTTCATGGAATTTATCACGAGTGTTCATGAGACGATAATATCATATAAATCTTCAAACCTAGATATATGAGTTATTGACTATGACTTGGTTGTACATTGGTAGTACGAAAACGTATCGTTACTCGATGTTATAAAACGTATTGTTGTGTATGATTTAATGAATAGTTAGTACATGCATAGGAGTCGAAGTTTATATGTTTCCTTTTATCCTAAGAGGATTAAAAGCGATATATTGGGCCCGTCGATGATTCTATTTTGACTTATGTGTCGGGCCCGGTCAGAACTAAATTGATGTGTTCAGCTATGTTCTATGTCAGACGAATCTATAATCGGGAAACAAACTGCTATACAATAAGTATGACATTGGTGCATGTATTAGTCCGGCTGATATCTTGAGAACAAAGAATTATATGATCCCTTATCTGAAGGGCGAGTGACTGACTAGGTCAGAGTTCGACAACGGCTTTTGAAAGCTTACGATCGCTAAGTCAGATCCTGAAGTACATGAGTAGTAATAGTTACTAGACTTATCCAAGTGGAAGACTATTGGATTTAGTGTCTAATCCCATAACTATAACCGGTATGTACTTGACCTGATTGTAGCATGGTCCTTTTGGGTTGACTTCACCAGTGTAATTTCATATGATGATTTTTAAGAATAAGGTTATTTATGATTAATATATTATATGTATAATATATTAATATGGTTATTTAATTTGTGTTGTCCACAAATTAATCTGGGATTAATTTTATGGTAAAAAGAGACTAATTAAATAAGGAGGGATTGATTATGTAAACCAATCATTCTTATAGTTTGGACTAATGATCCATGATTATGGGCTAAACTAATCCATGGATAGTCTATGGAGGTTAAACCTATCGAGCATGATAATGTGGAAAGTCATGTGTCTTTCGAGTTTACAAAGTTTAACCCTAGCATGTCCAACACTATAAATAGAACCCTACATAGACGAAAATCGGTTGCCTCTTCTCTTTTAGATAAATAGAGTATTCTCTTAATCCATCCTCTTGCATATGGTGTTTGTGAACCATTAGAGGCATCACACTTGAGGTGCTAAAGTTTTCAAAGGTCAAGAACTACAAGTCCTTCTAAGAGGTAAGTCATCTAACTAGTTGTATTGTTCATTTGACAATATGTATGCTAGTTAGGACAATGCTTTGGAAAAATGATAATGCATGTATAACTAAAGAAAACATAGATCCAAAGTATTTAGGGTTATATGTGCACTTAGGAAGTGTTATAGTGCTCAAAACCTAACAAACCTCACCTAGAAAACCTTACTCAAACATGTGTTGAAGTCCTTTCAAATTATAACAAAGCTTTAGATGAAAAGAACATAATGAGGAAAGAGATGTACCAATTAAGTGTAACACTAGAAGACAAGAAACTTAAGGTCATTATGTTAGAGAGATATTTGTTTTTAGAAAAATATGATAGGTTTCTTAGTAAAACTCGGTTAGATATTGCTTTTAGTCGACGGGATCTAGCCCATACTGAAAATTACACTTAAATCAATTAATAGAATAGTTTTTAATGAAAGTAAATCAATTGAAACATTGTGAATAATGGATCTATGGATAACATCTATAACCGGGGTTTGTCAAATGGTTCCCCTACTGGAGAGAAATATGCACCAAGGTTTGATGTCGATCATCCGTATGCCCCACCTGATAAGCCATTTCTCTTTTCATTAAATAACAAGATTTACCATGAACATATTTATTGTCATTCTGGAAAACTTCATGACCTAAGAAATAATTGTGTGATAGAAGAGATTCTCCCTGAAACATCGGGAATCTCTAAAAATTTTCATTTAATACATGTCATTGAACAGCTTGGCTTGGCTCAGGATCTGAAGTGGGCGAGGAAATCATTTTAGAAGGACCAGACATGTACCCAAAGTCTAATGTTCACAAGGAGATTATTTTAGAAGGACCTTATCTATCTACAAAAACAAATGTCTCCGAAGATATTACTATTGTATCCCCTTTGATATATTTCATTCTTCACCTTTAAAAAAAAGTCTCCTAAAAGACTTGTATTAGGTCAACCACAAAAGTTCAAGATCTTCCATATGGAGTAAGAATGAACATATTTGAAATTGGACAATGTTCTTGATGTTTCGACGTCTCGTCACTCAAACCTATACCGAAGTCCAAACTTTACAAAATAAAACAACCTAAATTGAAAAAATTTGACATTCTATTATCAAAGGATGAGGCAAAGCAAGACTTTAAAGTTGAAAATAAATATTGCATATAGAAAAGGCATGCTGAGTCAAATCCACAAGGTTATAGAAAACAAAATTTCAAAATTCTCAAAGAGAAAGTTTTTACCAAACTCTATGCTAGAAAAATATTTTAAAAAAGATTCTACGCAAAATACTTTTCTCCAAACTAATTCCTTTCAGAAACTCAAAAAGGAAAAAAAAGGCTCAAAAGTCCTAACAGATCACCAAATCCTTTAAAGCATCATAGTCCCAAAACTATGAAGAATAACAACATGACCGTGGTTACTCTTCTGAACAATACCTTTGACAAAAAAACTCAACACCATCATGATTGATAACACCACAGTCGTTAATTATATGGAGAAGACAAATGAAAGTCTCAAATAAAGAAAACTCTTGAGAAACATGTTGAGTTTTTCCAAATCCAAACATAGGCAAAGCATTTGGATAAATGAAAAGAAATTGACCTTTAGTTCTTATCCACCAATCAAGAAAGTTGCTCCTGGGTCTAAGTCCACCAAGGTAGACCTTGTTTCAAAACAGATATAGAAACAAAAAGATGTGAATAACACCTCATCTTCAAAATTTAGGAAACTATACATGATAACAACACCAAAATATCCATATTCTTTTCATAAATTTGTTAAGGAATTACTGTATGTGTAACATCTGGATTTCCAGGTATTATATTTTATCATTTATTTTTGGAGTTAAGAGAGGTACTCGATGAGTTGACTCCTGGACTCGTCGAGTAGGATCACGATTCGCTGACTGATAAATGAAGGGACTCGACGAGTCGGTAAGGGTGGACTCGACGAGTCCCTGCTGACGATTGAAACCCTAAATCCCCGAACATGTGCCCTATTTAAAGGACCTTATAGCCCTCATTTGCGGCTACCAGTCCAGAGAGAGATACCCAATTGGTCTTGAGCAAGTTGTGTGAGAGATTGAGACTCTCTGTCACACCGCCGAACCAGATAGCGGAAACGTCCCGGGGCTTGTACGTGACTTCATCTTGAAATATCATTATAGTGAATATAATTGAAACATAACATCATCATCACACATGTAATATTACAACATTCATTGTTTACATCGAGTATTGTATTTGATTATTACATGCCAAAATAGTAAGAGTATGATGAAACAAAATATAACACAATATCCATTAGTTTGTTTCGTTCATCCTGCTTCAACGGTTTCCTAAGAATAGAAGTTATTCTGAAAACGGTCAACATATATAATGTTGATGAGTTCATAAGCATGTTTGTGAAAATGATTTGTGTAACTTTGAAACCACTATAAAATCCGATATTTTCTGCAAACTGTTTAGTATGTTTTTATCAGATCTTGTATTAATGCATGTATGTTTTTATTTATTTGACTAAAATGGTAAAGAGAATGTAGAGAACACGTAAAGAGAATGTTCCCAGAAAACCCGATGTTGTCTATAAAAGAGAAAGCTGCCATACCAACCCCCGAGGTTGAGTACCAGTACGAGAATGTTTCCGAGTAATCCTAAAGAAACGAGAAGGGTCTTCTGTAAACTTCATAACGTTAATTCCTCCAAGTGAGCCATCATAACCATACAAAATAATGACAATTTCACCAGTCTTGGCATTGTTGGACGCCGACATTGATTTTTGATTTTTGATTATAAGTTTTTCATCAGCCTAGACTGAGTTAGTCTAACTGTAGCGAATAGCTCAGGTGTGGGGGCTCATCCCCGTATAGATCTATACACAAATCCCCATTATCCCTCCAAGAGACTTTGGTTATAACTACAGGCTATGATCATATACTTAATAGGTGCCAATCGACAAAAGTCACTAGATCCTTAATCAAATTTACACGACGAAAGGTATAATCTCATTCCAGGCCCAATGAGCCATGTAAGTGAACCACTAAGGCATCGCTAAGCATGTAAATCATTTAAAGGCCCAAATTGGAATGAAATTATACAACATGGGCCCGAAATATATATATGGAAGGACAACTAAGGCCATTTCACATGTAAGGTATTTAAAAACCCAAATAGCAAACAAGTAGTATACAAGGTCCGTCGCACATGTTAATGGGTCATTGAGGCCCAATAAACATATAAATAGTATACATGACCTATCCCACATAAAAATGGGCCACTAAGGCCCAATAACCTAGAAAAATGATCAAATTAATCTGTTTGTTAGTTATCATTGGTATTGGTTCAAGTATTCACTAAAATAGCACAAAAGCGCACTTTTTGTAAAAATGACGTTCTTGGCCCAATAAGCCAAAAATTTACAATTAAGGCCCAATTTTTGTAAGAAATACACTTTAGTCTCCATTTTGTTCAAAACTTGTGTTGGTGACTAGTTTGTGGTAAAAATAACACTTTAAAACCCATTTTTTGTCAAAAATATAATTCTTGGCTTGATTTTTGTGAAAATACACATTTTCTGGGTTTTGAGCTTTTCCGACCTAGTTGTTGTAAAATTTGTAGCAAAATCATCGTAAGTTGAAATTTGGATCCGTAAATTCTGGAAGTTTGGAAATTTTGTCTACTTTGTTCAAAAATTTTCTCATAATTTTTATTGGCTTCAAACTAATGTGAAATTACTCACCTTCACAGGTTGGTCCGAAATTATTTCAAATATGATAGACGGTTTTGTAAAATTCTCCAAAAATTGTAGAAAAATCGTATGAAAACGTGAGGGTGGTCATTTTAAAGGTATAAATCTGAACTTTATCCATGTAAAACAATTTTGAAAAATACTTCCATTAATAGGGTTAAAACATTTCGAGATTGGGATAAAACTTTCCTATCAAAAGCTGATTCTTGAGTATAAGGTATAGATCTTTGAGCACAACACTCATTTTTGCTATTTCAAGTGTATAATTACAAGATCTACAAGTTTATATGTAATATATGTGATAAAACATACTTTTCTTGTCACACCCCCAAACCAGAACGGCGGAAACATTCGGGGGCGGACGACGTCATATTCAGCATCATAACAGTTCATAGAAAGGAAAGTACACACCACCATACATATATAAAGGTTTTAAAAATGTTTACATCATTGTATTAATTACATACTCAAAAGATAAATGCATAAACATCTTTCAAAAGAAATAATTAACGCCAACGCGTTAATCCCCAAAAGTTGAGTTCCAAACCTGCTTAACGGTTCCCTGAGAATACAAGTTATTTCAAAGTAAAAGTGTCAACAATTAAGTTGGTGAGTTCATAAGTGATTTAGAAACATTGAATGCCATTCCAAAAATGAGTGTATCTTTTCCAGGAAAATCCCTTATTTTCTAATAAAAGTATGAAATGCATGAGAGTATTTGTGTTGAGAATTTGTAGCTAGTTGAACCAAGAAAATCCCTTATTTTCCTAATAGTTGTTTGGTTTGTATACAGGAAAATCCCTTATTTTCCTAAAGTAATAGTTTGTTTAATGTCCAAGACAAAAAGAGTTGAAAGCAATCCACATGTTTTAGGCTATTTTGAACATAGATTTATATAATAAACCCATCAGAAGATTTCAGTTTGTTAGATAAAGAATAGTTTTTAATAGCTACTCGTTCATCAATCAGAAGTACTATAATAATTGTATATCCGATGAGTTTTATAACCATACTAAACATAATATGCCTGTAGCGACGTTCTTCAGGCGTCGTACCGTTATGACAAACTGTCACCCCAAAGGAAGGACTGTAGCTTAACAGTCAGGGCGCGGGATCATGACTTCCCATATAGATCTATACACATTTGACACGTTCTCTGAACGGGAGACTCTGGTTATAGACAGGACTTGTAGCGATACCTTCTAAAAAAAGGCAGTAGTTGAAGATGTACGTATCTCATGGATTCTCAACTAAGTCTGTATTATAGTAATAGTTTTGTGTGCAAAGTTTATCCTTTTTCACAATGTTTGACAAAGCATAAATCATAAGTTTTTAGAATGTATAAAACGGTTTAGAAACGAAGGATACTTTGGAATTACTAAATACTTTGTATGAATCTAATGCATGTGAAGTATGACAAGAGTTTTCACATAGCAGTACTAAATCACAAGTGATTCATTTGATAAATTAAGCAAGTGAAATATTTTGAAATACACGATAATAACCGTATGTTTACTTGAATTCCTCCCTAAAAGAGTATAAAAGTATTTAAAATATATTTAAAGTGTGTTTGAAGGGGTATGAACTCACTTGGAAGTTTGAAGATAGCGAGATGGAAAACCGGGCAGAGTTTCGTCTCGGGAAGCGGATCTTTCTCAGGATTCTCGGGAATCTCGGGAGTAAAATCGACTCTCGGGACCTGAGTAAAAATGACCAGGGCTTCGGGTTCGAACGGGCACGGAAAACGAGGCAAACGCAAGGGAAATGAGAAGAAATGAGCAAGTTTTTCGGAAACCCTCGCACCCTTTTTATAGGGGCTGAGAGGCCTCGGTACGCGGGGCGTACGGGCGTACGTAGCACGTACCCGTGCGTCACGCATGAGCGAGTCCTTGACTACCCCGGAGCTCGGATAGGACGGGTCGGTAGGTTCGTAGAGGGGCGACGTGGACGGTCCGAGGCCAAGGCCCTCGGGTACGCGGGGCGTACGGGGTTACGCGGCGCGTACCTCGGATGAGGACACGGACTCCTCTTCGGATATTACTAGCATTTTTTATTTAAATTTAATTATAATTTATTTAATAAACTTCAAAAATTCATATCTTCCTCATACGAACTCCGTTTTCGATGGTCTTTATATCCACGCGTAGGTGAGACTAAGATCTACAACTTTCGTTTAGACTCCGTTGGCAAATTATGAAATTATTTTTATTATTTATTTATTAAAATGACGTGATTAAGGAATTTCTTTAAAAATTCATAACTTCTTTATATGACGTCGGTTTTTGCCAGACTTTTTACCGCTGAAATACCATTGTCGAGACCTTCAATTCTCGTTTAGGTCATTCCGGCCAAAAGTCGCTCGATTTCCGATTCGAGTTTTTAGCTGACTGCTTCTAAGCCGAACTTGGAAAAATCTTAATTTCAATAAACGAAGCCGGATTTGGGCATCCGTTTTGACGTACGATCCCGGTTTACTGATATTAAACATAGTAGGAATTTAAATAGATACTTTTTGGGCATTTTATTATCAAAGTTAATTTTATAAACTCCAAGGTGGTTACAATACTTGACTTTTTAGGTCATTACAAAGAGTTGAAATATCGGGTTGTTACATCATCCCCCCGTTAGAGGGAATTTCGTCCCGAAATTTTAATACAAAAGAGAGGTCTTAGGGGCTGGGGAAGAGATGCGGATACTTTTGTTGCATTTGGTCTTCCCGTTCCCATGTGAACTCGGGTCCTCTCTTAGCATTCCATCGAACCTTAACTATTGGAATGCGACTCTGTTTAGTTCGTTTAACTTCTCTATCCATGATCTCGACGGGTTCTTCCACAAAGTTAAGATTTTCATTTAGTTCGATTTCATCGAGTGGAATTACAAGTGTTTCATCGGACAAACACTTTTTCAGGTTCGATACGTGGAATACTGGATGGACTTTGTTAAGCTCGATTGGAAGTCGGCGCTTGTAGGCCACTGGACCAATTCTTGAAATGATTTCGAAGGGTCCAATGTACCTAGGATTTAGCTTTCCATGCTTTCCAAAACGTATCATGCCCTTCCAGGGTGAGATCTTTAGTAGTACACGGTCGCCAATATGGAATTCCAAGGGCTTATGTCTTTTGTCGGCATAGCTCTTTTTCCTATCTCTTGAGGACTTCAGTCGTTCTCGTATTTGCACGATCTTTTCAGTCGTTTCTCTGATGATCTTCGGACCAGTGAGGGCGCTATTAGGGACTAGCCCCTTTGCTAATTGCGTGTCGCCCACTTCCGTCCAGCACAGGGGTGATCTGCACTTACGGCCGTAGAGGGCTTCAAATGGAGCAGTCTTGATACTAGTATGATAACTATTGTTATAAGAGAACTCGACCAAAGGTAAGTGGACATCCCATGCCTTACCAAAGTCGATTACACATGCTCGCAACATGTCTTCCAAGGTTTGGATCGTCCTCTCACTCTGTCCGTCAGTTTGTGGGTGGTATGCCATACTCATATCCAACCTTGTTCCCATGGATTTTTGCAGTGATTGCCAGAATCGGGAAGTGAATCTGCTATCTCTATCTGAGTTGATCGACATCGGTACGCCATGAAGTCGTACGATCTCCCGGATGTAGGTTCTTGATAGTTTTTCCATCCTATCAGTTTCCTTGATCGGTAAGAAATGGGCTGACTTGGTTAATCTGTCGATGATTACCCAAATAGTATCTTGGCCACTCTGAGTTTTTGGCAGTTTGGTTATGAAGTCCATGGAAATCTGCTCCCATTTCCACTCAGGTATTTCAGGTTGTTGGAGTAGGCCTGAAGGTTTCTGGTGTTCTATTTTTATTTTGGCGTAAGTCAAACACTTGCTCACATAAGTAGCAATCTCAACTTTCATGTTTGGCCACCAGTAGAGTTGCTTGAGATCTAGATACATCTTGTCTGACCCTGGGTGTATGGAGTATGGAGTCCTATGTGCCTCGCTCATAATTACCTCTCTGAATCCACCAAACTTGGGTGTCCAGATCCGATTCATGAGGTAGCGTGCTCCGTCACTCTTGATTTATAAGTTCTTGTCCATTCCCCTAAGGGCCTCACCTGTCACGTTTTCGGGTTTCAAGGCCTCTATTTGAGCTTCCTTGACTTGCACTGACAGGTGCGAATGGATTGACATGGCTAATGACTTCACTCTTCGGCCAGAGTACTCCTTTCGACTAAGGGCATCGGCCACGACGTTCGCCTTTCCCGGATGATAGCGAATCTCACATTCGTAGTCGTTGAGCAATTCGACCCAACGTCGTTGTCTCATGTTTAACTCCTTCTGGTCGAAGATGTGTTGGAGGCTCTTGCGGTCTGTAAAGATAGTGCACTTGGTACCGTATAGGTAGTGCCTCCAGATTTTAAGAGCGAAGACCACCGCTCCAAGTTCTAAGTCATGAGTGGCGTAATTGACCTCATACGTTTTCAGTTGTCGTAAGGCATATGCAATAACCTTTCCCCTCTGCATCAGCACACAGCCCAGCCCTTGCTTCGAAGCGTCGCAATACACCACGAAATCTTCGGTCCCTTCCGGAAGAGAAAGGATAGGTGCACTGCAAAGGGCTTGTTTCAAGGTTTGAAATGCAGCATCTTGCTTTTCTCCCCAGTTGTAGGTCACGCCTTTCTGGGTTAAAGCGGTAAGAGGCTTTGTGATGCTGGAGAAATTCTGGATGAACCTTCGATAATAACCAACAAGACCTAGAAATTGGCAAATTTCTGTTGGTGTAGTTGGTGCAGACCAGTTTTCGATAGCCTTGATTTTTGAGGGGTCCACGTGGATTCCTTCCTTGCTGACCACGTGACCGAGGAAGTCCACCTTTCTAATCCAAAACTCACATTTTGAAAATTTTGCATAAAGTCTCTCAGTCCGTAACGTCTCTAAGACTTCTCTCAGGTGCTGACTATGTTCTTCTTTATTCTTTGAATAAATGTGTATGTCGTCTTTGAATACTATCACAAATTTATCCAAGAATGGACGACATACCCGATTCATTAGATCCATGAATACGGTCGGGGCATTGGTTAGACCGAATGGCATCACTACGAACTCGTAATGTCCGTATCTTGTCCGGAAGGCCGTCTTGGGAACATCACTCTCTATGACTCGCAGCTGGTGATATCCTGACCTCAGATCGATCTTGGAGAAGTAGTTGGCCCCTTGGAGTTGATCGAATAAGTCGTCAATTCGGGGTAGGGGGTATCGGTTCTTGATGGTAAGTTTGTTGAGTTCTCGGTAGTCGATGCACATCCTGAACGATCCATCCTTCTTCTTCACGAACAACACGGGTGCTCCCCATGGCGAGAAGCTCGGCCTGATGAATCCTTTTCCAAGTAGTTCATTCAGTTGGCTGGATAGCTCCTGCATCTCTGTCGAGGCTAATTGATAGGGTGCTTTGGCTACTGGGGTAGCTCTGGGAACCAGATCGATTCTGAACTCGACTTGTCTTGCGGGTGGTATTCCTGGGAGGTCCTCAGGAAAAATGTCGGGAAAATCGCATACGTCGGGCACATCCTTGACGCCCTGTACTTCGCGTTTCATATCTACAACATGTGCCAGAAACGCGTGACACTCCTTGCGTAGGCACTTCTGTGCTTGGATACTTGAGATGATACGAAGAGTGGTACTGGGTTTGTCGCCCAAGACAATGAAAGTTTCGCCGGTTGGCAGATTAAGGCGAACGGCCTTTTCGTAACATAAAATGTCCGCATGATGAGAACTCAGCCAATCCATGCCAATGCTGACATCGAAACTCTTAATCGAGACTGACATGAGATTGAATGGAAAGGGATTATCGTTTAGAGTTAGGGTGCAGTTTACATATATCTCCTTAGTGCCTTCGGTTTTCCCGTTGGCCATTTCTACTATGAACGGTTCACTTAATGATTGTGTTATTGGTTTTAGCATGCCTTTAAAGTCGTGACTCACAAAACTCCTTTCCGCTCCACTATCAAACAAAATGCATGCATACAAGTTATCGAGAAGAAACGTACCCGTAACAACAATAGGGTCCGCAATGGCTTCATCTTGCCCCGTTGCGAAAACTCGGCCCCTTCCGCCGGAATTCCTGTTGTTTGCCTTCGGGCAGTCCCTGCGGTAGTGCCCCGTGTCTCCGCACTCAAAGCAGGCGCGGCTTACTCCGGTATTAGCAGTGGGGCGGATTGTTGGGTTGGCTCTTTGTAGTAGCGGGCTGTATGAGCCTTCCTATTGCACCTGGTGCATTGAAGGTTACGGCAGAGACCGTGGTGGTGGAAGTTGCACTGGTTACATTTCAGAAGTTTTCCATTGTATGAACTTGTGGGAGCAGTGGTGGTAGGTACAGTAATAGCGTGGGTCGCTACCACTTGTTGTTTCTTGGGGTTCTCCTGTATGGTTTGCCCCCTTCTTTTGTTCCAAGTCCTTCCCTGGCCCTATGCCTCTTTAGATGGATTGGCGGTAGCTGCAATGGTACCCTGTTTTACTCCGTGATCGATAAGACGCTGAGCCAGGCGTTTAGCGCTGTTGTAGGTAATAGGGTTGGAAGCTAGGACATGCCCTTGAATCTGGGGTGACAACCCCCAAATGCATCTTTCGACCTCCTTTGATTCTAGGTTGACCATGGTAGGGCACAAAGCAGCAAGGTCGTTGAACCTAGCTGTGTAGGTGACTAGATCAGACCCAGTCATCTTCAGATTCCAAAGCTCTTGCTCAAGTTTCTGTATCTCGCCCCTTGGGCAGTATTCTTCCAGCAGTAGAACCTTCAGATCTTCCCAACACATGGCGTTGGCGACAGTAAGAGTCACAGAATTGGCATGGCTTTTCCACCAGGTGAGGGCTCGGTCAATGAAGGTGCAAGCAGCAAACTTGACTTTGCTTGTTTCTTGGCATGAGCAGATCTCGAAGACCGTTTCAGTCTTTTCGAACAATTGCATTAGTGTAATGACTCCCCCAATTCCATTAAAAGATCTTGGCTTAGCGTTAGAGAACTCCATGTAAGTACATTCTCTTACTTGACCACGACCAGTGCCATGATTGAAATGATTCATGCTGCTTCCTGCCCCTCCATTTCCGTTGGAGTTAATTTGCGAAAGGGCTGCAGTTATTGCTGCTGTGATAGCAGCCTAGACCATGGCTGGGTCATAAGTTGGCGGTGGAGGTGGTGACGTGCCCGGTCTGGGCCTTAGGTTTGGGTGAGGAGGCATCACGCTGCCAAAAAGAAAATGGAAGATTTATAAGTTCTGGTAGTTCAGAGTTGAATTATAATGATTTAACTCTCCTTAATCGTTTAAGCATTTGGTTTGGCCAACACAGGGCTTTGAGCTTGATTCACAAATATCGTTCGAATAGATGTACTGATGGATTGAACGGACTACACATAATTAAAACAAGAAAGAGATATGCCCTATATATATTAAACATATAGTTGTGTTACATCTGAGTCATAGGCAAAACTTTTTGACCTTTCTAAAGGTCTCCGATTACAGAAAATTTCAAAGAAAAATAATACTTTTATCCGAAGTCCTAATTTATAACAAAATTTGAGAATCGGGAAAGTACTACTTGCGGCTTGGTTTGCGCTTGGAACTTGACTCCGTGTCGGACTGCTTTGACTCCATGAGGCGCCTATCAAACGTGGCTTGTCGTTCCCTTATCTCTGCTATTGCTGCGATTGCTGCATTCATTTGTTCTTGGATGGCATTAGTGCGGTCTAGGCCATACCCTTGCAACTTGTCCAACTGGCGGATGTCGGAAGTGTGCACTTGCACTTCCACATTGACCTCGCAGATCCGGTTGGCTTGAACTCCGGATTGGTAGCACTGGTTGGCTAGTTTGCCAACCATCATGGGAAGTGCTCGGTCTGCAGATCCCCCGCCTCTGACATCATTGAAGTCTCGGCACATGCCGTAGGGAGGGCGTAAGCTTTGTTGTCGGCTCCAATGGTGGAGGTGACTTCCCCACACAGGAGTGGATCCTTGGAAGTTCCTCACATGGACAGGAGGTTGTGGGGCCGGTGGATTGATAACCTCTGGTTCTGAATATGTGCCAGAGTCATCTTCCTCATCCAAATCTATCGGCTCTTTGTCTTCTTTGGGATCTTCTTCGATCCATCCTCCATTACCTTGGTTGGGGAAGTAGGGGTCATTGGGGTGGTGGAATCCAGCCATTGAGTCTGTACGAGAATAGGGTTAAGAATTTACTATAAGCTAGAGTACATGAAATTTACCCTTAAATTTGACGACAACACAAAAACTCTCTTAGTATTATGTAATGTTGTGCTTTCGGTAAGTTTTAAAACTGTTGTCCACTACAGACACTCCTTGGCACATGTTAGTCGACTCTCGGACAAATATAGTTGATCAGGCTATATTCTTCCCAGTTCCGATTACATGTCTCAAGGCGTACCTGTAATGCACAACTTATTTATAATACTTCTAAAATTATTCGATATGAAACTGTTATTAGTATGAAATGAGTGCATGCCTACTTTAAAACTAATTAAATTTAATTTCAAAAGTATGACTCTTCTCAGAGTGTTTTTGCCCAGTTGAGTTTATAGTTGTATATCAAAAAGAAATGGTTTTGATATACTTAATTCCCTATTAACAAAGCTCTGATACCAATCTGTCACACCCCCAAACCAGAACGGCGGAAACGTTCGGGGGCGGAGGACGTCATATTCAGTATCATAACAGTTCATAGAAAGGAAAGTCCACACCACCATACATATATAAAGGTTTTAAAAATGTTTACATCATTGTATTCATTACATACTCAAAAGATAAATGCATAAACATCTTTCAAAAGAAATAATTAACGCCAGCGCGTTAATCCCCAAAAGTTGAGTTCCAAACCTGCTTAACGGTTCCCTGAGAATACAAGTTATTTCAAAGAAAAAGTGTCAACAATTAAGTTGGTGAGTTCATAAGTGATTTAGAAACATTGAATGCTATTCCAAAAATGAGTGTATATTTTCCAGGAAAATCCCTTATTTTCTAATAAAAGTATGAAATGCATGAGAGTATTTGTATTGAAAAATTGTAGCTAGTTGAACCAAGAAAGTCCCTTATTTTCCTAATAGTTGTTTGGTTTGTATACAAGAAAATCCATTATTTTCCTAAAGTAATAGTTTGTTTAATGTCCAAGACAAAAAGAGTTGAAAGCAATCCACATGTTTTAAGCTATTTTGAACATAGATTTATATAATAAACCCATCAGAAGATTTCAGTTTGTTAGATAAAGAATAGTTTTTAATAGCTACTCGTTCATCAATCAGAAGTACTATAATAATTGTATATCCGATGAGTTTTATAACCATACTAAACATAATATGCCTGTAGCGACGTTCTTCAGGCGTCGTAGCGTTATGACAAACTGTCACCCTAAAGGAAGGACTGTAGCTTAACAGTCAGGGCGCGGGATCATGACTTCCCGTATAGATCTATACACATTTGACATGTTCTCCGAACGGGAGACTCTGGTTATAGACAGGACTTGTAGCGATACCTTCTAAAAAAGGCAGTAGTTGAAGATGTACGTATCTCATGGATTCTCAACTAAGTCTGTATTATAGTAATAGTTTTGTGTGCAAAGTTTATCCTTTTTCACAATGTTTGACAAAGCATAAATCATAAGTTTTTAGAATGTATAAAATGGTATAGAAATGAAGGATACTTTGGAATTACTAAATACTTTGTATGAATCTAGTGCATGTGAAGTATGACAAGAGTTTTCACATAGCAGTACTAAATCACAAGTAATTCATTTGATAAAAATAAGCAAGTGAAATATTATGAAATACATGATAATAACTGTATGTTTACTTGTATTCCCCCCCTAAAATCGTATAAAAGCATTTAAAATATATTTAAAGTGTGTTTGAAGGGGTATGAACTCACTTGGAAGTTTGAAGATAGCGAGATGGAAAACCGGGCAGAGTTTCGTCTCGGGAAGCGGATCTTTCTCGGGATTCTCGGGAATCTCAGGAGTAAAATCGACTCTCGAGACTTGAGTAAAAATTACCAGGGCTTCGGGTTTGAACAGGCACGAAAAACGAGGCAAAACGCAAGGGAAATGAGAAGGAATGAGCAAGTTTTTCGGAAACCCTCGCACCTCTTTTATAGGGGCTGAGAGGCCTCGGTACGCGGGGCGTACGGGCGTACGCAGCACGTACCTGTGCGTCACGCATGAGCGAGTCCTCGACTGCCTCGGAGCTCGGATGGGAGGGATCGGTAGGTTCGTAGAGGGGCGACGTGGACGGTCCGAGGCCAAGGCCCTTGAGTACGTGGGGCGTATGGGGTTACGCGGCACGTACCTCGGATGAGGACGCTGACTCCTCTTCGGATATTATTAGCATTTTTTATTTAAATTTATTTAGAATTTATTTAATAAACTTAAAAAATTCATATCTTCCTCATATGAACTCCGTTTTCGATGGTCTTTATATCCACGTGTAGGTCAGACTATGATCTACAACTTTCGTTTAGACTCCGTTGGCAAATTATGAAATTATTATGATTATTTATTTATTAAAATGACGTGATTAAGGAATTTCTTTAAAAATTCATAACTTCTTTATCTGACGTCGGTTTTTGCCAGACTTTTTACCGCTAAAATACCATTGTCGAGACCTTCGATTCTCATTTAGGTCATTCTGGCCAAAAGTCGCTCGATTTCCGATTCTAGTTTTTAGCTGGCTGGTGCTAAGCCGAACTTGGAAAAATCTTAATTTCAATAAACGAAGCGGGATTTGGGCATCCGTTTTACGTACGATCCTGGTTTATTGATATTAAACATAGTAGGAATTTAAATAGATACTTTTTGGGCATTTTATTATCAAAGTTAATTTTATAAACTCCAAGGTGGTTCCAATACTTGACTTTTTAGGTCATTACAAAGAGTTGAAATATCGGGTTGTTACATTTCTCAAGCTTCTTATGAAGATCCAAGTGATAAACTTGAAGTTCTTAACATATTTTTAGATTAATGAAGTAATCAACACATGATTACCAAATAATTCATGGAGAACTCACATAGTCATGCATATACACATAGATCTACAAAAATAAACTTTTATTCTCCCCCAAAAACAAGTACAAATCAAAAACAAGGTGTATGAACTCACCTTGGGGTGTTGGATTTGGTTTTTGGTGAAGAGATGAGTAGATCTCGGCCCTAGCAAACTCCTCGAGGATGTTTTCGAACTTAAAGGGTTATAGAGATCATGATCCACGAAAATTTGGTGTAAGAGGAGATTTTTGAAGAGATCAATAAGTGAAATCATAGATCTAAGTGAAAGACTTACCAAAGATGGTGATCTTGAAGAAGAATCTCTTGAACACACCCACAAATCTTCGAAAATTTGAAGGGATGAATGAGGGAACTTTCTTGTGCTAGAGAGGGAGATTTGAGAGAGTTCTTGTGCTATTTGAAGTGAAAAAAAGGGTGAAATGGGAGGGTTGGGCCGAATTAATATAGGATATGGGAGATAAGGGTGGTGCATGGAAACATGAGAAGTCCTAATTACATGTTGGACATTTTGCCTTGTTAACCTTTAAACAAAAATGATGTGTCATTGTTTGGTTAAATTAGCATTTTCTCTTTTTCTTGGCCAATAATTGGGCTATGAAAAAGGGATTGAAGAAATTTGGGCCTTCTCTTTAGTTGTTCGAATCTATGAAGCCCAATTAGAAGGGTATACGACTCATTAGGGCAATTGGGATCATTTATGGCCCAAAAAGGCCTACTAGAGATAAAATGAATTATTTTAGGCCCACATGGCCCAAAATACTCTAATTTCATGATTGTGGTTCCAATTAGAGTCCAAATAGGGTTCCTAGGCCCAAGATGATGAAGTTGGAGATTTATTGGTCCATTAGGCCCAATAAGAGAATCCAAGTCCAAAATGAATTTGAGTAGGGATTTCTAGGGTTTCCAACCCTTAGTTGAACATATGAGATGTATTTGAATGAGAATAGGGTACAATATTTACTTAGAGTATAGGCTTTTACAATGGATGACGTTTACATGGGAAAAGAGTTTCCTAGCAAAATGCCTATTGTGACACTCTCTGATCATTTTTGGTGTGATTTTCCAAAGGAGAAAGTGTTTCCAGAAAGGGGAGGTCAAGAAGATTGCATTTCAATGGGTTTTTAGCTTGGATCTTTAGTTTTGAGGTAGCTTTTCGATCCTATTTTTTGTTTTGATTAAGGACATTGAATCTAGGGTTTTCTATACCCTTTTATGGCTTGTTTAGTTGAGTATAGGTCCAGAGAGCCTGAACCATTCTGCTTTATGTGCTTCCATGGTGGAAATGGGCATTGGTTTCCATGTTAAAAGGCGTTTCACCAAAATAAGCCTTCGGTGCAATGCATGTGTAGCAAGATTTGACCTTTACATGTTAATGGTCATGGGGAAGTCAGATATATAGATTAGAGAATTAGATCTGACCTCAGGAGGTCAGATGAGTGTTGTTATCGGAGCAACTCGCCAAGTTCATAAGTGGACTCGACGAGTCGAGTCGGGGTTGCCCCGCGATTCGTTGCTGAGTAACCCGGCGAGTAGAGGGAGAACTGGTCATGCCAAGTGAGGCTTAGAAGTATTCAGAGGACTAGTGCAGACACGCCGAGTCGGCCGAGTGCACTCGACGAGTCTGGTCAACGTTTAAGCATAGACTTCGTTGACTTTTAGGGATTAGTCAATGCTTGGACTTTTGAGCCATTATAGAGGTAGAATGGTCTTTTACCCTTCTTAGAGAACTTATAGGGAATTAGTCTAGCCTTTGAAAGTCATATTGATTAGATTAATTATTTATGTGACTAGGCAAAGACTAGTTCAGTATTTATGAGTTCGAGATTCTTCGAGATTTCCCGAGGTGAGTCTTCTCACTATACTTTACCCTGAGTGGTAACCAGAGTTATGTGATTGTGTATCTTTTATGCTATGTATGTGATATGTTGCACTGCATTATTACTATGTGATTATGTTGTGTGTGTGCCAGAGTTTACAGAGTTAGGACCGGAAGGTCCATAGAGTTAGGACCCGAGGGTCCACAGAGTAAGGGCCAGAGGGCCAACAGAGTTATAGCCTCGAGTGGCTAATATGTGTTGCATGTGGTATTTTGGGGAACTCAATAAGCATTTATGCTTATAGTGTTTTGTGTTCTGTGTTTCAGTACCAGTGAGGATCGCGGGAAGGCGCCCGCATGATCAGTACGCACATATGAGGAGATTTTATACATTACGATCTTGGGCTGTAGTTATGAATTGATATGTGAACATGAGATTTTATAATATTAATGAATAAAAATATGTTTTAAAAATATGAAAAATATTTTTGAAATTTACGGTGTTACAAGTTGGTATCAGAGCCTTGGTTTGAGGGATTCGGATGCACATCTGAGTGCATTTGAACTCAAACTGAGGATTTGAGGAAAATTTTGAAATAAAACATAATTTTTCTAAAAGAGTAAAAGGGATTCGAAAAGAGCAGAGCAGAGCCGTGTGTACGATCAGTCTACGCCCGAACGGTGATTTCCTAAAATACCCTTATATTATACGTCATGAGATAAGTGATAATATGTTATGCATGCTAGAGTAGGCTAGGTATTCTCATTAGGACTAGATTGGCCTGATTTGTGATGCCTTAGCCTAGGGGTGTTGCTGCTAGGAGATGCTTGAGAGTAATTAGATAGCAGCAAGGAGCTTATGAGAGATCTACTAGAGAGTAGATTATGCATAGTAAGAGTAGAGTACTTGGGATTTAGGGTCCTAGGAGGAGGACTTGTGGTGAATACTGATGCGGAGTGGATGGTAGTATTGCGCCCGTACTATTGAAGATACTGGAGCTGTGCGTATCCCAAGTAAGAATCCTTGGCTTACCAATGAACGAGTATGGTTGAGTTATCGAGTGCGAGTATGCTCGAGCGAATCTCTGATATTTCTTATGCTGTATTTAAGAGACATCATGGTTATGACACGCCACAGACCAGAGACCAACGGGGTGAATGATGAGGAACTCCGCCAGATGATCCTTGAGGAGGTGGCTGCGGCTATCTACGCAGACATTCCAGAGATGCTCGGGTCTATTAAGACCACCTTGATCGAGACTTTTGATCAGAGATATGCATCGGTTACTGAGGCTGCAGCCGCTGCAGCTACCGCAGATGTTGCTGCTGCCAGACCTCAGGGTGGTGATTCATTGCTGTTCTGGGAGTCCAACAACACAAAGCCACCAGATTTTGATGGGACACAGGATCCGATTGTTGTGATGAGATGGGTTTCTGATATTGAGCAATGCTTCTATACGTGTTCATGTCCGGAGCATCTAAGAGTTTGGTTCGCGCTAAACCAGCTTTTCTCGGGAGCGAAGGACTGGTGGAAGTTTGTTACAGCACACTATTTGCCTGCTGAACTTGCTTTGGTGACCTGGGAGAGGTGTACCGCCATGTTCCGTGATGATTACGTTCCCCTGGTGGAGAGGGAGCGTTTGGCACAGGAGTTTCTGACCCTCAAGCAGGGTACTGAGTCTGTTACTGTGATCACCAGGATATTCCATGAGAGGGCGATGTTCTACCCTGAGCACGTTTCTATCGAGCAGGCACGGATGAATCCGTAACTGAGTATTTTGAGGAGGGACATACGAGAGTTCACGAAGAACTCGTCGTATCGGGCATTTGCTGAGCTTCAAGCAAATGCTCAGAAGAGAGAGATAGAGCTGGAGACTCAGGATAGAGAGGAGGCGGAGTCTCAGGGGAGGGATCGGTGACCGGCTCAGTCCCAGCCGGCAGCCAAGCGGGCCAAGCCCGCCGATTCAAGATCAAGGAACCAGAAGGGCCGCACTTGCGGCAAGTGCGGTAAGGCTCATCAGGGGGTTTGCAGAGCAGGGTCTTCCTCCAAGTGTGGCAAGGAGGAGCATATGGACAAGGATTGCCCCAAGGGGTTCTCAGTTTGTTTCCACTGCAACCAGACCGGACACTGGAAGGCAGAGTGTTCACAGCAGCGGGGGTCGGCACAGGGAGCATATCAGGGATATGCCCCTGTTGTTGTAAGAGATACCGAGAGTCATCCGGTGAAGACCGAAGCACCAAATGCACGAGGGAGAGCCTTCCAATTTACCGTGGAGGAGGTTCGCGCAACGCCCGACGTCGTGGCTGGTATGTATTCTTTCATGTATTTATTTACGATGTTGAGATATTGTGCTTATTTTATGATCTACGTAGGTACTTTTCTTGTGAATTCTGTACCTGTCTTGGTGTTATTTGACTCGGGTGCGAGTCGATCTTTTGTGTCATTAGCCTTTAGTCAGCACATCAGTATCTGTCGAGTGGCGTTGAGTCGACCTCTACGAGTTTCCAGAGCTGACGAACGAGCGGTGTATGCCACCGATGTGATTCAAGGATGTGTACTCAAAATCTTCGGCGTTGAGTTTCCGATTGACTTGGTTCCGATTGTGATGGGTGACGTCTGTGTCATCGTTGGCACGGACTGGTTAAGCAGATTTGGAGCGGTTATCGATTGCGAGTGATAGCTGGTGACCATACGAGACCCTAGAGGGGGAGTTCTTACAGTGTACAGCGAGGGTACCCGTTCGGGATCAGCGTTCTGTTTAGCGGCGAGAGTGAGGCAGAGTCTACAACAGGGATGTAGTTGGTTTGTGGCTTATGTGATGGATGCGAGGGTTGGTGCGGAGAGACCAAAATCGATTGATGAGGTTACGATATTACGCGAGTTCTTGGATGTTTTCCCCGAGGAGTTGTTGGGTGTGCCTCCTGAGAGACAGGTAGAGTTCCGTATCGATTTGGTTCCAGGGGCAGCGCCTATCACCAAGGCGCCCTATCGCCTTGCGCCTCCAGATATGCGGGAGTTATCCTCGCAGCTTCAGGAGGTACTGGGAAAGGCATTTATTTGGCCGAGTAGCTCGTCGTGGAGAGCACCGATCCTTTTTGTCAAGATAAAGGATGGTTCACTCTGGATATGCATTCATTACCGGGAGTTGAACAAGTTGACGGTCAAGAACCGTTACCCTTTGCCGAGGATTGATGAGTTGTTCGATCAGTTACAGGGAGCGTCTTGGTTTCCCAAGATTGATCTAAGATCCAGATATCATCAGATGAGAGTGTGCGAGGAGGATATCCAGAAGACAACATTCAGGAATCGATACGGGTATTACGAGTTTGTGGTGATGCCTTTCGGGCTCACCAATGCACTGGTGGCGTTCATGGATCTCATGAACAAAGTGTGCAGGCCAATGCTGGATCGTTCAGTGATCGCGTTCATTGATTATATATTGGTGTATTCGAGGTCCAGAGAGCATCATGAGGAGCATTTGAGGGAGATCCTCGGAGTTCTGAGATCGGAGAGGCATTACGCCAAATTCTCCAAGTGCGATTTCTAGTTACGAGAAGTCCAGTTTCTGGGGCATCTAGTTAACCAGAATGGGATTCTGGTCGATCCGGCCAAGATTGATTCAGTGATGAGTAGGGAAGTGCCGAGATCTCCCACCAAGATCAGGAGTTTTCTGGGGTTGGCCGGCTATTATTGGAGATTTATTAAGGACTTCTCCCAGATCGTTGTTCCTCTCACCAGATTGACCCGGAAGGGCATGGCTTTTAGTTGGGGCCCAGAGTAGCAGACTTCCTTCGAGACACTTCGCCAGAGATTATGTGAAGCCCCAGTGTTAGCCCTTACAAAAGGGATGGAGGATTTCGTGGTGTATTGTGACGCGTCAATATCGGGACAGGGGGTGGTGCTAATGTAGAGGGGGCATGTGATAGCATACGCATCGAGGCAGTTGAAGCCTCATGAGACTAGATACCCCACTCACGATCTGGAGTTAGGGGTGGTGGTGTTCGCCCTTAAGATCTAGTGCCACTATTCGTATGGGATCCGGTGTACCATATACACCGATCACAAGAGCTTGCAGTGTTTAATGGATTAGCCCAACCTGAATATACGCCAGAGAAGATGGTTGGATGTGGTAAAGGATTATGAGTGCAAGATTGTTTTCCACCCAGGCAAGGCTAACGTTGTAGCCGACGCTTTGAGTCATAGAATGAAGAGTTCCCCGATTCCTGATATTTCTTCGAGATTTCCTGAGATGAGTCTTCTCACTACACTTTACATTGAGTGGTAACCAGAGTTACGAGACTGTGTATCTTGTATGCTATGTATGTGATATGTTGCACTGCATTATTACTATGTGATTATGTTGTGTGTATGCAAGAGTTTACAAAGATAGGACCGGAAGGTCCACAGAGTTAGGACTCGATGGTCCACAGAGTTAAGGCCAAAGGGCCCACAGAGTTATAGCCTCGAGTGGCCAATATGTGTTGCATGTGGTATTTTGGGGAACTCACTAAGCATATATGCTTACAGTGTTTTGTGTTATGTGTTTCAGGCACCAGTGAGGATTGCGGGAAGGCGTCGACATGATCAGTACACACACATGAGGATATTTTGTACATTACAATCTTGGGTTGTTGTTATTAATTGATATTTGAACAATGAGATTTTATAATATTAATGAATTAAAATATGTTTTTAAAATGTGAAAAATTGTTTTGAAATTTACGGTGTTACACTATATTGTTGTGGGCCACAAACAAGTTCGGGTGCCCAAAGTAACTGAATGACTGTGTAGGAAATATGCGAGGAGGATCATGAAATGGAATTGTTAATTGATAGCGCTTGCTCCTTACACATGACATGAAGGGTTGAATACCTTCTTTAATTTAAGGTAGTCACACATGGTGGTCATGTATCTTTTGGAAACGATGCAAACGGAGCTATACAAGGTTATGGTGTTTTGATGAATGGGAGTTTCTTGATACAAAGGGTTGCCTATGTTGAAGGCTTAACACACCATTTAATAAATGTTGGACAACTCAACAAAGCTGACCATCATATTGAATTAGATGAGGAATACATCTACATCATGATGAACAATAGACCAACATGTCTAATTAAATCAAAGGCTGCATGAACACCGTTTCTGTTCGACATTTCTCTCGTCATCAGTAAACCATAACCGTGTTTTCCGTCAAATTCAGTGTGGCACCAAAAACTTGCTCACCTCAATTTTTTGTATATCGATAACTTGGTTACTAGAGAAATGGTGCCAGGATTGCCTCACCTAAAATTTGAAAATGCCACATTATGCTCTACTTGTGAGTGTGGAAAACAAAAGAAAACAAATGATCGATATTACTCTCTTTTATAGCTTCATACTTTCACTTGTTCCTATTATAATATTGTACTACAAGGATGAGACTGAAAACCAGAAAATAGGATAGGAACCGTAATTGTATGAACTATAATTCGCAATACCGGTCTGGGTTTCGGGTTTATAAAATTGTTTTATGCGCGTTTCATGTAATATGGGTTTTGTTCCGTTAGGGTCGGGTAAACAAGGATTTACAAATCGAAACCAGTGTATGGAACCAGGCTTGATTTTTTATACAAGTTTTTAGGAACATAAATTTAAAGAGGTATTTTTATTTTTTACCCAAGTCATGGTCCTAGGAATCAGAATCGGCTATGGCTTAATTTGTACCACATTATTTATAATTTAATTGTCGTATGAATAATCAAGAACATAATTTCTTAATTTCTTGGAAACTAACACTATATTCTAACCTTGTGGTGTTTAAAATAACCATCTTTTAATGTCTTATAAAGGAAATTAGTTTATATTTTTAACGTTTGTGCATCAAGTAGTCAAAATATTTTTTAAAAAGGAAATTGGTTTATGTTGTTAACCTTTTGCAGTAAGTAGTCAAAATATTTTCGTAATGCACACATCCTATTAAAACTAATATTGTTTAAAGTGTATATATGAAAAGGAAGATTGCATACATTTGTAGCACCAATTTGGTGCTCAGAATCATGATCTCGTTGCTGAATGAAAATTTTGGCCAAAATACCCTCATTAAGGTGTGTGTGGTATCACAGAAGCAGTTTACTAGTTTGTTGGAGGATCTATTGCCTGCCTATTGGGTTTTTTTGCATAATGGTTTTGCCCCTACACATCACCTCCAAAGTTATGGACATTTTAACAAGTATCTTCATGGGACAATTGCTTTATGGAATCAGGTAATCAGACTACCTCCTTTGAATACCCTAAGCCAAAATAAAACATGAAGTCCAGTTTATTCCTTTGGAAGTTGCTAAAAGTCAATGTCACTGCCAAGCTTTGGAGTTGTGCACTGTACTTCCCATATTTTTAAAGTCTAAAACCAAATAGCTTGGTGATTTCTCATATTCTTCAAGCTGATGAGGCAAGTCAGGTTAATTTAGCAAGGCGAGCTGATTCAGCAAGCCGAGCTTATTCAGTGTGTGAATGTTCATGGATTCTCGGTATAACAAAAAAACTAGTTTCTATCGGTACTGAATTTTTATATAGACATTGGTACAAATTATATATGTAACATCTATTTATCCAGGTTGCATGTATAATTACTCTCTTCTTTTTTTAAATAAATCAATCGTCACAAAATAATTATGTTTTTTTAAATAAATCAATCAAGGAGTTGCTCCTGGTGCAGGTCCAGTGGCAACAGCGGAGAGGGTCCGAGTTGACTTGGGAGCCGGAGTTGGAGATGCGTGAGCAACATCTAGAGTTGCTTGCGGAGTAAGACTTCGAGGACAAAGTCTGATTCTAGTGTGGGAGAATTATAACATCTGAATTTCCAGGTATTATATTTTATCATTTATTTTTGGAGTTAAGAGAGGTACTCCACAAGTTGACGCATGGACTCGTCGAGTAGGATCGCGATTCGGTGACTGATAAATGAAGGGATTCGACGAGTCGGTAAGGGTAGACTTCACGAGTCCGTACTAACGACTGAAACCCTAAATCCATGGACCTATGCCCTATTTAAAGGACCTTATAGCCCTCATTTGCAGCTACCAGACCAGAGAGACATACCCTATTGATCTTGAGCAAGTTGTGAGAGATATTTAGCCTCTTTGATCATTTTTGTTGTGATTTTGCAAAGGAGAAAATGTTCCAGCAAGGAGAGGTCAAGAAGATTGCTTTTCAGCGGGATTTCAACTTGGATCTTCAGTTTTGAGGTAGCTATTCGATCCTATTCTTCTGTTTTGATTAAGGACATTGAATCAAGGGTTTTCTATACCCTTTTATGGCTTTTTTTAGTTGAGTATATGGTTCCATTGAGTGCTAAACTCTAGATCTAGACCTTTTGAGGTCCAGAGAGCCTAAGCCATTCTCCTTTATGTGCTTCCATGGAAGAAATGGACGTAGGTTGCCATGTTAGAAGGGATTTTACCAAAATAAGCCTTGGGTGGAATGCATGTGTAGCAAGATTCGACCTTTACATGGTTAATGGTCATGGGGAAGTCAGATCTAGATTGGAGAAGCAGATCTGACCTCAGGAGGTCAGATGAGTGTTGTCATAGGAGCAACTCGCCGAGTTCATAAGTGGACTCGACGAGTCAAGTTGGGGTTGCCCTGCGATTCGTTTCTGAGTAACCCAGTGAGTGGAGAGGGAACTCGTCGTGCCAAGTGAGGCATAGAAGGAGTCAGAGGACCAGTGCGGACTCGCCGAGTCGCCCGAGTGCGCTCGACGAGTCTGGTCAAAGTTTGACCGTTCACTTTTAGGGATTAGTCAATGCTTGGACTTTTGAGCCATCATAGGGGTAGAATGGTCTTTTACCCTTCTTATAGAACTTAGACGGAATTATTCTTGCCTTTGAAAGTCATATTGATTAGAGTAATTATTTATGTGATTGGGCGGAGACTAGTTCAGTATTTCCAAGTTCGAGATTTCCCGAGGTGAGTCTTCTCACTATACTTTACCTTGAGTGGTAACCAGAGTTATGCGACTGTGTATCTTGTATGCTATGAATGTGATATGATGCACTGCATTATTACTATGTGATTACGCTGTGTGTATGCCAGAGTTTCCAAAGTTAGGATCGGAAGGTCCATAGAGTTACGACACGAGGGTCCATAGAGTTAGGGCCACAGGGCCTACAGAGTTATAGCCTCGAGTGGCTAATACGTGTTGCATGTGGTATTTTGTGGAACTCACTAAGCATTTATGCTTACAATGTTTTGTGTTATGTGTTTCAACTACCAGTGATGGTCGTCAGAAGGCGCCAGTATGATCAGTACACACACATGAGGATATTTTATACATTATGATCTTTGGCTGTAGTTATGAATTGATATGTGAACAATGAGATTTTATAATATTAATGAGTGAAATTATGTTTTAAAAATGTGAAAAATTGTTTTGAAATTTACGGTTTTACACTATGTTGTTGTGGGCCTCAAACAAGTTCGAGTGCCCAACGTAACTGAATGATTGTGAAGGAAATATGCGAGGAGGATCATGAAATAGAATTCTTCATTGATAGCGCTTGCTCCTTAAACATGACATGAAGGGATGAATACCTTCGTTACTTTAAGGTAGTCACACATTGTGGTCATGTATCTTTTGGAAACGATGTAAACAAAACTATACAAGGTTATGGTGTTTTGATGAATGCGAGTTTCTTGATACAAAGGGTTGCCTATGTTGAAGGCTTAAAACACCATTTAATAAGTGTTGGGCAACTCTACAAACATGATCATCGTATTGACTTAGATGATGAATACATCTACATCATGATGAACGATAGACCAACATGTCTAATTAAATCAAAGGCTGCATGAACAACGTTTCTGTTCGACATTTCTCTCGTCATCGGTAAACCACAACCATGTTTTCTATCAAATTCAGTGTGGCACCAAAAACTTGCTCACCTCAATTTTTTGTATATCGATAACTTGGTTACGGGTGAAATGGTGCCAGGATTATCTTACCTAAAATTTGAAAATGCCACATTATGCTCTGCTTGTGAGTGTGGAAAACAAAAGAAAACAAATGATCGATATTACTCTCTTTTATAGCTTCATACTTTCACTAGTTCCAATTATAAGATTGTACTACAAGGATGAGATTGAAAACCAGAAAATAGGACCAGAAACATAATTGTATGAACTATATTTCGCAATACCGGTCTGGGTTTTGGGTTTAAAAAATTGTTTTATGCGCGTTTCATGTAATATGGGTTTTGGTCCGTTAGGGTCGGGTAAACAAGGATTTACAAATAGAAACTAGTGTAAGGAACCAGGCTTGATTTTTTATACAGGTTTTTAGGAACATAAATTTAAAGAGGTATTTTTTATTTTTTACCCAAGTCATGCTCCTAGGAATCAGAATCAGCTAAGGCTTAATTTGTACCACATTATTTATAATTTAATTTTCGTATGAATAATCAAGAACATAATTTCTTAATTTCTTGGAAACTAACACTATACTCTAACCTTGTGGTGTTTAAAATAACCATCTTTAAATGTCTTCTAAAGGAAGTTAGTTTATATTTTTAACGTTTGTGCATCAAGTAGTCAAAATATTTTTTAAAAAGGAAATTGGTTTATGTTGTTAACCTTTTGCAGTAAGTAGTCAAAATATTTTCGTAATGCACACATCCTATTGAAACTAATATTGTTTAAAGTGTATATATGAAAAGGAAGATTGCATACATTTGTAGCACCAATCTGGTGCTCAGAATCATGATCTCGTTGCTGAATGGAAATTTTGACCAAAATACCCCCATTAAGGTGTGTGTGGTATCTCAGAAGTTGTTTACTAGTTTGTTGGAGGATCTACTGCCTGCCTATTGGGTTTTCTTGAATAACGATTTTGCACCTACACATCACCTCCAAAGTTATGGAAATTTTAACAAGTATCTTCATGGGACAATTGCTTTATGGAATCAGGTAATCAGACTACCTCCTTTGAATACCCTAAGCCAAAATAAAACATGAAGTCCAGTTTATTCCTTCGGAAGTTGCTAAAAGTCAATGTCACAGCTAAGCTTCGGAGTTGTACATTGTACTTCCCATATTTTACAAGTCGAAAACCAAATGGCTTGGTGATTTCTCATATTGTTCAAGCTGATGAGGCAAGTCAGGTTAATTTAGCAAGGCGAGCTGATTCAGCAAGTCAAGCTTATTCAGTATGTGAATGTTCATGTATTCTCGGTATAACAAAAAAACTAGTTTCTATCGGGACTGAATTTTCCTATGGACATTGGTACAGATTATATACATAACGTCTATTTGTCCTGGTTGCATGTATAATTACTCTCTTCTTTTTTTAAATAAATAAATCATTACCAAATAATTATGTTTTTTTAAATAAATCAATCAAGGAGTTGCCCCTGGTGCAGGTCCTGTGGCAACATCGGAGAGGGTTTGAGTTGACTTGGGTCCTGGAGTTGGAGATGCGTGAGCAGCATCCAGAGTTGCTTGCAGACTAAGACTTCAAGGGCGAAGTCTGATTCTAGTGTGGGAGAATTATAACATCCGGATTTCCAGGTATTATATTTTATCATTTATTTTTGGAGTTAAGAGAGTTACTCGACAAGTTGACGCCTGGAATCGTCGAGTAGGATCGCGGTTCGGTGTCTAATAATTGAAGGGACTTGACGAGTCCGTGCTGACGACTGAAACCCTAAATCCCCGGACCTATGCCCTATTTAAAGGACCTTATAGCTCTCATTTGCGGCTACCAGTTCAGAGAGAGATACACTATTGATCTTGAGCGAGTTGTGAGAGAGATTGAGCTTCTTTGATCATTTTTGGTGTGATTATGCAAAGGAGAAAATGTTTCCAACAAGGGAAGGTCAAGAAGATTGCATTTCAGCGGGTTTTCAGCTTGGATCTTCAGTTTGGAGGTAGCTATTCGATCCTATTCTTTTGTTTTGATTAAGGACATTCAGTCTTAGGTTTTCTATACCCTTTTTTGGCTTGTTTAGTTGAGTATAGGGTCCCATTAAGTGCTAAACTCTAGGTCTAGACATTTTGAGGTCTAGAGAGCCTGAACCATTATGCTTTATATGCTTCCATGGAGGAAATGGACATACTTTGCCATGTTAGAAGGGATTTTACCAAAATAAGCCTTGGGTGCAATGCATGTGTAGCAAGATTCGACCTTTACGTGGTTAATGGTCATGGGGAAGTCAGATCTATAGATTAGAGAAGCACATCTGACCTCAGGAGGTCAGATGAGTGTTGTCATGGGAGCAACTCGCCAAGTTCATAAGTGGACTCAATGAGTCGAGACGGGGTTGCCCTGCGATTCGTTTCTGAGTAACCTAGCGAGTGGAGAGGGAACTCGTCGTGCCAAGTGAGGCTTAGAAGGAATCAGAGGACCAGTGCGGACTCGCCGAGTTGCCCGAGTGCGCTCGACGAGTCTGGTCAATGTTTGACCGTTGACTTCGTTGACTTTTATGGATTAGTCAATAATTGGAGTTTTGAGCCATTATAGGGGTAGAATGGTCTTTTACCCTTCTTAGAGAACTTATAGGGAATTATTCTAGCCTTTGAAAGTCATATTGATTAGAGTAATTATTTATATGATTAGGCGGAGACTAGTTCAGTATTTCGAAGTTCGAGATTCTTCGAGATTTCCGAAGGTGAGTCTTCTCACTATACTTTACCTTGAGTGGTAACCACAGTTATGTGACTGTGTATCTTGTATGCTATGAATATGATATGCTGCACTGCATTATTACTATGTGATTATGCTGTGTGTATGCCAAAGTTTCCAAAGTTAGGACCGGAAGGTCCATAGAGTTAAGACACGAGGGTCCATAGAGTTAGGGCCAGAGGGCCTATAGAGTTATAGCCTCAAGTGGCTAATACATGCTGCATGTGGTATTTTGTGGAACTCACTAAGCATTTATGCTTACAGTGTTCTGTGTTATGTGTTTCAACTACCAGTGATGATCCTCAGAAGGCGCCGGCATGATCGGTACACACACATGAGGATATTTTATACATTATGATCTTGGGCTGTAGTTATGAATTGATATGTGAACAATGAGATTTTATAATATTAATGAGTGAAATTATGTTTTAAAAATGTGAAAAATTGTTTTGAAATTTACGGTGTTACACTATGTTGTTGTGGGCCTCAACCAAGTTCGGGTGCCCAAAGTAACTGAATGATTGTGAAGGAAATATGCGAGGAGGATCATGAAATGGAATTCTTCATTCATAGCGCTTGCTCCTTACACATGACATGAAGGGTTGAATACCTTCGTTACTTTAAGATAGTCACACATGGTGGTCATGTATCTTTTGGAAACGATGCAAACGGAACTATACAAGGTTATGGTGTTTTGATGAATTGGAGTTTCTTGGTACAAAGGGTTGCCTATGTTGAAGGCTTAAAACACCATTTAATAAGTGTTGGGCAACTCTACAAAGCTGATCATCGTATTGAATTAGATGATGAATATGTCTACATCATGATGAACGATAGACCAACATGTCTAATTAAATCAAAGGCTGTATGAACAACGTTTCTGTTCGACATTTCTCTCGTCATCGGTAAACCACAACCATGTTTTCTGTCAAATTCAGTGTGGCACCAAAACCTTGCTCACTTCAATTTTTTGTATATCGATAACTTGGTTACTGGAGAAATGGTGCCAGGATTGCCTCACCTAAAATTTGAAAATGCCACATTATGCTCTGCTTGTGAGTGTGGAAAACAAAAGAAAACACATGATCGATATTACTCTCTTTTATAGCTTCATACTTTCACTTGTTCCTATTATAAGATTGTACTACAAGGATCAAATTGAAAACCAGAAAATAGGACAGGAACCGTAATTGTATGAACTATAATTCGCAATACCGGTCTGGGTTTTGGTTTTTAAAAATTGTTTTATGCGCGTTTCATGTAATATGGGTTTTGGTCCGTTAGGGTCGGGTAAACAAGGATTTACAAATCGAAACTAGTGTAAAGAACCAGGCTTGATTTTTTATACAGGTTTTTAGGAACATAATTTTAATGAGGTATTTTTATTTTTTACCCAAGTCATGGTCCTAGGAATCAGAATCGCCTAAGGCTTAACTTGTACCACATTATTGATAATTTAATGTCGTATGAATAATCAAGAACATAATTTCTTAATTGCTTGGAAACTAACACTATATTCTAACCTTGTGGTATTTAAAATAACCATCTTTAAATGATTTATAAAGGAAATTAGTTTATGTTACTAACCTTTGTGCATCAAGTAGTCAAAATATTTTTTAAAAAGGGAATTGGTTTATATTGTTAACCTTATGCAGTAAGTAGTCGAAATATTTTCGTAATGCACACATCCTATTGAAACTAATTTGTATAAAGTTTATATATGAAAAGGATGATTGCATACATTTGTACCACCAATCTGGTACTCAGAATCATAATCTCTTTGCTGAATCGGAATTTTGACCAAAATACCCCGATTAAGGTGTGTGTGGTATCATAGAAGCTGTTTACTAGTTTGTTGGAGGATCTACTGCCTGCCTATTTGGTTTTCTTGAATAACGATTTTGCCCCTACACATCACCTCCAAAGTTATGGACATTTTAACAAGTATCTTCATGGGACAATTGCTTTATGGAATCAAGTAATCAGACTACCTCCTTTGAATACTCTAAGCCAAAATAAAACATGAAGTCCAGTTTATTCCTTTGGAAGTTGCTAAAAGTCAATGTCACTGCCAAGCTTTGGAGTTGTACACTGTACTTCCCATATTTTTCAAGTCTAAAACCAAATGGCTTGGTGATTTCTCATATTCTTCAAGCTAATGAGGCAAGTCAGGTTAATTTAGCAAGGTGAGCTGATTCAGCAAGCCGAGCTTATTCAGTATGTGAATGTTCATGTATTCTCGGTATAACAAAAAAACTAATTTCTATCGGGACTGAATTTTTCTATGGACATTGGTACAGATTATATACATAACATCTATTTATCCTGGTTGCATGTATAATTACTCTCTTCTTTTTTTAAATTAATCAATCGTCACAAAATAATTATGTTTTTTTAAATAAATCAATCATGGAGTTGCTCCTGGTGCAGGTCCAGTGGCAACAGCGGGGAGGGTCCGAGTTGACTTGGGAGCCGGAGTTGGAGATGCGTGAGCAACATCTAGAGTTGCTTGCGGAGTAAGACTTCGAGGACAAAGTCTGATTCTAGTGTGGGAGAATTATAACATCTGAATTTCCAGGTATTATATTTTATCATTTATTTTTGGAGTTAAGAGAGGTACTCCACGAGTTGACGCCTGGACTCATCGAGTAGGATCGCGATTCGGTGAATGATAAATGAAGGGATTCGACGAGTCGGTAAGGGTAGACTTCACGAGTCCGTACTAACGATTGAAACCCTAAATCCCCGGACCTATGCCCTATTTAAAGGACCTTATAGCCCTCATTTGCACCTACCGAACCAGAGATACATACCCTATTGATCTTGAGCAAGTTATGAGAGAGATTTAGCCTCTTTGATCATTTTTGTTGTGATTTTGCAAAGGAGAAAATGTTCCAGCAAGGGGAGGTCAAGAAGATTGCTTTTCAGCGGGTTTTCAACTTGGATCTTCAGTTTTGAGGTAGCTATTCTATCCTATTCTTCTGTTCTGATTAAGGACATTGAATCTAGGGCTTTCTATACCCTTTTATGGCTTTTTTTAGTTGAGTATATGGTTCCATTGAGTGCTAAACTCTAGATCTAGACCTTTTGAGGTCCAGAGAGCCTATGCCATTCTCCTTTATGTGCTTCCATGGAAGAAATGGACGTAGGTTGCCATGTTAGAAGGGATTTTACCAAAATAAGCCTTGGGTGGAATGCATGTGTAGCAAGATTCGACCTTTACGTGGTTAATGGTCATGGGGAAGTCAGATCTAGATTGGAGAAGCAGATCTGACCTCAGGAGGTCAGATGAGTGCTGTCATGGGAGCAACTCGCCGAGTTCATAAGTGGACTCGACGAGTCGAGTCGGGGTTGCCCTACGATTCGTTTCTGAGTAACCCAGCAAGTGGAGAGGGAACTCGTCATGCCAAGTGAGGCTAAGAAGGATTCAGAGGACCAGTGCGGACACGCCGAGTCGCCCGAGTGCGCTCGACGAGTCTGGTCAAAGTTTGACCGTTTACTTTTAGGGATTAGTCAATGCTAAGGATTTTGAGCCATTATAGGGGTAGAATGGTCTTTTACCCTTCTTAAAGAACTTAGAGGGCATTATTCTAGCCTTTCAAAGTCATATTGATTAGAGTAATTATTTATGTGATTAGGCGGAGACTAGTTCAGTATTTCCATGTCCGAGATTCTTCGAGATTTCCCGAGGTGAGTCTTCTCACTATACTTTACCTTGAGTTATAACCAGAGTTACGTGACTATGTATCTTGTATGCTATGTATGTGATATGCTGCACTGCATTATTACTATGTTATTATGCTGTGTGTATGACAGAGTTTCCAAAGTTAGGACCAGAAGGTCCATAGAGTTAGGACCTGAGGGTCTACAGAGTTAGGGCCTGAGGGCCCACAGCGTTATAGCCTCGAGTGGCTAATACGTGTTTCATGTGGTATTTTGTGGAACTCACTAAGCATTTATGCTTACAGCGTTTTGTGTTATGTGTCTCAACTACCAGTGATGATCGCGGGAAGGCGTCGGCATGATCAGTACACACACATGAGGATATTTTATACATTACGATCTTGGGCTGTATTTATCAATTGATATGTGAAAAATGAGATTTTATAATATTAATGAGTGCAATTATGTTTTAAAAATGTGAAAAATTGTTTTGAAATTTACGGTGTTACACTATGTTGTTGTGGGCCTCAAACGAGTTCGGGTGCCCAAAGTAAATGAATGATTGTGCAGGAAATATGCGAGGAGGATCATGAAATGGAATTCTTAATTGATAGCGCTTGCTCCTTACACATGACATGAAGGGTTGAATACCTTCGTTACTTTAAGGTAGTCACACATGGTGGTCTTGTATCTTTTGGAAATGATGCAAACGGAACTACACTAGGTTATGGTGTTTTGATGAATGGGAGTTTCTTGATATAAAGGGTTGCCTATGTTGAAGGCTTAAAACACCATTTAATAAGTGTTGGGCAACTCTACAAAGATGATAATCGTATTGACTTAGATGATGAATACATCGACATCATGATGAACGATAGACCAACATGTCTAATTAAATCAAAGGTTGCATGAACAACATTTCTGTTCGACATTTCTCTCGTCATCGGTAAACCACAACCATGTTTTCTATCAAATTCAGCGTGGCACCAAAAACTTGCTCACCTTTTTTTTTGTATATCGATAACTTGGTTATTGGTGAAATGGTGCCAGGATTACCTCACCTAAAATTTGAAAATGCCACATTATGCTCTGCTTGTGAGTGTGGAAAACAAAAGTAAACAAATGATCGATATTACTCTCTTCTATAGCTTCATACTTTCACTTGTTCCAATTATAAGATTGTACTACAAGGATGAGATTGAAAACCAGAAAATAGGACCGGAACCGTAATTGTATGAACTATAATTCGCAATACCGGTCTGGGTTTTGGGTTTTAAAAATTGTTTTATGCGCGTTTCATGTAATATGGGTATTGGTCCGTTAGGGTCGGGTAAACAAGGATTTACAAATCGAAACTAGTGTAAGGAACCAGGCTTGATTTTTTATACAGGTTTTTAGGAACATAAATTTAAAGAGGTGATTTTATTTTTTACCCAAGTCATGGTCATAGGAATCAGAATCGGCTAAGGCTTAATTTGTACCACATTATTTATAATTTAATTGTCGTATGAATAATCAAGAACATAATTTCTTAATTTCTTGGAAACTAACACTATATTCTTAACTTGTGATGTTTAGAATAACCATCTTTAAATGTCTTATAAAGGAAATTAGTTTATATTTTTAACGTTTGTGCATCAAGTAGTCAAAATATTTTTTAAAAAGGAAATTGGTTTATGTTGTTAACCTTTTGCAGTAAGTAGTCAAAATATTTTCGTAATGCACACATCCTATTGAAACTAATATTGTTTAAAGTGTATATATGAAAAGGAAGATTGGATACATTTGTAGCACCAATCTAGTGCTCAGAATCATGATCTCATTGCTGAATGGAAATTTTGACCAAAATACCCCCATTAAGGTGTGTGTAGTATCACAGAAGCTGTTTACTAGTTTGTTGGAGGATCTACTGCCTGCCTATTGGGTTTTCTTGAATAACGATTTTGCGCCTACACATCACCTCCAAAGTTATGGAAATTTTAACAAGTATCTTCATGGGACAATTGCTTTATGGAATCAGGTAATCAGACTACCTCCTTTGAATACCCTAAGCCAAAATAAAACATGAAGTCCAGTTTATTCCTTTGGAAGTTGCTAAAAGTCAATGTCACAGCTAAGCTTTGGAGTTGTACACTATACTTCCCATATTTTTCAAGTCTAAAACCAAATGGCTTGGTGATTTCTCATATTCTTCAAGTTGATGAGGCAAGTCTGCTTAATTTAGCAAGGCGAGCTGATTCAGCAAGCCAAGCTTATTCAGTATGTGAATGTTCATGTATTCTTGGTATAACACAAAAACTAGTTTCTATCGGGACTGAATTTTTCTATGGACATAGGTACAGATTATATACGTAACGTTTATTTGTCCTGGTTGCATGTATAATTACTCTCTTCTTTTTTTTTAGATAAACAAATCATTACCAAATAATTATGTTTTTTTTAATAAATCAATCAAGTAGTTGCCCCTGGTGCAGGTCCGGTGGCAACATCGGAAAGGGTCCGAGTTGACTTGGCAGCCGGAGTTGGAGATGCGTGAGCAGCATCGAGAGTTGCTTGCGGAGTAAGACTTCAAGGGCGAAGTCTGATTCTAATGTGGGCGAATTATAACATCCGGATTTCCAGGTATTATATTTTATCATTTATTTTTGGAGTTAAGAGAGGTACTCGACGAGTTGACGCCTGGAATCGTCGAGTAGGATCGTCGTTCGGTGTCTAATAATTGAAGGGACTTGACGAGTCGGTAAGGTTGGACTTGACGAGTCCGTGCTGACGACTGAAACCCTAAATCCCTAGACCTATGCCCTATTTAAAGGACCTTATAGCCCTCATTTGCGGCTACCAGTCCAGAGAGAGATACACTATTGATCTTGAGCGAGTTGTGAGAGAGATTGAGCTTCTTTTACCATTTGTGGTGTGATTATGCAAAGGAGAAAATGTTTCCAGCAAGGGGAGGTCAAGAAGATTGCATTTCAGCGGGTTTTCAGCTTGGATCTTTAGTTTTGAGGTAGCTATTCAATCCTATTCTTCTGTTTTGATTAAGGACATTCAATCTTGGGTTTTCTATACCCTTTTTGGCTTGTTTAGTTGAGTATAGGGTCCCATTAAGTGCTAAACTCTAGATCTAGACGTTTTGAGGTCTAGAGAGCCTGAACCATTATGCTTTATATGCTTCCATGGAGGAAATGGACATAGTTTGCCATGTTAGAAGGGATTTTACCAAAATTAGCCTTGGGTGCAATGCATGTGTAGCAAGATTCGACCTTTACATGGTTAATGGTCATGGGGAAGTCAGATCTATAGATTAGAGAAGCAGATCTGACCTCAGGAGGTCGGATGAGTGTTGTTATGGGAGCAACTCGCCGAGTTCATAAGTGGACTCGACGAGTCGAGTCGGGGTTGCCCTGCGATTCGTTTCTGAGTAACCCAGCGAGTGGAGAGGGAACTCGTCGGGCCAAGTGAGGCTTAGAAGGATTCAGAGGACCAGTGCGGACTCGTCGAGTCGCCCGAGTGCGCTCGACGAGTCTGGTCAAAGTTTGACCGTTCACATTGTATGCTATGAATGTGATATGCTGCACTGCATTATTACTATATGATTATGCTGTGTGTATGCAAGAGTTTCCAAAGTTAGGACCGGAAGGTCCATAGAGTTACGACACGAGGGTCCATAGAGTTAGAGCCAGAGGGCCTACAGAGTAATAGCCTCAAGTGGCTAATACGTGTTGCATATGGTATTTTGTGGAACTCACTAAGCATTTATGCTTACAGTGTTTCGTGTTATGTGTTTCAACTACCAGTGATGATCCTCAGAAGGCGCCGGCATGATCAGTACACACACTTGAGGATATTTTATACATTATCATCTTGGGCTGTAGTTATGAATTGATATGTGAACAATGAGATTTTATAATATTAATGAGTGAAATTATGTTTTAAAAATGTGAAAAATTCTTTTGAAATTTACGGTGTTACACTATGTTGTTGTGGGCCTCAAACAAGTTCGGGTGCCCAAAGTAACTGAATGATTGTGAAGGAAATATGCGAGGAGGATCTTGAAATGGAATTCTTCATTGATAGCGCTTGCTCCTTACACATGACATGAAGGGTTGAATACCTTCGTTACTTTAAGATAGTCACACATGGTGGTCATGTATCTTTTGGAAACGATGCAAACGGAACTATACAAGGTTATGGTGTTTTGATGAATGGAAGTTTCTTGATACAAAGGGTTGCCTATGTTGAAGGCTTAAAACACCATTTAATAAGTGTTGGGCAACTCTACAAAGCTGATCATCGTATTGAATTAGATGATGAATATGTCTACATCATGATGAACGATAGACCAACATGTCTAATTAAATCAAAGGCTGTATGAACAACGTTTCTGTTCGACATTTCTCTCGTGATCGGTAAACCACAACCATGTTTTCTGTCAAATTCAGCGTGGCACCAAAAACTTGCTCACTTCAATTTTTTGTATATCGATAACTTGGTTACTGGAGAAATGGTGCCAGGATTTCCTTACCTAAAATTTGAAAATGCCACATTATGCTCTGCTTGTGAGTGTGGAAAACAAAAGAAAACACATGATCGATATTACTCTCTTTTATAGCTTCATACATTCACTTGTTCCTATTGTAAGATTGTATTACAAGGATCAGATTGAAAACCAGAAAATAGGACAGGAACCGTAATTGTATGAACTATAATTCGCAATACCGGTCTGGGTTTTGGGTTTTAAAAATTGTTTTATGCGCGTTTCATGTAATATGGGTTTTGGTCCGTTAGGGTCAGGTAAACAAGGATTTACAAATCGAAACCAGTGTAAGAACCAGGCTTGATTTTTTATACAGGTTTTTAGGAACATAAATTTAAAGAGGTATTTTTATTTTTTACCCAAGTCATGGTCCTAGGAATCAAAATCGGCTAAGGCTTAATTTGTACTACATTATTGATAATTTAATGTCGTATGAATAATCAAGAACATAATTTCTTAATTGCTTGGAAACTAACACTATATTCTAACCTTGTGGTGTTTAAAATAACCATCTTTAAATGATTTATAAAGGAAATTAGTTTATGTTACTAACCTTTGTGCATCAAGTAGCCAAAATATTTTTTATAAAGGGAATTGGTTTATGTTGTTAACCTTATGCAGTAAGTAGTCAAAATATTTTCATAATGCACACATCCTATTGAAACTAATTTTTATAAAGTGTATATATGAAAAGGAAGATTGCATACATTTGTAGCACCAATCTGGTACTCAGAATCATGATCTCTTTGCTGAATGGAAATTTTGACCAAAATACCCCGATTAAGGTGTGTGTGTGGTATCACAGAAGCTGTTTACTAGTTTGTTGGAGGATCTACTGCCTGCCTATTTGGTTTTCTTGAATAACGATTTTGCCCCTACACATCACTTCCAAAGTTATGGACATTTTAACAAGTATCTTCATGGGACAATTGCTTTATGGAATCAGGTAATCAGACTACCTCCGTTGAATACCCTAAGCCAAAATAAAACATGAAGTCCAGTTTATTCCTTTGGAAGTTGCTAAAAGTCAATGTCAGTGCTAAGTTTTGGAGTTGTACACTGTACTTCCCATATTTTTCAAGTCTAAAACCAAATGGCTTGGTGAGTTCTCATATTCTTCAAGCTGATGAGGCAAGTCAGGTTAATCTTGCAAGGCGAACTGATTCAGCAAGCCGAGCTTATTTAGTATGTGAATGTTCATGTATTCTCGGTACAATAAAAAAACTACTTTCTATCGGGACTGAATTTTTCTATGGACATTGGTATAGATTATATATGTAACATCTATTTGTCCTAGTTGCATATATAATTACTCTCTTCTTTTTTTTTTTAAAAAATAAATCAATCATTACAAAATAATAACGTTTTTATTAACTATTATTACATTATAATTAGTTGGACTCCTCATACCTACTGTACATCTTTTTCTTTAAATAAACTAACCACTACATAATAAAAGGGTACAATATACAATATAAAGATTTGATTATAGAAAAAAAATAATACGATTTTTATATAAAAATGTTATATTAAAAAGATATTCATTTTTTAAACCTTTACAATAAATATGTTAAATAACAAAAAATTAATTATTTTTTTATATCCAATTTATTAACATCATGTTTATATAAAAGGATAATAATAAATGACTTATTCCAATAAGACATGAGAATAATAATCTAAAATTTCGATGTAATACATATTATTACAATAGTTAAAATATATTCGTACATAAAAATAAATACTTTTTAAATTTTAATGCCAAAAAGACTTGGTACAATAAATTTTATAAAAATATTTGTTAAAAATGACATTTTATATTAAAAGACTCATTTTTAAAATAAAAAACCAAATTTTGGTTCAAAAAAGAGCCTATTATTTCTAAGTCCAACTAATACTCTTAAAACCCTAACCCAATCCACCTATAACTTAAAAAAGCACTAAAAATCCTAATCATTCATCACCCACTCTACTATTTTCTCTCATCACCTCACAAACTGTGGCCGCCTCTATCATCGGCCGACAAAGAGCCACTGATGTCCGCCCGAGGACTACCACCTCTTTATCTGTATCGCTTCTCTCTGCCCCTCTCTATCGGTTAGCATCAACTTTTCTATCTCTTAATCGAGTTTGTTGGTGGCAATTCGTCGGGATTTTGCAATGATGGAGCCACCTGAAAAGATGGCGTCCGATAACAACGGTGACCACAATCGGTGGTCTGACCACCACCATCGATTCGCCTCTCTCGCTCTCGCTCACGCTCTCTCTCTCTCTCTCTCTCTCTCTCACACACACTTTCTGTTATTATAGAATATGGAGGAAACACCGCATGTGGATGTACCGGAGGTGGTTATGGCGGTGGTTTATGGAGGTGTTAGGTTTTCGGCGATGGTTAAAGGAGGCGTTATATGTCCAACAGTGGGTAATAACAATGTGTTGTTGAATGATCTAAAATTTAAAGATCAAAACTGAATTATTTGTAATTTTTGTTTAATATATATATATATATATATATATATATATATATATATATATATATATATATATATATATATATATATATTGTAAGACCCAATCATGAATGTATCAATCGAATTCACTAGAGTTGGTGCAGAATCCCAATCCAATTAATAACACAAATCGAAAATATGGAGTAAGAACACAAAAACACGAATCTTCAATGCACACTATATTGATCACTAGCTGGTACATAAGATACACAAAATGCTCTCGGTTCTCTCTTTGTCTCTCTAGATCTTGAAATTAATCAGAGTGTCTTCCTCTATACACGACTGAAACATATACTATACATGCTAAGACCTAATACAAAGCCCAACCCAAATCTCAACCGAAAATCATTAAGAGATTTCGGTCTACACAACACTGAAATCATGGAGATTTCGGTCCTAAATCAAAAACTATAAAAGCTATGTAAAGCAATGTATAAACCACAAATTTATGCTCTAACAATCTACCCATTGGTTTATAGCTTTCTTTTCTTTTCAATCTCCTATTTAATCTTGACTTTCTACTCTTTCCTCGATTTCTTCACAAATTGACTACAAGATGTATATATGAATCTTCTACATGAATAACTTCATATTTAGTAGTTAGGCTTCTCTCAAATTTGACTTTGAACGCATATTGGGTATAGAAGCTTCTTGTATAGGTTCTTGAGAATCGGCACTTTCAGCTTTGAAATAATTCAGAGATAATAATAATAAAGAGAATGATTCTTCTGGATCACTTCAACAACTTCATAGATAGCAACAAACTGATTGAGGAGGCTTCAGTGCAATTCGTCACATAACTTCAAAAATTGCTTCACCTTGCTTCTGTGGTTGAAAGATTGTGATTTTAAAGATAATCTTCACTCCTTCAAATGAATATTCTTCGTCGATCATAGATGTGTCTTAAAAATAACCATGACTAAAAAGTCATCATGGATCACAGAGTCATAAAGACTGTTCTCACCACAATTGTTTAAGGACCCCGCCTTGGCTCAGATGGAGGCTACTTGCAATATCTGTGTGAACACGGAGGAACGCACTATAATTTGTTGAGTATCGGAGAACTACTTGTGGCTATTTTTGATGTTAGCCCCTGCATATCATCGATCAAAGATATCAATATAGGTTTTCAAGCTAACAAGTTAATTTGGCCCTTGGCGAGACGTTGAACGATAGTCGTGCCTTACGAGACACATCGCCTTGGTGCCATGATAGTTCTTAGGTAAAGATAATTGACAAGACCAATTGTTGGGGTTGCAAAATTATTCATTCATGACTTTGTAGATGTTTGAGTTTTATAAAACCCACTTGCATGTGGTGCTTTAGCCTTTAGACCCATTTGTTAGAGAGTGAGAGAGAGACATGTAAACACCTCTATAAATAGTGAGTTCATACCACTTGTAGAGGTGTGCTTGAGAGATGTAAAAGTGAGTGTGTAAGTGTGTGTTAATTATGTAGTCTAGATCTAGATCCTTTTTGTGTAACACCATATACATTCAATATATCTCTTAAACACCCAAATCACCATGTTCAATTGTGCAAGCTTAAATTCCGCATGTCAAACCATGTTCTTTGTCACTACAATTGGTATCAGAGCTTGGTTTTCACGATCAACGTGACTTTTGAAGAACGATTCTCGGTTTGGCAATTTTTGTCACAATTTGGAGCAATTTTTGGTGAGTCTCTCTCTATGATCTCTCTTAATTTCATTGAAATCGTGCGTAACGTTTTTGTTTTTTGATCGTTTTGATTCATTGGATCTAATTCGTTTCAAACATCATTGTTGATCCAATCAATTTTTGTTTAGATCAAATTCAAACCAAAAATAAAATCAAAATTGCTTATTGTTCATGGTTTAATCAAAATTCAAAGATCCAGTCCATTATTCGTTGTTACTGTTCATCAATGAAGCCCAAAATGTCATTGAATCTGATTACAATAATTGAGCCCAAAAAGTGAATCGAATACTGTTCATCTCATTTCTTTAAGCCCGATAGCTCAAATATGGTTGATCTGATGCCTGTATCAATCTGACTTGTACACAAGCTTTACAAGTTGTACCATTGGATGTCCTGTTCTTCATCGTTACTTCATAAATTCATCGGATTAACATCAATTTCTTTCATTCTATCGATTTCAATGAGTCACTGTAATTCAGTCGAAATTTATTCACTGATTGAGTAATTTTGTCATATGCTTAAAGCGGTTGTAAGACTCAATGTTCTTGACTACCGATTTCTTTCAAGTCGTTCTTTTTGCGCTTCAAATGGATGTACGATTCGTCTGATAGTAAATCGTATTTTGTTTCCATGTTCTTGAGTCTCGTTTTCTTCTCATCATTCTTAACACTCGATTAGTTTTGATTGTTGATTTCAACTTGTGAATCGATTTGTTTGAATACAAAAATCGATAATGATCAAGTTTAAGTGAAGAAGTCGGAAATGGATATTTGATTTTGATGAAATTTGTGATCGAGAACAATTGAAGATGATGAAGAACTGTTGAAAAACACCTTTTGATCTGAAATCGGAACTCAAAATCATATATTTTGTGATTTTAGATCGTTGACTCTAAAAAGTCAAACGGTGAAAAAGATGCGATTCAAGTGTTGATTTGATGAAATTGAGGCTGAAATGTGTTAATACAAGTTGTATTTGGGATGAAAATGTCGAAATCAAGTTCAATTTAGAGATTGATTTCGCATTTGAATAAGTTGTATTTGTGATGAATGAATACTGTTACGAACGAATGAAACGAGAAAGAACAGACAAGAACGAACAGATGATTATTTCTGAGGATTCGATCAATGTTTGGAATTTTGATTTTGAATGGATTCGCATTTGGTGAAACTTGCGAATTTAAGGATCGATTGGTTGTTGTTTGAACGAATGAAGACGAACAGGAGCGAACTGGAAAAGGATTGATTTTGGGAGTCGGATATTGGAATTGAGTATTGTTCATAGTCGATGAGTCGATGATCTGTAAAAGGAAAAAAAAATTGGATTTTGGATTCATTATTGAATGGATGATTGAGGGACGATTCGTAAAACGCGAAGTCAAGGAACGTGAAATTGTTGTTTGCAAGAGTTTTAAAAACAGGATTCTGGAACTGTCAAATGCGAAGAGAATTTCATGTTGATTTTGGTTCGCATTTGGAATCAAATTCGCATTTGTGTAAACTGCAATCTGCAAGGAAGGTTTAATTCGCATTTGGAGCAGATTACATATAAAAGAAAAATTGTTTGCATTTGGGTGTGTCAAACATGGTTCGCATTTGATGACTGCGAAGTGTCAAAATGCGAAGTCAAAAATTGCGAAGCAATTGAAACATGCGAAGTCTATGATTTGGGAAAAGCTCTTAGAGTAAAATGCGAATTGGGGAAGAAACACACGTATTTCGCATTTGGTCCCTGCTCTTTTCAAGAAATAACAAAAGCTGACCAACTTCGCAAGTTTGAACATTATGCAGAAATTATCAAAACGAATGCCTATAGTTTCGCATTTTTGACAGTTTGTACCCAACTTCACAAATGGGGTCATAAAATGCTGAAATTGTAGAATTTTCAAATCTGGTCCCTGCAGTTTGTGCAAATTGACGCTTTCTACCCAGCTTTGGAAAAGGGGGAGAGTTTTGCATATTTTGCTGCTTTTGGCGCAACGGGTCACTGCAGAATTTTGAAATTGACGATTTCTACCCATTTTTGAGAAACTTTGTCAAAGGCAATCCGTGAACGAAGCTCAAAATTCAATATTTTTTGGATTTTTCGGATTGAAGCACAATGTTTATGCCACATGTTAAGGGGGAGTTTTGACATGAAAAATTCCGAATAGAGCACGTTCTTTTTCCATGGAGTTTTATAATCAAATTTCGATTATAAAAAGGGGGAGAAGTTTTATATGGAAATTCGAACTTGAATTTTTCATATTACGCGGATTTGAAGACCGAAGTGATCTTGGAGTTTTGAAGCCATGAGATGATGCAATTGGAACTTCGGAAGTGATGTATTTGAAATGGGTTTGGTATTATTGAAGATTTTTGGGGTGTGTTTTTATACGCAACTTTGGGGTGATTATTTGAAGTTAATCATTCGTTGCTGCTCGGATTGTATGGTCTCACATCCTAGAGCCCAAATTGAAGAATCATGGAAGAATTGAAGATTGAAGTTCGTTTCGACATGTTTCACCTTTGAGGCTCGAACCGCGTAGTGCTTGATTTTGGAAGATTTGAAGTGGGTCATTCATTCCTAACTTTGAGGGGGAGAATGTTGGGGTTGCAAAGTTATTCATTCATGACTTTGTAAATGTTTGACTTTTGTAAAACCCACTTACATGTGGTGCTTTAGCCTTTAGACCCATTTGTTAGAAAGTGAGAGAGAGACATGTAAACACCTCTATAAATAGTGAGTTCATACCACTTGTAGAGGTGTGCTTGAGAGATGTAAAAGTGAGTGTGTAAGTGTGTGTTAATTATGTAGTCTAGATCTAGATCCTTTTTGTGTAACACCATATACATTCAATATATCTCTTAAACACCCAAATCACCATGTTCAATTGTGCAAGCTTAAATTCCACATGTCAAACCATGTTCTTTGTCACTACACCAATTTTGACAATCTATATAGTTTTAGCCTTTTAATTCCTTATATACGACAGTTCTTAGAAAGAAACTGTCTAATTGACAGTTTATACAGCTGGAAGCCTTCAATTCCTTGTGAAAGTAGTGTGAAGTGTAATAGCTGTCAATTTCTTATGAAAGTAATGTGAAGTGTAATAGCCGTCAATTCCTTTCCAGATTTTTTCTCCTTGCTAAAAAAATTTGATACAGTCTGCTTGAGTCTCTTTTTCTTTTGAATTTGCGTTTTTAAGACAAATGAAATTTTAATTTAAAAATAAAAAATAAAAATAAACATAACGCACAATAAGTAAGTAAGAATAAAAATAAAATTAAAATACACTCAAAACATTGTCTTTGGATTTTTATTTTTCTGAAAAAGAAATAAAAACAAAAATAAACATATTTTTTTTGATTTTTTTTTTAATTTTATGATTTTCGTTTGTTTTTTTTTTTTTAATTTCCCCCCCTTAAATTTGTTCATAGATGAATAATATGAACAAATTTAACAAAAACAAAAATAAAATAAAATAAAACAAAAACATTTTAATAATTAAATTTAAAACATTTTTGGATCAAAAGTTGTCAAGCAATTTATATCATTTCTTAGGAGACACCTTCATGAATAACTCTTGTCAATCACCAGTATTGTGATCCAGTTAAACACAAAAGATATTTGCTAGTTTGACGGATTATAAGTGACAATAGATTTCAATTATATTCATAAATAGACCATTTTGCTGATGACGACCAAGGATATTGTTGTCCAGTTAAATTCAGCAGCGAGATCCTCAGTCAACCTTTAGTCATGAACTAATTTAATTTTAAGTGCATTAGAACGTATTCTCCGCTTCACGACATACCCTAGTAATCAAGGAATTCTAATGAGCTCTATACTTTAGGTGAGAGATCAATTATTTGAGAGAGAAGATGGACATAGAGATGTATATGTTGTATACCAGGTCGGATGTCTTCCAATCACGTAGAGGGACAACATGTGACTAACTGATGTGCACAAACGTACCTACTCATTTTAAATTGATAACCTAACTACTTAACTAACTAAAATGCACCTAGGCAGTATACCTAGTCGAATTATAAAATAGTTTGGGTAAGTCGGGTATCGATCACAGGGAACGGTTTTAACTAATTTATTTACCTACTATTAAATTAACCTAATTTTCTAGTAAAGTAGTGGTTTTATCTAATTTTGCATGTTTAGATGTAACGACCCGAAAATCTTTCGATTAACAATGTTAGTTTCCGTTACATGAATATTTATTTCGTATAGCCACTATAGTTCAAGGTTATAAAACGAAATAAATTAAATAAAAAGGGTTGTTAAGTAGTATTTAGAAGAGTTGGTTTAAAATTAAAATGTGTGGAAAAAAATATTTAATTGGTGGAAATATTTAAGAAAAAAATAGATAATTCACTTAAAAGTTATAAAAGTCGAAGAAGTAGAATGTAATTTTAGAAAACATGAAATTTTAGAATAAAATAAGAATGGGGTAATTATGGTTTATTTGAGTTAAGATAAGGGACCATTGATGTAACTTGCGAATTATAATTAAATCATACGTCCAACCATTTTACTTAAGAATGGGGTAATTATGGTTTATTCGACGATCTCTTCCCATTGCCGGCAGTTACGTCCAACCATTTTACTTACAAGAAAAAATGCTAAAAGTATTTTTAATTTGAACGCTTAAGGTAAAGAGAGGGTGTCGAGGGGGAGATTGAGAGAGTGGCAACGAAGGAGAAGGAGGCGTTGTGTTTTTCCGACGCGACGAAGTGGTGAATTCCTCCAGTGACTGCTTGTAACTTCTGACCACAATGATCTTTCTAGTAATTTGTTCTTATGGATCGATCAGGAGAAACAGGGGGAACGTGAGGAGCTGTAAAGTGGAGGGGTTATCGGTTGAGGAGTAATTTTTCCGGTGAAACCCCGGTAAGGTTAGGATCCGACTAACTCAAGAATGATAATTATATGGTGCTCGGCTTGCTTTCTGTTTCCCAACAAAATAAGATTTGAGTGAACCTCGATTGATTGTGAGGTACGATGAAGCTCTAATGTACAATGTGATAACGTGATCGTAGGAGGGTCGATACGTTTTCTTGGAGCATCAAGCAGATGTGTTTGTTATGGTTTCTGGTAGATATCTAAACCTTGAGTATTGTGTATTGCGGTTCCCATTTATTAGGTGGTGTTCTGGTCCTAACACAAGAGTTATGAAATCATGGCGACATGTTTCCACCCAATGAGAGGTACTTACCCCTTCAATTCCCTAATTGCTTGTTTAGAGATGATATACATATGCGATTATTTAATTATTGGATACATTAACTTATTTTAGCATCTAATTGATTATAGTGTGTGCGAGTAATATACGGTTGTATATTTACCAACACAATGGTGTATTATATATCAAGGAATAGCATTTTGTGATAACCGATTTATTATGCAAGTAAATTAGTTTATGATTTTATAATTCATACTAAGATGTTAAAAATAAATTAAACCAAATATATATTCGTAATTCAATTAACAATATGTTCGATTAAAAGTTGAGAAATACATTTAGGTTCTAAATGGTAATTTTTAATCCTAGTATTGATAAATATTTTATCCATTGACTAACAGTTGAATATAAATGTGAGGTTAGTAAAAATGTTATTAGACGAGATATTTATTTTTATATAATTGGTCGTATAGGATGGTTTTGATGCACGAGGGTATCTAGGATCGTACATCTTTTTCATGTGCAGATATTATACAGCATGAACTGCTCGATCGATATCGATGTGAGTCAACTTTATGGTTTTAAAAGGACATTGTTAGGAGTATCTCATATCTTAGATGGATTGGGATGAACCTAGTTATCTAGGATGCATGTGCCCCGTTTGATGATTGATTGTTATGCCATTATTATTGAAATGTTTTATGTCTAATGATATCTAGGGTGTTGTATGCTAGACTCTTCTTTGTTTGATGCGAGATGTGGGCTAGGGTCACTCTATAATTAAAAATGTTTGCGATAATTGTTCCAAAGTATGTTGTTTGCATCTTGTGTATGGTTATGCCTTAGAATCGGTTGATGTATGCATGTAATATGTTAAATGTAATTGTGTGCGGTTATAGTGTTTAATGAATTGATAGTCATATGCTTTGGTATGGTGATAATACGATGAATTTTAATTAAATGTTTCTGGCACGTTAAAGTTGTATGAGTAACATGACTATTTTGGTGTATGCTTGTTTTGCAGGGTATAATGGTGTTATGGGTAGAACCTTGCAAGTGTAATCGGCTGAAAGAGCTTAAGCCATAACGGTGATTAGTTGCACGGTCTTTCTAGACGGTCGTTTGACACGTGATTCGTGCGTACCTCGGTGTACGGGAACTAGTGTGGTGTTGGCTCTATGGTGTGGCCGGATTAAACATCACGTGGGAATCGGGAGGTGTCTCAATAGAATTGACACCATTTGTACTGATCCTGGATGACACCGTGAAGTACTTGTACTTTGCACGTCGGAGTAGCAAAAGTGGATGTCTTCGGGTTGGTGAATTCAGGTGGAAGTCATGAGCCACTTAGAGCATTAAACCAGCTGAGCACACGAGTACTGAACGAGGTTAAGTTGTGGGTAGGTTGGTACTAAGAAAAACCTCAAAGCAGATAATCGGTTGAAAGGTGAATATCTATAATAAATGGTTGACTTGAACTTGCATATGATAATCGGTTGATAGCAATTACATATAATAAATGGTGAATTACATTATATGTAATAATTAGTTGTTTTAAGGCGATAATTATAATCGATTCAATTGAGCTTTAATATTATTGAAAGAAATTACGTATAATAAATGGTAAATTGAATTATATGTAATATTCGGTTGCATTAAGTTGATAACTATATTTGGTCGAACTGAAATTAAAATGATATGGTGAAATGTATATTGTAAACGGTTGAAATGATTTATAATGCAAATGGTTGAATGTTGGCTACTATTTGGTATGTTATATGATGTTTTGTTGTACCCATTCCAGACATGTGTGTTCTCTTAACGTTGTACTATATTGACTCACTTAGCTTATGCTCACACTTGTTCCTTGCTTGTTGGCTTTTGTGCATTGGGACAAGCAGCTTGACATGATGACTTGGTGAGAATGGGAACCATTGAGTAGCTTTATTTAGTATCTATAGTTATGATACCATCTGGACATGTTGAGTTTTCATCATTATGTTTTGTGAACTTTAACTTTGATGGGTTTGTTTTGATATGAAAGTAACATTTGTGATGTTTTTTAAATAATCGTAAAAATCTTCTGCAACGTATTCTGTTAAATGAATGTTTAAAAAAAATCGGTGAAAAATCACAATGTTACATTTGATGAACTTAATTTCTTAACACAATTTAATCAATAAACTAAACAAGTCTGTTAGTTCGAATCCACTTTCCCTCAATGGTTTATAAATTAGTTATGACAATTATTTTTGATTACCAATTAAAACATTATTAGCAATTTAGTTCGAGATTTACTAATTATCAAATAATTCATGTAGGTCTATGTATGGCCACACATAATTTAACACCTAATCAATTGTTGAACAATATTGGAGCTATGTAAGATTTGAGTAACAAACACAAATTATGGTCATAACATGAGTTCTCAAGCACAACCTAATTTATGAATTCAATTCCTTAACTAAGATTGGTTTAATCTTATCTCTAATAATCTAATGTTCACTAAATTACCAGGTGTTCAAACTCATGCAGTCAGTAATTACACAGAATAAGAAGTTTAAGCAATTAAATTAACAAATCAAGCATGCTAGGTAAACCAATCAAACACAAGACATAACCAACAAGCAAAATCTAGTTTAATTAAATAAAACCCTGAGTTCCAGCTTCATCTACCTAACAAAAGCAGCTAGATTTAGCTGGGCATGCTAACAAACAAACATAAACAAACAAAAGTCTTAATCATGATTAAATGTAACAAACTATTAAGCTAAGTATGAACTCTTCCTTCTTCCTTGGTATGCAACCAATTTCCAGACCTTCTCTCCTTCTGATTTTCGACCCCAGAAACTCTCCAAGTCAACCAAAAGTTTTTCAAGTCGTAGGGAACAAGCGAATATATAGTTTCTGAATTTTCCGCATTCACGTCGTGAGTCAGTATGTCTCACGACGTGAAGATAGTAATAATCCGTGTTAGACAAGGAGTCTTCTACCCACATCTTATCTTCTGGAATATTCTAACTCACATCGTGAGTCGTCAATCCTCACGAAGTGAATTGAGATTTTTACATGGGTTTCTTCTTCTTTTATTCTCCAAGCTTCCAAAGTTACAAGCTTTGTCGTTTTTAGTCCCTTTTCTTCAAGAATGCTTCTATTTTGCTGAAAAGTATAATTTAAACTTATAAGTATCATTATTCAATGCGAATAACCAAAATATTTATAAAAATATAAGTAAATACTGCCTAAAAAATGTGTAAGTATGACAATATCAAATACCCCACACTTATTTTTAGCTTGCCCTCAAGCAAATCTGATTATTTTAAACTCAAACTCTTATCACTAACATCACACAGAACAATCCAATTCAAGCTCATCCATTATACCAAGACCTCAATGCACATATTTGTATCTAAAATCCTAATAACCTCCCAATCCTTGTGAACCTTCACCCCTTAGTTTAAACGTCGTTCATTTCTGCAACCTTCCAAATCAATCTTTAGAAATCTTTCTTAACCTCAAGATAATTTTTGTAAAGCTACCCAAGCGTAAATAATCTAGAAATTACAACTTTCATACGACAATGAAGCTCTTTGGAATCCTTTACTTCTTGAATAATTGATCTTTAATTTCTTTGAGTTCAACACCTTTTGTTTGATTTTTTGGTATCTTCAATTTCTTGATTCTTTGGAATTTTTGATCTTTTGATCTTTATACTTTGATAGCTACAAAAATTCTTCAACTTTTTGGTAATTCCTCTCTTTTTTTTCACTCAAAAAAACCAACATGTTTAAGCAGGGGCGCTTAACTTCAACCATTATTGGTTAAAGTATTAGTCTAAATGCAATAACTACATAAGCTTTCCTAGATAGATTTCAGGTTTAGGCTGCAAAACATATTATACAATATAAAATACCAGATTACCTTTCATATCTCATGACTTTTCACTAGGAATAGGAAGCCACAAATATCCTAAAACATATGTTGGGTCAATTAAAGATTTGAGCTCTCATCATCCCACATAACACTAGCAATTTAAGTTCAAATTATCATTACTAGACTAATTATTAGATTATTATTTCAAACCTATTAAAAAATTTTAAATTTACTAATTTTCTAGCAGTTTACTTTTTCAACCCCTTACCCCACACTTATTACATACAATGCCCTCATTGTATGCATAAAATAATTTAAAAGCAATAAAAGGGAGAAAATAGAACAGACTCCCCTGGGATAGCAGTGACGAGATCAAACTTCAAATGTGTGGAAAAAATTGTGCATCTCGAATAGGGACTCTTGTAATAAGGAACTTGGATTTTGAACACGTGAGATATGTAAATGGCCGGCAAAATATTGAATGGAGCCTTCAATCTTTAACAAGTGTGGTGCAAAATCTCCAAAGTGTAAAGAACATGTGGGAAAGCATACGCTACATCGCATAGTAGAGGAAACGAGCCATAATAATCCCCATAATAATTCCAAGAAGAATGGTAGCCCATGGAATAATATTTGTTAATGGTCTTCATTTTGTGGAAATGCCAGATTCACGACGTGAAGGTAACGAAAGTCACGACGTGAAGTCTCTAAAACATGGATTCTGGAAACCATTAGAACTTGACTCACGACGTGAATATTAAAGATTCACGACATTAAAATTGGGCAAATAGAATGTGCTTTTGTCATTTCTTCCTTCAATTTTAAATTTCAACTAGATGTCTTAACGGATTAAGACTCTTCTAAATGCATCACTGTTATGACTCTTCTCTAACTCTATCCTCTCTCTTGACTAAACCCACATTTATTTAATTGTGGGTCTCGACTCTTAATTCTAGACTCGCTTGGCTAAACATGTACGAACTAATATCTCGATATCCCTCTCTTCTGATTCCTCTAGCAAATCTGAAAATTAACCAAAGGAAATAGAAAAAGAACATAATAATTTCAATAGTCTTACAATCCAAACACATTCAAAACAAAAGAAAACTAAACCAAACAAAAATAAACTAAAACAATTAATCATCATCTTCATCTTCGTTTGCCTCGCTCGTTCCAGCCCCATCTCCTCTCGGCATCCAAGGTTCCTCCCATGTCGGGATATACGGGCATTTTGGCGGCACGGTGGTTGGTCTTACCACCCCATGTGGGAATAGATATCCTTGACAAGTTGGGTATTATAAGTAACACCCCCACGAAGGTTGTCCAAATATTTACCCACCCGACTTTAGAATGGGTCGATAGGCATACCGCCTTCACATCATTGAGCTCTCCCGGTCTCTCCAAGTGCTCACACATTTCGTCGCCGAGGCCTTGGCTGTGGTTGTTGCTCGGGTTGGTCGCGGGGTTGTTCTTCATCATCATCAGTGTGCACGATACCCCAATGTGACCTATAATTGGTCACCACCCTCATCGTCTCAAGATACCCCAAGGAAAACTCAGTTCCAACCATACAAGTTAGTGACCACATAATGTCGGGAATTATTACCCCATAAGATCGGGCCAAATGGGTGAAAAAATGTCTTCTACATATCGGGCTCCCAAGTCGGGAACTCACTGCATACTCGGCTAAGTAGCAGGCCAGAAAGTATGGGATTTTGCAACACACCCCTGGCTGCAAAATACTCCATAAGAAAAACAAATTGATCTTGGTAACTTTGTCCCCATGGTGCTTATGGTGTATAGAAAAGGTGATGATCTGGTGAATAAAACAGTGACTGGGCGACTTGATACTACTTTCCGGTGACACCCCAGAATTGAACACTCCTGATGTGATGTTGCTCCATAATTGAAGCCCCGATGTTTCTCCCTTATAACCACGGGCAACCTCCCGTAAAAACATAGCGAACATGGGAGACATGGCCTCGTAAGCGTCATACAAACCCATTCTCCATGAAAACTCAACCAAGCTACACTCTTGTTATTCTCCGCCTAAACGGAAAACTAATTCTTGTGGGAAAGTGGGATCTTGGACATTTATGTGAAATGTCACAGTAGAGAAAAATTCCATGCGCAAATCCTTATAAACCCGTTCTTGAATAGCGAAAAGATTGTTCCACCCCTTACACATGAAAGAATTCACATTCCCCAAAAATAGTTTCGTAAGGAATGGATTCAGCCTATCAACCAGTCTAACTTCTCTTAATCTTTGCCAATTCACAGTCGGGGCACCCACAAAATCTCGATTGTGCAACTACCCCAATCGGTTGTTATAGCGTGTAAGAACATCCATCGACACATTCGTTGGGAATACATAAAATGGGTGCAAGTTAGCCACCCCAGCTGGAATTTCACGCCTAGGAGCCATTTCCTGCAAAAACAAAGAAACAACAAAACAAAACAACATTTCCAGCACATTAGGTATTAAACAGCACAGGTTTCATGAAGCCCAAAATTCACGTCCTGAATTCCTAAGAAGTCACGTCGTGAATTTGTCCTGTCCGTATGACTCGGTTACGATAGTGCCAAAAATCAATCCAAGAATGTTTGGTTTACTCCTATGTCGATTTTAAGCATAAAAAAATAACATGTAGGGGTATAACACAATTTTTAGGGCAAAATTTCACCATTTCAACTATACACAAACCCTAGCCCCTTTATTTAACAATTAAAGCAAAATTAACCATACAAAGTAAGAAAGAATTACCTTAAAGTGCAGATTACGTAACCAAAAATGGATTATTTGGTGGAATAGGCCAAAATTGGAATAATGGGGGACCAGGAACCGTTCTCACTTTGTGGGCAATAAGAAAGTGCTTTAGGTCAAATGGCTTATGTCTTTAATATGTGGTCCCGTGTGTTTCATAGTTCATATCGTGTGTTCTCGTGGACTAGTCATTTGGGTCATTCGATTAACAAGTGGGCATAATATAACCATTAGGCTAATAGAACCAGCTCCGTAAATGCCTTCTGGACTCACGTCGTGAAGCATACACGCTCACGTCGTGAGCTTATATCAGATCAAATAATTGCCTATTAAATCTATCGTTTTATTTACTACAAATCTTAATTAATTACCACTTAATTCAGGGACCCCACACTTAATGTTTTTACCATTCATAATATTACTTAGATGATGAGATGATTAATTTTCCTTTAAAAAAAAACAAACCGGGCTCGGGTTGCCTCCCGAGAAGCGCTTCTTTTTTATGGAGTCATGAGCTGGACTCCGAGCCTCCTTACATTGAGTTGTCTGAATAGTCCATCACAAACTAAACTTTTTGATCCTTCCATCGCTTTTTGTAAGCTTGAACACGTCGTTTATACGCCCTTTTCGAATTATGCCTTTTAGCCTTAGTTTCATTTGCATCGAGCTTTCTTTGGGTCCCTTTATTTTCTTGCAAGTTACTGTCTAATTTTTCCTCTTCTCCTAGCTCCACAAGAAGCATCTTTTCATCCATAACCAAGCTCTTTTCCTTGGAAGTAACCTCGTCTTCATCCTCGTCACTCGATAATTCATCACGTTCCTCGCTTACCCAAGAAATTGGATTTGTATAAGTTATCACTTCAACAAAGAATGGAACATATGTTCTTGGTTTTGTACGTTTGACTTGTTGAATTGTCTTCAATTCTTCTTCCACTAACTTCTCTAACTCCCCAAGTTCATCTTCTTCATCAATATTGAAAACCTCACTTTGAACATCAATACCATGGAAACCATCTTCTACTCTAAAAGTTTCCTTATCATCTCCAACTCTCAAAGTGAGGATGGACTCGTGAATATCAACCAAGGCACCAGCAGTATTAAGTAATGGGCGACCAAGAATAATTGGAACGTCGGGATCTTCTTTCATATATAAAACCACAAAGTCAATTGGAAAAACAAATTTCCCAATTTTCAATAGAATATCTTCCACAATGCCCCAGGGTTGCGTCACTGAACGGTTTGCCATGTGAATAGTCATTTTTGTAGCCTTCAACTTCTTAATATTTAGCTTCTGATAAAATGCATAAGGCATCAAATTTATGCTAGCCCCAAAATCAGCTAAAGCATAAGTCTTCAGATGATTCCCAAACTCACACGGAATAGTGAGGCGTCCAAGATCTCCCATCTTATTACGTAATTCTTCCAATACTACTTTTAAACTTTGCTCACTAAGAATAACCTTGGAATTTCTCTTCAATTGTTGACGAGTGTCCATCAAATCTTGTAGGAACTTCGCCTACTCGGGAATCTTCGATAATGACTCAATAAAAGGAGTATTAATAGGAATACCCTTTACGTTCTTTATAAACTCCAAATTTTCCCTTTACAGTGGACTAAGATTAGCTCGAGTTAGATACGGTAAAGGTGGACAATAAGCCGGAAGAATTTCTGAAGTTTTCTGTTCAGGATGGTCCCATTTCGTGAGCATAGAGGGCTCACATCATGAGTTCTGTGCTTCAACAATAATATTATTTTTGATTTTTGACTTCTTCGGTTTTGGTTCGGTTGGTTTTGGTTCCTCCTCTAATGCTTCTAAGAACTCAGAAATGGCCTCGTCTTCAGTCTCGAATCTGGTCTGCCATTTCCCTACTCTGGTTTCCCAAGTTCGTGATGTGCTGGGTCATAACGGGGAGAGCTCTGTCAGCCGGTCCCCCGTGACTGAGGTCATAATAACCTCGTTGGTCGCCATAGGGTGACCTCTGGCGCTGTTGCCGACTCCACCTCTCGATCATGGTTGCCCAACGAGGCTCAGGCCCATTGTGCCCCCAGCGGTTTGCAGGCACCCTAGTAATGTAAGGAGGGTTGAAGACTTCCTCCTCTGGCTCTTCTTCACTTTCCTCCTCATCCATGTCCACCTCGTCGTCTTCCTCTTCTTCTTCTTCTTCTTCATCTACCTCCTCTTCTTCTTCCTCGGGCTCTTCTTCGGGGTCCTCTTCGGGATCCTCTTCAATCAGCTCTTCGGGCTCTTCCTCAATCCAGCCGGCATTTCCCTGGTTGGGAAAGTATGGGTCTCCTGGTAGGTGAAATCCTGCCATGACGTCTGCGCGAGAATAGAGGGGTAAGAAGCGGATAGCGGTAGATATTAATAATATTGCGATATAGCAACATACAAATACTCCTATAGTATTTTAAACGTTTAGATTTGGTTCTTATAGCACTCTTTGTAGGGTGAAGTTAGGTTATTAGACTTGTTGCCCTCCTACGGCTATCCCCCGGTATGAGTAAGTCACTTTCCGGACTAATATAGTTGATCAGGCTATATCCTTCCCAAAACTGATTACTCATACCAAGGCATACTCGCAGCGTTCAACTCCTCTTCTTTTAGTTTATGTTCTCCTAGTTATGACACTACGCGCGTATGCAATGCATGTAGGTATACTTTTAAACAGAAATAATTCGTTTTCAAAAAGTATAACCGGTTAGAATGTTTTAAAATCAGAGACTCTTAGTCCCAAATGTGTTTATAGTTTGTATATCCTATGTTGTTTGATATACTTAATTCACTATAAACCGTGCTCTGATACCAATCTGTCACACCCCTGAACCAAGGATGGCGGAAACGTCCAGGGATGGAGGACTTCATGTGTAGTATCATAACAACAATGGTAATAGTGATGAAAGTAAACACAACCAACATATATATAATTGAAAAAGTTACATCATTGTATGTATTACATGTTTCAAATTCAATTACAATATGTTGACAAAATAAGATAAGTTTGACGCCTCAACGTCCCATCCTCAAAAGTATTTGGTTACCTGTTTAGCGATTTCCTGAGAATACAAGCAGTTTGAAAAAGTGTCAACACAATGGTTGGTGAGTTCATAAGAGATTTTATTGGAGAATTAGACCGTTTTCCTTGTAAAAATGATATGATATGTATTCAGAAAATCCGATATTTTCTTTGTAAAGTTTATGTAATGTAGTCACATAACCGATGACCAAAATGTATAAGTAACCTTTCTTATTAAAGGAAAATGAAATGTGCTTAAATTGACATAAACGCACTTGAATTAAATGTTGTTCCCGAAACTTCTTTTGTTTGTTAATACTTGATGTATATGTAGTCCTAAGTCTAAGGACCGAGAAAATAACAAGTATCGTCTATACTTAAAGCTATAAATGTGGTTTCAAATGATGTGTAGTCATAAATACCAAAAACCGAATGTAGACAGTAATATCGGTACTTATTGAGATAAAAGTGATTTTTAAAAAAAAAACCGACATAAAAACCCATTAAAGTTTTATAAAAATCCCGTAAACTTTATGTATTGTTATATCCTTATGTGAGCCGCTATAATCATACTTAAGACTAAATGAACCTGCCACGACGTTTCTCAGGCGTCGAAGAACTGAAATGACAATTATCACCCGTAGACCTGCAGGTCCAACTGTAGCTAGCAGCAAGGTGTGGGGTGTCAAGCCCAATATAGATCTATATACAACTATCACGTTCTCCCTCCAGGAGACTCTGATTATAACGTACAGGGTTTTATATTCCGCACTCGGACGTACGGAAAGAGAATGTCTCACAATTTAGGTTAACAAGTTTACAAGTTGTATGCGGGAGTGTAAAACCTTTCTGTATGAATATACCCTTCTCGTACGTGTGTGTTATGTGATGTATTGGAAACTATACCTATTATAGTTTTATCCAAAACGTTTGTAATATATAAGAACTCTTTTATGAAAAGGTGTTAGGATTATAAAATCCATTAAACTATGCATATTATAGTTTATATGTATATATACGTGTTCTAAATGAATGAATAATCTTATCATGAATGACTTATTTTCAGTTTAAGATGATAAAATTTACAACATATCACATTCAATACTTAGAACTTGACATTATACACTTTGCTCAACACAATACAAAGTGTAGTAAAAATTACAAGCTGTTAACAAATTTTCAGCCTTTCTACACTGTTTTTGAAAATTCATAGAAAAATCATACGAAGTCGAAAACTAAATCCGTAAATTTTGGGAGTTCCCAAAATGTGTCTAGTTTACTCATAATTTTTACCATGATTTTTAATGACCTGCAACTTAGGTGAAAAAGTCCATAATCACAGACTGGTCCGGATTGGTGTTTGAAATGATAGGCAGTTTTGTAAAAATCACCATAAATTGTAGAAAAATCGTATGGAGATGTGCGAGTAGTCATTTTAAAGCTAAGAAGTGGAACTACATGCACCTAAAACAGTTTTGAAAACTAAAATGTTTAAGGTGTCCAAAACAGTCCGTGAATGGAGTCCAACTTTTCTGATGAGAGCTGTTAGAAGGATTTAGATATGTTCTTGGTGTTTTGGCTTGTATTCCCCCCCCCCCCCCCCCCCCCCCCCCCTAAAAACTTGAGAAAACATGAAAATACAGGGGTATGAACTCACCTTGTGTGATTTCAGTAGATAAGTGTTGAAGAAGAGAAGTGTTCAACCCAAGAACACTAGAAGAATCGCTTGAAGATTCGAAGCTTTAACACAAATATAATGGAATTTGTGTAAGATATTCATGATTTGAGTGGAAATAATTGAGATAATCATAAAGGAAATGGATTATGCTTACCAAAGGTGGAGGAAACTCTCAAGATTAGCCCTTAAATCTCGGATTTCTAGAGAGAGAGAGTGAGAGAGAAAGGAGTTTGATCTTCTTGTGAAATGAGAACAAATGAGAGAAAATGAGGAGAGAGGGTGAATATCCAGCTCTCAAAGCATGGAGGTGGCTTCTGAGGGAGGTAAAAAGTACAAGGTATGGTGGGGAGGAGTGTAGGTTGTCATGGAGTGAGTGTGGGGGTTGCTTGCGTCATAACTAAGGTAAGGTCAACACTCTTCTTCTTGTACTTTACCAACCTCTTTTTAAATAAGATTTTATTCTTAAAATGTGATTAAATCATTAATTTAGGGGTCTTATTATTAAAAATAAAGTTTTGGGTGAAAATCCCATGTTAAAATAATTAAAAATGGGTTTAAAACGCAAAAATACGCAAAAACGGGCGAAAAATGTAATTTCCAGCGAGTTTCTTTGGACCTAGGCCGAAGCTCGGTCCCTAGGCCGAAGTCCGGTCAGGCGGAGCTTGGTTCGGACGCGGGTGGCTGGTCTCGGAAGCGAAGGCGCGAGCCAGAAGAAGGGGCGAGGCGAGGGTCTGGTCCGAGGCTCGGTCCGAAAGGAGGCAGTCCGACGCGAAGGCAAGGTTCGGTCCGAGGTCAGGCTAGAACCGAAGGTACTGTTGTGAACAGTAATGAACAGTACTTTCGGTTCGGATTTTCCCTTCTATGCTGGTTCGGTTCGGACCTTCCTTCAGTGCTGGGTTCGGTTCGGATGAACAGTAACTTCGGTCCAGCTCATGAACAGTACTTTCGGTTCAGCTCATAAACAGTACTTTCGGTTCGGACCCTCATGAATAGTGCTTTCGGTTCGGAGGGTTTGTTTCCTTAAGTCCGTTTTTCGCGTAGACTTCCGTTCTTGGGCTATTTTCGCCAAATTCGAGGGTCGGGATGCCCCGCATGATTATAGAAAGTTGGGAGAGATTTCGAGAGAGATTTGAGAGAGATTCCTCGTTCTCAGAGAGATTTGGGAGAGATTTGACGTACTTGGAGAGATTTCGCATACGAAGAGATACGTGAGAGATTTCACATACTTAGAGAGATTTGGGAGAGATTTGACATACTTGGAGAGATTTGGGAGAGATTTGACATACTTGGAGAGATTTCACATACAAAGAGATATGTGGGAGAGATTTCACATACTTAGAGAGATTTGGGAGAGATTTGACATACTTGGAGAGATTTGGGAGAGATTTGACATACTTGGAGAGATTTCGCATACAAAGAGATACGTGAGAGAGATTTCACATACTTAGAGAGATTTGGGAGAGATTTGACATACTTGGAGAGATTTGGGAGAGATTTGACATACTTGGAGAGATTTCGCATACAAAGAGATACGTGAGAGAGATTTCACATACTTAGAGAGATTTGGGAGAGATTTGACATACTTGGAGAGATTTTGCATACAAAGAGATATGTGGGAGAGATTTCACATACTTAGAGAGATTTGGGAGAGATTTGACATACTTGGAGAGATTTGGGAGAGATTTGACATACTTGGAGAGATTTCACATACAAAGAGATATGTGGGAGAGATTTCACATACTTAGAGAGATTTGGGAGAGATTTGACATACTTGGAGAGATTTGGGAGAGATTTGACATACTTGGAGAGATTTCGCATACAAAGAGATACGTGAGAGAGATTTCACATACTTAGAGAGATTTGGGAGAGATTTGACATACTTGGAGAGATCTCGCATACAAAGAGATATGTGGGAGAGATTTCACATACTTAGAGAGATTTGGGAGAGATTTGACATACTTGGAGAGATTTGGGAGAGATTTGACATACTTGGAGAGATTTCACATACAAAGAGATATGTGGGAGAGATTTCACATACTTAGAGAGATTTGGGAGAGATTTGACATACTTGGAGAGATTTGGGAGAGATTTGACATACTTGGAGAGATTTCGCATACAAAGAGATACGTGAGAGAGATTTCACATACTTAGATAGATTTGGGAGAGATTTGACATACTTGGAGAGATTTCGCATACAAAGAGATATGTGGGAGAGATTTCACATACTTAGAGAGATTTGGGAGAGATTTGACATACTTGGAGAGATTTGGGAGAGATTTGACATACTTGGAGAGATTTCACATACAAAGAGATATGTGGGAGAGATTTCACATACTGGGAGATAGAGTGAAAACGATTGAGAGTGTTTTCGTGTGTGAAGAATGAGAGTGTTCGGCTTCGAAATGCAAGGTCTTTAGACCCCGTTGTGCCATGATTTAGGATCTTACGCACTCCCTATGAGTATGCAACATTGTATTATTGTTTTTGTTCATTGTTTAGCACTAATGCTAAGGAAATTTAAACACATGAACTTTCCAAGTGGTGTTTTCTCATTAAATAGTGAGTTATACAATATTTACATAATATCCACCCTATCATACAAGGTTTTAATTAAGTTGACCGGTTTGACTCGTTAACCTTGACCGGCTTAGACTTGACCCGATTTTGACTATTGTCACATCATCCCCCCGTTAGAGGGAATTTCGTCTCGAAATTTACGCTTTGGCCAGGGCTTTAAGGGTTTAGGAAAAGGTGCGAGTACTTTTGTTTCATTTGGTCTTCGCGCTCCCAGGTGAACTCAGGTCCTCGTTTAGCGTTCCATCGAACCTTCACAATGGGAATACGGCTTTGTTTCATTCTTTTGATCTCCCGATCCATAATCTCTACTGGCTCCTCCACGAAGTGGAGACTTTCATCAACTTCGATCTCATCGAGAGGTATTACAAGTGTCTCGTCGGACAGACATTTCTTCAGGTTCGATACGTGAAAGGTGGGATGTACCTTATCGAGTTCTTGAGGTAATCGAAGTTTGTACGCCACAGGACCAATCCTGGCGAGGATTTCGAACGGTCCAATGTACCTCGGGTTTAGTTTCCCACGTTTGCCGAAGCGTATCATTCCTTTCCAAGGGGAAACTTTTAGTAACACACGATCGCCAACCTGGAATTCTAAAGGTTTGCGTCGCTTATCCGCGTAGCTCTTTTGTCGATCTCGGGAGGCCTTCAGCCTCTCTCGAATTTGAACAATCTTTTCTGTGGTCTCCCTTATGATTTCAGGACCAGTGAGGGTGCTATTCGGAATTTGCTCCCTAGCTAACTGAGTATCCCCCACTTCAGCCCAACATAGGGGTGATCTGCACTTGCGACCGTAAAGAGCTTCGAATGGAGCAACTTTAATGCTGGTGTGATAGCTGTTATTGTAGGAGAATTCAATCAGCGGCAAATGGGTATCCCACGCTTTACCAAAGTCTATCACACATGCTCTCAACATGTCTTCTAAGGTCTGTATAGTGCGCTCGCTCTGCCCGTCGGTTTGTGGGTGGTAGGCCGTACTCATGTCTAGCCTAGTACCCAAGGATTTCTGCAGGGACTGCCAAAATCTCGAAGTGAACCTACTATCTCGGTCTGAGATGATAGATATTGGTACACCATGCAGTCGCACAATCTCCTTGAGGTATATTCTGGTTAATTTCTCCATCTTGTCGGTTTCCTTTATTGGTAGGAAGTGCGCAGACTTGGTCAATCTGTCTACGATTACCCATATAGTGTCAAACCCGCTCGAAGTCTTAGGCAGCTTGGTTATGAAGTCCATGGTTATCTGTTCCCACTTCCATTCCGGTATATCAGGCTGTTGTAGTAGTCCTGAGGGTTTCTGGTATTCCACCTTGACCTTGGCGCAAGTCAGGCACTTGCCCACATATGTAGCAATCTCGGCTTTCATATTCGGCCACCAGTATAACTTCTTGAGGTCTAGATACATCTTATCTGACCCTGGATGAATGGAGTATCGAGTCTTGTGTGCTTCGTTCATGACCACGTCTCGGATCCCACCGAACTTCGGTGTCCAGATCCGGTTACTGAGATAACGGGTTCCGTCGTCCTTGAGTTCTAAGTTCTTATCCATTCCCCTTAATGCCTCACCTGCCACATTCTCTGGTTTCAAGGCTTCTAATTGAGCTTCCTGAATTTGTGTGGCCAGGTGGGAATGGATGGTCATGGTTAAGGATTTTACTCGGTCGCCCGAATATTCCTTCCTGCTTAGGGCATCAGCCACTACATTGGCCTTGCCCGGGTGGTAGCGAATTTCGCACTCGTAGTCATTTAGCAGTTCAACCCATCTTCGTTGTCGCATGTTGAGCTCTTTCTGATTGAGGATATATTGAAGACTTTTGTGGTCGGTGAAGATGGTACATTTTGTGCCGTAGAGGTAGTGCCTCCAAATCTTTAGAGCGAACACTACCGCTCCCAATTCAAGGTCATGGGTGGTGTAATTAACTTCGTGTGTTTTAAGCTGTCTCGACGCGTAGGCGATGACTTTTCCTCTCTGCATGAGCACGCATCCGAGGCCTTGATTCGAAGCATCGCAGTATACCACAAAGTCATCAGTTCCTTCTGGAAGAGACAAAACTGGTGCGCTGCACAGGGCTTGTTTTAACGTCTGGAAGGCGGTTTCTTGTTTATCTCCCCACTTAAATACCACACCTTTTTTAGTCAGGATGGTGAGTGGTTTGGCGATCTTCGAGAAGTTTTGTATGAATCTTTGGTAATAGCCGGCGAGCCCTAAAAATTGTCGAATTTCCGTCGGCGTTGTAGGTGCTGACCAGTTTTTAATAGCTTGGATTTTTGCGGGATCCACATGTATCCCCTTCTCGCTAACCACATGGCCAAGAAAATTCACTTCTCTAATCCAGAATTCGCATTTAGAGAATTTGGCGTAAAGCTTCTCGGCCCTCAGTGTTTCCAAGATCAGCCGGAGGTGTTGACGGTGCTCTTCCTCGCTTCGGGAGTAGATTAAAATATCGTCGATGAATACAATCACGAATTTGTCTAAGTAGGGTCGACACACTCGATTCATCAGGTCCATAAATACTGCCGGTGCGTTCGTTAATCCGAAGGGCATCACCACAAACTCATAGTGCCCGTAACGAGTTCTGAACGCAGTCTTGGGAATATCTTCTTCTTGTACTCGCAGTTGATGATAACCTGACCGCAGGTCGATTTTTGAAAAGTAGCTTGCTCCTTGGAGTTGGTCAAAGAGATCATCGATTCGGGGTAAGGGATATCGGTTCTTGATAGTAAGTTTGTTCAGCTCCCGGTAGTCTATGCACATGCGAAAAGATCCGTCCTTCTTCTTTACGAACAGGACCGGCGCTCCCCAGGGTGAGAAGCTTGGCCTGATAAATCCCTTGCTTAACAGTTCATTTAACTGGCTGGAAAGTTCTTGCATTTCTGCCGGTGCTAAACGGTATGGAGCCTTAGCGACGGGGGTAGCTCCTGGGATTAAGTCGATCCGGAATTCGACTTGTCGTGCGGAGGGTACACCTGGAAGATCTTCGGGGAATACATCGGGATAGTTGCACACCTCGGGAATGTCGTTGATATCCTTCACCTCTCGTTTCGTATCTACTATGTGGGCTAGAAATGAGTGGTACTCCTTTCGGAGGTACTTTTGGGCTCTGACGCAAGAGATGACTTGCAAATTTGAACTGGGTTTGTCGCCATAGATGAAGAGGGTTTTGCCATTCGGTAGATTAAGGCGAACGGCCCTTTCGTAACATAGAATGTCGGCACGATGTGAACTTAACCAATCCATACCGATGATTATGTCAAAGCATTTTATTGTGATCGGCATCAGGTCTACTTTAAACGAATGGTTGTCTAGAGTGAGGGTACACCCTGAGTATATAACATTAGTGTGCTCTTCTTTCCCATTAGCCATTTCTACTACGTATGTATCTTTTAATGATTGAGGGGTTTGTTTTAGTAATTGTTTGAATTCATGGCTCACAAAACTCCTCTCTGCTCCACTATCAAATAGTACGCATGCATATGTGTTATTGAGGAGAAACGTACCAGAAACCACCGAGGGATCCTTGACCGCTTCTCCGTGTCCCATTGTCAGGACTCTCCTACACCATCACCATTAGGGGTTTGTGCCTTGGGGCAGTTTCTCCTGAAGTGTCCTGCTTCACCACATTCATAGCAGGTTTGGCTTGCCCCCGCATTGGCAACTTGGTTGTTTGGTCGTGCTGGCGCTCTACAGAAACGAGCGGTATGCCCTTTCTTGTCGCAGTTTTTGCAGTGCAATTCCCGACAAGCGCCCTTGTGATGGTAGTTGCACTTGTTGCACTTGGGGAGATTTCCAGCATATGGCTTCGGCGGCGCTAGAGCAGGAGCAATAGTGGCTGCACGGACAGCAACTGTCCGTTGCTTCTTTGCGGGGTCCCTTACCGGTTGTTTCTTTTTAATGTTCCAGAACTTCCTCTTGTTGTTTCCTCCTTTCGTTTGGTTGGTGGCGGCGACCATGGTGCCACGGCTGGCCCTATGATCGATAAGTTGTTGTGCCAATTCCTTGGCACTTTCAAAGGTAGTAGGTTTCGAGGCCAGAACAATGTCATGAATCTGGGATGACAGCCCCCAAAGGTATCGCTCTACCTTCTTCTCCTCCGGAGTGACCATTGCAGGGCAAAGGAGTGCTAGGTCGTTGAATCGGGCTGTATAAGCTTCGAGATCCATCCCCGACATCTTGAGATTCCATAGTTCCTCCTCGAGCTTTTGTATTTCTCCCCTCGGGCAATACTCTTTTAGCATCAACGCTTTTAAGTTCTCCCAACCGATGGAGTTAGCCACTGCAGGCGTAAGTGACTTAACTCGGCCATTCCACCAAGTAAGAGCTTTTCTTGTGAAAGTGAATGCCGCATACTTGACTTTGCTTGCCTCGGGGCAAGCACAGATTTCGAAGATTGCTTCGGTCCTTTCGAACCATTGCATCAGCGCTATGACGCCCCCGCTCCCGTCGAAAGGATCGGGTTTGCCATTAGTGAAGTCTTTGTATGAACACTCCTTGGTGCGCCCCGTACTGTCTCCCTGATTCGAGTTAGTATTCCCGGATCCGGAACCGCCGGAACCGTTTGTACCCATTTGCGCCATTGCTGCCGCCACGGCTGCTGTTACTGCAGCCTGAAACATTACCGGATCAAACTCCGGAGGTGGCGGCGGAGTGGGCGGTGTTGAGTTTCCTGAAGGCCTTGGTCTTTTCCTTGGCGGCATAGTTCTGACATAAGAATATAAAAAGAAAGACTTGTCGGTAAAACTTCAACGGTGAAACGAGTTGAGCGTTACTTGTTTCATCTCAATCGTATTCTGTCTGAGTTTATTAATTTAGAAGGCAATTAATTGTCAAGTTTATGCAATTAAACTTACGAATTATATAGTGTTGACTCCAGCAGAGTCAAGTGCTTGGTTTGTGTCAGCATCAAAAGAAATAAAATACAAACCACATTCATTGATAATTTGCTAATACATAATGTTCTTAGGAATTTGACCTCATAAAGGTCTATATTACATTAATATAAAGATCAAGTTTTGGTAGAACAAAAGTCCCTTTGACTAGTGGAATCACTTAGTCGCAAGGTCAACCTATTCGCAACAAAGAGTAGCACCAACGCCTACTCGAAATCCTAGATTTATAACAAAATATAAGTAGCGCGAACACTACTCGTGGCGTGAAGCATCTGATCCATGATGGCCCTGGGATGAGGTCGAGGCTCCCTGAAGCTCTACAATCCGGCGCTCAGCCGCGATCACTCTCTCCTCGAGAGCTGCGTGCCTCACCTGGTACTCCCTTACCTCCGCTCGAGCGGCGGTAAGGTCCTCGATGAGTCGGTCCAATGGATAGAATTCCCTCTCCAAATCCCGGTTGCGAGCATCGGTGGCTGCCGTAATAGCGCTGAGATTTCGAATCTGGTCTGCCATTTCCCTACTTTGGTTTCCCAAGTTCGTGATGTGCTGGGTCATAACGGGGAGAGCTCTGTCAGCCGGTCCCCCGTGACTGAGGTCATAATAACCTCGTTGGTCGCCATAGGGTGACCTCTGGCGCTGTTGCCGACTCCACCTCTCGATCATGGTTGCCCAACGGGGCTCAAGCCCATTGTGCCCCCAGCGGTTTGCAGGCACCCTAGCAATGTAAGGAGGGTTGAAGACTTCCTCCTCTGGCTCTTCTTCACTTTCCTCCTCATCCATGTCCACCTCGTCGTCTTCCTCTTCTTCTTCTTCTTCTTCATCTACCTCCTCTTCTTCTTCCTCGGGCTCTTCTTCGGGATCCTCTTCAATCAGCTCTTCGGGCTCTTCCTCAATCCAGCCAGCATTTCCCTGGTTGGGAAAGTATGGGTCTCCTGGTAGGTGAAATCCTGCCATGACGTCTGCGCGAGAATAGAGGGGTAAGAAGCGGATAGCGGTAGATATTAATAATATTGCGATATAGCAACATACAAATACTCCTATAGTATTTTAAACGTTTAGATTTGGTTCTTATAGCACTCTTTGTAGGGTGAAGTTAGGTTATTAGACTTGTTGCCCTCTTACGGCTATCCCCCGGTATGAGTAAGTCACTTTCCGGACTAATATAGTTGATCAGGCTATATCCTTCCCAAAACTGATTACTCATACCAAGGCATACTCGCAGCGTTCAACTCCTCTTCTTTTAGTTTATGTTCTCCTAGTTATGACACTACGCGCGTATGCAATGCATGTAGGTATACTTTTAAACAGAACTAATTCGTTTTCAAAAAGTATAACCGGTTAGAATGTTTTAAAATCAGAGACTCTTAGTCCCAAATGTGTTTATAGTTTGTATATCCTATGTTGTTTGATATACTTAATTCACTATAAACCGTGCTCTGATACCAATCTGTCACACCCCTGAACCAAGGATGGCGGAAACGTCCAGGGATGGAGGACTTTATGTGTAGTATCATAACAACAATGGTAATAGTGATGAAAGTAAACACAACCAACATATATATAATTGAAAAAGTTACATCATTGTATGTATTACATGTTTCAAATTCAATTACAATATGTTGACAAAATAAGATAAGTTTGACGCCTCAACGTCCCATCCTCAAAAGTATTTGGTTACCTGTTTAGCGATTTCCTGAGAATACAAGCAGTTTGAAAAAGTGTCAACACAATGGTTGGTGAGTTCATAAGAGATTTTATTGGAGAATTAGACCGTTTTCCTTGTAAAAATGATATGATATGTATTCAGAAAATCCGATATTTTCTTTGTAAAGTTTATGTAATGTAGTCACATAACCGATGACCAAAATGTATAAGTAACCTTTCTTATTAAAGGAAAATGAAATGTGCTTAAATTGACATAAACGCACTTGAATTAAATGTTGTTCCCGAAACTTCTTTTGTTTGTTAATACTTGATGTATATGTAGTCCTAAGTCTTAGGACCGATAAAATAACAAGTATCGTCTATACTTAAAGCTATAAATGTGGTTTCAAATGATGTGTAGTCATAAATACCAAAAACCGAATGTAGACAGTAATATCGGTACTTATTGAGATAAAAGTGATTTTAAAAAAAAAAACCGACATAAAAACCCATTAAAGTTTTATAAAAATCCCGTAAACTTTATGTATTGTTATATCCTTATGTGAGCCGCTATAATCATACTTAAGACTAAATGAACCTGCCACGACGTTTCTCAGGCGTCGAAGAACTGAAATGACAATTATCACCCGTAAACCTGCAGGTCCAACTGTAGCTAGCAGCAAGGTGTAGGGTGTCAAGCCCAATATAGATCTATATACAACTATCACGTTCTCCCTCCAGGAGACTCTGATTATAACGTACAGGGTTTTATATTCCGCACTCGGACGTACGGAAAGAGAATGTCTCACAATTTAGGTTAACAAGTTTACAAGTTGTATGCGGGAGTGTAAAACCTTTCTGTATGAATATACCCTTCTCGTACGTGTGTGTTATGTGATGTATTGGAAACTATACCTATTATAGTTTTATCCAAAACGTTTGTAATATATAAGAACTCTTTTATGAAAAGGTGTTAGGATTATAAAATCCATTAAACTATGCGTATTATAGTTTATATGTATATATACGTGTTCTAAATGAATGAATAATCTTATCATGAATGACTTATTTTCAGTTTAAGATGATAAAATTTACAACATATCACATTCAATACTTAGAACTTGACATTATACACTTTGCTCAACACAATACAAAGTGTAGTAAAAATTACAAGCTGTTAACAAATTTTCAGCCTTTCTACACTGTATTTGAAAATTCATAGAAAAATCATACGAAGTCGAAAACTAAATCCGTAAATTCTGGGAGTTCCCAAAATGTGTCTAGTTTACTCATAATTTTTACCATGATTTTTAATGACCTGCAACTTAGGTGAAAAAGTCCATAATCACAGACTGGTCCGGATTGGTGTTTGAAATGATAGGCAGTTTTGTAAAAATCACCATAAATTGTAGAAAAATCGTATGGAGATGTGCAAGTAGTCATTTTAAAGCTAAGAAGTGGAACTACATGCACCTAAAACAGTTTTGAAAACTAAAATGTTTAAGGTGTCCAAAACAGTCCGTGAATGGAGTCCAACTTTTCTGATGAGAGCTGTTAGAAGAATTTAGATATGTTCTTGGTGTTTTGGCTTGTATTCCCCCCCCCCCCCCCCCCCCCCCCTAGAAACAATACAGGGGTATGAACTCACCTTGTGTGATTTCAGTAGATAAGTGTTGAAGAAGAGAAGTGTTCAACCCAAGAACACTAGAAGAATCGCTTGAAGATTCGAAGCTCTAACACAAATATAATGGAATTTGTGTAAGATATCCATGATTTGAGTGGAAATAATTGAGATAATCATAAAGGAAATTGATTATGCTTACCAAAGGTGGAGGAAACTCTCAAGATTAGCCCTTAAATCTCGGATTTCTAGAGAGAGAGAGTGAGAGAGAAAGGAGTTTGATCTTCTTGTGAAATGAGAACAAATGAGAGAAAATGAGGAGAGAGGGTGAATATCCAGCTCTCAAAGCATGGAGGTGGCTTCTGAGGGAGGTAAAAAGTACAAGGTATGGTGGGGAGGAGTGTAGGTTGTCATGGAGTGAGTGTGGGGGTTGCTTGCGTCATAACTAAGGTAAGGTCAACACTCTTCTTCTTGTACTTTACCAACCTCTTTTTAAATAAGATTTTATTCTTAAAATGTGATTAAATCATTAATTTAGGGGTCTTATAATTAAAAATAAAGTTTTGGGTGAAAATCCCATGTTAAAATAATTAAAAATGGGTTTAAAACGCAAAAATACGCAAAAACGGGCGAAAAATGTAATTTCCAGCGAGTTTCTTCGGACCTAGGCCGAAGCTCGGTCCCTAGGCCGAAGTCCGGTCAGGCGGAGCTTGGTTCGAACGCGGGTGGCTGGTCTCGGAAGCGAAGGCGCGAGCCAGAAGAAGGGGCGAGGCGAGGGTCTGGTCCGAGGCTCGGTCCGAAAGGAGGCAGTCCGACGCGAAGGCAAGGTTCGGTCCGAGGTCAGGCTAGAACCGAAGGTACTGTTGTGAACAGTAATGAACAGTACTTTCGGTTCGGATTTTCCCTTCTATGCTGGTTCGGTTCGGACCTTCCTTCAGTGCTGGGTTCGGTTCGGATGAACAGTAACTTCGGTCCAGCTCATGAACAGTACTTTCGGTTCAGCTCATGAACAGTACTTTCGGTTCGGACCCTCATGAATAGTGCTTTCGGTTCGGAGGGTTTGTTTCCTTAAGTCCGTTTTTCGCGTAGACTTCCGTTCTTGGGCTATTTTCGCCAAATTCGAGGGTCGGGATGCCCCGCGTGATTATAGAAAGTTGGGAGAGATTTCGAGAGAGATTTGAGAGAGATTCCTCGTTCTCAGAGAGATTTGGGAGAGATTTGACGTACTTGGAGAGATTTCGCATACGAAGAGATACGTGAGCGAGATTTCACATACTTAGAGAGATTTGGGAGAGATTTGACATACTTGGAGAGATTTGACATACTTGGAGAGATTTCACATACAAAGAGATATGTGGGAGAGATTTCACATACTTAGAGAGATTTGGGAGAGATTTGACATACTTGGAGAGATTTGGGAGAGATTTGACATACTTGGAGAGATTTCGCATACAAAGAGATACGTGAGAGAGATTTCACATACTTAGAGAGATTTGGGAGAGATTTGACATACTTGGAGAGATTTGGGAGAGATTTGACATACTTGGAGAGATTTCGCATACAAAGAGATACGTGAGAGAGATTTCACATACTTAGAGAGATTTGGGAGAGATTTGACATACTTGGAGAGATTTCGCATACAAAGAGATATGTGGGAGAGATTTCACATACTTAGAGAGATTTGGGAGAGATTTGACATACTTGGAGAGATTTGGGAGAGATTTGACATCCTTGGAGAGATTTCACATACAAAGAGATATGTGGGAGAGATTTCACATACTTAGAGAGATTTGGGAGAGATTTGACATACTTGGAGAGATTTGGGAGAGATTTGACATACTTGGAGAGATTTCGCATACAAAGAGATACGTGAGAGAGATTTCACATACTTAGATAGATTTGGGAGAGATTTGACATACTTGGAGAGATTTCGCATACAAAGAGATATGTGGGAGAGATTTCACATACTTAGAGAGATTTGGGAGAGATTTGACATACTTGGAGAGATTTGGGAGAGATTTGACATACTTGGAGAGATTTCACATACAAAGAGATATGTGGGAGAGATTTCACATACTGGGAGATAGAGTGAAAACGATTGAGAGTGTTTTCGTGTGTGAAGAATGAGAGTGTTCGGCTTCGAAATGCAAGGTCTTTAGACCCCGTTGTGCCATGATTTAGGATCTTACGCACTCCCTATGAGTATGCAACATTGTATTATTGTTTTTGTTCATTGTTTAGCACTAATGCTAAGGAAATTTAAACACATGAACTTTCCAAGTGGTGTTTTCTCATTAAATAGTGAGTTATACAGTATTTACATAATATCCACCCTATCATACAAGGTTTTAATTGAGTTGACCGGTTTGACTCGTTGACCTTGACCGGCTTAGACTTGACCCGATTTTGACTATTGTCACAGAAACTGACCCGGGCCTTGCCCTCTACATCGGACCGAAGTCCAGGAACTGCATCGGACCGAAATCTAGAACTGACTGGGACCTTGTCCCCTGCATCGGACCAAAGTCCGGAACTAACTGCATCGGACCAAATTCTGGAACTAACTAGGATATTGTCCCCTGCATCAGACCGAAGTCCGGAACCGACTAAACATAACATAGCATAAACATATCAACTAGCATGAACACATATACTGCATACTGCATCGGATCAGGGTCCAGAACACATAACACAAAACATGCTTGAATCATAAAGACATCAAGCAATCTAACTACTGCATCGGACTATGGTCCGAAACTACTGCTAACTAAACGGGCCAACATTCAAGACGTAGACCAGTCCCTGCTGGAAGGAAACTCACCTCGTAGTGCTGGCAGCTGAGATGCTAACTCTAAAAATGGCTGACTACTGCTCCGGAACTGACCGGCTACAAATCCCAAAAACACTAGATTAGTTACTTGTAAATGGCCTCAGGGTAAAATGACTATTTTACCCCTGGTCAAAGTCAACCTCTTGCTCAAATTCAACTTTCAGTTGACCCGACTCGTCGAGTTGGGCCGCCAACTCGTCGAGTCCCTACTCTTAATTTCCACAACCTGCTCGCTACTACTCGTCGAGTTTGGCACTGACTCGGCGAGTTCCTGTTTGATACTAATAACCAGTCTATCTTCATCTGACTCGCCGAGTTGTATGAACAACTCGCCGAGTCCTCCTTCATCATAAGAACACTCTGGCATGTGACTCATCGAGTTGTATGAACAACTCGTCGAGTTTGTTCTTGAGGCAAAAAGATTGCCATGAACTCGCCGAGTAATGGCATTGACTCGCCAAGTCTCTCCATTGTTGAGTCTGACCTCCGACTCACTGAGTCCACCCCTAACTCACTGGTTCCACTCGGAATAACTTAAAATGGGAAAAATCAGGGACTCGCGACTCGACTCGCCGAGTCTGAAGAACAACTCGCCAAGTCGCTCGCATGCAACCACTATTCAGTTGATTTTGATCAATTCCAGTGCATTCAACTTGTAGATCTGGATTCCTTAGGTTGGTTTCAGATGTAAAGTTTCCAACTTTACGTGTATGCATGCGTCAATAAAGGTTCAAAGGCTCTAAATGCACTAAAAGTGTAGATCTAGGGCATTCATGCAAAGATAGTACCATAAAGGCAGTAGATCTGAGCTCCTAGAGCTCAGACATGGGCGGATTCGATGACTAACCATCTCCAAATGTCCTCTATACCTCCACCGAGCCAAGAATAGCAACAACAAGCTAATTAAGAGATCTAATGGAAGAAGAACAAAGGTTTCGGCTTGATACCTCAAGGAAGACGGAAATGCAACTGGAAGGTCGGGTCTACTTTGCTCTCCCTTGATCCCTCCTCTTTTCTTCTCTTCTTCCTACTTAAAATGCACCAACAAATTCACAAGATGAGAAATCACACCAAAAATAACAAGGAACGGCTAGGGTTTTAGTATAGAACTCTCTGTGGGTGAGGGAGGCTGAAAGAGGTGCATAAAGTTGTTTAAATAGGGCGCAAACCCTTAGATTTAGGGTTTCATCCAGACTGGCGGACTCGCCGAGTCCCAACATATAGACTCGTCGAGTAGCCGGCTCCAAACGTGTGCTCATCTCGTTTCTACTCGATGATTCGGGCTACTGACTCGTCGAGTTCCTCTTGAAAACTTAAAAAAAATACATATTAATAACATACCAGAAATGGGGCATTACAACTCTCCCCCACTTGTCTCGGACTTCTTCCTCGAAGTCTGCTGCTGCTGAATCTGGAAACAAGTCTACGTAATGCTCCATCATCTCCCCCCCGTACTCCCATGTCCATTCTGAACCCCCTCGGTGCTGCTACTGCACCTTTACCAACTGAACCGCCTTGTTCCTCAAGTTCTTCGTCTTCCGGTCTAAAATCGCAACCGGTATCTCAATATAATTCAGGCTGCTATCAACCTGAATGTCCTCCAAGGGTACAACTGATGCCTCGTCCACCAAGCACTTCCTCAAATGAGAAACATGGAAAGTGTTGTGGATCTGGCTAAGCTCTGATGTAAGATCCAACCGATAAGCCACCCTACCCACCCGGACCAAAACCCTAAAAGTACCAATGAACCTAGGGCCCAGCTTGCCCCTCTTCCGAAACCTGATAACGCCCTTCCAGGGTGATACCTTCCGGAGGACCATATCGCGCACCTGAAACTCTAGGTTCGAACGCCTCCTGTCGGCGTAACTCTTCTGCCTAGTCTGCGCAGTCTGTAGTCTACTACGAACCTGCTGAATCAACTCCTTCGTCTTGAGCACCACTTCGGTGCTCCCAATGACTCGCTGACCGACCTCGCCCCAACAGATCGGGGTCATGCACTTCCTCCCATAGAGCATGTCGAAGGGAGGACGGTCAATGCTGGCGTGGTAGCTATTGTTATACGAAAATTCCACTAACGGAAGATACGTATCCAAATGCCACCGAAATCTAGGACACATGCCCGAAGCATGTTCTCAAGAGTCTGGATCGTGTTCTCACTCTGCCCGTCCGTTTGAGGGTGGAAAGTGGTGATGAAATGGAGACGAGTACCCATCTCGTCGTGGAACCGCTTCCAGAATCTGGAAGTAAAACGGATGTCTCAGTGTGACACTACCGAGACAGGCACTCCATGTCGTGCCACAACCTCTCGCACATAAATATCGGCTAGCTTCTCAGCCGATATGCTCTCCTAGATCGGCATAAAATGATCACTCTTTGTTAACCGATCCACAATAACCCAAATCTAATCCACTCCACGTGCAGTCCTGGGAAGCTTAGTGATGAAATTCATGGTAATGTCCTCCCATTTCCACACTAGAATGTCTAACGGTTGCATCTTGTCGTGGGGCCTCTGGTGCTATGCCTTGACCTTCCTGCAGGTCAGGCACCTCTCCACATACCAGGCGACGTCCCGCTTCATGCAGCGCCACCAATAATCAGGTCGAAGATCACTATACATCTTTGTCGCCCCTAGGTGGATGGAAAATCGAGACTTATGGGCCTCGTCCATCAACACTTGCCGCACACCGCCCCAGTATGGTACCCAAACTCTCCCATGAAGGGTCAACAATCCCCGACTGTCATAATAAACAGAAGCTACTCATCCCACGATCCTCTTACACTTCTGCCTCTCCTCATTGAGGCCCTTGACCTGAGCCTCCCTTATCTACTCCAACAATCGATTAATCACTGTCATCCTTAAGCATATATCCCTTATCGGGGTCACTATCGTCTTGTGGCTCAGGGCGTCGGCCACTATGTTGGCCTTCCCCAGGTGATAAAGGATCGCACAATCGTAGTCCTTCAACACATCGAACCACCGAAGTTGCCTCATGTTAAGATTCGGCTGGTCCATGAGGTACCTAAGACTCTTGTGATCCATGTAAATGGTACAACGGACCCCATAGAGGCAGTGTCTCCAAATCTTGAGGGTGAACACCACTGTCGCCAACTCTAAATCTTGCGTCGGATAGTTAGCCTCGTGAGGCTTCAACTGTCTAGAGGCGTAAGCTATCACATGCCCCCGCTGCATCAAAACTGCTCACATCCCTATGATCGAGGCATCACAGTAGACTACAAAATCATCCACTCCCTTTGGCAGGGTAAGAATCGGTGCCTCGCAAAATCGCTACCTGAGGGTCTCAAACGCCGCTTGCTGCTTAGGCCCGAACGATACACCACCAACTTCTTGGTCAGTCGGGTAAGTGGTATTGCTATCTTGGAGAAATCCTGAATGAATCTCCTATAGTACCCGACCAAACCTAGGAAGCTCCGAATCTCGGATGGAGACTTCGGGACCTCCCACCACATCACAGCCTCTATCTTGGCCGGATCTACCAGTATACGCTTCTGGTTGATGAGGTTCCCAAGGAACTGCACCTGGCACAACCAAAACTCGCACTTGGATAACTTCACGAAAAGTCTGTCTCTTCTCAAAATCTCTAGCACCTCCCTCAGGTGCTCCTCATGCTGTTCCTAAGTCTTGGAATAAACCAAGATGTCATCAATGAATACTATCACAGACCGATCCAGCATCGGCCTACATACGCGGTTCATGAGATCCATGAACACAGCTGGAGCAGTGGTGAGCCCAAATGGCATCACCACGAACTCATAATGACCATAGCAGGTCCTGAAAGCGGTCTTCTGCACATCCTCCTCTCTGACCCGCATCTGATGATGCCTGGAGCGCAAATCAATCTTGGAAAACCAAGATGCTCCCTGAAGCTAATCAAATAAGTCATCTATCATCAGGAGTGGGTAACGGTTCTTCACACCGTTACCTTATTAAACTCCCGGTAATCTATACACATACATTGTAACCTGTCCTTCTTCTTCACGAAGAAAATGGGTGCTCCCTAGGGTGAATTGCTCGGCCTGATAAAACCCTTGTCCAGCAGCTCTTGCGGCTGCGTAGACAACTCCTGCATCTCTGGGGGAGCCAACCAATATGGTGCCTTGGCTATCGGAGCCGCACCAGGAATCAAGTCAATCCTAAACTCGACCTGTCTCTCAGGAGGTATTCCAGGCATATCCTTTGGAAATACATCCGGGTAGTCTTGCACTACCGGAACATAGTCAGTTGTCGTCTTGCCCTTCTCCCGGGCATCTAAAACAAAAGCAATATAACTGGCACATCCCTGCTGGAAGTAGCGCCTCGCTCTCGCTGCTGAACAAAGAACTGGTCCGCGCTGTGGCCCCTCACCCTGAATAACTAACTCTCCCCCACCGGGAGTGCGAACCCTCACTAACTGTAGCTCACAATCAATCATTGCCCCATTGGGGCTTAGCCAATCCATGCCTACTATGACCTTATTCCCTCACAGGGGAATAGGGACAAAGTCTACCGAAAACTGCTCATCGAATAACTGAAGAGAACATCCTCTGTGTACTCTCGCAACTCTAACGGTTCTGTCATCTGCGATCTCGACCTCAAGTGGAAAATCCAGATCCCCTGGAGCTCTGCTAAACCTCTTGCTAGCTGCAAGTGAAACGAATGATCGGGTAGCCCCCGAATCAAACAATATTGTGGCTAATATGCCGTTCACTAAGAACGACCCTATACAAAACAAAAATCCATAAGAAAAAAAATAATCAATAATATATGCAGAGATAAAGGAAAAAGACATACTCGTCACCACATTAGGAGTCGCTCGCGCCTCTTCTGCTGTCAACTGAAAATCCATACTCTTCGCTACCGGTGTCTCAACTCGGCCTTGACGGCCGTCTGTAATCCTTACGGTAGCAGGGGCAGGTGCTGACACCTTACCTGTTGCAGCTAAGCTCGAACACAGGGACTATTTATGTCCCCTCTGATTGCAATGGAAGCAAATCAGCTCTAATGTCGCGGTGGCGGTAGTAGTACTTGTACAATCCCTGCTCATATACCTAGTCCGACTGCACTTGTAGCAGCCAACACTCCCTGCCTTGCATGCCCCGTCGTTCAATCTCCCACACCTGCCACACCAACCGTGGCTCTGCTGACTCTTGGATCTGTGATCTGACACCTTGGGCTTTTTTCCCAAACTCCGTGTACCCAAAGCCATATCCGGATTCCTCTTCCTTTCCATCTGAAGGTCAATCTCTCTCTCTCTCTCTCTCTCTCTCTCTCTCTCTCTCTCCCGAGCCCTAGCGATCATGTCATCCAGCGTTTTACAGTTGGACCGACTCATAAACTGACGGATATCACTCCGCAACATCTCATGATAACATGCCTTCTTCATTTCCTCATCAGTCGCGTACTGAGGAACGAGAAGTGCCCTCTCCCAAAACTTGGCGGTAATCTCCGCCACCGTCTCTGTAGTCTGGGTGAGGTCCTGAAACTCCCTGGAAAACTGATGCACCTCGATAACCAGTGCGAACTCAGCTCTGAACCTGGAATTAAATTCAGCCCAGGTCACAGCATCCAAATCTGCGTCATCTCCAATGACATGCCCAGCCTCCTCCCACAAATCGCGTGCCCTGTCCTTCAGGAGACAGGAGGCCAATCTGACCTTGTCTCCCTCGGGATACCTGCTAGTGCGGAATGTGTTGGCCACATCCACCAACCATCTAGTACTCGCTATGGGCTCCCGCGCCCCATGATAATCTGGAGTTCCACATGCCCGATACTCCCTGAAAGTAAGTGTGCGCCACCCCATCATGGCCGCCACCTCAGCACGAAATATGCTCAGCTTCTCTTCCATCAACTCTAGTATACCTTCCTTGATCGAACCAAAGATCATGGGAGTCTGCTCAAGAATGATATGGGTCACCTCTGAGGTGAAGAACTCTCTAGTCTGCTCATCCACGTGCTCGGCCCACGAGCCTGATCCTGATCCCTCACCGGCTCCAGAACTGTCGACTGCCGGAATAGGTCGCAAAACCACCATTCTGAAACACATCATAACAAATGTCAGAAACACTGATATATCTCGAGGGATCGTTACTACTTCAGGTTTCCCGGTCTCGTATCAGCCTTCCTTGATTCAAGTACAGATCCTTTGCTTCCCGTAGTATGGGCCCCTACTACCTTCCACATCTATCCGTAGCTTCCACAAGAACTGCCTTGACTCGACCAAGTCACTACTACCGCTACTGATCTCTACTACTCTCATCCTAGGCTTGCCCTATGGAATTCTCCGACTCAACCAAAAACAGTCCTCAGCCGCTAAAATCATCCTTGTAATACGAATTAGTCATCACCTGAATACCATCACATGTGATGAGGCTCATATAATCTTTCAAGTAAAAGACTCGTCCCTACAATGGTTAGACTCAAACAAGAGTTGCGCAGTAAGGCCAAATCCTGCACTCTGAGATTATTCAACCCTGATCACATGTGATGTGATGTATTCACCTAATGGCTAGCTCCCATTACTCGGAGTCCCACAAAGCACAAAGCAAGCAGGATTCGAACATAGGAAACTACTAAAGCAATTCTATTCTTATAACGAGGAACTGTATAGCATACAATGCTAAGCTCATACTATTGGGCATAACCTAAACAGGCTATCCTACTGCTGTCTACTCAATACTAGCATGCAATTCTCATAAAACTGAAGCACATATAGCAGGCACATAAGGAATCTTCCTAGATCTTTAGTCCTATTCTAGCATGCTGTCCTACTGAAACTGAAATAGATAATCATAGTATAAACTTGTATGGATAATTTGGGAGTACTTACTTGAGCTCGGCTGATTGCATGCACCACACCCTTTTTACGTTTTCAAAAGTATTTTCCTTTTAAGTTTCTTTCACAAAAATTCTCTTGAAAACATTTCTCTTTTGAAAATCTTTTACTATTTCCTTAGTTTGGGTTCAGTCACACCCGTAAGTATGACTGAATCCCACAAACCAAGGCTCTGATACTGTCACACCCCCAAACCAGACGGCGGAAACGTCCGGGGGCTGTTGTGACTCAATTGAATACCATCACAATGAATATACATGAAACATAACATCATACATTACCAAGCATTGAAGTGTTACAACTGGTAGCGTTTACAGTTAGTACATTGATCCATAATATTACATGCCCCAAAAGTAAATTGTTCGATACTAATTAAAACAACAGCAAGACGTTATTGAGTACATTTTTCCTTTTCGATTTACCTGTTACCTGAGAATACAAGTATTTTGAAAAACGTCAACATATGAAATGTTGGTGAGTTCATAAGTAATGTTTGAAATATAATGGTTTGTATTGTTTTGAAAATCACCAGAAAATCCGATATTTTCTGAAAAGAGCATAGTATAAAAAGTGTGAAGAACTGGAAGTATGCTTGTTTGTTTCTATATATGTAAAAGTACAATTTGTAAAACTCGGTATGTAACTCGTAGGTGTATTAATTGAAAATCCTAGGAAAACCCGATGTTTTCCTAATACTATGAATCAAGTGTTTTATATTTTGTTATACCGTTACGACGTGTGTATTGGATGAGTCCAGCTGACATTGGATTAATTATGGTTTGTGAATTGTTATAAACACGCATTAATGAAAACGACTAGTTTACAACTATACAAACGATCCCCTAGGCGTCGTTCGTACTATTCACTTATTCCAACCACCCTAACTTCTTATAGCCCCACGACTGAGGAGAAAAAGAGGGTGTCAAGCCCCCGGTATTTCCATAAGTCGTTCAAGGCTATCATGAATGCGAAGGGCCCTTAGGCCAACTCGCATTTGGTGAATTCTCGACTTTACTAGCAGTACTAGAGGACCCTTCGGGCCCAACAACACATAAGCCATTGAAAGTCCTTTTACACGGAATTAGGTCATATAAGGCCCAACTACATGTAAGCGAGTTTCCTTCGGGCCTAAAGATCATGTCATTGGGCTAGCTAGGCCGAACAACCACGATTTGAAACTTTCGGGCCCAAAGATGGTGTATCGACGTCTGGTGTATTCCCACGTGTGTATTGACTTGACGAAATTTCCGCGTGTGTATTGAATTCCCGAGATTTCCACTTGTGTATTGAAGTATCGTCGTGTTAGTAATTTTGGATTCGTTATTGATTCGAGACCGAATCAATTCGTTTGATAACGATTTTTGGTGTTGAAGGTGTATTATATTTAGCCGATAGTCGAGGTACTAATAATTCATCATGTCGGATTTATTGTTTAAAACAATAGAATTTTTCATTTTTCAGCCCCTTTCTTATGGATAAATTTACACTTTTGACCATTTGTATAAAAGAATTTCTATTTTAGTCCTTAAACCATTTTTCTTGACACTTTAGTATCAAAACTTGTAGAAAAGGTATTTTTCAGCTCAAAGTTATTTGAAAAACAGTTTTGGCCCCTCAAATGAAATTTTTCTCGGCTGAAACCCTTATTTATGCAATTTTTACACTTTTGGTCCAAAATAGAAAATTTTTGCATCTTTGGTCCCTTTTAAATATGAAAAGCATTTTTTTACCCTTGAAATGAACTTGGAGCACTAGTAGTCCCCTATTTTACAGAAAAATACAGTTTTAGCCCCTCTAATTTGAAAATCTCGTAATTTGGGCTTTATTGGGCCGAAAAGTTCATTTTTGGCCCATTATGCTTAAAAATTTCACATTTAATCCTTCAAAGAGAATATTTCTAGAAAAATACCTTGTTGAAACTGTTTTGACTCCTTTCATCCATCAGAATTTGTATTTTGTCGTTTCGGGCCCTTTAACCTTATATTTTTAACATTTTGAGTCCAAAAATGAGATTTTTAGCCCAAGGAGTTCATATTAACCAACTTGGTTATTTTTCTAGAAATGATTTGTGTGTACTAATATGTTTTATACTTGTTTCTTACATCCTAATGCAATTCTCGGTTTCAAGGACTTTTTGACTAGATTCAACACCATAATCACATAAGAACATGTAAATAAACATAGAAATCATACAAATCATACATATACTCATAGATCTACACATTTGCTTGTATTCCCCCCCCCCCCACAAAACTTATAAAAACCGAAAAATAGGGGGTATGAAGCTCACCTTTGGGTGTGGTTTCGGTTGTGGAGAAGAGATGGAAGAAAATGAGATGATTTTCGACCTAAGCAACCTTTCCTTGGACGATCTCGAGTTTAAGGGGTTCTAGATGATGATTTTTGTGAAGAATCCTCCTTGCAAGGCCCTTGAATCTCAAAATTTTGAAGGGAAAGTGAAGGGATTTGTGGTTTGTTCTTAAGAGTGTTTAGGTGAATGATTATGTGTCTATGTGTGTGGTACTCTCGGCCGAGAACAAAGAGGATAAGAGAGAGGGAGTTGAAGTGACACTCCTAGATGCACGTTGGTCCATGCATGGAGGCATGTGAGGTATAAGTGAGGTGGCACTCCATAAGTCAACTCTTCACCCTTGGATTTGGGCTTTGGGCCGAGATTTTGAAAGAAAAAGGAGAGTATTGGGCTTTAATGCCCCTAAGCCCATATTAGAGTTAGGTTTGATGATTGTTGGCCCTATAAAATATAAGTGTGATTTTTATACTTTGTTGGGCTAGTTTAAGTTAATTATGGTTCATAATGGTTCATAATATTTCATTCATTTCATTCTAGGCCCAATGTGGCCCAAAATGTTGGAATAAATGAAAGTGGGTCCAATTAGAGCCCATTTAAAGGTTCTAAGCCCATGATAGTCAAATTGGAAGCTTATTGGTCCTTTGAGTCCAATAAGGAAGTCCTAGTCCAAAATGGACCTAAACAAGAACTTCTAGGGTTTCCAATTGCTTGTTGACTATTTGTAATACTTGTATGGTGTATTTGATTGAAAATTTTGATGTCATAGAGTAAGCATCATACATGCTCTTAAGTTTTTGATTCTACATTTTACTTGAGTGTAATGATTACAAGACACAAAATTTCTAGTTGTGACAGATACCAACTTATAACGACCCAAAATACGACCCAAAAATTTTATTTTAATATTATTAAAAATCAAAACATCAAACGTCATATATCATAAAACCATGGAGCGAGTAATTCAAAAGTCATAGTAACAGTATCCAAAACAAAAACTATAACAATCATATCAAAATATCAGATTAAATTCCCAGGCTAAACTGAAGCTGTGGTGTGTGCCATGCCATCATCCCGAGCTCTTTCCCTTACTAGCGGATTTACCTAAAATCAAAACGAGAACTCTATGCAGAAAGCTTAGTGAGCTTCCCCCAAACTACCACATACCATACAATAACATATAAAGAACATACTGGGCCTTGCCCATTGCATCGGACAGATGTCCGGAAACTGCATCGGACCGAAGTCCGGAAACTGACCAGGGCCTTGCCCTCTGCATCGTACCGAAGTCTGGGAACTACATCAAACCAAAATCCGGAACTGACTGGGACCTTGTCCCCTGCATCGGACTGAAGTCTGGAACTAACTGCATCAGATCGAAGTCCGAAACTGACTGGGACCTTGTCCCCTGCATCGGACCGAAGTCCGGAACTGACTGAACATAACATAGCATAAACATATCAACTAGCATGAACATATATACTGCATACTGCATCAGATTAGGGTCCGGGACACATAACACAAAACATGCTTCAAACACAAAGACATCAAGCAATCTAACTACTGCATCGGACTGAGGTCCGGAACTACTCTTAACTAAACAGGCCGGCATTGTGGCCGTAGACCCATCTCTACTGGAAGGAAACTCACCTCGTAGTGCTGGTTGCTGAGATGCTAACTCTAAAACTGGCTGACTGCTGCTCCGGAATTGACCGGCTACAAATCCAAAAAACACTAGATCAGTTACTTGTAAATGCCCTCAGGGTAAAATGACTATTTTACCCCTGGTCAAAGTCAACCTCTCTGTCAAAGTCAACTTACAGTTGACCCGACTCATCGAGTTGGGCCGCCAACTCATCGAGTCCCTACTCTTATTTCCCATTCCTGCTCGCTACTACTCGTCGAGTTTGGCATTGACTCGACGAGTTCCTCTTTGATACCAATAACCAGTCTATCTTCATCTGACTCGCCGAGTTGTATGAAAAACTCGCCGAGTCCTCCTTCATCATAAGAACACTCTGACTTGTGACTCATCGAGTTGTATGAACAACTTGTCGAGTCTGTTCTTGAGGCAAGAAGATTGCCATGAACTCGCCGAGTCAGCGCATTGTCTCGCCGAGGCTCTCCATTGTTGAATCTGACCTCCGACTCACTAAGTCCACCCTAACTCACTAGTTCCACTCTGAATAACTCAAAAGGGGAAAATTAGGGACTCGCAACTCGACTCGTCGAGTCGGAAGAACAACTCGCCGAGTCGCTCGCTTGCAACAACCATTTAGTCGATTTTGATCGATTCCAGTGCATTCAACTTGTTGATCTGGATTCCTTAGGTTGGTTTGACACGTAAAGTTTCCAACTTTACGTGTATACATGGATCCGTAAGGGTTCAAAGGCTCTAAATGCACTAAAAGTGTAGATCTAGGGCTTCCATGCAAAGATAGTACCATAAAGGCAGTAGATTTGAGCTCCTAGAGCTCAGACACTGGTTGATTCGATGGCTAACCCTCTCCAAATGTCCTCTATACCTCTACTAAGCTAAGAATGGAAAAAACAAGCTAATTAAGATATCTAATGGAAGAAGAACAAGGTTCAGGCTTGATACCTCAAGGAAGACGGAAATGTAACTGAAAGGCCGGATCTACTTTGCTCTCCCTTGATCCCTCCTGATTTCTTCTCTTCTTCCCACTTCAAATGCACCAACAAGTTCACAAGATGAGAAATCACAACAAAAATAACAAGGAACGACTAGGGTTTTAGTATAGAACTCTCTGTGGGTGAGGGAGGCTGAAAGAGGTGCATAAAGTTGTTTAAATAGGGTGCAAATCCTTAGATTTAGGGTTTCATCCAGACTGGCGGACTCGCCGAGTCCCATCATATGGACTCGTCGAGTAGCTGGCTCCAAACGCGTGCTCATCTCGCTTCTACTCGACGAGTCGGGCTACTGACTCATCGAGTTCCTCTTGAAAACTTAAAAAAATACATATGAATAACATACTAGAAATGGGGCGTTACATAGTGGTCCTTGAGAATCAAGGAGTTGCCTTGTCATGACATTAACACCATCATAAAATATTGACACTTCTTGTTGAATATTGAGGTTATTTTGAGGACAATTTCTCAGCTATCCCTTGTAGCACTCCCATGCCTCATAAAGCGACTCACCCAGATTTTTCTTAAAATTTGCTATTTCCTTCTTGAGTTTAGCTATCTTGGAAGGTGGGCAAAAATGTTCTAAAAATTGTTCGCACATTTGGGCCTAAGTAGTGATTGCACCAGGTGGTAGTGCCTTTAGCTAGCCTTTAGCAGCTCCCTTAAAAGTGACTGGTAGCATCCTCAACAAAGCTGTCTCTCTAGGAACATTTGGGACATTGAAATAATCTGCTATGTCATTTACTTCATCTAAATGCTTGTAAGCATCCTCATGATCCTTTCCAGAAAAGGGTACATCCCTAAGTGCAGTAAGGATGTGTCCTTTCAGTTCGAATGAGGCAGTTGTAGGAATTGCAGGTTGTATTAGGCTAGGACCGACATCATCTCTAATTCTCTTTTAGTAATCTCTCATTGACATATCCGCAATATCCGCCATCTCATTATCAGGCTCGTCTTCGGATTCACTTCTATGTAATGTAAATTCAGGCTCAGATTCGTACTCGGATTCTTGTAGATTAGATTTTTTTTAACAAAGTCTTCAACCTTGTTCTTGTCCTTTGAGGATGTACTCGATTCTCCCACTTTCTTTCTTGACTTGTTTCCAAAGACTGATTTAACATCTTTGAAGGAAGAATTTTTTGGTGATTGGTTCACTCCCGCATTCTTATCCCACTTCTTTTGAAGGGCTGACTCTGGATCTTCAAGTGGTGGCACCAAAGGTGTGTTGGAACCTCTGGTCATGAACATCTACAAAATAAAAAAAAAAATAAAAACATAAAACTGAACTAAAACAGAAAAACAAAGAAAAGTGGAAATTACTAGATCTACGTCGAGAGCCAATAAATCTCACATTGTGAGTTCAGTACTGGAAGAAAATAAACTAAACTGAAAAATAACTTTTTGTAGGTTTTACCCCACAATAAGGATCGATTAATTTAAAGAAAATAAATCAAAAATTAAATAAGCCTTTCCCCGGCAACGGTGCCAAAAACTTTGATGTGAACAAAAGTACCTACTAATTTTAAATTTATAACCTAACTACTTAACTAACTAAAATGCACCTAGGCTGTGTACCTAGTCGAATTTTAGAATTGTTTGGATAAGTCGGGTGTCGATCACAAGGAACGGTTTTAATTAATTAATTTACCTACTATTAAATTAACCTAATTTCCTAGTAAAGTAGTGGTTTTATCTAATTTTGCAAGTTTAGATTAACTTAATTTCTTAACACAATTCAATAAAAAAGCGAAACACTTCTGTTAGTTCGAATCTACTTTCCCTCAATGGTTTATAAATTAGTTATGAGAATTACTGTTGATTACCAGTTAAAACATTATTAGCCATTTAGTTCTAGATTTACTAATTAAAAATTAATTCATGTAGGTCTATGTATGGTCACGCATAATTTAACACGAAATCAATTGTTGAATAATATTAGAGTCATGTAAGATTGGATTAACAAACACAAATTATGGTCATAACACGAGTTCTCTAGCCCAACCTAATTTATTAATTCAATTCCTTAACTAAGATTAGTTCAATCTAAGCTCTAATAATCTAATGCTCACTAAATTACTAGGTGTTCAATTTCATGTAGAATAATGATTATTAATTACAAAGAATAAGAAGTTTAAGGAATTAAATTAACAAATCAAGCATGCTAGGTAAACCAATCAAACATAAGACATAACCAACAAGCAAAGTCTAGTTTAATTTAATAAAACCATGAGTTCCAGCTTCATCTAGCTAATAAAAGAAGCTAGATTTAGCTGGACATGCTAACAAACAAACATATACAAACCAAAGTCCTAATCATGTTTAAATGTACCAAACTATAAAGCTAAGTATGAACTTTTCCTTTTCTCTTATGATTTTCGACTCCAGAAACTCTCCAAGTCAGCCAAAAGTTTTTCAAGTCGTAGGGAACAAGTGAATATATAGTTTCTGAATTTTCCGCGTTCACGTCGCGAGCCGATATGTCTCACGACGTAAGTATAGTAATAATCCATGTTGGACAAGGAGTCTTCTACGCGCATCTTATCTTTTGGAATACTCTAACTCAAGTCGTTAGTCGTCAATCCTCACGTCGTGAATTGAGCTTTTTATGTGGGTTTCTTCTTCTTGTATTCTCCAAGCTTCCAAAGTTCCAAGCTTTATCGTTTTTAGTCCCTTTTCTTCAAGAATGCTTTTGTTTAGCTGCAAAGTATAATTTAAACTTATAAGTATCATTATTCAATGCGAATAACCAAAATATGTATAAAAATGTAAGTACATATTGCCTAAAAACATGTATAAATATGGCAATATCACTAACATGGATAGAGGGATAGAGAAATAGAAAGATGCATATGTTGTTTCCCAGGTCGGATCTCTTCCGATCACGCAGAGGGGACAACATATGAATGACATAGATAGATAGAGAGATGCATGTATAGAGATGCATAGAAATAGAGATGCATATGTTGTGTCCCTGGACGGATCTCTTTCAATAACGCATATGGGGCAACATATGACTGACATAGAGGATAAGAAAGAAAAACAATTTTACACCGACCTGCTTTATCAAACACTTCCCCCCCCCCCCAGCCACCCTATCAGCACCATAATTAAGGACATAAGTTCGTATGTCGAAGAAAGGTTGAGCTATAGTTCTAGTTGATAAGAATCTATCCAAGTGTTGTACGATCAGTCCAAATGTAACCATCTAAGTCCCGATGAATTAACATTATTAAGTCCTTCCATTATCAACAATGTCTATTCCTTTCATTTTGAATCCTTCATGCCTACCAGCACATTGAACACAGAGTCTGAACAATTCAGCTTCAATGCATTGCATATATTTTCAAATTGCCTTTTAACACTAAACTTCATATCACTTCCCAAGAACACTTACAAAAGAAGACACATTTTTTGAATTTTTGATTTTATAATTTTGCTGCAATGTATTCTGCTTCAGCTGTAGACAAAGACACACAAGTGAATATATAGTTTCTGAATTTTCCGCGTTCACGTCGCGAGCCGATATGTCTCACGACGTAAGTATAGTAATAATCCATGTTGGACAAGGAGTCTTCTACGTACAAGATGCAGCTGCAATGTATTCTGCTTCAGCTGTAGACAAAGACACACACGTTTGTTTCTTTGATTGCCAGCTAACCAACTTCCCGTCAAGGAATTGGCAGCCTCCAGTGGTGCTTTTTCTGTCTAGTCCACAACCTCCAAGGTCTGCATCTGAGTAGGCTTGAACGAAGAAGCCTGAATTGGAAGGATACCATAGACCTAAAGAGGTAGTTCGCTTGAGATATCGTAGAATGTTCTTCACTGCAAGCATGTGAGGTTCGCGTGGGTTCGCCTGAAATCTAGCACAGTAACAAACAGAGAACATTATGTCAGGCCTGCTAGCAGTAAGATACATCAGAGAACCGATCATCTGGCGATAAAGCGTTATATCAACTGCCGGTTTATCCAAGGATGGAGTGAGCTTGGTGCCGAACGCCATTGGAACTTTGACCTTTGAATCTCCCATCATGCCAAATTTTTCAAGAAGAGTCTTCGTGTAAGCTTCCTGATTGATAAAGATGCCTTCGGGTCCCTGTTTAATATTTAAACCAAGGAAAAAGTTAATTGGACCCATTGAGCTCATTTCAAATTTAGTCTCCATCAGCTTTCTGAATTTAGCCGTTAAGCTGGGATTCGTAGAGCCAAAGATGATATCATCGACGTAAATTTGAACAATCATAAGGTGGTTACCTTCCTTCTTACGAAAGAAGGTTGGGTCAACCGAACCTTGTTTGAATTTGGACATCTTTAAAAACTTTGTCAGCGTTTCATACCAGGCTCTCGGAGCTTGTTTCAGTCCATACACGGCTTTGTCCAAGATATAACAATGATTAGGATACCTTTCATTTACGAAACCAGGAGGTTGCTCCACGTACACTGTTTCTTCAAGTTCTCCATTGAGAAATGCACACTTGACATCCATTTGGTAGACTTCGAAGTTTTTGTGTGCAGCATAGGCGAGAAATATTCCAACTGACTCCAGCCTAGCTAAAGGAGTGAAAGTCTCTTCATAGTCAATTCCTTCCTCCTGACAGTATTCTTTCACTACCAGATGTGCTTTGTTTCGTATCACGTTCCCTTCCTTGTCCATTTTGTTCCTGAAGACCCATTTGAGACCAACAACCGAGGCATCTGGAGGAGTTGGAATGAGGCGTCAAACTTTGTTCCTTTCGAATTCATTCAGTTCATCTTGCATAGCTTGAACCTAATCGGAGTGATCAAGAGCAGTGTTAACTGTCTTTGGTTCAACTTTTGAGACGAAGGAGTTAAACATACATAATTCTACTTTTGAGAACAAGGAAGTCTGTTTTGCGTTGAGTTGTGATCGGGTCAGAACCTTTTCAGAGACGTTACCAACAACCTGGGAGACAGGAATATCTCTGGTCCATTTAACGAGAGGAGGGTAGTTTGGATCAAAGGTTGGATCCAATTCAGCATTTATCATTTCTTCTGGTTCGGATTGACTTTCATAGTCGTAAGACATATCGGCATACTCCCCCTCGATAGATAAGCTTTCAGGAATGTCTTAAGTGTCTTGCGCTATAGAGGTTTCTGGTGGTGCTGAGGTTTCGGGTGTTGATGCACCTTCGGATGGTGAGGCACTTTCAGTTGGTGTTGTACTTTCGGTTGGTGAAGTGCGTTCGGGTGCAGCTTGAGAACTGTTCTCCCCCTCAACATGTGCGCTCGGCTATGATGATGATGGTGGATCCTCCCCCTCGACTGAAGCATTGTGTTGTGGAGGGTCGTCAGAACTTGATCCTCCTTCATTCATTCTCTTTGTAGCATCTTCGACCAGTTGCTTCAGATGATCTACCTTGTTGTCTGCTGCGCTGGCTTCTGAGAGAGTAGCCTTCTCTGGTTCATCAAATAACTCAACGAACTTTTCAAACAGGTTCGCGATTGAAGCTGTGACTTGGCCAGTCTGAGGAAAGATTTCTCCAGCTGTGTCTTCGTTGGCCTTTAGCTTTTTGACATAGCTATCACCAAAAGTCACGTAATAGGTTTCTTCTATTTTCCTCGAACGCTTGTTTAATACCCTGTACACTTTAGAAGTGAGAGAATAGCCCAGAAAAATCCCTTCGCCGGCTTTGACATCAAACTTGTTGCGTGTTCTTTAGAATTGAAGATGAAACACCGTGAACCGAACACATGGAAGAATTTAACATTCGGCTTCCTGTTGTTGATGATCTCATAAGGAGTGAGCGTGAATCGCTTGTTGAGATATGACCTGTTCTGTGTAAAACAAGTAGCAGAAATACCATCATCCCAAAAATATAAGGGTAAGGAAGCGAAACTTAGCATGGTTCGGGCCGCTTGACAAAAAGATCGGTTTCGTCTTTCGACAATTCCGTTTTGTTGAGGCGTGTAGGGAGCTGAGAAGTTGTGACTGGTTCCTCTTTCTGTCAAGAATTCTTCGAATTCTTTATTTTTGAACTCCAGTCCATTGTCGCTTCTGATGTTGCGGATGACTTTCTTCAGCTGTACTTCGACCTGCTTGATGAACATCTTTAGCTTGTGAGTCGCTTCAGATTTAAGCTTCAGGAAGAACACCCATGTAAAACGCGAAAAGTCATCAACAATAACAAGAATGTACTTGCTACCGCCGATGCTTTCGATAGATGATGGACCACATAAATCAATATGAAGTAATTCTAGTGGTTCAACAACTTTAGTGTTTATTATAGATGGATGACTTTGACGACTCTGCTTCCCCATTTCGCATGCAACACACAAATGTTCTCTATCATACTTGAGCAATGGAAGACCTCGAACATGACCTCCAGTGACAAGTTTGTTGATATCCTTAAAGTTAAGATGAGAGAGCCTTCGGTGCCACAACCAGCTTTCGTCAGATTGTGCTTTAGATAACAGGCAAATAGCTGGGTTCCCTTTGATAGGTTTCAGGTTTAGGGGAAACATTTCACCTTTACGCTCCGATTTGAGAATAACTCTTTTCGTCTTCTTCTCAATTATTTCAGAACCCTCATCGTCGAATGAAACCTTGAGACCGGTACCTCCAACAAGCTAAGATACACTGATGAGGTTGTGTTGTAGTCCTTCCACGTATGCAACCTTCCTTATCGTGAAATCACCATTTGTAATCATTCCATAGCCTTTTATGGTGCCGAAGGAGTTGTTCCCGAACTTGACATTTCCACCGTTTTGAAGAGACCTGTATTCCCTTAGCTCTTCCTTCCTTCCTGTCATGTGACGCGAGCAGCCACTGTCAATGTACCATTCTTCGTCAAACTGCTCGTCACTGATAACCTACAAAAATTAAGCAGATTTAGGAACCCAAAGTTTCTTGGGTCCTCGTGAGCCTTTCACAGGAACAGGAATAGTAAGAGAGATGTCAACAAGATATGTTCTTTTTATTAGTGTTGTTTCATCTTTCTTTTTGATGGTGAAAACCTTAATTTTATTGGGATTCATTGCTTTTGGTTTGGACTCTGGTTTAACTGATGAAACCTTCTGTTTTCCTTTTTGTTCAGTTGAGGATTGAGATTTTTGAGAGGGAACAGAATGGAATTTAGAATGGGGTTGAGAGGAATTAGAAGAGTTTAAAGAATTAGAAGAGTTGGAATGAGAGAGCTTAGACTGAGATGACTTCTTGGCTGGAGATTCTAGGTGACCCTTTTGCTTTTGATCATTAGTGGGACCGACCCTAGAATTTTGATTTCTTTTGTTCTCAGAACCGAACCTTTGCTTTCGGTTGATGTTGTTCTCCGAACCGAACCTCTGCTTTTGGTTGATGTTGTTCTCTGAACTGAACCTCTGCTTTTGGTTGTTATTGCTCTCTTGTGATTTACCAGGACTTTTCTCTGACTTTAAGTTCCTGTCACGATATGAGAAATAGGCATTTTGAGATTGCCAAAACTGTTTTCTTTCAGAGAGATTCTTCTTGTATCTCTGATTCCTTTGCCGTTTTTGATTTCTCATCTGCTTCGGTTGATGATGGACATTGGCTTTTGGTATCTGTATTCCTTTAGCTGGTTCACTCTGAACTGATGATGTTTCACTTGAAGGAGTGACTTCTTTTGCAGGAATTCCTTTTTCTTGAGGAACATCTTTTGTACCACTAGTACTTGGCACATCGAAACTATCAGGTTTATTCAAAGGTCCTGGCACATATCTGCCTTTGCTTTTCCATGAAGTCCTTTCAGACAAACCTACCGTTTCATCAGCATTGTCGATGGGAGCTGACCAGAAGAACTCGTCGCAGCCATCAGCATTGTCTTCGTTTACAATTGCTATGAGTTCAGCGGTTTGATGTTCGGTAACGCCTGTGACCTTATACACCTGATTCGGAGTGGTTCTAACCTTTTGGTATACTACTGCCTTTTCTACAAGAATCGGGGACTTTTGTTGGGACATACGAGCAAACTCCACTGAATTTTCTGAAATGAGATTCTTGTGGTTTTCGGGTTTACTCTTGACAAATTCTGAACAGTCAACTGTGTCCTCTACAGAAATTTCACTTATATTGTCGTCCTCATTAAGCTTAGATGCATTTTCAACATCAATTTTATTTTCTGAGCTCAAGTTGGTATTCAATGAGTCAAATTTTTGTATGGTTTCGGTCCTCAGTTTCAGTTTATCATTTTCATCCAAAAGGTTTTTAAGCATGTCCTTATGGTCCTTGGACTTTATGAAAGATTCAATTTTGTCTAGTCCATACATATACGTCGGATTAACATCCTCAGATGAAATAACACTTTCACAATTATACGCTTCAGCATCAATTTCATCCTCCTTAAACTCAAGGAAGGGTAAAATCATGCAATGAATCTTTTGACCTATTTCACAATCCAAATGAAGCTGAGTGATATTAGTGTAAAGACGTTTAGCAATCAAACAAAAAACATTTATCTGTTTTAAAAGCTTTAAATTGTCTCTTTGCAAATAAATGTTTTCAACTTTTATTTTGATTAACTCCAACTCCTTCTGTTCGATCCACATTCGCCGTTCCTCACTCTTCGAAGACACCCTGCTTAATTGGTTAGTTAGGTTAGAATTGGTGACTCAAGTTTGAGTTAAACTACTATCTAGATGAGAGATTCTTGAATTAACACTTTTTAATTCTTTTTCGTATGAGCATTGTGGGACTTTGAATGAAACAAAAACGGATTGTACCTTCTTGATCAGTTCATCAAGCTCGTTGAACTGCACACTGAGCGGTTTAGCTGTAAAGCACAAATTTTGTTGCTCCTTCGTGTCTTCATTCCCACCATCTGTGTTGTATCCCCTCATCTGAGATACGTCAGACACCATCAAGCATTTTCCACCACTGCTCTCTTCTTTCGCCACATAAGCCTTTCCATGAGAAGGCTCCCTTACTTCATCATCTTCAGAGTCGGTTGACCAGACCTCCACGCCACCGAACTCATCATCCACTACCGAACCCTGCACAATTAAAGCATTCATAGAGGGGTTAGCAGTAGATTTCTTCTTCCTGATCTCATTTAGCTTTTTTAGTAACAAAGCTTCTTCATCCTTATCATCATCCTTTTCTGCCATTTTCTTGAGGATACAATCTTTTGCATAGTGGTTCTTTCCTCCATAGTAATAGCAGCTCACTCCCGAATCCCCTTCAGCTTTCGGTTCCTTCTTTGATTCTTCTGCCTTCAGTTCATCTTTGACCTTTTCAGAACTATAACTCCCCTGCCAATTTCGGTTCTTATTGGTGGGAAATATTTTCTTGATGAACCTCTTGGGGTTTGACACCATCATAGCATAGTCTTCAGAAGTGAGGTCATAGTCCTCCAAGTTGAGGTCTTCTTCTTCCATCACCGCTTTACTTTTGGACAGGAGGGCCAATGAACTCATGCTTGAAACCACATTTTTCTCCTGTAACACGATCTTCTCTTGAGATTTCAGTATGCCCACCAGTTTCGCCAAAGAGTAGGATTTAAATTGCTCATGCGCTTTAACTGTGGACACTACAGCCCTCCACTCTGATCTGAGGCCGTTCAAAAACGTAACCTTCTGCTCAATAAGCTTCCTTTCAATGTCATGTTTAATCATCTTGCTGAGAAGATGATTGAAGCGATCGAACGTTTGAGTCACGGTTTCTTCGGCTCCTTGCTTGAATTCACCAAACTCGGACAGGAGTAAGGTTTGAATAGAGTGTTCAAGATCTTCGTCCGTAGAGTACAATTCTCGTAGCCTGTCCCATATTTCTTTTGCAGTTGTGCATGAACTCACCAGCCTGAAAGTGTCAGATTGAAGAGCGAATCTGATTAATCTCAATGCTTTAATATTGCACTGAAATTTATCTTTTTCGTCTTGGGCAATATCTTTAACAGCTTTCAAAAGATCATTATATTGCTTCTGAGTTTTAATAATCCTTGAAGTTGCTGAATGAGCGAAGGGTCCAGATACTATTGCTTCCCAGATGAGGTATCTATTGTCCTCAGATCCTATAACATAGTCTTCAAAGTGATGCGCCCAGACTTCATAATCCTGGGTGTAAAGGATGGGAATCTTCGTTGTTGATCCAATGCTGTTCGAAATATTAATGGGATTGGATTGCGACTCGTCCATATTTGATCGAATAACCTGTTAAAAGATCAGACTTGTAATATATTAAATTAGGGCAAAATAATAAATACCGAGTTACGTCAATTATGGGATAACGGCTCAATAAATATCAGTAAATGCGGAATAACCCTAATTGAAACCTTTTTCACAGAAAAGAAGTGTATCAATTACACAGCCTCCTACTCTGATACCAATTGTTAAGTTAAGAATTAACTTGAAGATCGATTAGATCTTTAAAACAGGTAAAATAATAAACACGAAAACAGTAAGAACACAAGAATGGATGAACGTGTGTCGAATGATTAATCAACAATCCTCAACAGAGCTCGATAAAGAACTTCCACTGTAGAGGATTTAGGGTTTACAAGAACGATGAAGAAATAATCTCTGATCTATCGTAATCGCTATCAATCGTTAACTAAATATGCATGCAAGCATATGTATTTATACTAAACCCTATCAGCTCACGGTTGGACAGGCCCAAACCGGAGTAACAAAACATGGACTAATAAACAAGCCCAATGGACGCAATACACAAAAACGCTACGCTACCCAACAGTTTGTGTATAGATCTATACAGGGATGACACTCCACACCTAAGTTATTCGCTATAGTTAGACTAGGCCAGTCTAGGGTGACAAAAACCTTATTCTATTTTCTGTCGGCGTTCAATAACGCCAAGACTTGCAAATTTGTCATTTTCTAGTATGGTTATAACGACTCACTTAGAGGAATTAACGTTATAAATTTACGGGAGACCATTCTCTTTTCTAAATGGATAACTCGGGAACATACTCGCGCCGCTACTCAACCTCGGGGGTTGGTATACTAGCATTCTCTTTCACAGACAACATAGGGTTGTGTGGGGACATTCTCGGTACATTCTCTTTACATTTCTTCATTCTCTTTTGCATACTAGTAAACGATAACACACATGCATTAATACAAGATCGGACACAAACATACTAAACTGTTTTTAGAAAATATTGGAATTTTTCTGGCGATACAAAGTCATACAAATCACTTTCACTAACATACTAAATTGTTTCTAGAAAATATAGGATTTTCTGGTGATTACAAAATTATCCAAATCATTTTCTCTAAAATGCTTATGAACTCACCAACATTTTTATGTTGACCTTTTTAAATTAACTTGTATTCTCAGGAAACCGTTGAAGCAGGCTGAGTGGAACAAACTAATGGATATTTTGTTATATTTTGTTTCATCATACTTTAACTATTTTGGCATGTTATATTCAAACACAATATTCGATGTAAACAATGTATGTTGTTATATTACATGTGACGATGATGATGTTATGTTTCAATTATATACTATGTGATGATACTACAAAGATGAAGTCACACCAAGCCCTCGGACGTTTCCGCCGTCTGGTTCAGGGGTGTGACATATTGGAATCAGGGCATTGTTTATATTGAACTGGCATATCTAATCTTATAGGGTATGCAACTATAAATATAATGGGATTAAAACACTCCGAATAAGGTAATACCTAAGCATGCATTAAAACTATAACATTAAAAGTCTCTGGAGGAAATTGAACAGTGTGGTTAAACCCAGACAGTTATGTAGTCATATTGGGGGATAAATATAGCATGATCAACTATATTTATTCAAAATACGACCAACATGTGTTTGGGAGTAAGCATGGTGGGAAATGAATCTAGAAGATTACCTCGTATCCAAGAACTCTAAGGATCTCAAACTTAAACAATTAAAGTACTTTAGGAGTACTTTGGAAACCTATTTACACATACTCTCGTTACACGTTTCTCACCCCTCGTGCAGACACTATTGTCGGATTCCACCATTCAGGAGATCCCTATTTCCCCAACCAGGGGAATGGTGGATGGTTGGGACCAGAGGAAGAACCAGAGGAAGAGCCCGAGGAAGAGCCTATAGGAGGAACGGCAGAACCAGTAGCTGACTCAGATGAGGAGGAGGCTAATGGCAGTGACGCAAATGACTCGGCCGCGGAGTCAGAAGTCATCGATCTGACCTACATGGCTAGGGTGCCCCCATACAGGATGGGCCCCAATGGTCCTACGCCCTTATGGGCACACGAGATCTGGAGCTGGAGCCGCCAGCAAGGGGTACGACCTCTATTTGATATGAACCGGGACTACTACGACTTGAGTCATGGTTGACCTGCCAACCAAGACCTACTTGTAATAATAAGGAGGACACGCAACATTGACGAGCTGGCGCAGCCAACCGCTGGCCAAATGGTTGCCATGAGAGCCGCGGTGGAGCGCGGAGAAAGGATGAATCATGAGGTAGTCAGGGACTAGCAGGTGCGACAGGCCACATTGGAAGCCCAACTTCAAGCCACCAAGCACCACCTGAGCAGACTCCAAGGTGCATCTACCTCGTTGTCAGCACCACCAGACCCCTCTCGACGCATCTAGTACTTAATCATCCGCTACCTGCTACTGTTATTATTTTCCTTTATACACTACTCTATGTACTATCGATTACATGATTAAGTGACTACACTACTCATGGAGTCGTTACTCAGTCGGATTTTATTTCATTTCATGTATTGTATGCCTTATGTAGGCAAATATCATTAATGAAAACGGCTATATATTTTCTCATGATGTTGTTATCTGCTATGTGTCCTATTACTTTTACTACATGTTGATTGTAAGCATTCACTTACTTACACAAAACTGAATCACCGAAAATGTTCTATAATCATGAAATCGTGAAACTAGAATACACTGGATACTCAACATCTTTCCATTCCGTGACAGAAAGATGCCTCGAAGATAGACCCGCGGGAACCCCAATTTAACACCACCATCGCCTCCACCAGAAATGGACTCAGCTGCATTTCAAGCAACAGTTTCAGCTGTAGTTACAGTAGCACTGGCTCATATCCACAACGGAAACAGCGGTGGAGGTAATGGGCAAGGGGACTGAAGCTCAAACCATGGGATGAACCAAGGACCTACTAGAACCTATACCTACAAGGAATTCAAAATCGCCAATCCTTGAACCTTTAACGGGACGGGAGGCGTGATAACTCTGAAAAGATGGACATAGAAGGTAGAATCAGTATTCGAGATCTGCGAATGTCCTGAGGATTGCAATGTGAAGTTTGCGGCTTGCACATTCGTCGATCAAGCTCTCTCTTGGTGGAATGGTCACGTGGAGGCCATAAGACTCCATGTGGCGAATGCGATGCCATGGAAGGAGCTTAAGGAAATTCTGATGGGCGAGTACTGTCTAAAGGGAGAAATCCAGAAGATGGAACAAGCACTATGGAACCTCACAATCCAAAACTCTGACATCGATGCTTACATATCAAGGTTTAGCGAGCTATCTCTTTTGTGTCTAGGGATGATCACATCCGAAGGGAAGAAGATCGAAGGATTCATCTGGGGATTGACCTCTCCAATTCAAGGAAATGTAATCGCGGAAAACCCTGGAATGTATGATAGTGCTAAAAGGCTAGCCAATAAGTTATACCACCATGGAAACAAGAAGGGTGCCAAAGTAGGAGAAGCTGAAGTTAAAAAGGAAATTGATAACAAGAAAGGCAAGAACAACAAGTGTAAAGGGCGACAAAACTCAAAGTCATCAAAGAAGCAACAAACAATAGTTGTCCACGCTGTTGCTACCCAAGTCACCACAACACCACATGCTTCAGCCTCATCTACACCAACTGCTCCTAGATAATACTCAGGAACCCTACCTAAGTGTAGCAAATGCATATTTCACCACCATGTAGAATGCAGGGAGATGCATTGCACGAGTTGCAATCGAAAGGGTCATACCGTAAGATATTGTAGAACTCAGCCCCAACAAAACCTACCAAAAAATAACAACAACAACAATCGCAACAACAATAACAAAAACATCAATGCTGCGGTCAGTTACACTTGTTACGGGTGTGGAGGAACTTGTCATTTCAAACACGATTGCCCCAAAGCCAACAACCAAGGAGCAGGAGTATCAGGAAGGGTATTGACATTGGGTCAAGGTGAAGCAATTCAGGACCCAATGGTTGTTACTGGTACGTTCATACTTAACAACACTTACGCATGCATTTTATTCGATAGCGGAGCCGAACGAAGCTTCGTTAATAACAAATTCAAACACTTACTAAATCAATAACCCCAGAAGCTCAACGAAGCCTTCACGGTGGAGATGGCTAATGGGAAGACCGAAACAACCAAAGATGTTTACATAAGGTGCTCATTAACACTAAACAACCATTCATTTCAAATAGATTTGATGCCAGTAAATATTAGGAGTTTTGATGCAATAATTGGCACGGACTGGTTAAGCCCCCATCATGCTGATATTATGTGTCGCGAGAAGGCCGTTCGCCTTCACCTCCCCGATCATGAAACCTTAATAATCTATGGTGATAAACCTGGCACCAATCTTTGTTAATCCTTCTCCGATTTCTTCAAGTTAAAGCAAGGTTGAACATTGGTTCTAAAAAAATGTTAATCCTTGCTTCCTTATATTCTTCTTCTTAGAAATTGTTTGTTGGTTTGTTTTATCTGATATGGATTTACACTTTATGCATTTGATTCCGTATCTTTTCTTAAATTCGATTGAGGTAGTGTCCGATTTCAGGGTTATTTTGGGTATTTATAAATGAGCAATGTGTTTGTTGGTGCTACACAGCATTGCTCACTAGTAAAGCAAGGTTGAACATAAATGTCCGATTTCTTCAAGTTAAAGCAAGGTTGAACATTGGTTCTAAAAAATGTTAATCCTTGCTTCCTTATATTCTTCTTCTTAGAAATTGTTTGTTGGTTTGTTTTATCTGATATGGATTTACACTTTATGCATTTGATTCCGTATATTTTCTTAAATTCGATTGAGGTAGTGTCCGATTTCAGGGTTATTTTGGGTATTTATAAATGAGCAATGTGTTTGTTGGTGCTACACAGCATTGCTCACTAGTACTTAGTGGGGACTATGCCAACATCCTTGTTTCTATGAATGGAGAAATAGTGGACAAGGTTGTAGGTGATAATAAAGATGAACTTATTGTTTGTATATGCATAATGTACTAAGGATGATTATCAGCAACTTATTTGTCTATGTTGCTGTAAAAGCTTAGATCTTGAAAATTGTATGTGCACTACAAGAAAATTTCGATTTAACTACGGAAAAATTCTGTAGCAAAATGATGTAATTTCGTAGCTAAACCTAAATAACTACGGAAGTTGTTACGGAATTTGCCAATGAGATTCCATAGTAAGATTTCTTGTAGCAAAATGTTTAACTACGAAATTATAGTTCCGTAGCAATTTTGCTATGGCTGTTGCTATGATGTCTATCCGTAGCATTTCAACTACAACACACTTCCATCACAATTCCGTAACAATGAATTTTGTAGCAAATTCCGTATCTATTTTGTTCTGTAGCAAATTCCGTAGCCATTTGGTCCATAACAAATTTCGTAGCTAATTGTTCCGTAACAAATTCCGTAGCCATTCGTTCCGTAACAAATTCCGTAGCCATTTGGTCCATAGCAAATTCCGTAGCTAATTATTCTGTAGCAAATTCCGTAGCTATTCGTTCCGTAACAAATTTCGTAGCCATTTGGTCCATAGCAAATTCCGTAGCTAATTGTTCCGTAGCAAATTCCGTAGCCATTCGTTCCGTAGCAAATTTCGTAACAACTTTTTTGTAGTCAATTCCATAACAATCGTTCCATACCATTTTTTCTATAAAATTTGGTTATTTAATTTGACTTATTATATCAATTTACAAAAATACAATTAATATAAAACCAAAAATAACAAAGTATTTCTATAGAAACTAAAAGAAATATCCAATACATCAAAAGATACATATTGAAAATCAAAAGTCGCTACAAATTTAACGTAAAATATTATTCGATACATAATATTCTATCATTGATTAATAAAAGTTTTGACCTGTTCACTCAATGTGTTAATGATATTCATTGCTTGAGCGAGTTGTTGTTCAAACTTTGCTTGAACATCCATATTTTTCTGCTGAAACTCCACATTCTTTTTCTGAGCATCCTCATATTTTTGCTGAACATCCTCATATTTTTGTTGAATCCTCATATTGTTCGCGTTGCGTCTCAACTAACTTCTTCAAATTCTCAATCTCGACTTTTGTCTTGACATTATTATCTTCATATTGTTCGCAATGTGTTTCAAAAGATCTTTTACTAGAACGAATGCGCTTTTCATATGAGTCAAATCCATATAATCTATTATTTTTCGATCATGTCCCCCAACGACATCATAAAATAGTTTGTCCTCATCAATTTCCTCTCTTATCGTTTCCTACCGATCACATCGTTCCATAAAATCATCCTATAATTTTATAATTGTGTTGAGATAAAACTTATACAAAAAAATCAAAATAAAACTTACATGAAATTATTCAAAATAAAGCTTACATGAATTTTTTTAGCTTTGTCAACTAAAAAAAGTCATTCCATCCTGATTCTTAGTGTGTATACAAGAATAGTTCATGGTGTGCCAAATCATGTCCCCAAAGCTTCTTCTACATATATACAAAAAAAAAATCAATATTAAAGTAGATTGCTATTTTTACAGTTAGGCTTAGATATTGTAAAAATATTTAAAACAAACAACTTTATTTTATAAAACAAAAGGAGTTCGTAAAAAAATAAAACACAAAGTTATGAAAAAAGAAATTAAAACGTAAACACTAAATTCATAATAAAGATAAACTTTGGATATAATCTTGGAAAAAAAATTGTTAAACAACGCATACTATATAATATCCACTTGTTTATAATTTATACTTTTATAATAATACGTAAGAATCAATATTGAATTGAAGATACTAATAAAATTTTATAATAAAATAAATAATGAAGTATACATTTTAAAGAAATAAGTTTATAAATAAATTAGTAAATCATAATAATAATAAATAATAAATATAAAATATGAATAAAAGATACTAACAAAGAATATAAATACGTTATGATAGTTTAAGGGCCTCAATGTAAATTTTTGAAATGATAAAAGTAAATATCGGTGATTGAGTGGGGCACACCCCTATATTTGCAAATGGATCGTAAAAGACCCTATTTTTACAAAGCCAACCGGTAATGACCCTATTTTTGCAAAAACTCATTATACCATACATTCAATAGAGAGAAGAAGAAACTTTTGCTTATGTTGTTACACAATAAAAGAATACTAAAAGATGAAATAACATGGTTTAAGATATTACCTCTATATCAATTTGGCCGATAAAGAACTTAATTTGTTAGGATTTATAATAGTAGATCAGATTCAGGGCACCTGCACCAAATCACTTATCAATTTCTTCTTTTGTTTCTCACTGTTTACTTACTACTGTTACTAATAAGTAATAACAGATCTTTAACTGGAATTTTCTTAGCCGACATAACATACATTACAGCACTTGGGATGACTTAACCACAGAAGTTCAGCTGATGATACGATTACTTTTGTTGTTTTAGCTTAATTTCTAAGATTTTAAAACATAACAAGGTCATCTCTCTCTTGATCAGTTTCTTCTTTCTTCCCCACTTTGGATAACTTAAGGGATTTGTTACTATCTCATCTTTCAGAGACACATACATCATTATTGCCACTTCATCATATTTTTGGTGTTATAAGTTATCAGGTAGTTTCTTGAACATAAGACGCTAAACAGCAAGAAGAAGCCCTATGTAGCTAAAAATCATTGGGATAAAGATAGCAGCTTTAGCTTGAAATCTTGGAAATCTTCACCAAAAAGTGTCAATCCGGATCACATTGTCCCATTTACCAACAGTTGCTACATTGTAGATGAATCGGCATGGAAAACAACAAGCCCTAGTAGTAGTAATTGCTTTCACAAACGTGCTCTAGAACACTGCAAATCAGGATATTGGAAATGAATTTTGAGGGTTGAGGCTAGGAGGCTCTATGTTTTACTTACACTATAACTAACCATCATGGACTTTGTCATAAAAGAAATCTACTTGAAACAAGTGCTAAGATAAATGAAACTCCATCAGAACAGGATGCAAAATCGAGCACAAAGACAGCTTCAGTCATTGAGAATCCTCCACAAAAGAATACTATGTACCCTAATCTTCTGCTAAATGATGAAGACCACCTATCTGACTTTCTGTGTACGTATTATTTATTGAAAACTGCTCAAAACAGATGCCTAACTGACAAAACAGAGCATGGGCATCTTAATCCTAGCAACTCTGGTGTTAATATGAATGCTCAAGTTCTAAAAAGCTCCAAAAAGTATATGGACGCAGTAGAACGAAAGATGCATTAATCTAATCAATAGTAATCATATAGAAGCACAACCACACATGAACTTCTCAGAAACTATTGCTCTCCCAATTGGCTAATTCCCCCACATGCATATTATATAGTATTATAACTGCGTGTACGGATTAATAGAGTTAACATAACATTAACTCGCATCAGATTCAATGGAGAGATCAATATCCTTCAAATCATTGGATGATAAAGAGAAAATGGAGCAAAAAGAAGATAGAAGAATGTTACCTGGTAGGGATGAAGACAATCAAGAAAAATCTACCAGTTGATGGAGCAGGAATCGAACGACAAAGCTAATGAGAGTGAGAGGAGCTCCGATCGATAATGGCGTAAGTGATCTGAAGAATGAGGAATGCGATCGGCTACAGGTCATGTGATTGACAAATTTGATTTGATTTGGAGAAGAAGACTTATTTGGGGAAATGTCGCCCTAGATTGTTTCAATCAAGGTAATCAAGGTCACCAGGGTTCTTACCTTACTTTGTTTACTTTTTGTTAAAGTTAGTAAATATACGTTATTTTTTAATTATTTTTGTTAAATTTGATCTGATTTATTTACTTTTTGTTTTTTTTAATTATTTTTATTTATTTAGTCCATTAAGTAATTACCAAATAAACAATCCAATTATAAGTTTTCCTTTCAATTAGTTTCCATTCTTTTTAATTCTCGTCACCTACAACAATTAATTGACTTCATCCGTAAGTATCTTATTCCATTAACAAATCGGTAATTAAATGATTTGAGTCTATTAGTCTAATTAAGTTAGTAGCGATTGTTTATTTCTTTCTATTAATAATTCAAGTGTTATGAATGTTGCTTACAACTTGAAGATGTTTCAATGATTTTGATCGTATAAGCATCTCGGTGATACCCAAGTTTGAAATTCTTGAAATTGTGCTTAAAAGTTAAAGATTTTATATGGGAATGATACCGACTATATATAAACGTTTTTATGTGTTTTTTTTATAGGAAAAGTTAACGTTGAGCACATTAGTCTAATGTGTCAGTTCCAACACCATATGTGTTCTTGAAAAGATTTCTGAAGGAAATGTGGTTTTACTTGATGGAACTTTGCCTTGTGGAATAAGAAATGATCAAATTCACCCCCTCATTTTTGGCTGCAGCTTATGTTTACAAACTGAAACATTATTGAAACAAACATTATGCCGCAATTCCTTCAACCATTTTTTTTAACTAAAAAATCAAAATAAAATATTTTAATTCTGTTTTTAGAAACAGCTAGTACAATAGAGTAGAGGGTAAATAAATTTTGATTTAGAGGTAATAATTTTCAAGGCCGGGATAATATTATTATAAGAAAATTAGCAAATGTATGTCATCAAAATCTAAAAATTGAAGCTAAAATATTTATAATGTAGAAATTGTGTTAAAATTAAATTTTCAAAAAAAAATTAAAAATAATGTTTTATTTTTGTTGTTGAGTTTTCAAAGATAATTATGTATTTTTAATATATTTTTTTCAATAATCTTCTATATTTTGCTACGGAAACATATTTCGTAGCTACTTGACTACGGAATTTTCCGTAGCCAAACACCTACGGATTTTGATTTCGTGGCTATTTTGGAAAATTCACCTTTTTGTAACAAGTTCCATAATAGACTAGCCACAAAATTTTATTTTGTAACAAATTTTCCTAACAAATAGCTACGGATCTCAATTCTATAGCTAACTAGCTACGGATTTTTATTTTGTAGTCAATTATGTAGTCAACTAGCTACATACATGGATTTTGTAACAAGTTTCATAGAAAACTAGCTACAACCAAAAAGCTTGTAGCAATATTTGTAGTAAACTAGCTACGGATTTTAATTCCGTAGCAACTATTCAAAATTTAGCTACGGAATGCAATTTTGTAGCCATTTCCGTAGCAAATTAGTTACAACCAACCATTTTGTAGCACATTCCGTAGTAAAATAACTATGAATTTAGATTCCGTAACAACTTTACGTAGCTATTTAAGATTTAGCTACATAATGCAATTCCGTAACCATTTGTGAAGCAAAATAGCTACGACAAGTTGTTCCGTAGCATTTTCCGTAGTAAAATAGCAACGGATTTTGATTCCATAGTAACTTTCCGTAGCTATTTAGAATTTTTCTTGTAGTGGTGTAACCGTGTTTATGACATGAGTTTTGAACTTTTGATCTATATGCATCAGTGGGAGTTGTTATGTTGGTGGTTTCAATCGTCATTAACATTTATAAGTTTCTTAAGAATAGGAAATTTAAGTTTTTGATAAATCAACATCTAGTAAAGTTGTTTGGTCATTCGTCGTTTGCACTTTCCAAACAAAAGACTAGGATTTTCTCCCCTTAATATCCAGGAATTAAAGTCGAGGGTATTATTGTAAAAACACAGTTTTTTCTGTGGATGAATAAAACCCTTCTGTGGATAAATCACTGCAGAATATTTAAACTTATTTTTTCTGGTACAAGTTAGTATAGGAAATATATATGTTAGAAATTTTAATATTTATATTTGCGGATAACCTTTTATCGTTGCTAAAGAATTCAGTTTGAGTTAGAGACAATTAAATTTTAAACAAAATATTGTAGTTTAAGAAGCCATATCATCCTTAGGGAGGAGGGAGTCCTTCCCTCTCAATCCATTCAACCCACTGCCACATCAGCTTTTTTTATTCTCTCATTTCAATCTTTCCCAACCCACAACACATGAAAATCATATCTTTCCCAACCCACTCAACCCACTTTCCACATCATTTAATTAAATTAAAAAAGATAAAATAAAATAAAATATAGCATTTTTTATTTAAAAATAAATATTTGCTAATTTAAAACAAAAAAAACAAAAATAATATTAAAAATAAAATTAATTAAAAAACCACACTACCACATTAAATCACGGGTTGGTTAACCCTATAGAAACAAACAGCTCTTCCAAGCCGCTAAACCCAATTAAAAGGAACTTGTTTGCCGGCGGTACCGGGGGTACCGTCCTAACCCATTTGTAAATTTTGAAACGAATCCGTGTGGCCTTATAAATCAACTAATTAAATTGCAAACAATTTATCCTTATTGAATTAAAACATATTCTATAAATATAATGTTGTTTGAAAAGTGAATAATGATTATTCAATAAATATATATTACAATTACATTGTCTAATTATAATCCAATATCAACCACATGGATAGCATAAGCACATAACGTCTAAACAAAACACATTTAGGTAATAAAAAATCAACATGCCTTTGCATGTCGTATGTTTAAGATTAATATTTTACTTTCTAGAACGGGCGTATAGGATACTGATTTCCTAGTTATTTACAACAGGCCAACCACTTCCTCCACCATTTTGCTCTTCGCTCAGAACCTACATTTTCACCGGCACCGCCGTTACCCATACCCTCTTCCATTCTTGGGGGTGCCGTTTCACCACCACCATAGTCTGGATTCAAAGGAGCGGTATGAAAGACACGATAAAAGAATGACATGAATACTGATGTACGTACAAGCAATGGTACTTCTTCAAGGTTTTTCTTATTTCTCTCTTCTCAGCGTCGTTGCTACGCTTTGAGTTGGAACATGTTTTTGTGAATTTTCCGATTCTTTGCTTCCATGCATTATATATTACTCGAGAGGGAACACTGCGCGTAGTACCGACGACTTTTTGACTCACATACTTCTTACAAGAAAAAGTCTTGGTGTTTTCCCGAAGAATATTCAACCTTGGACAAATTAAGACTTTTTACAATATATAAAATTCATTTAAATATATTTTTTTAAATCAAGATTCTAGAGATCGTACTTAAGTATGTTTATTTTGTGCAACTATGATCTATTTTATTTGGTATATATTAGTTGTAATTTATATTAAGAATAAGAAAGAATTTTCTGATATGTGTCTACAATATAAGAACTATTAATTATGCGAAATATTATCATAATTAAATTTAAAATGAATTAATTATGAAGAATATATAAAATAATTAATAAATTTCACATAAAATATTCTACATAATTAATAGTTCAATTAATGTTTGATAAGTGTGTAATGCACATAATTAATAGTTCAATTAATTATCCGTAGTTTGAACGTAAACATAAAATCTCAAATCTTATAGGTCCACCTTTTCGACATTAAGGAATACATATATCCAAAAAAACCAAAATGTAATAACCGCGATCAAAATAGATAACTCAAAAATGGAAATATTTTTATGATTCGAGTTGCCTAAACAAAGATAGAAACATGGGAATGTGAAAATATAAGTAACAGTTGGAGTCATGGTCATTAAACCATGAACTATGGGAAATGACCCATAACAACAATTTATGGTTTGAACAATTTATGGTTTGAAGGATAGTACAATTTGTAATTGTACACCGTTCTAATATAAATATAAATAGTATGACAAAATTGTTGTGTACGAATAAGCTCCCATGAAATTTACATCATAAATTTTCACTAGAAGTCCCACTCACTCTTAATAGGTCATAAATTTATATTATAAATTCTCACTAAAAGTCTCACTCACTCTGATTCAAAACCAACTTAATAGTATATTCGTTTTCACAAAAAATTAGAACCGAAATCAAGTCTTTAATTCACAAATAAAATAATACCTTTAAAACCCAAATAACCTCACATGCAATAGACCCAAGTCAATAAATGAATGATTCAGTACAAGAGCCAGAAACAATATCTTATTTCTTGCTTTTCTAGAATATCTTAGAATTTCCCAAAAAAATAAAATAACCTCTGATCTTCGAGAGGGTAAACACTTCGCCACTTAACAACTAAAAAAATTTGTAAAGAAAAGCACTATGATTTTATGATATGAACTCCTTTTCCTGAAATACATTTAATAAAACAGAGTAAACAAAGAGTCATATTAAGATCAAAATATGAGATTTATGAGGACTATGCATATATTTACTCAAAATGTGAACTATATAAGAAATATTCGATCGGGTTATAGTCAAGTATTTCAATTTTCTTATTAACGTTTTTGAAATTCAGTAATATTTTTCAACAAACTGTCATATTTATCAACACCATCACTTTTAATAGCAACATTAGGATCCAAAAGTGTTTTAACAAATTTTCAGCCTAACATTCCAAATTCTTTTAATAGTTCAAAACAATAGTTTCTTTAAGCGAAGCAAATACCATTGTCAACAGCAATTACTTTTATTCTAAAGAAAATATTTAATTGCCCTAAATCTTTAATTATGAATTTTTATTTCTAAAAACATCTTAACGTAATTTATAAATCTCATCCAAGTTATTAACAGTTAAAATTATATCATCGGCATATTATATATATATATATATATATATATATATATATATATATATATATATATATATATATATATATATATATATATATATATATATATATATATATATATATATTATCCTCACTCCTAATAAATAATGAAAAACAATTACTCTTTAATATATCAAAACTACAATAATAACAAGCCAAGCTTCTCATTCCAGTGTCGAGGTGTTAGCTTAAGCCCATAAATATATTTTTTATAGTTTACAAACCCTATTGTCTTCTTTTATATGATATCCTTAAGGCAAACACACATAAATATTTTCATGGAGTTGCTTATATAGAAGAAACCACCATTAATCTCGAACTGAAAAAGGTTCCAATCCGAACTAACCAAAAGATCAATTATTGTCTAACCATTACAATTTTAGCAACATGAGAAAAAGGCTTCTCATAGTTGGTAGAGTCAAAAGATATTGTGATTATATCAATGTGTCGAAGTATTCATTTTGTAATAGTAGAAGTATTATATAGTTTTGTATATCGAATGTTCCATACCTTCGATATATCTATGTATTTTAGTAGGTATGTATTTTAGTAGGGATTGTTATTTGTAACGGTCTGATAGTTGAAGTCCTACTATACTTTTTGTATCTGTTGATCGCACTATAAATAATGTTGTTGATTAGGTCTTTAGAAACTTTCGCACCCTTATTTCAAACATGTGTACTTTTGCAACCATCCTGATAATATAAGCTGAAATCAGATATTGTTTACTTCATCATGTACATTTACATTCTAAATTCATAATTGATTATTTTTTGACATATCAAGTAGTATCAGGGCACGAATCATCAAATCGTTTCACGAACTTCTTTCTTGTTTCCATGTGTTGATTTATTCTTTATGATTCAACTTTTTCCGCATTTGAAAACGTTGTTCTTAGAGCGATCTCTGAGGTTTATCGATTTTGAAATTAAGAATCAATCGATTGAATCTGATTTCATTCTTATTCTAGCTTTTCTTATTTTCTAAACAAATCGAAGAAAAACATGAACGTGAAATACAATGACGAATTACACAAATCTTCTTGGTTCTTTCACGAAAAACCCAATGTTACTTCTAGAGTATTATGATTAGTGGGAGGATGGAATGGAGGATTATCTCACATAAATCGGCGAAGATTTATGGCATTCGATTGATAACACCGATATCGAGATTATCTTGTTCAAGCAATGGGAATAATAACACAGAGCGGAGATATGGCGGTGAATCGAATAAAGAAAGAAGAAAATGACAAAAGGTGTGTTTGTGAATTGCAACGAGGCTTACCACCAGTGATCTACAATTAAATTTGTGAATGCAAACCAACATAGGAGATCTGTAATACTCTCAAAGAAACTGTGACGACGTAAATTTTCAAACCAAAATTTTCAATTTAAAAACACATTTATCTCAATCCAAAAATCTCCAAAGTGTCACAATATCAATCATCAAAACACATATCCAAAAACTGTATATAACACAACTCCAAGACCTCTCAAAACATAACTCAATCTCTGATGTGTGTAGAATCAAGCTGACGTCTTCCCACGATCCTGATAATAAACTGAAACACATAACACATAACACAGTAAGCACGAAGCTTCGTGAGTTCCCCAAAATACCACATGCACATATAATAAGCCTGTCATGGCTATAACTCGTCATGGACCCTCTAGTCTCATGCGTCTCAGTAAGAACCATCCGGTCTCACGACTCGGTATAAACCCTCGGTCATGTGTCTCAGTGAAGACCCTTTGGTCCCACAACCATGGTGGACCCTCCGGTCCTAACTTAGTAAGCTCAGAAATATACACAACATAAATCACATAGACACAATGCAGGATATCACAGTACTCAAATAAAAACATAAGACACTCCGGTCACACTACTTAGATTATCACTCTAGGTATGTATAGTGAGAATACTCACCTCGGATGATGAACAACTCCTAAAGATGTTGCTGCTGCACCGGCCTCTAACACTGGACCAAAATCCACAATTATCCCATTAAGATCTATGTCCAAATCCTCACTCTTTAGGTTTAAAGGTAGTCCACTAACTATCCCATCAACAACCTAAAACTCATTGGGCCGATCAAGGCCTAATAATGAATGGGCTCTCCCGAGGCCCAACTCTCAAGTCTAAGTGACAAGCCTAACTCAAAGGCCAAAGGCATATTTATAATATTTCTCTACTCAAAGTCTCTAGTGCTCACGCCCAAAGATCTAGGCCCAATGGTTAAGGCCTATTATAAGATCTAGCCCAAAAAGCCCATGGTGAGGTTACACGGGGCGTACCTCCCTTGGTACGCTTAGCGTACACTAGCATGCACAAATCTGATCGGGGCACCAACCCAATACACGGGGTGTATGGGAATTACGTTGGGCGTACGCCCAGTTTTGCTTAGTCCATTCTCTTGGTCTTAACCCGTTAAGAACTTAGCTCATTTCTCAGATCTAGACTCCTTAATAGCTCTTACTCCATAAAGTCGATGACTTTAAGCCTTTTCGTGGCTGACATGGTCACAAACACACAAAACACTCACTCTCTTATCTCAAAAAGCTCATTTCTCATGCATGATTGATTCCAACGTCCAAGGCTTGATTTTAATGACACTACACCACTAATTTCACTCAAAAGGGTTGATCATAGTCTCTGGAGCTCAATATCTCATAAAGTATCCGAATTTTGGGATAAACCCTAAAATACTCTACTATGATGCATAAATGAAAAGAATAAGAAAGATTGATACCTCTATATGAATCTCCCAACACAGATATGCTCAGATCCAAGAGCCTGGACTCTCACTCCTTCTTCTCCACTCCTTCTTCTTCACTCCAAGAACACACAAAATCACTCAAGGGCTCTCAAATGCACTCACAAGCTCTATGAACGAACGTTTAGGGTTATAGAGTGTTCGTTATCTGAGCATGGTGGCCAGGAATGAGGCCATCTCATCTATATATAGGGACAACCCCTCAATTAGGGTTTTCCTTTTGTGCCTAGTACGCCCAGCATACTAGGTGGGTCCGCTTAAAAGTCACGCACATGAGTACGGTAACTATATGCATACATATGACCAACGTACTCCACTGCCACATTTCTCAAATAAGGGACTTATCTTGCCCAATCTTGAAACTGTCATAGCTCCCTTGTTATAAGCCAGTTTCCTATGAACCTCATATTCACAAAAAGTTGACAGGAAACCCTACTCTTCAGGCAACGCGTTGTAGCCCCGAGGCTTCCTCATGCTCAAGTTGCAGCCCACGAATCCCTTAATCACGGACGATCCAAAACATGTTGCTATAATTCTCCCCCACTTGAATTTGATTTCGCCCTCTAAATCGCTCCTTATCAACACATAGATCGAACCCAATAACCCAAGAAACGCTATTAAAAGGACCTCATATCATACAACAATCTCCTCCAAAGACACATATACCTAACAGGAACTCCCTATCCCGAAAACGACATACCCTTCTTCCGTTGCGGTACTCGTTCTGTCTCTCCCAAACTTGAAACTCTAGTGGTCTGTCTCCCTGCCAGACCACCCTCGCAAGATATCATCTTGTTAATCGCTCATCGAATAACAAACTCTAAGAACACTCTACCAATTATGGGTCTCTAATTGATCCCGGTCGTAACTCAAAAGGAGCGAAAATGTCATATCCCACTAAGGACCCACCGCCTGGATAGCTATCAAAACTCTTCTGAAGGAATGATCCTCAAACACCCATAATCATATGCCCCATTCCTCTCAAATGTTCCTCCCGACACTGAACACCTGGTCAACTCTCGAGCCGACAGTTCGACCTCCAAGGGCTACTCATTGTCCACCCAACCAATGAATCTTTATAACTCCCTTTTACACTAGCTATCTCAACCCTTCATGTGACATGCGAAGTCACAAAGTTCGCCTTACCTGAAAAGAACACTACAATCTCCTCCTGAAGTCACCTCACTTCCGACCTCTGTTGTCTACTACTTACTACTTCCGTGTGTCTCGTAGTCCTTCCCAAACCAACGAACTAGCTCACTCAAGTCTAAAACATCAGAAGGAAACGCGTCTCTCTCAGAATGAGATCTACCTTAAATCCAAAATAGCTCGTCCTCTGCACAGATAAAGCCAAACTCACACACAAAAGTCTGGTCCGATACTGAATTGGGAACACCCGTCCAGATCTAGCACTTCATACATGACCCATGTTCCACGATTATATGCATGCATTACACGTCGATCCGTCCGATTCGCGATAACCCCTCTTTAACTCAAAACACAACGGATCCCGACCACTGCCGAGACCCCAGTCCCATCCTTGGTTCGGCCACCAGGTTCTCACAGACTCCTCTTGTAAGACTACCCAGGCTTATGAACCGCTCTACGTCACACCCTAACTAGTAAGGCTGTGGCTCCTCGTAGTTACACGACACTCTCTCTCACTGACTAACAAGTGTTACGGCTCCCTGCAGTCTGAAAATACTCTCTCTCTCTCTCTCTATCTTGTTGACCCACTAATGCTACGGCTCCTCGTAATCTTACGAGACTCTCTCGGACTCATGTGTGTTATGGCTCTCCACGGTCACACAATACTCTCTCTCTGACTCACGTATGCTACGGATCTCCGCAGTCACACGATACTCTCTCTGACTCACGTATGATCAGATCTCCTCAGTTACACGATACTCTCTCTCTCTCTCTCTCTCTCTCTCTTTGACTCACGTATGTTACAGATCTCCGTAGTCACACGATACTCTCTTTCTGACTCACGTACGCTACGGCTCTCCGCAGTCACACGATACTCTCTCTGACTCACGTATGTTATGACTCTCCACAATCACACGATAATCTCTCTCTCTCTCTCTCTCTCTCTCTCTCTCTTCATATTCTCATCCTCAACTCGTCACCACACTGAATTTAATATCGAATACTCCCCAGTCCAACATAGATAGGTGCAAACACCCATCCACGTTAAGCATCACTACTCCTGACGACAATCGTTGGGACAAACACTTTCTCTTACTGCAATTCACATTCTTGGATAATCCTGTTTGATGACAATTAGCTGAAGGGTTCCCACTAGAACAGTAGTCACTTGTTACTCCACTTTCCATCTTACAACTCGAGTCTCAAAATAGTCGAAAATCTTTTTAGGGTATCATACTCGGATACCTTAGTACACCATCACAAATCTCACAATGTCTTGCTATGACCACTGATCTCCCTCTCGCACATCTTGTAATATCGAAATACCTCGATTCGCAATATGAAGCACGGAGGAATCGAAAATGACTGAGAACACCTTGAAGACAATCCAAAACCTCATCTCCGTCTAAACACATACAACATACCTTATCTTGCTCTGCACCTTACTTCATCCACCTATAACCTAAGTCTCATGTGTTTATACCGCAGATCTCCATAACCAATTCTCTAACCGCACTTGAACAAATCTCTGATCATCTCAATAAGATACCCAGTTCTCCCCCACTTAAGGTTCTAACCATCACCACTTGGCATACCAACAGTCTACTCCACAAACTGGTTTGCCAGATGTACCAATTCCGCCTCATGGAATGTACCACACAACCCTCGATGATCATCTGAATAGTGACCAAATAACTCCAAGTTTCTTGTAACCCATAAAAAAATATCATAATCCTCCTAACGTGACTGCCTCTAACCTTCTCGAAGTCTCAGACGGACACATCGTCGGATATCCCAACTGTCCCGAATTAGTCTCAACTCTCAATCTAGAAATAATGCACTATTACACACCTCGTCAACGATTTCTCTTCCAAAGTTTCCATCGTATGGACCATCATAGAACAAGAGACTTCACTCTCACAGCCGATACACACCATATGTAACGATCAACTTTAGAGGTATTAATTAATTTAATTTCTGGAGTTTTAGTTGGGCTGTGTTTGGAATTGGACATCTTGGATTGGGCCTTCTTGATTCTTGGGCCAAGTTGTAGGCTGCCCATAAGCCGTACGCGGGGCGTAACCCGTCATACGTGGGACGTAGTGTCCGTAGGATGTGTGGGTTATGAGAGGTGTATGCACAACGTACCCTAAGGTACGCCCAGCGTACGCGGCCAGATGACAAAACCCTAATTTTAGGTTTAAGACGTATTTAAACCTCATTATAGCCTCTCATTTGGCCTCCTCACATATCCTTCGCTCTCAGAAAACCCTAGTTCATCCCTTACTCCTTTGTTTGTGTGTGGTTGATATTTTGGGCTCATTTTTGTGAAGAAAAGCTTGGAAGAAGAGTAGAGGATTTGAAGAAGGAGAACTTAAGTACCTTGAGCTCAAGGATCTGGGATCATTTCTTCATTTGGCATCCAGAAGAGATATAAAGCTTCCAACTTTCCTCTTGTAAGCTTAGATCTAGGAGTTTTTGGAAGTTTGGACATTTTAGGTCCAAAGGAAGGACCTTTATCATGCAACTTCGTTTTTGAGCTTGGGATTGCTATCCTTGAAGCTCAAAGTGTCCCCATAGCAGTAAAGTTTCGATCTTTGAGGCTTTCATGAAGCCATGCATGAGATTTAGCCACCTTTTTGGAAATAGATGGTTGTTTTTATAAGTGTGAGCTTATGGGAGTCTTATAAGCCATCAAGTAAGCAACTTTATGGTTTAAGACGTGGGTTAAGGCCTGGATCTAAGATTGTAGCTTCTGACTCGGAGTATTAAGCACTTAATAGAGAAAGAATTTATTAGGGTATTACGCTGAGCGTATGTGTATGTACGCCCAACGTACTCGCCATCAATCTGTTACGCTAAGCGTACTCTGGAGTACGCCCCGCGTAACACAGTCAGTTTGGACCTTGAGTATTGGGCCTCAGTGTGGTATGTATTTTGGACCTAGGGCCTTAGTGGGCCAGTAGGAGTCAGATTATAGGCCAAGGGCATTTTTGGGCTTATGAAGGGCCATATGTGAAGTAGGCCCAATTTAGTATAATTGGGCCGTTGGTGGGCCTTTAATGGGCTAGTGGAGGACTTAGAAAAAACTAAAGGGCTTGGGCCATGATTATGACCCACACCATAGTAGGGGTAAAATAGTCATTTTACCCATTGAAGGATCCCCATTTTGATTAAGTGTTTGATTTGTCATAATAGCCAGAGAGCAGCCGGGACAGCAGTTAGGGATCTTTCACTCGGGTTTTCAGCAGTCAACTTTCCGAGGTGAGTTTCCTTCCAGTAGTAACGGGTCTATGGCCACAATGCCGGCCCGTTTAGTTTGCAGTTAGTTCCGGACTTCGATCCGATGCAGTAGTTCAGGGTGCTTGATGTCTTTGTGATTCAAGCATGTCTATGTGTTATGTGTTCCGGACTTCGGTCCGATGCAGTATGCAGTATATGTGTTTATGCTAGGTGATATGTTATGCTATGATATGTTCAGTCAGTTCCGGACTTCGGTTTGATGCAGTCAGTTCCGGACTTCGGTCCGATGCAGCTAGTTCCGGACTTCGGTCCGTTGCAGGGGACAAGGTCTCAGTTAGTTCCGGACTTTGGTCCGATGTAGTTTCCGTACTTCGGTCCGATGCAGAGGGCAAGGCCCTGTTCAGTTTCCAGACTTTGGTCCGATGCAGTTCCGGACACCGGTCCGATGCAGTGGGCAAGGCCCAGTATGTGCTTTATATGTTATTGCATGGTATGTGGTAGTTTGGGGGAGCTCACTAAGCTTTGTGCTTATAGTTTTAGTTTTGGTTTCAGGTACTTCTGCTCGTAAGGAGAAGAGCTCAGGATGATGGCATGGCACATACCACAGCTTCAGTCTAGCCTGGGAATTTACTCTGATATTTTGATATGATTGATACAGTCTTTGTTTTGAATACTGTTACTATGACTTTGAGTTACCCGTTCCGTGGTTTTATTATATATGACGTTTGATGTTGTGATTTTTAGTAATATTAAAACAAAAAATTTTGGGTCATATTTTGGGATGTTACACCATAGGCAACAAGACCGCCGCCCCGATATACTCCTCTTAATCACCTAGAACTGTTGCTAAAAACTATGCCTCACCCAGGAAGGCACTTTATTGTTCTCTTCCATCTCAGTCCCTACTAATGACTCTCTCATGGTACAAGAAATACTTCGCAGTAGACATGCTGCTTAATTACTCTGGTGAGAAGGTTGCAACCATATGCTACCCCACTAGGTTTACGTCCAACTCTTAAACCAGAAACTCGATATCTCTTATGCTTCTACTAGGAAATGGGAACATCGCAACTCTTTTACAGAAAGTGACATCTATACTATCGGCCAATTTCTTAACTCATGCCGCAATCCTCCATAAAGTCTCATCTCAACGTATCCCTAAGTCTTGTGACTCCAACTGGCATCTCACCAATGAATATCTCTCAGAACTAACTCGATTTCCCTCTCCAAGTATGTCCCACTGAAACTCATTCAACATGGCCCTCTGGCCCCAGACTCTATCATATCCGTCCTCGGTCTAGAAAATCACAACGGGACAATCGGAAATGTCGGAAGCACTATCCACTACGAATCATGGTGCTCAAACCGTGTTATCTCTTGTCAATCTACTGTGAATCATGGTACTCAAACCTTGCTATCTCTTTTTAATATGCTACTAATCATGGTACTCGAACCATGTTATCTCTTCTCAATATGCTACTTATCATGGTACTCGAAGCATGCTATCTGTTCTCAATTTGCTATGAATCATGGTACTCGAACCATGTTTCGAGTATGGGTCCTCTGCTTTCAGTAGTATGGGCCCACACTATTAGCCACATCTGCCCATACTTTCCACATGGATCGTCCCAGGTTTCCTATGTAACTGCTCAAGCTTCTCGATCACCAATCCCGTTACACATGTTCGCCTTCCAGAAAACACCCTCCTCTCCCAGCATACTCTTCTAACTTAAATCACTTCCTAGGCTCTTCCTAGGTTCTGACACTTCTCTGCCATCAGCTGCTGAAGACCTCCTTATGATGTCAGTCGTCTACCTCCTGAATATCATCATATTCACTTAGTATCTGTCTCCCATCATCAAGATTTCCACAAAGCACAAAGGAAGTAGCATTCGAGCGTCGAATCACCCCCACCAACACACAAAATCACTGCAACACACAACTTCACTCGCTCTATGCGCGACTCTAAGAGGCATTACCGTACTCAGGCATCCCTACCCCTGCTGGGTATCTCACTACTCTCTCAGTAAGCTCCTCAAATGCACGTCTATGTATCCCTCCAAGATTATCTCAACTCAAAACTCTCTCTAGGTGATTCCTACTTGATACTCTTACTCAGCACATACTCAAAGCACATAACAGATAGCAACACTCCTAGGCTAAGGCATCACAAATAAGGCAACACTAGCTCGAGAATATAGAATACCTAGCCTATCCTCTAGCATGAAATTCAAATATCTCATAAATATCTTGTGAATATCTCATAAAGTAAACAGTTGAGGTATTTTGGGAAATCACCATTTGGGCTCTGGCTGATTTTACACACTGCTCCAACTCATTTTCTCTTAACTCTTTCTCATTTTAGAAAAATTATCTCTTTTTTAAAAATTTGCTCAAATCCTCAGTTTAAGTCCGAACAAACCCGGTGGTACATCCAAATCCCTCAAACCAAGGCTCTAATACCAACTTTTAACGACGTAAATTTTCAAACCAAATTTTTCAATCTAAAAACAAATTTATCTCAATCCAAAAATCTCAAAAGTTTCGCAATACCAATTACCAAAACAAATATCCAAAAATTGTATATAACATAACTCCAGGATCCTCTCAAAACATAACTCAATCTATGATGTCTGTATAATCAAGCCGACGCCTTCCCGTGATCCTAATAAGAACCTAAAACACATAACACATAACACGGTAAGAACGAAGCTTAGTGAGTTCCCCAAAATACCACATGCACAGATAATAAGACTCTCATGGCTATAACTGTTGGGTTTTGAGCATTCTAACACTTCCTAAGTGTACATGCAACCCAAAATACCTTGGATCTATGTTTTCTCTATTATACATGCAAATAAGAACTTCCAAGGTATTATCCTAATCTAGCATACAAATCAATGAATGTAACAAGATAGAATACATACCTTTTGATGTAGCTTGATGTCTTCAAGCTTTAAGAGCTTAGCCCCAATAGTGTGGAAGCCTCAAATGGAATCACACAACATCAAATAATGACTTGAGAGAATTCTACACTTCATGGAAATCGTCTAGCCCTTTCTTACTCTCTCTAGTGGCCGATTTTCCCCAAGAATGTGATCTTTATATAGTGTTACAATTAGGGTAAACCCTAATTGTCATGACTTTCCATTTCCTTGGATCCATGGGTTCAAATACACCATGGAGCATCCATGGACCATCCTATGGGTTTTAGCCCAACTTGATTATCCATGGAGCTTAGCCCACTATACAAGTATGGATGATTTACACAATCAACCCATATATTTAATTAGTCTTCTTTTGATCACTTAATTAATCCTAGATTAATTCTTGATCAATACTAATTAAATAATCTCATTATTCTTATTATTAATATACTAGAACTTATAATATATTAATAACTATGAGTGTCTTATTTCTCTCATTTAGTCTATCCAAGTGCATGATGCCATGCAACCCAAATGGACCATGCCGGGTCGGGTCAAGTCTTGCCAATTATAGTTATGGACTTAGACATTAATCCAACAGTCTCCCACTTGGATAAGTATAAAACTATTATTGCGTATGACGTCAGGAACCAACTGGCAATCGTAGCTCTCAAAAGCTTCTGTCGAACTCTAACCTTGTCGATGAACTCTGACCTTTGTCAATGACTTGTCCATTAGATAAGGGATCATATATTCCTCCATTCTAGATATCATATGGACTGAGACATGGATTATAATCATTCTCTTTGTCCATTTGTTGTTTCCCGATTTACGATTTATGACGACTGACTAATTGAACAGATCAAATCAGTCCTGGCCCGGCCGAGCACTTCCATTTGTCATCATCAAATCATCGAGGGGCCCACAGATATCGCTTTTATCCCGAAGGTAAAAGGAACGGATAAACTTCGACTCATATGGCTTGTTCTAATACTTGTTGAATCATACAAAAAGGCACGTTTTATAACACCGAGTTACCAAATGCGTTTTCGTGCAATCAATGTACTATCAACTCATAGTAACAACTCATATCTCTTGGTTTGAAGAATATAAGATATTATCGTCTCATGATCACTCGTGATAAAATCCATGAAGTGATTCCAATGAGCGCGGGTTGAATCCAATACTCAGAACTTATGAGCACTCATGAGTGTTGTAGCCCTTTGTCCAACACCTTAGACCTCTACAAGCCAACCCATGACAGTCTTAATTCATATCTACTTCCAACATATGACCGACTGTGGATGGTTTGAATAACTTAGTCATTCCGGAAGAATAACCCAGTTTATTCGGGAAGTCAAAACATGCAAAATGAAACACAATAATAATTGAATCCAATATGGTATCAACCCTTTGAACATAAATAAAACACCTTTTATTTATCACCATATGATTACACATTATTCATTGTATACTATTTCAGCTATCAACTTTATTCTTGAATTTAAAACAACAGTTGTCCCATGCTCTAAGCATGTACACTATGTTTTCTTAAACACTAGTCATGCCATACACCAAGTATGCATACTATGTTTGTCTATGATCTTTACTTTGTGAACTAGATCAATTGAACATAACTTCAATGATTCTCTTTTCACACTCCCAAATCCTTACTGCAAATGCAAGAATTCCAAATTCATGCCATTTACTGAAATCTGTTAGATTCTAAACTTATATGCATTGATCCTCTTGTAATGATTATGTATAAAGTCATAAAGACTTGACAACAACCATTACAGAGTATTCCAAAGGAGATCAGCTCCTTGGAAACATCCTTCTTGCATTAAGTTTCCTAATCTTAAACAGATTGAAAATGCTAACTTTGAAACATTTCCAGATTCCATTTTGACTATCACTTCTGAACAAGAGTTGCCTCCTTACAGATTATGTTAATATGGTCCTTCCAGAATTATCTACTTCCAACTGTCCTTGAGCAACCAATCTTTGGTAAACCTTAGATTGTCCTCGACAATTGTTTAATCCTTTTAGTCATATCCAGTTCTAAACCTTTTCCCTTCTTAATTCCCCAGGCATTTGGAAAATTTTAGAACGGATGATTATAGCACATGTAATCGATCCTATATCCGAAGCATATGGGACCCGATTCATGATGTCTCACATAAAGACTAAACCAGTCTTTTGCTATAACATTTCCATTTCTATTTGCCAAGTTCTCATAATTCAGATTATGAAAAGGGATGCCGTAATCATAATCGAATTTTAGAACGCAAATAGTGGATCCATATACAGAATTTCCTTATGTTGAGCCATTCCAACATGAAATTGATATATATATCCTTGACTAAATGATTAAAACCTCACGAATTAAGCTTATAGATTTGAGATGAAGTATAATTTCCTCTCCCTTAATTATAGCAAAACAACTCTTTTCAACCCCTGCAACCTCACGAATTGAAACTTTTGTTTTCTATAATTAACATTGCTAACTTGCAATACTTATCATAATTATCATGCTCCCACTAACATGATGATTATTAGCATAATACTTATGCTCCCACTAGCTTTGACATGTACTCAAAAATCAGCTAACTTTCTTACCAAAGTTCAGATTTCTGATACTAGATTGTTTTGATAAAACTTTATCAAAAGCATACACCTTCCCTTAGTTAGCACACTTGTGTGTCTAAACAATTATGAAGAGGGATGCCGTAATCATAATGGTTAGACCTTTTTGCCACTTCTCACAAGTCCAGGTTAGTGTGCCGGTAAACCACACACGCTCCACTAACGACTTTGAGAATGCAAATATCACAATTGCTATCTAGCTAAAATCTACTTAGTGAAAGTGCTTCCTCACCATCATTTTCATGAATCGGAGAGAAACCTTATGACACTTGGATTTTTAATGGTGTATGTGTTCTTATCCATGTGAATTGTCAAAACCTTAGTCACAGGACAAGGGTAATGACACATCCAAACTCATATGGACTGAACTCAATCTTAATTTCTTGCCACCTGGCAGCTCAAGGGCCTACCATTGCTTCCAAGTTGTTGTGCAACAAATTGAGAACTCTAAGAACTCATATGCATAGCCAACTTTACTGGAATGGGCACAGAATATGTCAACACGATAGGTTGTAAACCTCAAGTCGTGTGCTAGTGAAGAACTTCAGGTTTTATTCTTGATTAGTTCTTGAGACTTTCAAGACCTTTAAGACTCCCACTGTCCTCTTGACCTATAAGACTCCCTTGTCAAACATCCAAGAGATAGTGCAGATTCTAATCAAGACAAACACTTCGCAACATTGGACTTAGTTGGTCTTTGTTTTATCCAAAACATCACAACTTACCAATTTCAAATGTACAAGAGTAGAAAACTTTTACTCTTACATTTGACAAGTGTTTTAAACCTTCTTTAAGACATGTCACTCAAGTTACAATCTTGGAGTATGACTCTAAGACTTGTATTGGAACGAAGTATGACTCATCTTCTTGATTTAACGATTTCAACAATTCAAGATCCCTCTTCATAGTCATAAGAATGCACTAAGACTTCCTTAGAGAACTAATTGTGCTATGGTTTCTTAATCATTAAGATGATCACAAAACTGATACTAAAGTACTCTCCCATCTTTTCAGATTTGAGAAACTTTTATCCTTCTGCCTAAGTTGATTCTTCTTATTCGCTCTGCCATACATTGGAACCTTTTCCAATGTCTCAGAGTTACACTTAAGCTTGTAAGTATAATCATATTTACTGAACTTTAGTAAACTATGACGAACAGTCTTATCAATCTTTTGTGGTGGACTTAACCAGTGCACAAGACTATGTACTCGATCCCTTAGTCCATTACTTGACTCACACATCCATGTGAATAAGTAATTAGTCTTAATTTTCCAAAACTTGAAAGTTCTCATTCATCATGCTATACAACTTGCATGATTCCAAGTTCCGGTCCAATTGAAACTTGGGTGATGAAAATCTTTCCTTATTTGGTAAATCTAGACATTACCACAAATGAAAGAATCAATTTCATATTTCCACTCTTTCTCTTAATGGAATCATATAAGCAACAATTTTTCCTCAAAAGCCATTGTAAGGATATTTTAAAATAAATAAAATCAAAAATTTTTCTTTTATTTTAAAACTTTGCGGAAAAACTTATCCTTACAATCCATATGAAAACTTGTTGTTATCTATTCCTTAAGCAATATCTCATAACACCTAAGAAGTAGCTCAAGAATCCGATTTTTCAAACTATGCGATAGAAATCCATCTATGTGATCAGATTTAGCATATTCTTTCTTTAAGTTTCTTCACTTTTCTTTGTTTTTAAAACATCACCATGTGACCCAGTCACATCATGTATCAAGAATCTCAGAATAGAAACTTAACAGAGTTAGACAGTGGACTTTACCTGAAGTAGAGTCAAACTTATTGACTTTATCATCCTTAGGTAAATTTGGCAGCTTCGCAACCAATGCCCCTTCCTTTGGCAATATAAACATATGGACCCTTTGATAATGGTACACGGGACTATCACAGACTTAGCTTTCTCTTTACCATTTGGTCAACCGAGTTGACTATGGCCTATCCCTTTCCATTGGGAAGAGAATGCTTTTCTGGATTTCCTGTGTCACTATTGTCAATGTCCATCAAGTTTTAAGGAAGTTGATCTTAGCAAATAGATAAGATCATTAAGGGTCTTGTCATAGTCTGTTTCATAGGTGTCCCAAAGGAACTCACTATGTGACTTAGAAAGTGATTGAACCACCAACTTTCTCAAGACTTTGACACCTAACTCTCCCGGCTTGTCAATATGTGACTACATCTCCAAGATGTGATCACACCTAGACCTTGCCTTGCCAATAGGGCTTGAGTGACCTTAAACTTTTCAAGAAATTGTGGGTTAGAGAGAATGGTTGGAGGAGGAGAAAGAAGTATGATATCCATGGGACATCATCTTCATTAGGAAACCTTGTTTCAAGAGATTTGGGAAGATCATAGGTGTCTAAACCAGACATCTTTTGGGATATATTCAAGATAGTTGATTTAAAGTCCTTAATATGACACCCAATATGAAATATTAAGGCTAGGACCCAACAAACTATTTTATAACTTAGAAGAGGTATGCCGTAATCCAAGCTATAAAATATTTGAAGGTAGGTGAATGACGATTCACCAATTTCCACCAAGATAAACGAAATGTATTATTAGGTTTTAATTGGTTTTGAAACTCCTAGATCTTTGAGATTCATTGAACTGTTCAAAGGCATGTTTCAATCTCGAGTGTGCCCTTCAGGTTTTGTGACTGGGATGCCGAGGATCACAAAACAAGGTGTGAAGTAACCATGCAAATCACTTGGTATCCTTAATAAATTACCCCTCAACCGATGTGCCGGTTAACCACACACACTCCATCGATACTATGATAAATATTAAGTCACCCTTTACATACCTTGTTAAGTCCAAGTTAGTGTGCCGGTTAACCACACACGCTCCACTAACAACTTAGACAAAGTGTAAAGTGTAATTTCATGGGTTAGCACCTTATTCACATTTTTCCTAAGTAACTAAGATTGGGTATTATTTAGAGTTTAGTTACTTAGTATTATCATTAATACTTTTAATGAAGGAGAATTATAGTCTTGTCAAACCCGTTCGGCTAACGACCCTCCACCGGTCAAGCAAGCGGTGGGTGAGAGTGGACACCCATTAAGTTGCCATTTTATAGGCAACAACCTTATACCCACCTTATAGACCAGCTTCGTGAATGAGGCGTACTAGCGGTAAGACTGACCTTACTCTTATACATATATATATATATATATATATATATATATATATATATATATATTATTATTAACTTATAATATTATAAAGTATAAGGGTTGAATTTTAACTTTTAAAATTCTAAGGGCTAACTTGGAATTAAAGTATTCATAAGTGAAAACTTTTCAAATTCCAAAACTTGAGGGCAAGTTTTGAAACTATTCAAAACTAATTAATTCCATAACTTATGTGTTTAAAGTAGTTTTAATCCAAAAACTCTTCAAGTTCCATAACTTGAGGACAAGTTATGGAAGACTTTAAACTAATAAAAGAACTAACTTTTCTTTATTTTATAACTTATGGATTTAATTATGGTTACATATTTATTCTTTAATGAAGTGACTCTTGAACTTACATAACTTGGGGACAAGTTATGGAGTCATAAAAAATTATTCAATGACACATGACTCTTCATTTTGTAACCATTGCCAACTTTTATGAGTTTTATGAGTCTTTAATGTGACTTTTCATATAACTTGAGGACAAGTTACACAAACACATTTTAGAATCAACTCTTAGATTAATTTGGATTGAAAACAATAATTTCACATAACTTTCCTATTAATCTAAGCAACTCATAAGAACAAGATAATTCAAATCAAACTTTTTCATGTAATTAGTCTAAACCTTAAACTAATACAAAACATGAATCTATTGACAATTATCTTTGAAAATGCATTAGCATGAACATTACCACATCAAAAACAAGTTTATAAGTTCAAAAACAACTTAGGGTAATGTTCCTAGTCCATTTCTAGCCAAAAAACTCGAAAATATGCTGTCTAGGGGTCCAACTCGGCGAGTGCATGGACCAACTCGGCGAGTTGGATCGAATTGATCACATTTTAGGCATGGACTCGCCGAGTCTCCTGATGGACTCGCCGAGTCTGATGATCAGACAGCAACAAATTCGTTTTTTCAGCTTCTATTGCAGGTATAACAAGAAAACAAGCCTAGGCTCTGATACCACTGTTGGGTTTTGAGCATTCTAACACTTCCTAAGTGTACATGCAACCCTAAATACCTTGGATCTATGTTTTATCTATTATACATGCAAATAAGAACTTCCAAGGTATTATCCTAATCTAGCATACAAATCAATAAATGTAACAAGATAGAATACATACCTTTTGATGTAGCTTGATGTCTTCAAGCTTTAAGAGCTTAGCCCCAATAGTGTGGAAGCCTCAAATGGAATCACACAACATCATATACAAATGGAATGACTTGAGAGAATTCTACACTTCATGGAAATCGGCTAGCCCTTTCTTACTCTCTCTAGTGGCTGATTTTTCCCAAGAATGTGATCTTTATATAGTGTTACAATTAGGGTAAACCCTAATTGTCATGACTTTCCATTTCCTTGGATCCATGAGTTCAGATACACCATGGAGCATCCACGGACCATCCTATGGGTTTTAGCCTAACTTGATTATCCATGGAGCTTAGCCCACTATACAAGTATGGATGATTTACACAATCAACCCATATATTTAATTAGTCTTCTTTTGATCACTTAATTAATCCTAGATTAATTCTTGATCAATACTAATTAAATAATCTCATTATTCTTATTATTAATATACTAGAACTTGTAATATATTAATAACTATGAGTGTCTTATTTCTCTCATTTAGTCTATCAAAGTGCATGATGCCATGCAACCCAAATGGACCATGCCGGGTCGGGTCAAGTCTTACCAATTATAGTTATGGACTTAGACATTAATCCAACAATAACTTGGCATGGACCCTCCAATCTCATACATCTCTGTGAGAACCCTTCGGTCTCACCGCTCGGTATGGACCCTCCGGTCCTGTGTCTCAGTGAAGACCCTCCAATCCCACAGCTCGGGTGGACCCTCCGGTCCTAACTTAGATAGACCCTTCGGACCTAACTCAGTAAGCTCAGAAATATACACAACATAAATCACATATACATAATGCACGATATGACGATACTCAAATAAACACAAAAGACCCTCCAGTCACATTACTTAGATTACCACTGTAGGTATGTATAGTAAGATGACCCACCTAGGATGATGAAGCACTCCGAAACATGCTGCTGCTGCACCGACCTCTAACACTGGATAAAAATCCAAAATTACCCCATTAAGATGTATGTCCAAATCCCCACTTTTTAGCTCTAAAGGTAGTCTAATAACTAGCCCATCAACAACCTATAATTCATTGGACCCTTCAAGGCACAATAATGAATGGGCTCTCCCGAGGCCCAACTCTCAAGTCCAAGTGACAAGCCCAACTCAAAGGCCGAATGCATATTTATAATATTTCTCTACTAAAAGTCTCTAGTGCTCAAGCCCAAAGATTCATGCCCAATCCTTAAGGCCTATTATAAGATTTAGCCCAAAAAGCCCATAGTGAGGTTATATGGGGCATACCTCCCTTGGTATGGTCTGCGTACACTAGCATGAACAAATCTGATCGGGGACACCAACCCAGTATGCGGGGCGTACTGGAATTACGTTGGGCGTATGCCTAGTTTTTCTTTGTCCATTCTCTTGGTCTTAACCTGTTAAGACCTTACTTCATTTCTCAGATCTGGACTCCCTAATAGCTCTTACTCCATAAAGGCAGTGACTTTAAGCCTTTGCATGGCTGATATGGTCATAAACACACAAAACACACACTCTCTTATCTCAAAAAGCTCAGTTCTCACGCATGGCTTGATTACAACGTCTAAGGCTTGATTTTTATGACACTACACCACCAATTGCATTCAAAAGGATTGATCATAGTCTTTTGAGCTCAATATCTCATAAAATCTCCAACTTTTGGGACAAAACCCTAAAATACTCTACTATGATGCACAAATCAAAAGAGTGAGAAAGCTTGAAGCTTTTTACCTATATATGAAACTCCCAACAAAGATATGCTCAGATCCAAGGGCCTGGACTCTCACTCCTTATTCTCCAAAGCTTCTTCTTCACTACAAGAACACACAAAATCACTCAAAGGCTCTCAAATACACTCTCAAGCTTTATGAATGAAGGTGTAGGGTTAATGAGGGTTTGTTATCTGAAAATGGTGGCCAGGAATGAGGCCATCTAATTCTTTATATAGGGACAACCCCCAAATTAGGGTTTTCCTTTTGTGCCCAGTACACCCAACGTACCCTCTAGTACACCGAGTGTACTACGTGGCTCCGCTTAAAAGTCACACAAATGAGTACGCTAAGCATATGCATATGTATGCACATCGTACTCCTCTGCCACACTTGTCAAATGAGGGACTTATCTTGCCTAATCTTCAAACTGTCATAGCTCCCTTGTTATAAGTCAGTTTCCCATGAACCTCATATCCAGGGAAAGGTGATGGGAAACCCTACTCTTCAAGCAACTCCTTGTAGCCCCGAGGCTTTCTCATGGCCGGGTTACAGCCCACGAATCCCTACATCATAGGTGATCCAAAACAGGATGCTATAAAAAAAAATTCATGGAAAGAACACAAAGAAGACAATGTCCAATGGTAGATATGGACGATCAAGCTGGGGATGACATCATTGCTCTTCTTTTTTGGACTATGGTTTTAGGAATCAATGCGAAAACGTAAAGAAATTAATGTCAAACTTCCATATACGAGTTCTTATGCAGATAGAAGTGGTGAGGAGGTAATTAAATTTTTTTGTATTATATAAGTTTTTTATTAATACTTATATAAGTATATTAATTGTTTTTGGTTTATTATAGAGAGAAAATGGACAAGACTCACAACATATCGATGGTTAGAGAGAAATGTGATTTATAGAAAGTTGGGGTTGGTGTACACTACAAGCAAAAGTAGTTTGGGAAAGTACTAAGCAAGGTTAATATGTTATTTGATATATATGTTATTATTATTATTATAGTTATTTTATGGTATATTATTATTATTATTATTATTATTATTACTATTATTATTATTATTATTATTATTATTATTATTATTATTATTATTATCATTTTAGTGTATAAATTTAGTTATTTGTTTGAATTAATATATGTTTATTGTTTACTTTCTTTTAGGAAAATATTTAGTGAGAGAAGATGTTGATGTACAAAGAGCTCAGGGAGAGCGAAAAGTTAAATGAAGAACACCGTCTCACTTGTGCCCTCGGTGAGAGACACGTACATATTCGCGGAGTTGGAAAGAAACCAAACATCAACAATAATTTATTTTCAAATGAACATTTCAAACATTCAAAAGCTTTCACATCCCAAACTTCCGGTAATTCCCAAGTTGCTGCATTAACCCAACAAATACAATACATGCAAAAACAAATACTACAAATGCAACATATGTATAATAACACATTTGCGCCCATCATTCTTAACTTCCAGCCACAACCAAGGCCACAATTCCAATTCAATCACAATATATTTTCACATAATACCCCCAACCAACCAACGAGCTCAAGGAGGACGAGAACGAGAATGAGAACAAAGAAGTTTTTGATTGATTTTTTATGTTATTTGAACAATGTTTGTTGAAGACTTATTTTATTTTGTTATTTTGCTATGTAGTAGATTTTCAATATGAATGTTAATGGTTTGTTATGGTTATTAAGTGTTTGATATTATTATACGTATATACTATTTGGATTTCATTTAAAAATAGGTTTGATATATATATATATATATATATATATATATATATATATATATATATATATATATAAACAAAATCTATGAAAAATATTAAAAACAAAAAAGCTATACCGATGACATGTTGTCGTTATAACTTTATAACTGTAAAAATGGTTTCACATTTACCGATGACATTGAGTCTATTACTAGAACGGGAGTTGTCTGCCACCCCCTTTCCCAAACCACAAGTCGTCTAGTTTGCTTACACCTGTCCCGATGTCATGTCATCGGTAATGGTGACCTTTATACTAATGATTAGTCATCAAAATAGGTTTATAATAAAAAATTTTTTGGTCAAAATTCACTCCTGACGACCCTTTGCAAACGATATGCTGTCTGCATTGGTGGTTCTGTACCAACGACATCTATCTGGACAGCATTTTCAACTTTTACCGACGGGGTGATGTTGACGAGTTTGTACGGACGATAAGTCGTCAATGTAGACTTTCTCGGTGACATTGTCATTAGCATAATGGTTGATTCTCTTTTTGTAGTTGTTTACCTTCTTTATTATTGTTATTATTATTATTATTAATTTTTTTTTTTTTGGGGGGGGGGGAAGATTTATCCACTTAGCCTTTTAAGCCATCCACGAAAAAAAGGTTTATGGACAAATATACCCTCAACATAATTTGTAGGTATTTTTGTATTAAAAGAGAAGAACCCCATGTCTGGAAAAAAATCCAAAGGACGTAACTCTACTTCATCCGAATCCCCAACACATCTTCAAGAGCTTAAATGAATTGCCTCTTTGAATTTGAAAGAACCATTGTTGATTTCGTTCTTATTCTGATGATAATATCTATACAGACTTCCATTTCTAAAGGCCATAACATCATCGAGAGGAAATTTATTGATTTCAATTTAATTTTAGGTATTTACCGATTTCTCAAACATTTCAGCTGATTATAAATATTAATGGTGCATTGGTTGCAGATTTGAAGTGATAGAAAATAGTTGTCAGAATTGATATGGGAGACGATGCTTTTAGTTTAATTGTGGAGCCTAATATAGATTATTCATCGAAAGTGGCGATCGTTACAGTAAGTTGTATGTTCGCTAGAGATAGTTGTTTGCAGCTTCCTTTGACAGAGTTTTAGTGAGTTGCAGGTTCTCCCGAGAGAGCCGTTGCTGATTGCAGTTGTGTAATATATGTGTGTGCTTGTGTGTGAGAGAGAGAGAGAGAGTCGAAGACGGTGACTAGGAAAAAGAGGGGAAGATGGTGGACAACATCAATTTGTGCCGTTTGAGTGAGTGAGGCAGAGGTTTATTAGTGGTGGGAGGAGGTGAGTGCCGGAAATGGTGAATGGAGGTGGCAGAGCCGTTCTAAAAAAATGTGGAATACTTTGACTGATGTGTGTCTATAACATACTCTAAATGAGATGAGTGTATTAGTGTCCATATATTATGTTTGTGGATGGATAAAGAAGTCCAGAAAAATCAAGTTTTTTTTCTTCTAAATTTTAAGCTAATAGATGAATGGAGTTAACTTCATCAACGAATTAAATGAAGTGTGAAATAGATGAACTAATGATTTTAAATGAGTTTGACGAAAGGAACATGTATTAGCCACATCATTGGTAGTGAGAAGGAAAGACAACATTGACAACTTAATCAAAACCAAGAGAGATTCACAACATTACAAAAAAAATCGAATACATATAGTAAAGCTTAAGAAAATTCAAGAAGGCTAGAAAAGAGTAGAACCTACACATAGTCACACCCTAAAACCGAGAACGGCGGAATACGTTCTGAGGCGGAGGACATCATGTCAAGTATCACAACAATGTAAAGTAGTAAACAAGAAACAACATCATCCATTGCATTAATCGTATAATTTTTATTACAAGTGTGCTCTTTCATAGCATAACCAACATAATGAATACTTAAAATAAAAGAATATTCTTGACTGCTCCGTCTTCCATAAACCTTGCATCGGTACCTGTCTATTTGTGACTTGAGAATACAAGTTATTTTGAAAGCGAGTATCAACAATAAAGCTGGTGAATTCATAAGTATTTTAGTGGCATTTCTTGTGAAACGTTGTTATGAATGATTCATAAAGTTTGAGAAAGCCGCTTTGTATAAGTGTGAAAAACCCTAGAAAATCCCATATTTCCTACTAGTGTAAAAAGTAGTCTTCTACCAAGACTCGAGGGTTTTGAAAACATGAACCTCTACTTAAGTGAAAGTTTACATTGTACAACTATTATTATTCAAATCTAATCTACCTCATCGATTATGTGAAAGTGACACACAATAAAGGTAATAAACAAAAATAATATAATAACAGATAGTGTATCCTTTTGCATTAGGATATTCACGGCGTGGAGACTCGCCGAACAGTACACCCGTAACTATGTGAATGTGACACACAGTAAAGGTAACAAAGAAAAATAATATAATAACATATAGTGTATCCTTTTGCATCAGGATATTCATGGCGTGGAAACTCGGCGAACAGTACACCCGTAACTATGTGAATGTGACACAGTAAGGGTAATGGTATCCTTGGGTACCCGGATATTCACGGCGTGGAAACTCGCCGAACAGTACAATCGTAGCCACCTGCCGATGTGCATATGCCCTACTGTAGTTAACAGCTTTGGGGGGGAATGGTAAGTCCCGTAGTGTATATAATAGTGACTACACATACATTATCTAATAGTATCTAAACATATAGAATCTATGTAATCGTATCTATGTACAAGTATCCATGTAACAGTATCTCTACATACAGCATAATAGTATTTCTATATACAACATATAGGTAATCGTATCTAGGTAAGGGTATCCATGTAATAGTGTCTCTACAAACAACATGTATTCGTATAGACTCATGAATGAGCTAACTCTGGTGTGATTCCTTGTACTAGGAATGGAAAGTAGTATCTCCTAACTATACCTATTATAGTTACTTAGTAATGTACGAGTATAATCAGAAGTATACCTTTGCTACCCAAAGGTACTGAACTAACTGTGGGGACTTTTATGACTATATATGTATACATGATATATAACTAATAGTTAAACGACCTTGGGATGGATAACCGAAACCTTAAACCACATCCCAATGAGTAAAAGGAATTTCAGTGGGTTAGCCTTCCTATGTCCTTTAAACATTAGTTATATAACTATACATATGCAGTCATGCATATAACAATATAAAAGTATAAAAGAAGTTTTTGTAAAACATTTGAAAAGTTTAAGAACTAAGAAATTATGTCATGATGTTAGTTTATAAAATGATTTGAATACGGTTTGGTAAGACAGTTTGAGAAAAAGATCTAAACAAGTAAAAACGTTTTGGAAAACCATATGAAGTAATATATTTGGTAAAACAAATAAAAGTGTAATGAATCTTTTTTCATGCAGTTTATTAATCACATATGATTGATATGATAACTAGCATGATTCAACTTGTATTCCCCCCCCCCCCATAAAAGCATTTAAAAACATTTAAAAGGTTAATTAAGGGGTATGAACTCACCTGTAGCTAGTGGATCAGATGGAAGTGTCGGTTGAGTGCTTGGTGTCAAGTGAAAACTTGAACAAACTTAATGACCCTAGCAACATATGAAGACATATGTTTACATATAATTAGTAATTATAACACTAATTAAATACATATAAACATCCTAATGCGAAGAAAAACACTTTGGTCAAGTGCTAGGAGGCTATTGGGTTGCAATAAGGGAGTGTAAGGCCTTATACGGGAGTGTAGGGTCAAATGACCATGTTTGTTAGAATTTGCGGCCAAAGGGAGTTTACTCCTACCCGTAAAATTTCAATTGGGTCACAAAATGAGTCTTAAAACTCTTATAACTTAAGTGGTTAAGTGTTACAAGGCTAAAAGAAGAGATTGGGTGGGTTTAAGGTCCAAGAATGGTCTTGTATGGAGTTTACGGCCTGGGGACAACTTCCCCATGAGTTTACGGCCGTAAAATCATGGTATGAAGTGCGGATTCGTTGATTGAAGTCCCTAACTCATTGAGGTATAATTCTAGGTTAAGTTCCAAGGCTAGGTAAGGTGATTAGGGCAAACTTTGCACCATTTGAGGGAGTTTACGGCCTAAGAAGATCTTGGGCTGTAAACCCTCATTCAACCCTCCGAAACTTGATGTTTTAGGTCCTTAATGCTTCAAGGGTATGATCTAAGATAGGTTCTAAGAATAAGGAAGAAGTTAGGGCACACTTTGGCACCCTTTTAAGGGTTTACGGCCTAAGAAGATCTTGGGCCGTAAACACCTTGTTCTTGTCTTTTTTGGGTGATTTCCATGATATATGCACATGTAATAAGCTTTAATACACTCTAGGGTAGAAGTACTTACAATTTGGAACGAAAAATTGAAGATTCTTGGGAGAAATCGGGATTTGAAGAGAGAGGGTAGAGGGAGAAAGTTTCTAGAGTGTGAAAAGAATGCAAATGAAGTCCACTAAACCCTTATATAGGATGAGTTTACCGCCCAGAGTTTACTACCGTAAACTCCATGTTTACGGCCATAAACTCTATCTTATGGAGTTTATGGCATGATTTTTGGTGTTAGGGCTTTAGTGGTTGCTTTCTAATATTTGATCCTTAAGTGTGAAAAGCTCGGAATACTAAAACGGACTTTAAATTGTGCTAAAAGATGGCGGAAATGAATTTGACTTCCAAATGAAGTGATAAACTGCTAAAATTAAATTATATATATATGATATATTCGGGTTGTCACATCATCCCCCCGTTAGAGGGAATTTCGTCCTGAAATTAGAGTTCAAACAACTAAGCTATTACACAATAACTAAGCAAAAAGATGAGGACATTTATGTTTCATTTGATCCTTGCGCTCCCAAGTGAACCCCGGTCCTCGCTTGGCGTTCGAGCAAATCTTTACAATTGGGATGCGGCTTTGTTTCGTTCATTTGACTTCTCGATCCATAATTTCCATAGATTCTTCCACAAGTTGAGGCTCTCGTTGATCTCGATCTCGTCGAGTGGGATTACGAGAGTCTTGTCGGATAGGCACTTTTTCAAGTTCGAGACATGGAAGGTAGGATGTATGTTACTGAGCTCGTGGGGTAGGTTGAGTTTGTAAGCTACGGGACCGATTCTAGCGAGAATCTCGAAAGGCCCTATGTATCTTGGATTCAACTTTCCACACTTTCCAAAGCGTATCGTGCCTTTCCAGGGTGAGAATTTCAAAAGGACTCAGTCTCCCACCCGGAACTCCAAGGGTTTTCTCACCTGGAGTTCTAAAGGTTTCTCCCTTTTGCTTCTCTTCCCAGTCAACTGTTGCTCCTTTCAGGGTCAAAGTCGTAAGGGGTTTCGTAAGTTGCGAGAAGTTCTAAATGAACTAAGACGGTAGGTTAGCGAGACATAGAATTTGATGAATTCCAGTCGGCGTCTTCGGTGCTAATAAATTCTCAACGGTTTTGATTGAGTTGAAAGGGTCCTCAAGAATTCCCACATGTCACACCCCCAAACCTGAACGGCGGAAACGTTCGGGGGCGGATGACTTCATGTGGTAGCGTAACAAATGAATACATAGTAAAGAAAGCAATACAACCATCATATATATAATTGAAAGTTTACATTTGTCAAAAGTTACATGTTCAAAACTCAATTAAAATATGATGTCAAAATACGAGATTAAACTGGCGCCGCAGCATCCCTTCAACAAAAGCGAAATGAATACCTGAAATTACTGATTTCCTGGGACATACAAGTAATTTTGAAAGAGTAGATCAGCATTTAAGCTGGTGAATTTCATAAGTATTTAAGTGACAATGTTTGAATGAAATGGAATGTTTTATCTTTGTTTGTTTGTGTTTAGAAAATCCTATATTTTCTACTAGTATAAAAGTAGCCTTCACTCAAGACCAATGTTTGTTTCCAAGATGTATGTAAATGTAAAATAACCAATGAGTTTGAAAACCTTGTAAATCAATGCATTTTTAATACCCCTTGTGAGTTTTATAACCATACTATTGACTCTGAATGCCTATACACAACGTTCTTCAGGCGTTGGAATGTTATGACGTTTGTCACCCCAAACGGTGGACTGCAGCTAACAGTCAGGGCGCGGGTTTGTCAAGCCCGTATAGATCTATACACAAACACCACGCTCCCCCTCCAAGGGATTCTGGTATATAATACAGGACTTGAAATGTGTACTCGAACGTACATGAAGTTAGTGTCTCACAAATCCGTGGTATAAAAATAGATCTACTTGTTAAAATGTTACGTTTGTTCTTGTATACGAAAGTAAACTTCTTGAAATATGTGTTTTCTAGTACATAAGAGTTAGAAATCTGTTCGTAAAACTATACCTATTATAGTTTCCAAAAAGCGTGTCTTGTTTGTTTAGAAATATTGAGAAAAGGAATCACTTGTTTATAAAAGTATAGATATTTGGTGTAGAGTCTAGGATAGACAAGAAAAATCTAAGAACAGTTTAGTTTATACATGCATTACAACAACATTATATTTTAAAAGGTAAAATGCTATTGTGACATATGTTATATATATATATATATATATATATATATATATATATATATATATATATATATATATATATATATATATAAAAGTTCCTTTAAATGTTTATAAATCGCATGTGATTTGAATATATAACAGTATATAAAAGAGTTTCTTTATGTAACACACGATAATGCTCGTGTGTTTTACTTGTAACCCCCCCCCCCCCCCCCTTGAAAGCATATAAAAGTATTTAGAATAATTAAAAAGGTTGATTAAGGGGTATGAAACTCACTTGAAAGTTTTGGAGATAGCGAGATGGAAAACCGGGCAGAGTTTCGTCTCGGGAAACGGATTTTCCTCGGGATTCTCGGGAGCAAAATCGACCTTCGGGACTTGAGCCAAAAAGACCAGAGCTTCGGGTTTGAACGGACACGGAAAACGAGGAAATGTTGAGAGAGAGAGAAGAGAATTGAACCCTTTCTTTGGAAACCCTCGCATCCTATTTATAGAAAGGCTGGTCTGCCTCGGTACGCGGGGCGTACGCCCGTACGCAGCGCGTACGCGTACGTCATGCATGACCGGAGCCTCGACTGCCTCGGTTCGGATGGGACGGGTTGCTGGGTACACGGGTCGGATGGGACGCCGGGTCGGATGGGACGTCGGGTCGGACGGGTCGGGGCTTCGGATGGGTCGGATGGGTCGGTTTCTTCGGATAGCGCGACGTGGACGATCAGAGGCCAATCCTCTCGGTTACGCGGGGCGTATAGGGGTATGCAGCGCGTACATCGGCTGAGAACGCTGAGTCCCCTTCGGATAATATCCGAATTTTGATTTAAATAAATAATTAATTTATTTAATAAACTTCAAAAATTCATATCTTCTTCATACGAACTCCGTTTTCGATGGTCTTTATATCCTCGCGTAGGTGAGACTACGCTCTACAACTTTCGTTTAGACTCCGTCGGCAATTTCCGAAATTATTTTATTATTATTTATTAAAAATCCATCGTGTTTAAGGAATTTCTTAGAAAATTCATAACTTCTTTATCTGATGTCGGTTTTTGCCAGACTTTTTACCGTTGGAATACCATTGTCGAGACCTTCGATTCTCGTTTAGGTCATTCCGGCCAAAAGTCGCTCGATCTCCGATTCGAGTTTTTAGCTGTCTGTTGCTAAGCCGAACTTGGAAAATCATAACTTCGCTATATGAAGTCGGATTTGGGCGTTCTTTTCACGTATGATCATGGTTCAAAGACATTTAATCATAGAAGGAAATTAAATAGAACTTATTTGTACATTTTATTATGAAAGTAAATTATTATTATTCAGAAGTGGTTACAATACTTGACCCATTTTGGTCGTTACAAAGAGTTGAAATATCGGGTTGTCACATCATCCCCCCGTTAGAGAGAATTTCGTCCCGAAATTTAAAGTAGTAAAGATACTAGTGAATATGAAAGAGATGAGGGTACTTTTGTTTCATCTGATCTTCGCGTTCCCATGTGAATTCGGGTCCCCGCTTGGCGTTCCAGCGAACCTTCACGATGGGTATGCGACTTTGTTTTGTTTGTTTGACCTCTCGGTCCATGATTTCTACTAGTTCTTCCACAAAGTTGAGGCTCTCGTTGATCTCGAATTTGTCGAGTGGAATAACAAGAGTCTCGTCGGACAGGCACTTTTTCAAGTTTGAGACGTGGAAGGTTGGATGGATGTTACTAAGTTCGCGCGGTAGGTTAAGCTTGTAAGCCACAGGGTCGATTCTGGCAAGAATCTCGAAAGGCCCTATGTATCTTGGATTTAGTTTCCCACGCTTTCCAAATCGTATTAAGCCCTTCCACGGTGAGACCTTTAATAAGACGTGGTCTCCTACCTGGAATTCCAAAGGTTTCCTCCTTTGGTCACCGTAGCTTTTCTGTCGGTCTCTTGAGGCTTTCAATCGTTCACGAATCTGAACGATCTTCTCTGTTGTTTCACGTATGATCTCCGGACCTGTGAGAGTGCTTTCAGGAACTCTTCCTCTAGCTAACTGGGTATCGCCAACTTCAGTCCAGCACAGAGGGGATCTGCACTTTCGACCATAGAGGGCTTCAAACGGAGCAGCCTTTATGCTTGTATGATAACTATTGTTGTATGAAAATTCGACAAGGGGTAAGTGAATATCCCATGCCTTTTCAAAGTCAATCATGCAGGCTCTCAGCATGTCTTCAAAAGTTTGTATTGTTCTCTCACTTTGTCCGTCTGTCAGTGGGTGGTAGGCTGTACTCATGTCTAGCCTAGTTCCCAGGGAACTTTGTAGTGACTGCCAGAATCTTGATGTGAATCTACTATCTCGATCGGAGATAGTGGATATCGGAACACCATGCAGTCGCACTACTTCCCTTAAGTAAGTTCTTGTAAGCTTCTCCATTTTTTCAGTCTCCTTGATGAGTTGGAAATGTGCGGATTTGGTCAATCTGTCGACAATGACCCATATGGTATCGAGTCCACTTGTCGTCTTGGGTAACTTGGTTATGAAGTCCATAGTAATCCGCTCCCATTTCCATTCCGGTATCTCTGGTTGTTGTAGTAGTCCTGACGGTTTCTGATACTCGACCTTAACCTTAGCGCAAGTAAGACATTTACTCACGAAGGTAGCAATTTCTGCTTTCATGTTAGGCCACCAGTACAGTTTCTTAAGATCCAGATACATTTTATCTGAACCCGGGTGAACGGAATATCTTGAGTTGTGAGCCTCGGTCATGACTACGTTTCTGAAACCACCATGATTTGGGGTCCAGATTCGGTCGATGAGATAATAGGCTCCGCCACCCTTGACTTCTAAATTCTTCTCCATTCCTCGCAGGGATTCACCCGCCACATTTTCAGGTTGCAAAGCTTCCATTTGTGCTTCCTTAATTTGTGTGGATAAGTGGGAATGGATAGTCATGGTCAGAGATTTGACCCTCCGACCAGTGTATTTCTTTTCGACTGAGGGCGTCGGCTACTACATTGGCCTTGCCAGGATGATAACGAATTTCGCATTCGTAGTCATTCAGTAACTCGACCCATCGTCATTGTCGCATGTTGAGTTCCTTCTGATCGAAAATGTGTTGAAGGCTCTTGTGATCGGTGAAAATAGTACTCTTTGTTCCGTATAAGTAGTGCCTCCAGATCTTCAGAGCAAATACCACTGCTCCTAATTCAAGATCGTGTGTCGTATAGTTCACTTCGTGTGTCTTAAGCTGTCGGGAGGCATAAGCGATAACCTTCCCTCTCTGCATAAGAACACAACCAAGTCCTTGATTTGAAGCATCGCAATACACTACGAAGTCTTCTATCCCTTCGGGGAAGGATAGTATCGGTGCGGTGCACAAGGCCTGCTTTAGTGTCTGGAATGCCTTCTCTTGTTTCGCTTCCCAGTCAAAGGCCACACCTTTCTAGGTTAATGAAGTAAGAGGTTTCGCAATGCTCGAAAAGTTCTTTATGAATCTGCGATAGTAGCCAGCTAGACCTAGAAATTGACGAATTTCTGTAGGTGTCTTTGGTGCCGACCAGTTCTCAATAGCCTTAATTTTGGAGGGGTCTACGTGTATACCTTCCTTGCTAACAACGTGACCTAAAAATTCGACTCTTCGAATCCAAAATTCGCATTTAGAGAACTTCGCATAGAGTTTCTCCGTTCGCAGTGTTTCTAGGACTTTTCGTAGGTGATGACTATGCTCTTCCTCACTTCGAGAGTAGATAAGTATATCATCGATAAAGACGATGACGAACTGATCCAAGTAAGGGCGGAATACCCTATTCATTAGGTCCATAAATACTGCTGGTGCATTGGTTAATCCGAACGGCATCACCACGAATTCATAGTGTCCATAACGAGTTCGGAAGGCTGTCTTTGGAATGTCCCCCTCTAGAACTCGTAATTGGTGATATCCGGATCGCAGGTCTATTTTGGAGAAGTAGTTCGCCCCTTGAAGTTGATCGAATAGGTCGTCGATATGGGGTAGAGGATAGCGGTTCTTGACAGTAAGTTTGTTCAGCTCTCTGTAGTCGATGCACATACGGAACGATCCGTCTTTCTTCTTTACAAACAAGACCGGTGCTCCCCAAGGTGAGAAACTTGGTCTTATGAATCCTTTGTGAAGGAGTTCATTAAGTTGACTGGAAAGTTCCTGCATCTCTGCTGGTGCAAGACGATAAGGCGACTTCGCTACTGGGGTAGCTCCTGGAATTAAGTCGATTCTGAACTCGACTTGGCGTTGCGGTGGTAATCCTGGCAGTTCTTCTGGAAAGATATCGGGAAAGTCGCGTACTACCGAGATGCTCTTGATGTCCTTCAGTTCTTGACTTGTATCGACGATGTGCGCTAGGAATGCTCGACAATCCTTCCGCAAGCACTTTCGAGCTTGGGATGCACGAAATGATGCGAAGGTTTGCACTAGATTTGTCGCCGTAGATAACTAATGTTTCGTTGTTTGGGAGGTTAAGACGGACTGCTTTCTCAAAGCACATGATGTCGGCGCGAAGAAGACTCAACCAATCCATGCCGACTATGACGTCGAAACTTTTAATTTGAACCGGCATGAGATTGATTGGGAAAGAATGGCCGTCTAATGTTAACGTACAGCCCATGTATATGCAATTTGTGTTTTCGGTTTTTCCATTGGCCATCTCTACAGTGAATGAATTTTCTAACTTGCTAGGTTTAGGTTTAAGTAAATGAATAAAGTTTTGACTCACGAAGCTTCTCTCCGCTCCACTATCGAATAATATGCATGCGTATGAATTATCGAGAAGGAACGTACCCGCAACTATAGTTGGGTCAGCTATAGCTTCGTCGTGGCCTATTGCCAAAACTCGTCTCACACCTCCGGTGCCTGCTGCCTTAGGACAGTTTCTCTGGTAGTGGCCCACCTCGCCACAACCGTAGCAAGCCTGCCCTACACCCGCACCGGGAATTTGAGTGATCGGCTTTGCGGGTTCCTTGCAGAAACGGGCTGTGTGCCCTTTCGTGCTGCAGTTGGCGCACTGCATATCTCGACAAGGTCCATGGTGGTGGTAATTGCATTTGGTGCATTTTGGGAGGTTGCCTATATAAGGCTTTGTTGGGTAGGTATTTATAGGGGCTGTAGCAGGTACAATGGCAGCATTTACTGACACCAGTTGTTTCTTTGCGGATTCTTGGGAAGACCCACCCTTCCCTTTAATCCATGCTCTCTTCCTGCCATTGTTGTTGTTGTTGTTGTTGTAGTTGTTGTTTGCTTTCTGTGGTGCTGGTGCAGAAGTGGTTGAGTTCTGATGACCTCCGTAGTCGATCAGAGATTGTGCCAGTTCCTTAGCACTTTCAAAGGTGTCAGGTTTAGAAGCTAACACGCTTGATCGCATTTGGGGCGTCAGTCCCCAGATGTACCTTTCTATCTTCTTGCTCTCTGGAGCAATCATATCTGGACAAAGGATTGCCAACTCGCAAAATCTGTTGGTATAAGTAGCGATGTCGGTACCCACCATTCCGAGAGTCCATAGCTCGTGTTCAGGCTTTTGAATTTCTCCCCGTGGGCAGTATTCTCTCATCATCATGGCCTTCAAGCTCTCCCAGCTTATGGAGTTCGCCACGATTAGGGTAAGTACTTTAACGTGGCCATTCCACCAAGTTAAAGCTTTATCGAGAAGGGTGAAAGTTGCAAATTTGACCTTGCTGTGCTCGGGGCAGGAGCAGATTTCAAAGACTGCCTCCGTCCTTTCAATCCACTGCCTCAGGGCCATCACACCACCAGTACCATAAAACATCCGGGGCTTGGCATTAGTGAAGTCGTTATAGGTGCATTCTCGAGGTGGTCCATGACTCTCGCCATGGTTGGATGGGTGTGTGCCAGATCCCGAGCCATTAGCACTTGAGTTATTGATCTGTGACATGGCAGCTGCCACCGCTGCGGTGACTGCTGCTTGAAACATTACAGCATCAAATTGGGGTGGTGGAGGTGGTGGTGGTATAGGTGCTTCCTCACTGTTGTTTCGCCTTGGATTCCTACGCGGAGGCATCCTTTAACTATAGATTGAAAAGACAAGGATAAGAATTTCATAGAATGGAAAATGTATGTGTCTCATGAACTAAATCGCTATAGTTCAACAACAGATGATAGTATGAGTCTTAAAATAGAAGAATGAAAGTTATTTGTAAGACTGAAGGTATGAAACAAGTATTTGAGTTCACAAAGACCATTCAAGGTTCGAACGAAATACTCAACATAGTAGTAATAGTGCCACTTATATTAATATAAAACTTGTTACAACGATCATGAAAATTTGACCCCTATAAAGGTCTCCGATTACAAAGTTCGAGAAATTTAAAGACTTTTAGCCGAGGTCCTAAGCTATAACAAAATTTGAGTCCTTGACAAGCACTACTTGCGTCGACGGTTGCGCTTGGAGCTTGACTCCGTATCTGATTGCTTTGACTCCATTAGACGCCTATCGAAAGCGGCTTGTTGTTCCCTTAGTTCGGCGAGGGCTGCAATCATTTACGCTTGAAACGCTTCAACTTGGAATTGGGCGTTGTCTTGCATCTTGTCCAGCCTACGGATGTCAGAAGTGTGAACCTGCACTTCCACGTTGATATCCCAGAGTCGACTAGCTTGTACTCCAGACTGATAGGACTGATTGGCTAACTTTCTCACCATTACCGGGAGTGCTCGATCAGCCGAACCTCCGCCGCGGACATCATAGAAGTCCCGACACATGCCGTAGGGAGGGCGTAGGTTTTGCTGTTGGCTCCAATGGTGGAGGTGACTTCCCCAGATGGGAGTCGGTCCTTGAAAGTTCCTTACGAAGACGGGAGGCTGAATGGGTGGTGGATCGATAACTTCCGGCTCTGAGTCGGTACCGGAGTCATCACCCACTTCTATGGGTTCCTCGTCCTCTTCGGGATCATCTTCGATCCATCCTCCGTTGCCATGGTTGGGAAAGTAGGGGTCGCCAGGGTGGTGAAATCCAGCCATTTGACTGTACGAGAAATAGGGTTATAAGAATTGAGTAAAGTCGGAACATGTAAAACATGTAAGTTTAACTAGTTTAGATAGCAAATACTCCTATAGTATTTAAGTTCTTGTGTTTGATTCCCGTACTGGTTTGGTAAGTTTTGACTTGTTGCTTACTACGATCATTCCTCGATATACGTTGGTCCAATCTTGGGCAAATATAGTTGATCACGCTATATTTGTCCAAAATCTGATTACATATATCGAGTCTCAATCGTAGTGTCAACTTGTCTAAATACTTGTATAGTTATATAACATGAAAATAATTTGTGGTATGCATGTAAGTGTACTTAAATGAATTATCAATTTAAGTTGAACGAAATGCTGCTTAAGTGTAAAAAGAAAATTTGTTTTTTCAGAGAGTATTAGTCCCTTAAGCATTTATAGTTTGTATATCTTATGTGGTTCGATATACTTAGTTCACTATAAACATTGCTCTGATACCAATCTGTCACACCCCCAAACCTGAACGGCGGAAACGTTCGGGGGCGGATGACTTCATGTGGTAGCGTAACAAATGAATACATAGTAAAGAAAGCAATACAACCATCATATATATAATTGAAAGTTTACATTTGTCAAAAGTTACATGTTCAAAACTCAATTACAATATGATGTCAAAATACGAGATTAAACTGGCGCCGCAGCATCCCTTCAACAAAAGCGAAATGAATACCTGAAATTACTGATTTCCTGGGACATACAAGTAATTTTGAAAGAGTAGATGAGCATTTAAGCTGGTGAATTTCATAAGTATTTAAGTGACAATGTTTGAATGAAATGGAATGTTTTATCTTTGTTTGTTTGTGTTTAGAAAATCCTATATTTTCTACTAGTATAAAAGTAGCCTTCACTCAAGACCAATGTTTGTTTCCAAGATGTATGTAAATGTAAAATAACCAATGAGTTTGAAAACCTTGTAAATCAATGCATTTTTAATACCCCTTGTGAGTTTTATAACCATACTATTGACTCTGAATGCCTATACACAACGTTCTTCAGGCGTTGGAATGTTATGACGTTTGTCACCCCAAACGGTGGACTGCAACTAACAGTCAGGGCGCGGGTTTGTCAAGCCCGTATAGATCTATACACAAACACCACGCTCCCCCTCCAAGGGATTCTGGTATATAATACAGGACTTGAAATGTGTACTCGAACGTACATGAAGTTAGTGTCTCACAAATCCGTGGTATAAAAACAGATCTACTTGTTAAAATGTTACGTTTGTTCTTGTATACGAAAGTAAACTTCTTGAAATTTGTGTTTTCTAGTACATAAGAGTTAGAAATCTGTTCGTAAAACTATACCTATTATAGTTTCCAAAAAGCGTGTCTTGTTTGTTTAGAAATATTGAGAAAAGGAATCACTTGTTTATAAAAGTATAGATTTTTGGTGTAGAGTCTAGGATAGACAAGAAAAATCTAAGAACAGTTTAGTTTATACATGCATTACAACAACATTATATTTTAAAAGGTAAAATGCTATTGTGACATATGTTATATATATATATATATATATATATATATATATATATATATATATATATAAAAGTTCCTTTAAATGTTTATAAATCGCATGTGATTTGAATATATAACAGTATATAAAAGAGTTTCTTTATGTAACACACGATAATGCTCGTGTGTTTTACTTGTAACCCCCCCCCCCTTGAAAGCATATAAAAGTATTTAGAATAATTAAAAAGGTTGATTAAGGGGTATGAAACTCACTTGAAAGTTTTGGAGATAGCGAGATGGAAAACCGGGCAGAGTTTCGTCTCGGGAAACGGATTTTCCTCGGGATTCTCGGGAATCTCGGGAGCAAAATCGACCTTCGGGACTTGAGCCAAAAAGACCAGAGCTTCGGGTTTGAATGGACACGGAAAACGAGGAAATGTTGAGAGAGAGAGAAGAGAATTGAACCCTTTCTTTGGAAACCCTCGCATCCTATTTATAGAAAGGCTGGTCTGCCTCGGTACGCGGGGCGTACGCCCGTACGCAGCGCGGACGCGTACGTCACGCATGACCGGAGCCTCGACTGCCTCGGTTCGGATGGGACGGGTTGCTGGGTACGCGGGTCGGATGGGACGTCGGGTCGGACGGGTCGGGGCTTCGGACGGGTCGGATGGGTCGGTTTCTTCGGATAGCGCGACGTGGACGATCAGAGGCCAATCCTCTCGGTTACGCGGGGCGTATAGGGGTACGCAGCGCCTACATCGGCTGAGAACGCTGAATCCCCTTCGGATAATATCCGAATTTTGATTTAAATAAATAATTAATTTATTTAATAAACTTCAAAAATTCATATCTTCTTCATACGAACTCCGTTTTCGATGGTCTTTATATCCTCGCGTAGGTGAGACTACGCTCTACAACTTTCGTTTAGACTCCGTCGGCAATTTCCGAAATTATTTTATTATTATTTATTAAAAATCCATCGTGTTTAAGGAATTTCTTAGAAAATTCATAACTTCTTTATCTGATGTCGGTTTTTGCCAGACTTTTTACCGTTGGAATACCATTGTCGAGACCTTCGATTCTCATTTAGGTCATTCCGGCCAAAAGTCGCTCGATCTCCGATTCGAGTTTTTAGCTGTCTGTTGCTAAGCCGAACTTGGAAAATCATAACTTCGCTATATGAAGTCGGATTTGGGCGTTCTTTTCACGTACGATCATGGTTCAAAGACATTTAATCACAGAAGGAAATTAAATAGAACTTATTTGTACATTTTATTATGAAAGTAAATTATTATTATTCAGAAGTGGTTACAATACTTGACCCATTTTGGTCATTACAAAGAGTTGAAATATCGGGTTGTCACACCACATCACCAATAGTGTGTCCTAGGGATTTGACTCTTCAATTCGAAAACTTTTAGTAAGAGAACTTCAGGTAAGGCTTCTCTGCTCGTATTGTTTCCATGGTTTGCTGTAGCCGCACTTTATGGTTTCCTTCTTACTACGAGGGTAGATGGAAAAAGAATCAATAGAAAAGATGGAAAAAGAAGCAAACAATAAGCATTCAAGAATATGAGTCATAGAAGGGTGGTACCCAATGGTCGATGTCTCCCAAGAACTTGGGAACTTTTTCTCCCGCTTAAAATTTTAATCAACATATCAAAATTGGAATATGTTCCCAAAAAATAGTAAAAAATGTTTGTGTATATGCATAAGCACTTCATGTGCATGTGCGCATCATGTACACATGTATATACTTCCAAAAAAATGCATATGTTTACTAATCGAGACTGATTGGAGGTGGTCAACCTTCCAAGAGATAAAGCCAAATTGAGATGGGTAGTCACCAAAGAATAAAAATCAAGACACTAGAATTTGGATCATTTTTTCTTAATGGAACACTATAAAGTAGTAACACTGAATCATGGACTCTAAGGTATCTCGTCCATATCCACACAAAGTTTTATTGGCAATCTGGAAAGTATTGCAAAAGGACTACCCATTTAATGATGAAAATAATTGTGATTATCTAATCTTGTCTTATGTTTATCTTATCTTTTCTTCATATGACATTTACCTTATCTTTTTATTCCTAGTTTCCTGGTAGGATTATAATTTGTTTTCATATATATATATATATATATATATATATATATATATATATATATATATATATATATATGTTTGGATCTTTTGGTGAATATATACTCTTTATCAATTGAATGTGAAGATATAACATGGAATCATTTGTTCTAGTTGAACCTTATTTCGTTTTCTATATGGTATCAGAGTGGGTCCTCTTATCTGCCAAAATCACAAAACCAGAAACCTCCTCCATGGATAGACCAATAGATGGTGACAAAGGAAGTAGGAAAGACAAAGCCAAAAATCCATCTTCTGATCCAGACTTGCCGTATTAATTACATTCACCCCATTGATTATCCCCGTCATTTGCATGTGAATGATAGTTTAAACAACAGCAACTATGCAGACCGGTCTCAGGAGATGAGTGACTCCCTTATCATAAAAAATAGGGCCGACTTCATCGATGGAACTTTTCCAAAACCTTCAGAGGATGCACAAGACTATTGAGCATGGTTGCGCAGTGATACCTTCATGAAGGGATGGATCAAGACCGTCATGGCAATGGAAATCATAAATATTGTAAAATACGCAACGACTACTAGACAGATGAAGGAGGACCACCAAGAGAGATTTGGAATAAAAAGTGCTTCGAGGGCTTATGAGTTAAAACAAACTCTAACAACTATGTGAGAGGACAATCAATTAGTTTACCGCCTAGCTACTTCATAATGATGAAAGAAATATGGGATGAAATTGAATCTATCTCGCCTCCACCAACATGTACCCACAACAACTGTTCCTGTAACTTGGGAAAAAGACTCATGGGCCTTAATAACAGTTTCGGGACCATAAAAACCCAAATTCTCAGCACTAAACCCATACCAAGCTTGGGTACTGTCTACCATTTTGTAGCAGAAGATGAACAACAAAAGAACATCAACACATCAAAGAAAACAGTGGTGGAGGCAGTGCTTATCAGATACGAGCAGCATCAAAAATTAAAGCCAACTATCCTGAAAAACACATAAGTCGTGAAGGCTTGAAGTGTAAGCACTGTAATAAAACTGGACACACAATTGATGGATGTTTTTAAAAGATCAGGTATCGTGACCAGTGGCAAAATCGACAACGAAGAGCCCCAAATAATCAAAAGAAACCAATAAAACTGAAACCCAAGGCTACTGCGGTTGGACTCGAATTCTACCCCATTCCTTGGCTTAATGTCAAATAATATAAAAAGTTATTACACCAGTTAATCAATGAAACTAAGCATGAAGCTAACATGGCTGGTAAGATTAGTTTTCATCAGTCGTGGTTCATCGACTCGGGAGCAACCAAACACATCACTTTTGATCATTCCCTCCTAATCAATTTAAAGGAATCACCTAATGGTTCTCCTGATGAAATACAAAATGGTGAAGGTGTCCTTATTTAAGGAATAGGGAGTGCTTGCTTGCCAAGTGATTTAAGTGTCGATAATTTCCCTTGCATACCAGATTTCAAATGTTACCTTTTGTCTATTAGTAAATTCGCCAAAAATCACAACTGTTTTGTAACGTTTTCCCGGATTTTTTAATATACAAGACTCACACTCGAGTAATTTGGTTGGCATGGAGAGGTGTATGGATGGTCTTTACAAAATGGAAGAGATGGATTCAAGCATCAAGGCTATGGCAGTCAAGGTTGATATAGAAATTTGGCATTGAAGGTGGGGACATGCTTCAAATTCCAGACTTCAACATATTAGTTTTTTGAATAGTTTAGGTGAAATATATCATTGTGATTCATGTATTAAAGCTAAACAAACTAGATTACCCTTTCAAGATAGTTTTATTCAAACTTCTACTCCTTTTGACTTAATTCACTATGATATATGATGTGGTTACCAGGTTCCTTCGCTTTCTGGAGCCTAATACTTTCTCACAATTGTTAATGATTATAGTCATTCCACTTGGGTTTATTTGTTCAAAAAAATATCAGACGCAAATTCGATTCTTGTAACTTTCTACAAAATGATTGAGACCCAATTTGAAAGAAGAATCAAAAGAATTAGAAGTGATAGTGGAGGAGAGTTTGTTTCAAACTATATGAATAAATTATATCAAGAACGTGGGATTTTACTTGAAACTTTATGCATCCATACCCCACAATAAAATGGAATCATTGAGAGGAAGCATAAACACCTCTTATAGATTGCTAGAGCTTTACGTTTTCAAGCTAATATTCCTATCGAGTTCTGTGGTGAATGTGTTCTTACGACCACTTATATCGTAAATAGAGTACGTTCTCGATCCATCGAAGATAAAATCCCATATGAAGTTCTTTAAAAAATCTTCCATATGGTCATATGAAAGTTTTGGGTTGCTTGGCATATGTCAAAGAAAATAAAGCGGGAAAAGAATAGTTTGAAGAGAGAGGGAGGTCTTGTGTTTTCTGTGAAAACCCGAAAATTTTTGCCTTGTAAAGTCAGGCCAATCAACTCTAAGGTAGACTTGCTCCTGCTATCTTTTAGCATGGTTTAGAGTCTGTTTGAGTGTTCTAAGCCTAGTACATTCAATGAATGAGTGTTACAAAGTACCTGCTAGAGTCACTATACAACATTCAAGCCTTAAACACCACCAAAAGGATTTTACGGCCACAACACTTGAGTTTACGGACGTAAACTCAAGGTTGGCCGTAAAATCCCCCCTTAAGTCTCATTTCCTTCACTTTTTTTTTCATTCCTACACTTTCAACTCAAGAAACTTCCATTCTCTCTCAAGTATCATCGAGCCTTTCACTTTGATCTTCAAATATGCAACTGATTTCTTCATTTGTTTAGTTGATTCACTCTTTGATCTAGTATCACTCCATGATTTCATCCACGAAATTATCTCTTTTTGGTTATATCACCAAGAACACTTAGAACACACACTAGTTCTTTAGGCTATATCCACCTCTTTTAGCTTTCAAATCATAAGTATCCTTTCCATATACTTGATCTCTATTAGAAGCACTTGATTTCATCATTGAAACAACCACTTTAACATAAACATCAAGAGTTTACGGCCATGGAATCTCCCTTGGCTGTTAACCCATGATTTGGACACATTTTAGCCGCAAACCCTTCTCATATCCAAGCATTACACCTTGAACCCCTAATGGATGATAGATAGGACCATAAACCACTCTCTTTTGCATAATGTTCTTGAGTTTACCCTTCGTATTTGTTGTAATGTATTTACTAAGGTTCATTTTATCCAAAGCTTAATGCAATGCCTTAGTATTTTTTGTATACTTTCGTGTATCCTATAAATAGGGCCATTACTTGGAGTTAGATAACTGTCTTTACAGAACTTGTCTTTTTACTCTCTGTAAAACATTGAAAGTATAATTGAGCTGAAAGAAGATTATATTTACATATCGTGTTCATTTCATATCGTTTTTACTTTGATTTGATTCTTTTTATTCAATTAACACTTCATCAATTGGTGTCAGAGTAAGAATCATTACTGCGATCTGATTTTCAGTTGAATCTATTGTTTTTGAATCGTAAAATTTGGTTCAAAAGTTTCTATACTGTTAGATTCAGAAAATCATCTCAAATAATATGTTTTGATTTGATTCTGCATTGAATTTGCTTAGTCGGTGTTTGTTTCTGAGTTTTTTTTTCAATTTATTCAGTACAATTCAAGTTTCTTCAAGCTTTCTAAAAATTCATATATGTACATCAATGGAGAATTTCAACATGAACACGATGACTTTTTTCTCACATCTGTTAGGATCTTCTACTAAAATTATGATGCTGATTCAAGAGTATTACGATCAATGGGCTGATAGAATGGATGATTATCTAAGTGGTTTAGATGAAGAACTATTGAGTTGCATTACAGGAACTGCTCAATTTCCACCAAATGTTCAAAACATTGGATCTTCGAATTCTACTACTGCTGTTGATGATCAATTAACAAGAATGAAGAAAAATGAGAAACGTTGTCTGAGGGAATTGAGAGGTGCACTACCACCAGTGGTTTACAATTATGTTCGTGGTTGTAAGAGTGCAAAGTAGATTTGGAATACTCTGAAGGAGAAATATAAAGGAAGCAAAAGGATGAAAATCAACTCTGTGAAACAATGTTTGGTAGAGCTGAATGAATTCAGATAGAAGGAGAACAAGTCAATTAAAGTTTATTATGATCAATTCAATGAGTTGATATATCGATGCCATCGGTATGGAATCACAAGGTCAGCAATGGAATTCAATCAAACATTCGTTATAGGACTTCGAAAAGAATGGAGGAGTGTGAGCATGATGGTGAATAATCAGCAAAGTTTCGATACATCTTCTTTGAATGATTTGTATAATCAACCGAAAAATCATGAAAGTGAGGTTAATGAAATGGATGAAGAATCAAAGCTCAATCTAGGTGGTCCTTTTGATCTTGTATCGAAAGTAAATGAAAAATAAACAACCGAAGGTGGTGATTCGGATGTTAAAGAAGGGTTTTTAATAAATTCGGATGATGAAGCAATAGCTTTCTATTCGAATAACAAGGTTAAAAAGCTATTCAAGAAACCATTCAACCTAAAGTTAAGGCAAAGTGAAGGAAGAGGAACTTTTGTAAAAAATACTGTTGGAGAAGAGAAGAAGAAAGTTGAAAAGAAAGAAGGAAAAGTTGCTGAGGAGAATAGAGAGAAGAAATTGAAAGGAGATTCAGGATTAGATTGTCACTACTGTAATGGAGTAAATCATCTTGCGAATGACTGTATGCTTCATAAGAATGATGAGAATAAAAACAAGGTGAAGGATGAGGCATACTACACAGAGAGGCTGGAAGAAGTGAAAGCGAAAGCAAAAGGAATGTCTTTGGTAGCTAAAGGCGAACAGGAAGAAGAAGGTACCTATCATATCTGGTCATCTGGATTAGATGATGATGAAATGCGTAATCTGATGCATGGAGCAATGTATGTGAAATTCAAAGATGATTCTGACGAAGAGGTCACAGGTCATTGCTTTGTATCCAAATCAGATGATAAGTCTTCGATTACTACGAAGGTACGTTCTATTCTTGAATCATTCAATATTCCATTAAATGCATATAATTCTGAAATTGTTGCTTTTGATGATACGGTTGCTTACTTTGAATCAATTGTTGTGTATGCTAGTAACGAAGCTAAGAAACTTAACACAAAATTGTTAGAGACACAGAAGAAGCTAGATTCGAAAATAACTAAGATAGAGTGCTTAACATTGGAAGTAACAAACATCATGTGATAGAGATTCTCTTTCAAGTGATGTAAAACCCTTGTTAGCACAAAGAAATATTTATTGTAATGCTGCTAAAAGACTCTATGGAAAACTTATAGTTTTTCATCATTCGAGTGACATCAGTGAAGAACATCATAGATAATTATTGCCTTTTCTAGAATACGGAAGAGAGAAGGTTGATAATATTTCGTATGATTGTGAGAAAAATATAGTTGAATTTGACAAGGTCCCTGATGATAGATATGCATATGGAATTGTCAAAATTGATGAATGTCTTGATACAAATGATTTGATTAACATTGTGAATGATACTTTAACTAAATCTGAACAAATCAAAATTTTGAAAAAGACTGAGAATTCAACATCTAACTTACAAACTAATTTTGTTGATATTGAAATGATTCTGATAATATTAGTGAAATCAGTGAGTTAGAGGATGTTGATTCTTCTCAGTTGTCTATCATTAATGTTGCATCAAAATATAAAGGAAAAGAAATTTTTAAGGATTTGAATGTTAAGATTGACACTAACATTCCTTCAACTTCGAAAGTTTGTGATTCTTATTTGCTTGATGTTCGAGATAGTCAAACCGCTGATAGTGATGATGAAAATGATGATGTTCAAAAGGAAATTATGTTCAACAAAGGTTCAAAAGAAACTTAAATTCCACGAAAAGTAGTTGATCAAGTGTATGGAGATACTGAAAAATTCGAAAAGGTGTTGTCTGAAAAAGGTGCTCATTATTTGGAAACCAACACCGTGGTTTATCCGAATTTCAAATGCACTGATGATATAATATTTCCAAATCAAGTATTTGTAACCACTAGGAATGTTAAGAATGTCAAATCAGAATTCAAGAAAATAATCGAAGAAGACAACAAGAAAATAACAGACGAAGGATTCTTTTCAAATCAAAACGTTGTTGAAAACAATCTAACAAAGAAATCAAATATTTTTCAAAGACAAAAATCACAACGCAAATGGGTTGAGAAATCTGAAATTGTGGAAGAGGTTTTAAAACCAAATGTTGTGGAAAAAGAAAATGTTGTCAAATTAAATTCCAACAAATTCAAAACACTAAGTTACAAATTTTCAAAAGACAATGAAATCTCAAAAAGAAAAGCACGAAAGAAGATTTCTTGGCAAATCATTAAGTCTCAAAAGAAACAAAATGGTTTGACATCGAAAACATTTGTACACACAAACTCTAAATTTGTTAAGAGCAATTTTACGTCTTTAGACAAAAAGAAAAATCTTACTCAACGTAATATATCATTGTCTGAATCAAATCAACAAAATAAATTTACAAAAAACCAAAAACATTCTCTTATAAACCAAATCATTTTAAAAATATATCTTCTTTAGAAACAAATGTTATCAACAAGGTTGATGGTACATATGCTTATGCATTTCTTCTAAAATCTAATGTTGATTTTGTTCTACAAAAACCAAATTTTCCAAATCCTTCGGTGAAAGAACAATCAAAAGTTTCGTAAACTAAAGGCTTATCTCAAGAGAAAAGTATTGATCATTGGCTTGAAGGAAAATGACGAATATATCAATCAAGGAGCTACTCTCAACAACAAATCAAAGATGCGTTTGAGAAGTATGTTATGTTGGATTAATGTCTAAGTTCATAACTATAATTGGTAAGACTTGACCCGACCCGGCATGGTCCATTTGGGTTGCATGGCATCATGCACTTGGATAGACTATAATGAGAGAAATAAGACACTTATGGTTATTAATATATTATAAGTTCTAGTATATTAATAATAAGAATAATAAGATTATTTAATTAGTATTGATCAAGAATTAATCTAGGATTAATTAAGTGATCAAAAGAAGACTAATTAAATATATGGGTTGATTGTGTAAATAATCCATACTTATATAGTGGGCTAATGCTCCATGGATTATCTAGTTGGGCTAAAACCCATATGATGCTCCATGGTGTTTTTGTACCCATGGATCATGGAAATGAAAGGCCATGTCAATTAGGGTTTACATGGTGTAACCCTAACTATATAAGCATCTTATTCTTGACCAAAATCGGCCACTAGTGTGAGTAATACAAGGGCCAGCCGATTTCATGAGTGTAGATTTCTCTCAAGTTATTCCAAGTGCATTTGGTGTTGTGTGAACCATTTGAGGTGTGACACTTGGGGCACTAGGCACTCAAGCTTCATGAAGACTTTCTACATCAAAGAGGTATGTATTTTATCTTGTTATATTTATTGTTTTGTATGCTAGATTAGGATAATACCTTGGAAAGTTCTTATTTGCATGTATAATAGAGAAAACATAGATCCAAGGTATTTAGGGTTGCATGTACACTTAGGAGTGTTAGAATGATCAAAACCCAACATGTTAATACTTCGACAACTGAAAGCTTATCTTCAAAAGCTTCGTGTGTTTCAGTAAAGCAATGGAGAGCAGTTGTGAACAATTCGAATGATGAATCATAATCTATGAAAACGAAGGTCTATGTCAGTAACAATCTCAAACCTTTGAATACTTATGTTTAAAATTCTTTACATAATGATATGGCCTTAATTGATAGTTTCAAAACTAAAGTTTGTGATTGGGTTAAGAGTACTGCATTTCATTCTGTTCTTAAAACTAATTTCCTAGGACCCAAACAGCCTTGGGTACCTAAATTCTTTCAATGATCGCAGGTACCTTGTGACGAGCAGTATGATGAAAAATGGTACATTGATAGTGGTTGCTCACGCCACATGACTGGACGAAAGGAGAATTTGCGAGATTATCGAAGCTTGGATAATGCTAGAGTTGTAAAGTTTGGCAACAATCACAAATGTCAAGTCAAAGGCTATGGAAAAGTAACAAATGGTCAATTTACTGTAAATCGTGTTGCTTACGTCAATGGCCTTAAACATAATCTGATAAGTGTTTCACAATTAGTTGTGGGAACTCGCAATCAAGTTATGTTTAATGAAGCAGGCAGTATTATTTCAAAGATTGACACAAACAAAGTGTTGCTGAAATCAAAACGAAATGACGATATGTTTACTCTTGATATAAAACCGATTGTTAGGAAACCATCACTTTTTTTAATCTAGAAAGCTACATCTAATGTTAGCTGGTTATGGTATCGTCGATTATCTCATTTAAATTTTGTAAATATAAATAAGTTGGTATCTGAAGATCTTGTTTGAGGCTTACCAGTATTAAAATTTGATAATGATACTTTATGTGTAGCTTGCAAACAAGGGAAGAAACATCGAAAAGGACATCCAGTGGTGCTAGATTCGAAAAATGTGGAACCATTGGAACTTCTTCATATTGACATTTATGGACCATCGACTGTTGAAACTCTCAACAAGAAACGATAAATTTTGGTTATTGTTGATGATTTTTCAAGATTTACATGGGTTCATTTTCTCAGGTTAAAATTTGAAGTAGCTCAAACAATGATCGAATCTATCCAACAAACTGAGAAATGTCTGAAGAAAAGTGTTCAAAAGATTAAGAGTGATAATGGGTCAGAGTTTAAGAACAAAGTGCTTCATTTGTTCTTAATTGAAAAAGGAATTTCACATAATTTCTTGTACAATATACACGACAACAAAATGGTGTAGTTGAACAAAGGAACTTGTCACTTTGCGAAGCAACAAGAACAATGTTAACATATGCTAATATTCCTCAATACTTTTGGGCATAAGCAGTGTCAACTGCGCGTTTTACTCAAAATCATTCTTTTATTCACAGACGTTTCAAGATCACTCCATATGAAATACTCAATAATCGAAAACCAAATGTTAAATTTTTCCATGTATTTGGTTGTAGGTGCTATATCATGAATTTCAAGGATAATCTTTCGAAGTTTCAAGCTAAGGCTGACGAAGGAGTATTTTTGGGATATTCACACAATTCGGTTGCATATCGAGTGTTAAATAAAAGAACACGAAAAGTCGAAGAAACATTCAATCTTACTTTTGATGAGTGTTTTGTTAAATAAGTTGATAAATTCTTCGAACAAAATCCAATTATTAATGAATCAAATGATGACACTGAAATAGTAACTTCATCTGAGTTTGATTATGATTTCATTTTTTGTGTTCCAGAAAGGGCTGTAAAAGCAGAAGATCATGCGAAAGATAATAAACAATCTGATTCTTCGAAGCACATGGACGGATCGGAGATTACTCAAGTGCTTGATGATAATAATTCAACATCGAATTCTCTTGGATTTGGCAAAAGTGTGCGAAATGATCCAGTCGAGGCGAGCAATTGGATTCGACTACTCAAATTGAGGGGGAACATTCTTTCGAGGGGGAGAATAGGAGAATGGATGAAGATGTTTAGGGGAGCATCTAGTTGAGGGGGAGCAACAGAATTAAAATAACAAAGATATGATAAGTCTTGATCTAAATGGTGAATTTCATGATATTAATGATAATCTTTCTGTTGCAGATTCATAAAATGAAGATTTATACGAAGATGCACATTTGGATTTTGATCCAGCATATCCACCACTCAAAAAATGGACAAAAGATCGTCCTAAAGAACAAGTAATTGGGAATCCACAACGTAGAGTTTTAACAAGACCTCAAATTCGTGCAAAGAATATGTAACATCTGGGTTTCTAGGTATAATATTTTAATTATTTATTTTGAGTTAGAAGAGGGAATCGACGAGTTAACGCCTAAACTCGTCGAGTAGGATCGCGATTGCTGACTGGATTAATGAATGGACTTGAAGAGCCGATGAGTGGACTCGACGAGTCTGTGCTGTAGACAGAAACCCTAAATCTTTAGGCTTGTGCCCTATTTAAAGGTCCTTATGGCCTTCATCAGCGGCCACCTTCACGCTTGAGAGATCCCTTCAAACCAGAGAGCATAGAGAGTGAGAGAAAGAGCCACTTACACCACCCTTAGTGTGATTTTGCAAGAAAGAAGGAAGGAGGACAAGTTAGACTGATTGAGGAGCTCTGATTTACTATCATTTAATTAGAGGGTGCTACTAGAGGTATGAATCCATGCCTATTCTCGTTTTTATGGTAGATTTATTGAATCTAGGGTTTCCTTATCCCTTCTTTATCATGAATTCGAAGCATATGAGGTCCCTTTGGGAAATAGACTTTGGATCTGGACCTTGAGAGGTCCAGAGAGTCCCAAAGTTCCAGCTTTTTACTGTTCCATTAGAGTTATGAACATAGTTTGCCATTTTAGGAGATATTTTATCTAATAAGGCCATATGAGGGTTTCCCCGTGATTCATGACCGACGTTAAACCGTCAAGTGAAGGGTTAACTCGATGAGTCAGGTAAGGCCATAGGAGGATTCATAGTACACGCATGGACTCACCGAGTCCCCCAGGTGCACTGGACGAGTCTGGTCAAACTTGGACCGTTGACTAGAGTTGACTCTAGTTGACCTTAGGCTTTTCGTCAAGCTGATTCCAGAGTGGTCAGGGAGGGGTAGAATGGTCTTCTAACCATTCTTTAGAGATGAGGACATGAGAGAATATTGGTTAAAGATTTTATCATTTTGATAGGAGGAGGCTAGGTCGGGATATCGAGCACGAGAGTTTATTGATTTCATACGAGGTGAGTCTTCTCACTATACATTACCTAGAGTGGTATCTATATGCAGACCGGATGGTCTTATGTGTTATGTATATGTTTGAGATTATGTGCATTGTGATATATGTATGCTATATGTTATATAGACCAGACTGGAGAGTACAACGATATAGACCAAACCAAAGGGTCCAACGATTCAAACCAGACCAGAGGGTCCAACGAGCTATACCGGACCAGAGGGTCCAACGAGCTACGGGACTGGAGGGTCCCACTGAGACACATCGACTGGAGGGTTGTACCGAGTCATAGCCTTGAGTGGCGTATGTGTTGTATTCGGTATTTTGGGGAACTCACTAAGCATTTATGCTTACCGTGTTATGTGATATGTGTTTCAGGTACCAACGAGGATAGCGGGAAGGCACCGACATGATTTGTACAAACTGACAAAGGATTATATTTGGTGATCTTGGGATATGTTTTATTATGATGACATTTGATGAACATGAGATTTGAGAATATTATATGAGTTTTATGTTGTTTGAAAAATGAAAAATTGTTTTAAATTTTCACGTTGTTAAAACTCGGTATCGGAGCCTTGGTTTGAGGGATTCGGATGCACCTTCGGGCGCATCTGAATTCAAACTGAGGATTTGAGAAACAATTTCATAAAAGGAACAACTTTTCTAAAAGAGTAAAAGATTTTGACAAAAGCAGGATGGAGCAGTGTGTACAAACAGCCAGTGCCCGAACGGTGATTTCCCAAAATACCCTTACATTATGTGTTATGAGATATTATGTTATGTGCTATGCATGCTAGAATAGGCTAGGTATTCATATCTAGGACTAGAGTGGCCTGATTTTTGATGCCTTAGCCTAGGAGGTTATTGCTACTATGAGTTACTTCGAGAGTGAGTAGGTAGCAGCGAGGAGCTTATGAGTGGTCTATTGAAGGATAACATGTGTTCAGTGAGATATAGTGTACTTGTGATCTGGGATCCTAAGAGGAGGGCTTTGCGTGAATACTAATGTGGTGTGGAGGGTAGTATAAGGGCCCGTACTACTGGAAACACCAGATCGGTGAGCAGCCCAAGTAAGAATCCTTAGGGTACTAAGGAACAAGAATGGTTGAGTATCAAGTGCGAGTATACTCGAGAGAGAGAGAGAGAGAGTCTCTGATTTCTTTTGTGTTGTGTTTCAGAGACATCATGGTTGGGACACACCACACTCCGGGGAGCAGTAGTGTTAGCGATGATGAGATTCGTAGGATGATTCATGATGAGGTGGCTGCAGCCATTCGGACTGAGATACTGGAGATGTTTGGATCTATCAAGACCACGTTGAGTGAGATGTTTGATGAGCGGTATGATGCTCTTACTGATGCTGTTTTCGTTGCGGCCACCGCAACTATCACCGCTGCTAGGCCGCAAGGGGGTGACTCGTTGCTATACCGAGAGTTCAACAACACGAAGACACCAGAGTTTGATGGGACTCATGAACCGATAGTTGCGATGAGATGGATCTCTGACATTGAGGGATGCTTCTACACTTGTTCTTGTCCGGAGCATCTGAGAGTACGGTTCGCACTGGACTAGCTTCGCTTGGGAGCAATGGACCGGTGGAAGTTTGTGACAGCTGACTTCACTCTAGCAGAGATTATAACGGTGACTTGGGACAGGTTCACCACCATGTTCCGAGATAGGTATGTTCCCCACGTGGAGAGGGAACGTTTAGCCCAGGAGTTCATGTCCCTGAAGCAGGGGACGGAGTTCGTAACTGTGATTACATAGATGCTTCATGAGAGGGTGTTGGTTTGCCCTGAGCACGTATCCACCGAGCAGGCAGGGATGAGCCGATATCTGAGCATACTGAGGAGGCATAGTTGTGAGTTCGTGGCGAACTCGACATACCAGACATTTTTTGAGCTCCAGTCAAATGCCCAGAAGAGGGAGATTGAGCTAGAGACTCAGGCTAGGGAGGAGGCCGAGTCTCAATGGAGGGACAGGTGACTGTTGGGTCAAAATATGGTTTATACTTTACTTTTCTGGGCAATTATATTTTTGTGTAATAGTTTATGAATTTATGGCCTAGTTTTCGGCTGAGTTTACGGCCGTAAACACCTTACGGCCGTAAACTCATTTACGGCCCATTTGTTTCCGGCCCATATTCAAGTATAAATAGAGGTGTTAGGGTGAGGAGTAAGGATTGATAAACACGAAGTAGTTTACGGTCAGAGAGAGAAATTGTGTGTGTGAATCTTGTGTAATAAACATAATTCATATTATCAATACATTCAAGATTCATCATATTCTTCTTCTCCTTCTCTTCTTTTTTATCTGACATCATCCGTTTGATTGGGATTCCGCACCATCAAACGGATCTGGCTGATACACGGGCAGATTAGGGACTTACAATTGGTATCAGAGCCAGGTTGTATCAGTGTTTGGAGCATTATTTGATCTTATTTTCGAAATATTTTTGCGTTTTTGGATAGATCTCGCAAAAATAAAGGGGGTTTGTTCTTCGTGTTTTTCACAAAAAGGGGTTTTTGATCGAGTTTTGGAGCTTCAAAGTCGAAAAATCGCTGTTTTTCACGTAATCTTAAAGGGTTTTCGGCCGGAGCTTACTGTCGGAAACAATTCACGGCTGGAGTTTACGGCCGGCGGCGGGATTCGGGTTTACGGCTAGGGTTTCCGGAGTTTGCGGCTCGGCTCGGCGGCTTGCGGATCGAACGCTTTCGGCTCGGCTCGGATCACGGCTCGGCTCGGTTTGCGGCTTGGAGATCGGCTCGGCTAGGCAGCATTAGTAGGCGAGCTTCGAATAAAAAGGGGGGGGGGGGGTAGCAGGGATCGAAACTGGGACCTCTAGGTCATTGACACAGCTCTTGGCCAACTCGACCAGCTGATCACTTGTTCCTTTCCTCCGAAGATTTAAATATAACCCGTCATTTTCGGTTCCAATTTCACATTTTTTACACTTTTAACCCCAAAACTCAATTCCTTTTAATTTTAAATTCCTTTTCATCCAAAATTAAAATAATAATAATAATAATAATAATAATAATAATAATAATAATAATAATAATAATAATAAATAATAATAATAACAATAATAAATTGTTTTTATTTTTATTTTTTTTATTTTTTTTCTCTTTATTTTTGACTTTTTATTTCAAATTTTGATTTTGACTTTCACGTTTGACCATTGATTTTAAACTTTGACTTTTTCGTTTAATTTTTAAAATTTTCAAATTTAGCTTTTCAGTTTGACTTTTAAGTTTGACTTTTGAGTTTGATTTTTTTTTTAAATTTGACTTTTAAGGTTGTTTTAAAAAATAAAATAAATAAATAAATAAATAAAAGGTATTTTAAATTTGACGTTTGCTTCTAATTGTTTTTTTTTAATTAATTTTAAGGTCTATGAGGGAGTTGAAAACATGAAAGAAAGTCGTCAGGATATGTTAAGACAAAATTTCAACTTTTTTGATTATGTCCCTGGAGAAACGCTTGAAACTCAGTTGCAACGATTTACTACACTCACTAATGAGATGAATATAGCCGGGATCTTCTTGAATAAGTCCGAGATCAACAAAAAGCTGTTGAATTCACTTCCAAAATCGTGGGATATCAACGTGGCCATCATCAAGAAGACAAAAGATCTAAATCATCTTAGTCTTGCTGATGTGTATTCAAGAACTTGATGCTTTGAAGTGTAGAGAAACAATGAGTTCTGAAAACATTTCGGTCATTGAAGTTACATGTACTCCAGCTTGTGAAGCCTCGATTAAATTTCTTCGGGAACAAATTGATGTATTTAAAAGAGAAGTTGAGGACCTGAGATATGAAGGATATCAACGCAGGAAAGGACAGAAACCCCTGAAGGCTGAATTGGATGCAAAAACCAAGGACTTTAGGAAACTTCAGGAAGAGTACAACAACAATTGTGAAAATTATGATTATGTTAAGAGTCAACTTGCTGCTGTAACTGAAGAACTTGACGCTTTAAAAATTGAGTATGGAAAAACTGATGTCAGTTTCAAACATTATACTGCGTCAAGTCAGACAGTCGAGTCCTTATATGAGACCCAGTTAAAATTCAATGAAAATCAAAGCAAGGGTCTAGGGTATGATAGTGTTCCTCCTCCTTTCAATCACTACACATCCATCCCCATGACAAAGAAAGAAATTGACAGGGAGGCATATCTTCGATATGGCAAACCAGCTGGATTTATGTCAGGAGGTATTCAGGTTGACAATACTGATGTTTCTGTTACATGCGCAGGTAAAGTAGCACAGGATGAGAACAAGGAGAGTTCTTCTGAACAAACAAATGACCCCTTGAACTCTAAATCTGTTGCTTCTAATCAACCTGCCGTTGGTAAATATAGGCCTCCAATTCCAGCGCAATAGAGTTCTTGTGGCAAGTGTGCATGTGGGGACAACAAAAGACAAGGCAAAGATACGCCACCAGGGGCAGGAAGAAACAATTTCCCAGTGAAGAAAAGGACTTGTTTTCACTGTGGAACACCTGGACACATTGCCCGAAACTGCCCGAATCGCATACGTTCCCTACTATGCACAAGGGTGGCAGAACGTGAAAAGAGGGAGATACTCCAAAGGAAACCCCTCAAGGTCACGTTCAGACAAATGCCGACTGGAATGCCAAGAAGGCCAAGAATGTAACTCCTAAGGCCGAGAATCAAACTCCAAAGGACAAGCATCCGAATCCCAAGGGCAAGAAGGGAATGCCGACCAAGAAGTCCAATCCAAGAGATGCTCCCGTGAAGCCAAAGTCAAAGTCATATCGGCAGTCGGCTTCAAGTTCCAAATCAAGTACTGAGCCACCCATAGGATCAAAAAAGAAATGGGTTAAACCCAACTACAAATGGGTTCTGAAGGCTCAATCTCCCAAATCACCTAACGACTCTAATGTTTCTACATCTTCTGTTTGTGATAAGCAGGATATGTCATGGGAGAAAGTATTGTGTATTGATGACAAAGGTCGACCCAGTTTCAAAATGGACTGGGTTCCAAAGACCAACTTATCCCCCTCTGTGTCGGAGCAACTATGGAGGCGTATCATCAGACTTTGGTTTGTTGGTAGTGGCTGTTCCAGGCACATGATAGGGGACATCTCTCAACTGTACAACATTCATACCTTTGTTTGAGAGTATGTGTCCTTTGCGGGAAAGGAAAGAAATAGAAGAAAAGAAGGGATCACATGGGGTTAGTGCTTAATGACATGAAGAATTTTCGGATCTGTTCTGAGATTACGTGTGCTGTTCTCAGACCTTCTGGATGCAGATTCAATCGGTGAATTACGGTTTGCGTTTTCTTCTACTCCTAAGTTTTTTCTTAACCTGATTCGCTTTAAAGACTAATTTTTGTTTTAGGATAGTTTAAATTTGCGCATTTACTTTCATTTCTCTCCTATGCACAAATTTAGGGGGAGAAATAAAAACAAAACAAAAATTAGAAAATTTATAATATATATATATATATATATATATATATATATATATATATATATATATATATATATATATATATGTGTGTGTGTGGTGTTAATGGAATGTGCTTGCAGGAGATGTTTTGGGAAGTGATATTATCTAGTGATAACAGGCAACCTGAGTCTGCGTAACATACCCGAAGTTGAAGGGTCTATGCTCTGACTTGATGCGTCGGTAGGCACGAAAGATTCTAAATGGACTTGACTAGGCAGAGTTGAACTTAGGAAATTTATAGACTTGACAAATCTTGACCTAGTTAGATCCGTTCAGCCTGACAATACGACGCTCGATGTGCGGATTCTGTCCTTAATTCCGGTTGGATGGGGCAACTGGTAAATTCCGATAAATTAGGTCTGTAGAATATCATTTTCTTTCTTTCCGTCTGTTAGCCATATGTTGTCTCCTTTGTGTGACTTCCAATCCGACCTGGTACACAGCATATGCAAATCTATTTTTCTGCAGGCTATATATATAAATGTGTGAAATACTTCTTATCTGTTAGCCATATGTTGTCTCCTTTGCGCGACTTCTAATCCGACCTGGTACACAGCATATGCAACCTTCTTCTTCTCAACCCCTCTGAAGTAGTTAGCAATAGAATTCTGAATCTCTTCTCTCTCTGAATGGTTGTCTGCTCACCCGGTGTAAGGAGTACTCTGGAAGTTCTTGATGGCTGGGGCATATCAGGAAGCGGAAAACATGTTCCAGTACACTTAAAATTAAACTCATACAGATTGTCTATAGATCTCGCTGCGCAATTTAGGTGGACAACAATATCCCTGGTCGTCGTTAGATGAATGGACCTTAAGATATAATATCTAAGAAATTAGGATCAGATGTGAATTTTAGGATTTTAAGTTCATCCTGTCTTGTAACAAATAGTATGTCCTAAATTTGTCACAATTTTTCGTGTTTAAGTGGACAACAATACCGGCGATCGACCAGACAAAGACGTGAAGATAGAAGGTATCGACAAGTGGATAAAGGTTGTCTAAAAACATTGATCCCAAATCACTCTTAAAGTTAGATATCAATTTTTACTTTTGTTAAATTTCTCATAGTTTCTTCTAATTTAAATATTAGGGGAGAATTAAAAATTAAAAATAATGAAAAAAATAATAAAAAATAAAAAAATTTATTAAAAAAATCAGAAAAATTAAAAAAAAATAGTGTTATTTCTGTTTTATTTCAAGAATCAGTACGTCAAGCCTCCTCAACCAATGTGCGTTCAATGCCAAATTCTAAAGAAAACCTCAAGTGCTCAAGATGAAGTCATTCTTTGAAGATTCATATGTTCATCCTGTTGCTGTGAAGAAATCGAAGGTTAAAGTTGAAGCCAAGCTCTCATTAAAGATTATCAAGAAAGTCAGCTACTTCTTAGGGGAGCTTGTTAGGTTATTAAGAAAATAAAGCTATAAACCAAGGGGGAGATTGTTGGGTCAAAATATGGTTTATACTTTACTTTTCTAGCTGAGTTTACGGTCGTAAACACCTTACGGCCGTAAACTAATTTATGGCCCATTTGTTTCTGGCCCATATTCAAGTATAAATAGAGGTGTTAGGGTGAGGAGTAAGGATTGATGAACACGAAGTAGTTTACGGCCAGAGAGAGAAATTGTGTGTGTGAATCTTGTGTAAGAAACATAATTCATATTATGAATACATTCAAGATTTATCATATTCTTCTTCTCCTTCTCTTCTTTCTTTATCTGACATCATCTGTTTGATTGGGATTCCGCACCATCAAACGGATCTGGCTGATACACGGGCAGATTAGGGACTTATAGTGACCAGTACAGTCACAGCCGGTAGCCAGTGGGCAAAGCCCGCTGATTCGAGATCACAGGGTTAGAAGGGCCGCACTTATGGGAAGTGCGGCAAGAGCCATGAGGGAGTATGTAGAGCAGGGGTGTGCTACAAGTGTTGCAAGGAGGGGTATTTCATGAGGGATTGCGCCAAGGGGTTTGCAGTATGCTTTCACTGCAACCAGACCGGCCATCTGAAGCCTGAGTGCCCGCAATTACGCCAGGGATCAGCGCACGGATCTGCACTAGCTACTAGAGCTACCGAGACCTGTCCAGCAAGGACCGAGGCACTGAAGGCTCGCGGGAGAGCCTTCCAGTTGATAGCGGAGGAGGTTTGTGCAACGCCCGACGTCGTGGCTGGTATGTATCCTTTTATCTTCTATTGTTGAGTTTTAGATTTTGTGCTTATATTGTGGTATGCTTAGGTACTTTTCTTGTGAATTATGTACCTACTTTGGTGTTATTTGACTCGAGTGCGAGTCGATCTTTCGTGTCATTAACATTTAGTCACCACATCAGCATCCGACGAGAGGCGTTGAGTCGACCTCTATGAATTTCTATAGCCGACAAGCGAGCGATATATGCTACTGATGTGATTCGAGGATGAGTACTCGAAATTTTTGGTGTCGAGTTTCCAATAGATCTGGTACCGATTGCGATGGGGGATGTCTGTGTCATCGTGGGCATGGACTGGTTGAGCCAATTTGGAGCCGTTATCTACTGCAAGCGTTAGTTTATGACCATACGATACCCTAGTGGGGGAGTACTTACGGTGTATGGCGAGGGTACCCGATCGCGCTCAGCATTTTGCTCAGCTGCCAGAGCAAGGCAGAGTCTATAGGGGGGTTGCAGGGGGTTTGTAGCCTAAGTGATGGATACGAGAGTTGCAATCGAAAGGCCAAGTTCTGTCAAGGAGGTCCCGATAGTGCATGAGTTACCTAATGTTGTCCCCGAGGAGTTGCCAGGTGTGCCTCCGGAGTCGCAAGTGGAGTTTCACATTGATTTGGTTCCAGGAGCGGCGCCTATTGCCAAGGCACCATATCGCCTTGCGCTACCAGAGATGCATGAGTTATCCTCGCAACTTCAAGAGTTGCTGGGGAAGGGATTCATTCGACCGAGTAGCTCACCGTGGGGAGCATCGATCCTTTTTGTCATGAAAAAGGATGGTTCACACCAGATGTGCATTGATTACCGGGAGTTGAACAAGTTGACGGTCAAGAACCGTTATTCACTATCGAGGATCGACGATTTGTTCTATCAGTTGCAGGGTGCATCTTGGTTCTCCAAGATTGACTTGAGGTCTGGATATCATCAGATGAGGGTGCGTGATAAGGATATCCCGAAGACGACGTTCAGGACTCGTTATGCGCATTACGAGTTTGTGGTGATGCCTTTTGGGCTCACCAATGCACCCGCAACGTTCATGGATCTGATGAACATGGTGTGTAGGCCGATGTTGGATCGTTCGGTGATTGTGTTCATCGACGACATTCTAGTGTATTCGAGATCAAGGGAGCAACGTGAGGAGCATCTGATAGAGATTCTTGGAGTGTTGAGATTGGAGAGGCTTTATGCCAAATTCTCCAAGTGTGATTTCTGGTTACGAGAGGTCATATTCTTAGGACACCTTGTTAATCAGAATAGGATATTGGTCGACTTAGCCAAGATTGAGGCAGTTATGAGTTGGGAGGTGCCGAGATCCCCCATCGAGATTAGGAGTTTTCTAGGGTTAGCAGGCTATTTTCAGAGATTTATCAGGGATTTTCTCCAAGATTTCCGTTCCCCTCACCAGATTGACCAGGAAGGGCGTTGCTTTTGTTTGGGATCCCGAGCAATAGACCTCGTTTGAGACTCTTTGCTAGACACTATGCGAAGCCCCGGTGTTAGCCCTTCCGGAGGGAATGGAGGATTTTATGGTGTACTGTGACGCGTCTATATCGGGATTGGGTGCGGTGATCATGCAGATAGGGCATGTGATAGCATAAGCATCGAAGCAGCTGAAGCCTCATGAGACGAGGTATCCCACCCATGATTTGGAGTTGGAGAAGTAGTGTTCGCCCTCAGAATCTGGCGCCATTATTCGTATGGGGTTCAGTGTACCATATACACGGACCATAAGAGCTTGAAGTATATAATGGATCAGACTAACTTGAACATGCGCCAGAGGAGGTGGCTAGATGTGCTAAAGGATTATGATTGTGAGATCTTGTACCACCCGGACAAGGCTAACGTGGTAGCCGATGCCTTGAGCCGTAGGGTGGAGAGCGCCCTGATTAGAGATATATGCATGAGGATGACGGTGATGAATCTGGTATAGGATGCCACCCGAGAGGCCCAGACAGAGGTGGTGAGACCGGAGAATCGTAAGAGGGAGCGGGTGACTGGGTAGGTATCCGAGTTTGTTACCGATAGCCAGGGGCTTATGACCTTTTACAGTCGAATCTAGGTGTCGTTTATGGGCGGGGCATGTAGTATGCTGATGGAAGAGGCGCATAGGTCGAGTTTCTCAATCCATCCAGGGGCCACTAAGGTGTATTTGGACCAAAAGAGAGATTAATAGTGGCCCTATATGAAGAGGGATGCTGCGTGGGTAGTGGAGAGGTGCTTGACCTGGCGCCGAGTTAAGGCCGAGCACCATCGTCCGCATGGCAAGTTGCAGCCACTAGAGGCTCCCTAGTGGAAGTGGGAACATATTTCTAGGGATTTCATCACCAAATTGCCAAGGACCGCGAGAGGTGTTTATACGATTTGGGGTATTATGGATCGGTTGACAAAGACCGCTCACTTCCTTGCTATCAGTGAGAGCTCTTCTGCAGAGAGGTTGGCGGAGATATATGTGAGAGAGGTGGTATCGCGACATGGAGTGCAGATTTCAATTGTGTGAGACCGAGATGTACGTTTCACTTCTAGGTTCTGGAAGAAGTTTCATGAGGAATTAGGTACGAGGTTACACTTCAGTACTACCTATCACCCTCAGACGGACGGGCAGATTAAGCGGACGATGCAGACGCTTGAGGACATGCTTCGAGCATGTTTCATGGACTTCGGTGGAAGTTGGGATACATACCTACCCACAATCAAGTTTTCTTACAACAACAACCACCATTCGAGTATTGGTATGCCTCCCTTTGAGTTGTTGTATGGGAGGAGGGGTAGGAACCCTATCTGTTGTGGCGAGGTGGGGCAGAAAGTGATAAGTAGCACTGAGATAGCGCTTAAGACGACAAAGCAGATACATCAGGTCAGCCAGAGGTTGCTGACACCCCATAACCGCCAGAAGAGTTACGCGGATAGGCGGTGATCCATGCTCAAGTTCGAGGTTGGAGATTTCGTAATCCTGAAGGTATCTCGTCGGAAAGGAGTGATCTGATTCAGGAAAAGGGGCAAGCTGGGGCCCCGATACATTGGACCTTTTAGAGTGATTTCCAGCGTGGGCAAGGTAGCATACCGTTTGGAACTACCTGAGGAGTTAGGTCAGATTCATGATACCTTCCACAAATCCCAGTTGAGGAAGTGTATAGACGATGAGATGGCGGTAGTGCTACTTAAGGATATTCAGGTGGATGCAGGCCTTAACTACATTCAGAGGTCAATCGCAATCCTAAATCAGAAGATCAAGATTCTGACGAACAAGCAAGTGCCCCTGGTTCAGGTTCGGTGGTAACATCGGAGAGGGTCCAACTTGACCTGGGAGCCGGAGGCGGAGATGCGAGAGCAGCACTCAGAGTTGTTTGCAGAGTGACCTTTTGAGGGCGAAGTCTGATTCTAGTGGGGAAGAATTGTAACATCCGGGTTTCCAGGTATAATGTTTTAATTATTTGTTTTTATTTGGAGGAGGGACTCGATGAGTTAACACCTAAACTCGTCGAGTACGATCGCGATTGCTGACTCGATTAATGAATGGACTCGACGAGCCGATGAGTGGACCCGACGAGTCCGTGCTGTAGATAGAAACCCTAAATCGTTGGGCCTGTGTCTTATTTAAGGGTCCTTATGGCCTTCATTAGCGGCCACCTTCACCCTTGAGAGATCCCTTCGAACCAGAGAGCATAGAGAGTGAGAGAAAGAGCCACTTACACCACCTTTAGTATGATTTTGCAAGAAAGAAGGAAGGAGGACAAGCTAGATAGATTGAGAAGCTCAGATTTTCTATCATTTTGATCAGATGGTGCTACTAGAGGTATGAGTCCATGCTTATTCTCGTGTTTATGGTAGTTTTCTTGAATCTAGGGTTTCCTTATCCCTTCTTTAGCGTGAATTCGAAGCATATGAGGTCCCTTTGAGAAATAGACTTTGGATCTGGACCTTGAGAGGTCTAGAGAGTTCCAAAGTTCCATCTTTCTACTGTTCCATTGGAGTTATGAACATAGTTTGCCATTTTAGGAGCTATTTCATCTAATAAGGTCATATGAGTGTTGCATAAGAGTAAAGATTGTACCTTTACATGATTATTGTGTGTTAGATGGTTAGATCTATAAGTTAGAGAAGCAGATCTGACCTTAGAAGGTCATTTGAGTATAGCCATGGAGGAAACTCGCCATGTCCATAAGAGAACTTGACGAGTCGAGTCGGGTCCCGTGATTCGTGATCGGTGGTAACCCATCGAGTGAAGGGTTAACCCTATCAGTCGGGTGAGGCCGCATGAGGATTTTGAGGAAACACATGGACTCGCCGAGTCACCCAGGAGCACTCGACAAGTTTAGTGAAAGTTGGACCGTTGACTACAGTTGACTTCAGTTGACCTTAGGGTTTTGGTCAAACTGATTCTAGAGAGGTCAGGGAGGGGTAGAACTGTCTTCTACCCATTCTTTAGAGATGAGGACATGAGGGAGTATTGATTAAAGATGTTATCATTTTGATAGGAGGAGGCTAGTTCGGGATATCAAGCATGAGAGTTTATCTGACTTCATATGAGGTGAGTCTTCTAACTATAGATTACCTAGAGTGGTATCTATGTGCAGACTGGAGGGTCGTAGGTGTTATGTGTATGTTTGAGATTATGTGCATTGTGATATATGTATGCTAAATGTTACATAGAATGGACTGGAGAGTCCAACGATATAGACTGGACCCAAGGTTCCAACAATAAAAACCGGACCAGAGGGTCCAACAAGCTAGACCTGACCAAAGGGTCCAACGAGCAACGGGACTAGAGGGTCCTGCTGAGACACATCGACCAGAGGGTCATACCGAGTCATAGCCTCGAGTGGCGTATGTGTTGTACGTGGTATTTTGGGGAACTCACTAAGCATTTACGCTTACCGTGTTATATGATATGTGTTTTAGTTACCAACGACGATCACAGGAAGGCGCCGCCATGATTTGTACACACTGACAGAGGATTGTATTTTGTGATCTGAGGAAATGTTTTATTATGATGAAATTTGATGAACATGAGATTTGAGAATATTATATGAGTTTTATGTTGTTTGAAAAATGAAAAATTGTTTTAAATGTTCATGTCGTTATAGAATGAGGTGTTAAATACTCATCAAGAATCTTGCATGTTCAATGTTTTCATTTCAAAAATTGAACCAAAAACAGTTAAGGATGTAATGGAACACTCTGATTGGATTGTTGCAATGCAATCTGAATTGACAGAATTTGAACGAAATAAGGTTTGGATATTAATTCCTAAACCTGAAAATATTTCGATTTTCGGGTTAAAATGGATTCTCAAAAATAAAACAATGGAAACATTATTCAAAACACAGCCAGACTTGTTGTAAAAGGTTATTCACAACAAGAAGGAATAGACTATGATGAACCTTTCGCCCCTGTCGCAAGACTCGAGGTTGTTCGTATATTTTTGGCTTATGCAGCTCACAAAGATTTCGATGTTTATCAAATGGATGTGAGGTGTGCATTTTTAAATGAAGAACTCGAAGAAAATGTATATGTGGAACAACCTCCAAGTTTTGTCAATAAAGTTCATCCTGATTATTGTTATATTTTAGATAAGGCAGTTTATGGATAAAAACAAGCATCAAAAGCCTGGTATGCAACTTTTACCTCTTTCTTAAAACAATCAAAATTTAAACAAGGATATTATTTTTGGCTATACTGACCCTGCTTTGTCTAATGAATTTGAAAATATGACGAAAAGAAAATTTGATATGAGCATGATGGGAAAAATTAATAACTTTCTTAGTTTAAATATTCGACAAAGCAGAGAATGAATTTTTATCAATCAAGAAAAATATACAAAGAATTTGCTTGTAAAGTTTGGGTTGACGAATAGCACAAGTACCAATGTCGACTGGAACAAGGCTAACACCTTCGTTAGATAAACTTGTAGTTTATTTAACTCAGTATCGAAGCATCATAGATTCATTGCTTTATCTCACAGCAAGTAGACCTGATATCATGTTTTCTATGTGTAATTGTGCTAGGTACCAGTCAAATTCACGTGAACCACATCTCATTAAAGCTAAGAATATTTTTTGTTATCTCAAAGCCTCGGTTTCGTTAGGGTTGTGATATTCTTCGAAAATGGGTTTCTTTATTCAAGCTTTCTCAAATGTTGATTTACGAGGATGCAATCTTGATCAAAAGAGAACAAGTGGAGGATGTTAGTCACTAGATGGGAAATTGGTAAGTTGGCAATCAAAAAAGCAAACATGTGCCTCAATTTTTACTGGTGAAGCAGAATATGTGGCTGTTGTTGCTTGCACATCACAAATAATATGGATTAAAAGTCAATTGCGTGATTATCCAATAAGCATGAAGAGGATTTCTTTATATTCTGACTCTCAAAGTGCAATTCGTATTTGACACAAACCAGTGCAGCATTCGAAGACTAAACACATTGCTCTACGTTATCATTTCATAAAAGATCATGTAGAAGATGGCAATATTGAAGTGCATTTTGTAAAAACCACTGATCAATTGACTGATATTTTCACAAAACCATTAGATGAAAAATCATCTGTGAGAATTTTAGGAGGACTTGGAATGGTCGAAGGGGGCTCGGTTTCAAAAGAATAAGCAAAAACTGAACAGTTGTTAGAGTGAAAAGTTACTATTCATAGTCAACGCTTCGATACCCTTCGAATTCGTAAACAGGAGCTAAAAAATTCGTGTCTGGTATAGTTTAAATATTTTTGTTTTTTATTTCTTTTCGAAAAACATAATAAAAAACAAAATCATTTTTCGTTTGTTTTGTTATTTCTTTTCGAAAAACACAAAAACAACAAAAAGGTTTTCATTTGTTTTCTTTCATATTTTCAAAAAATCAAAAATCCCAAAAATATTTTGTTTTGGATTGTTTTGTATTAATGTTTTGTTACATATATTAAAGATGAATCAAAATGGTTGATGCTCGCAGATCTAGGGCCATGTAAATGTTTTGAAACTCTTTAACTAGTTAAGTGTCCCTAGAAGCATGTTGACCAAAGCCTCACATGACTCTATGTGTGTTTAACGAAATCCTTAATGAAATATTTCAAACGAAAATTCCTACCTAATTCAGGCTTATATTCACATTAGTCACATGAGTGATCTGACTCTTCTCACATGAGTTAAGAGTTTACTGTTTTGTCCAAAATAACAGAGGTACAAATGATTTCTTCAACCAATCTTTTTCATCTAAACATTCTTTCACGATCACACACGAAGACATATGTCCAAGAGGTCTTTGATCAAAACTATCAAGACTTAGACATTTCAAAACTCCATGTTTATGATCTGACATCATGAGACTATGATGAAAGTGAAACCCAATTAACTATATTTTAAGGAATTGATGGGGAACTTTGTTCTAGGTATTAACGAAACATTTGTTTCTGTACCCTGATTCGAAACTCCAAATCATATTCATTTCGTATGAGTGATCTTGATCTGTGACAACCCGATATTTCAACTCTTTGTAATGACCAAAAAGGGTCAAGTATTGTAACCACTTTTGAGTAATAAAATTTACTTTTATAATAAAATGTACAAATAGTTCTATTTAATTTCCTTCTATGTTTAAATGTCTTTGAACCATGATCGTACGTAAAAAGAACGCCCAAATCTGACTTCATATAGCGAAGTTATGATTTTTCCAAGTTCGGCTTAGCAACAGACATCTAAAAACTCGAATCGGAAATCGAGCGACTTTTGGACGGAATGAACTAAACGAGAATCGAAGGTCTCGACAATGGTATTCCAGCGGTAAAAAGTCTGGCAAAAACCGACATCAGATAAAGAAGTTATGAATTTTCAAAGAAATTCCTTAAACACGATGAGTTTAAAATAAATAATAAAAAAAATAATTTCGGAATTTGCCGACGGAGTCTAAACGAAAGTTGTAGAGCGTAGTCTCACCTACGCGTGGATATAAAGACCATCGAAAACAGAGTTCGTATGAAGAAGATATGAATTTTTGAAGTTTATTAAAAAAATTATATATTTATTTAATTCAAAAATCGGACCTTATTCGAAGAGGAGTCAGCGTCCTCATCTGAGGTACGCGCTGCGTACCCCTGTACGCCCTGCGTACCCGAGAGACTTGGCATCTGATCGTCCACGTCGCCCTATCCGAGGCGTCCGACCCGTCCGACCCGTCCGAAGCGTCCGACCCGTCCGACCCGCCGTCCCATCCGACCCGCCTCCCCAGCAACCCGTCCCATCCGAAGCCGAGGCAGTCGAGGCTTCGGTCATGCATGACGTACGCGTACGCGCTGCGTACGAGCGTACGCCCCGCATACCGAGGCAGTTCAGCCTTCCTATAAATAGGATGCGAGGGCTTCTGAGAAAAGGGCTCATTTCTCTCCTCTCTCTCACAATCGTGCCTCGTTTTCCGTGCCCGTTCAAACCCGAAGCTCTGGTCTTTTTGCTCAAGTCCCAAGGGTCGATTTTACTCCTGAGATTCCCGAGAATCCCGAGGAAAATCCGTTTCCCGAGACGAAACTCTGCCCGGTTTTCCATCTCGCTATCTTCAAACTTTCAAGTGAGTTCATACCCCCTTAATTTACCTTTTAAATATTTTATAAATTCTTTTATATGCTTTTAAGGGGGGGGGATTACAAGTAAAACACACGAGTATTATCGTGTGTTACATAAAGAAACTCTTTTATATGTTGTTATATATCCAAATCACATGCGATTTATAAACCTTTAAGGAACTTTCATATATATAACATATGTTAAAATGGCATTCTATCTTTTGAAATATAAATTTGTTGTAATGCATGTATAAACTAAACTTTTCTTAGATTATTCTTGTCTATCTTAGACTGTACACCAAAAATCTATGCTTTCATAAACAAGTGATTCCTTTTCTAGGTATTTCTAAACAAACAAGACACACTTTTAGAAAACTATAATAGGTATGGTTTTACGAACAAATTTATAACTCTTATGTACTAGAAACATGAATTTCAAGAAGTTTACTTTCGTATACAAGAACAAACGTAACATTTTAACAAGTAGATCTGTTTTTATACCACGGTTTTGTGAGACACTAACTTCATGTACGTTCGAGTACACATTTCATGTCCTGTATTACATACCGGAATCCCTTGGAGGGGGAGCGTGGTGTTTGTGTATAGATCTATACGGGCTTGACAACCCGCGCCCTGACTGTTAGCTGCAGTCCACCATTTGGGGTGACAAACGTCATAACATTCCAACGCCTGAAGAACGTTGTGTATAGGCATTCCGAGTCGATAGTATGGTTATAAAACTCACAAGGGGTATTAAAAATGCATTGATTTACAAGGTTTTCAAACTCATTGGTTATTATACACTTACATAGATTTTAGAAACAAACATTGGTCTTGAGTGAAGGCTACTATTATACTAGTAGAAAATATAGGATTTTCTAAACACAAACAAACAAGGACAAAACATTTCATTTCATTCAAACATTGTCATTTAAATACTTATGAAACTCACCAGCTTAAATGCTGATCTAGTCTTTCAAAATTACTTGTATGTCCCAGGAAATCAGTAAATTTCAGGTATTCATTTTGCTTTTGATGAAGGGATGCTGCGGCGCCAGTTTAATCTCGTATTTTGACATCATATTGTAATTGGTTTTGAACATGTAACTTTTGACAAATGTAAGCTTTCAATTGTATATATGATGGTTGTATTGCTTTCTTTACTATGTATTCATTTGTTACGTTACCACATGAAGTCATCCGCCCCCGAACGTTTCCGTCGTTCAGGTTTGGGGGTGTGACAGATTGGTATCAGAGCAATGTTTGTAGTGAACTAAGTATATCGAACCACATAAGATATACAAACTATAAATGCTTAAGGGACTAATACTCTCTGACAAAACAAATTTTCTTTTTATGCGTAAGCAGCTTTGCGTTCAACTTAAATTGATAGTTCATTTAAGTACAATTACATGCATACCACAAATTATTTTCATGTTATACAACTATACAAGTATATAGACAAGTTGACACTACGATTGTGACTCGATATATGTAATCAGATTTTGGACAAATATAGCGTGATCAACTATATTTGCCCGAGATTGGACCAATGTATATCGAGGAATGATCGTAGTAAGCAACAAGTCAGACCTTACCAAACCATTACTAGAATCAAACACAAGAATTTAAATACTATAGGAGTATTTGCTATCTAAACTAGTTTAACTTACATGTTTTGCACGTTTCAACTTTATTCCATTCTTAGAACCCTATTTCTCGTACAGTCAAATGGCTGGATTTCACCACCCTGGCGACCCCTACTTTCCCAACCAACGCAACGGAGGATGGATCGAAGATGATCCCGAAGAGGACGAGGAACCCATAGAAGTGGGTGATGACTCCGGTACCGACTCAGAGCCGGAAGTTATCGATCCACCACCCATTCAACCTCCCGTCTTCGTAAGGAACTTTCAAGGACCGACTCCCGTCTGGGGAAGTCACCTCCACCATTGGAGCCAACAGCAAAACCTACGCCCTCCCTACGGCATGTGCCGGGACTTCTACGATGTCCGAGGCGGAGGTTCAGCTGATCGAGCACTCCCGGTAATGGTGGGTAAGTTAGCCAATCAGTCCTATCAGTCTGGAGTTCAAGCTAGTCGACTCCGGGATGTCAACGTGGAAGTGCAGGTTCACACTTCTGACATCCGTAGGCTGGACAAGATACAAGACAATGCGCAACTCCAAACCGAAGCATTTCAAGCGCAAATGATTGCAGCCCTCGCTGAACTGAGGGAACAACAAGCCGCTTTTGATAGGCGTCTAATGGAGTCGAAGCTATCAGATGCGGAGTCAAGCTCCAAGCGCAACCTACAACGCAAGTAGTGCTTGTCAAGGACTCAAATTTTGTTATAGTTTAGGACCTCGGCTAAAAGTCTTTAAATTTCTCGAACTTTGTAACCGGAGACCCTTATAGGGGTCAAATTTTCATGATCGTTGTAACAACTTTTATATTAATATAAGTGACACTATTACTACTATGTTAAGTATTTTGTTCAAACCTAGAATGGTCTTTGGGAAGCCAAATACATGTTTCATACCTTCAGTCTTACAAATAACTTTCATTCTTCTATTTTAAGACTCATACTATCATCTGTTGTTGATCTATAGCGATTTAGTTCATGAGACACATACATTTTCTATTCTATGAAATTCTTATCCTTGTCTTTTCAACCTATAGTTGAAGGATGCCTCCACGTAGGAATCCAAGGCGAAACAACGATGAGGAAGCACCTGTACCACCACCACCTCCACCACCTCAATTTGATGCTGTTATGTTTCAAGCAGCAGTCACCGCAGCGGTGGCAGCTGCCATGTCACAGATCAATAACTCGAGTACTAATGGCTCGGGATCTGGCACACACCTATCCAACCATGGCGAGAGTCATGGACCACCTCGAGAATGCACCTATAAGGACTTCACTAATGCCAAGCCCCGGATGTTTTATGGAACTGGTGGTGTAATGGCCCTGAGGCAGTGGATTGAAAGGACGGAGGCAGTCTTTGAAATCTGCTCCTATCCCGAGCACAGCAAAGTCAAATTTGCAACTTTCACCCTTCTTGATAAAGCTTTAACTTGGTGGAATGGCCACGTTAAAGTACTTACCCTAATCGTGGCAAACTCCATAAGCTGGGAGAGCCTGAAGGCCATGATGATGAGAGAATACTGCCCACGGGGAGAGATTCAAAAGCTTGAACACGAGCTATGGACTCTCGGAATGGTTGGTACCGACATCGCTACTTATACCAACAGATTCTGCAAGCTGGCAATCCTTTGTCCAGATATGATTGCTCCCGAGAGCAAGAAAATAGAAAGGTACATCTGGGGACTGACGCCCCAAATGCGATCAAGCGTGTTAGCTTCTAAACCTGACACCTTTGAAAGTGCTAAAGAACTGGCACAATCTCTGATTGACTACGGAGGTCATCAGAACTCAACCACTTCTGCACCAGCACCACAGAAAGGAAACAACAACAACAACAACAACAACAACAACTACAACAACAACAACAACAACAACAATGGCAGAAAGAGAGTGTGGAATAAAGGGAAGGGTGGGTCTTCCCAAGAATCCGCAAAGAAACAACTGGTTTCAGTGAATGCTGCCACTGTACCTACTGCAGCTCCTACAGATACCTACCCAATAAAGCCTTATGTAGGTAACCTCCCAAAGTGTACCAAATGCAATTACCACCACCATGGACCTTGTCAGGAAATGCAGTGCGCCAACTGCAACAGGAAGGGACACACAGCCCGTTTCTGCAAAGACCCTGCAAAACCTATCACTCAAGTTCCCGGTGCTGGTGTAGGGCAGACTTGCTACGGTTGTGGCGAGGTGGGCCACTACAAGAGGAACTGTCCTAAGGCAGCAGGCACCGGAGGTGTGGGACGAGTTTTGGCAATAGGCCACGACGAAGCTGTAGCTGACCCAACTATAGTTGCTGGTACGTTCCTTCTCGATAATTCATACGCATGCATATTATTCGATAGTGGAGCGGAGAGAAGCTTCGTGAGTCAAAACTTTATTCATTTACTTAAACCTAAACCTAGCAAGTTAGAAAAATCATTCACTGTAGAGATGGCCAATGGAAAAACCGAAAACACTAATTGCATATACATGGGCTGTACATTAACTTTAGACGGCCATTCTTTCCCAATCAATCTCATGCCGGTCCAAATTAAAAGTTTCAACGTCATAGTCGGCATGGATTGGTTGAGTCTTCTTCGCGCCGACATCATGTGCTTTGAGAAAGCAGTCCGTCTTAATCTCCCTAACAACGAAACCTAAGTTATCTACGACGACAAATCTAGTACAAACCTTCGCATCATTTCGTGCATCCAAGCACGAAAGTGCTTGCGGAAGGATTGTCGAGCATTCCTAGCGCACATCGTTGATACAAGTCAAGAACTGAAGGACATCAAGAGCATCTCGGTAGTACACAACTTTCCCGATATCTTTCCTGAAGAACTACCAGGATTACCACTGCAACGCCAAGTCGAGTTCAGAATCGACTTAGTTCCAGGAGCTACCCCAGTAGCGAAGTCGCCTTACCGTCTCGCACCAGCAGAGATGCAGGAACTTTCCAATCAACTTAATGAACTCCTTCAAAAAGGATTCATAAGACCAAGTTTCTCACCTTGGGGAGCACCGGTCTTGTTTGTAAAGAAGAAAGACGGATCGTTCCGTATGTGCATCGACTACAGAGAGCTGAACAAACTTACTGTCAAGAACCACTATCCTCTACCCCGCATTGACGACCTAATCGATCAACTTCAAGGAGCGAACTACTTCTCAAAGATAGACCTACGATCCGGATATCACAAATTACGAGTTCTAGAGGGGGACATTCCAAAGACAGCTTTCCGAACTCGTTATGGACACTACGAATTTGTAGTGATGCCGTTCGGATTAACCAATGCACCAGCAGTATTTATGGACCTAATGAATAGGGTATGCCGCCCTTACTTGGATCAGTTCGTCATCGTCTTTATCGATGATATACTTATCTACTCTCGAAGTGAGGAAGAGCATAGTCAGCACCTACGAAAAGTCCTAGAAACACTGCGAACGGAGAAACTCTATGCGAAGTTCTCTAAATGCGAATTTTGGATTCGAAGAGTCGAATTTTTAGGCCACGTTGTTAGCGAGAAAGGTATACACGTGGACCCCTCCAAAATTAAGGCTATTGAGAACTGGTCGGCACCAAAGATACCTACAGAAATTCGTTAATTTCTAGGTCTAGCTGGCTACTATCGCAGATTCATAAAGAACTTTTCGAGCATTGCGAAACCTCTTACTACATTAACCCAGAAAGGTGTGGCCTTTGACTGGGAAGCGAAACAAGAGAAGGCATTCCAGACACTAAAGCAGGCCTTGTGCACCGCACCGATACTATCCCTCCCCGAAGGGATAGAAGACTTCGTAGTGTATTGCGATGCGTCAAATCAAGGACTTGGTTGTGTTCTTATGCAGAGAGGGAAGGTTATCGCTTACGCCTCCCGACAGCTTAAGACACACGAAGTGAACTATACGACACACGATCTCAAGTTAGGAGCAGTGGTATTTGCTCTGAAGATCTGGAGGCACTACTTATACGGGACAACGAGTACTATTTTCACCGATCACAAGAGCCTTCAACACATTTTCGATCAAAAGGAACTCAACATGCGACAACGACGATGGGTTGAGTTACTAAATGACTACGAATGCGAAATTCGTTATCATCCTGGCAAGGCCAACGTAGTAGCTGACGCCCTCAGTCGAAAGGAATACACTGGTCGGAGGGTCAAATCTCTGACCATGACTATCCATTCCCACTTATCAACACAAATTAAGGAGGCACAAATGGAAGCTTTGCAACCTGAAAATGTGGCAGGTGAATCCCTGCGAGGAATGGAGAAGAATCTAGAAGTCAAGGGTGGCGGAGCCTACTATCTCCTGGACCGAATCTGGACCCCGAAACATGGTGGTTTCAGAAACGTAGTCATGACCGAGGCTCACAACTCAAGATATTCTATTCACCCGGGTTCAGATAAAATGTATCTGGATCTTAAGAAGCTGTACTGGTGGCCTAACATGGAAGCAGAAATTGCTACCTTCGTGAGTAAATGTCTTACTTGCGCTAAGGTTAAGGTCGAGTATCAGAAACCGTCAGGATTACTACAACAACCAGAGATACCAGAATGGAAATGGGAGCGGATTACTATGGACTTCATAACCAAGTTACCCAAGACGACAAGTAGACTCGATACCATATGGGTCATTGTCGACAGATTGACCAAATTCGCGCATTTCCTACCCATCAAGGAGACTGAGAAAATGGAGAAGCTTACAAGAACTTACTTAAGGGAAGTAATGCGACTGCATGGTGTTCCGATATCCATTATCTCTGATCGAGATAGTAGATTCACTTCAAGATTCTGGCAGTCACTACAAAGTTCCCTGGGAACTAGGCTAGACATGAGTATAGCCTACCACCCACAAACAGACGGACAAAGTGAGAGAACAATACAAACTTTAGAAGATATGCTGAGAGCCTGTGTGATTGACTTTGGAAAGGCATGGGATATTCATTTACCCCTTGTCGAATTTTCATACAACAATAGTTATCATACAAGCATAAAGGCTGCTCCGTTTGAAGCCCTCTATGGTCGAAAGTGCAGATCCCCTCTGTGCTGGACTGAAGTTGGCGATACCCAGTTAGCTAGAGGAAGAGTTCCTGAAAGCACTCTCACCGGTCTGGAAATCATACGAGAAACGACAGAGAAGATCGTTCAGATTCGTGAACGATTGAAAGCCTCTAGAGACCGACAGAAAAGCTACGTTGACCAAAGGAGGAAACCTTTGGAATTCCAGGTAGGAGACCACGTCTTATTAAAGGTCTCACCGTGGAAGGGTTTATTACGATTTGGAAAGCGTGGGAAACTAAATCCAAGATACATAGGGCCTTTCGAGATCCTTGCCAGAATCGGCCCTGTGGCTTACAAACTTAACCTACCGCGCGAACTTAGTAACATCCATCCAACCTTCCACGTCTCAAACTTGAAAAAGTGTCTGTCCGACGAGACTCTTGTTATTCCACTCGACGAGATCAAGATCAACGAGAGCCTCAACTTTATGGAAGAACCAGTAGAAATCATGGACCGAGAGGTCAAACAAACAAAACAAAGTCGCATACCCATCGTGAAGGTTCGCTGGAACGCCAAGCGGGGACCTGAATTCACATGGGAACGCGAAGATCAGATGAAACAAAAGTACCCTCATCTCTTTCATGTTCACTAGTATCTTTACTACTTTAAATTTCGGGACGAAATTCTCTCTAACGGGGGGATGATGTGACAACCCGATATTTCAACTCTTTGTAATGACCAAAAAGGGTCAACTATTGTAACCACTTTTGAGTAATAAAATTTACTTTCATAATAAAATGTACAAATAGTTCTATTTAATTTCCTTCTATGTTTAAATGTCTTTGAACCATGATCGTACGTAAAAAGAACGCCCAAATCCGACTTCATATAGCGAAGTTATGATTTTTCCAAGTTCGGCTTAGCAACAGACATCTAAAAACTCGAATCGGAGATCGAGCGACATTTGGCCAGAATGACCTAAACGAGAATCGAAGGTCTCGACAATGGTATTCCAGCGGTAAAATGTCTGGCAAAAACCGACATCAGATAAAGAAGTTATGAATTTTCAAAGAAATTCCTTAAACACGATGAGTTTAAAATAAATAATAAAAAAAATAATTTCGGAATTTGCCGATGGAGTCTAAACGAAAGTTGTAGAGCGTAGTCTCACCTACGCGTGGATATAAAGACCATCGAAAACGGAGTTCGTATGAAGAAGATATGAATTTTTGAAGTTTATTAAATAAGTTATATATTTATTTAATTCAAAAATCGGACCTTATCCGAAGAGGAGTCAGCGTCCTCATCCGAGGTACGCGCTGCGTACCCCTGTACGCCCTGCGTACCCGAGAGACTTGGCCTCTGATCGTCCACGTCGCCCTATCCGAGGCGTCCGACCTGTCCGACCCGTCCGACCCGCTGTCCCGTCCGACCCGCCGTCCCATCCGACCCGCCTCCCCATCAACCCGTGCCATCCGAAGCCGAGGCAGTCGAGGCTTTGGTCATGCATGACGTATGCGTACGCGCTGCGTACGAGCGTACGCCCCGTGTACCGAGGCAGTTCAGCCTTCCTATAAATAGGATGCGAGGGCTTCCGAGAAAAGGGCTCATTTCTCTCCTCTCTCTCACAATCTTGCCTCATTTTCCGTGCCCGTTCAAACCCGAAGCTCTGGTCTTTTTGCTCAAGTCCCGAGGGTCGATTTAACTCCCGAGATTCCCGAGAATTCCGAGGAAAATCCGTTTCCCGAGACGAAACTCTGCCCGGTTTTCCATCTCGCTATCTTCAAACTTTCAAGTGAGTTCATACACCCTTAATTTACCTTTTAAATATTTTATAAATTCTTTTATATGCTTTCAAGGGGGGGGGGGGGGATTACAAGTAAAACACACGAGTATTATCGTGTGTTACATAAAGAAACTCTTTTATATGCTGTTATATATCCAAATCACATGCGATTTATAAACCTTTAAGGAACTTTCATATATATAACATATGTTAAAATGGCATTCTATCTTTTGAAATATAAATTTGTTGTAATGCATGTATAAACTAAACTTTTCTTAGATTATTCTTGTCTATCTTAGACTCTACACCAAAAATCTATGCTTTCATAAACAAGTGATTCCTTTTCTAGGTATTTCTAAACAAACAAGACACACTTTTAGAAAGCTATAATAGGTATGGTTTTACGAACAAATTTCTAACTCTTATGTACTAGAAACATGAATTTCAAGAAGTTTACTTTCGTATACAAGAACAAACGTAACATTTTAACAAGTAGATCTGTTTTTATACCATGGTTTTGTGAGACACTAACTTCATGTACGTTCGAGTACACATTTCATGTCCTGTATCATATACCAGAATCCCTTGGAGGGGGAGCGTGGTGTTTGTGTATAGATCTATACGGGCTTGACAACCCGCGCCCTGACTGTTAGCTGCAGTCCACCATTTGGGGTGACAAACGTCATAACATTCCAACGCCTGAAAAACGTTGTGTATAGGCATTCTGAGTCGATAGTATGGTTATAAAACTCACAAGGGGTATTAAAAATGCATTGATTTACAAGGTTTTCAAACTCATTGGTTATTTTACACTTACATACATTTTAGAAACAAACATTGGTCTTGAGTGAAGGCTACTATTATACTAGTAGAAAATATAGGATTTTCTAAACACAAACAAACAAGGACAAAACATTTCATTTCATTCAAACATTGTAATTTAAATACTTATGAAACTCACCAGCTTAAATGCTGATCTACTCTTTCAAAATTACTTATATGTCCCAGGAAATCAGTAAATTTCAAGTATTCATTTTGCTTTTGATGAAGGGATGTTGCGGCGCCAGTTTAATCTCGTATTTTGACATCATATTGTAATTGGTTTTGAACATGTAACTTTTGACAAATGTAAACTTTCAATTATATATATGATGGTTGTATTGCTTTCTTTACTATGTATTCATTTGTTACGTTACCACATGAAGTCATCCGCCCCCGAACGTTTCCGCCGTTCAGGTTTGGGGGTGTGACATGATCAAACTATCGAAACCCACGATGTTTGTTACCCAATAGGATCCAACACAATTTTTTTTAATGAATATGATTTCTGTGAGAGTTTTCATTTGATATCCAAGTCACATTCAAAGTTAATCCAAAGTAAACTTATCAATGGTTACACTGATCAAACAAGTGATTTATGTTACAATTTCTCACCTTATGCTTTTGATGATATGTAACAAAATCTTATATCCACCAATAAAACCATTAAAAAGAAGCCCTTCGAAACTTCTCAATAAGTTTTCGATTGTAATTCATGGGAAACCACACAAGCAGTTGATTATCTCTCTTGATAATTAACGAAGTAACTTTTGTCCGGGGTTTATCTGGTTTTGTGTCAAAATATTTTTAACATCACAAATCTAAAGTTTAATTTTGTTTGATTCTTATCTTTTTCTTTGACACAAAGCACACACGAAATCCTTGAGGTCTGAGTAATACCAACTTCGACTGATGATTTCAAAAGTCTGGTATATAACTTCGCTTTAAATCCCAAAAGTGAAAGAGCCTTGATTCCATACGAAGATTGGTGACGGTTAAAATTCTATTGGGAGAAATAAACAAGATGTTTGATGTGACGTCTTGTATTCTTTCCGGTTTTTGAGGAGAAGTGACAGTTACTTTTTCAAGCATGGCTACTCTAACGCGATACTAGTGCGAGTTTTAAGGTGCCACATTGGATTTCATTAAATGCACATCCCGCTTCAATTTCAAAATTCAGGGTTACATATAAAAGGGGATTCAAGGGTTTATTATCAGTTTACGTTTTCAGAAGTAAAAAGTTCCCAAATTCTCTCTGAAAAATCCAATTTTTCTTCATCCGATTTTAATACTCTAATCATGGCTACTCATACTCATGTTCCATCACAAGCCACATAAGATGTTACTTCGCAACCAATAATGAAGATTCAAGGATCAAATTACCAAGTTGAAGCGAATGAATCTCTGTATCCGGAGGGTTTGAAGATGTTTGTTGTTTCTTTGAAGAGTAGTGTTCTATCCACTGCGATGTTCAGCTCATTTGTAGTTCCTCTATCCTGGCTTTCACAAGCAGGTTCTGCTGCAACATATTCTAAAGCTCTTGATGTCATTAATTTCAATCTCGTGAATGACAAGAAGGTATGATTAACAAAGAAGTTGTTTTGCCAAATTTTGGAGATTCCGAACTCTCAACCGTTCACAAATATTTCTTTTGCTCCAGTGAACCATATGTTCAATGAGATGGGTCATCATGTGACAACCCGAAGTTGTCCATCGCCGAAACCCGTTCTACCCGTAAAAATTTGCCCTTATCAATTCGTTCCGATTTTGTTTTTGGGCTAAATTATTTAAAGTTATATGTTTATTTTAATCTCATGAGTGTCCAAACCTCTTAGGAACTCATGAAATTTGGCCCAAAAAGTTTATTTGAGAAATTTTAGAAACATCCCCGCCGGGTTACGACAACTTAATCGGGTGCGACCAAAAGCCCTGTTTAACGTCGGTATCGGGTAGAACTCCATCGTGTCCCAATCTTGGAACCTATTTAAAGGGGTTTAAGCTTCCATTTGAAGCTTTTGCTCTCTCTCTACTCTCTCTCTCCTCAAATCAAGTTTAAGCGTCTAAAATCATCAAATTAAGGCTTCTAATCACCAAGGTATCTTCCCTAACTCCTAGTATATCATCTTTGGCCTTAAAATTCGAGATTAAATCATGATATAGGACCTTGTTCATGTGTTTACGGCCCTAAAGCATGCTTGGGCCGTAAACACATATAAAGGGGGTATTTAAACCTTTAAACCCCTCTAAAACACCATTGAGGCTTAGATATGACTTATAGGATAATGGAATGGGACTTGGAACACCTTGAACATTAATTTAGAGGAGTAAACATGAGTTTACTGCCCAAGAACATGCTTGGATCGTAAAATCATCTCCATGGGGAGTAAACTCCTATTAATGTGTTAAGATGCCACTTAAACACACCATAAGCTTTGAGGTAAATTCTAGAAGTGACCACAATCAAGTTAAGGACCTTAAAACATATTAAAACACCCCCTTAAGGAGTTCACGGCCATGAGGTGGATTCATGGGCCATAAACTCCTAAAACCATGTCAAAAGTCACCCTAAATTCCATACAAGGCTTGTAGAATTATTTAGAATCACATGTGATTAATTAAGGACCCAAAACATCAAGGATTTAGTGTGAGGGGGAGTTTACGACTATAAACTCCTTGTTTACTGCTGTAAACTCCAATAAATGGTCCTTAAATGAGTTTAATTCATCCCAATGCCCTAGATGTAATCCTAGCTAATTTATCCATGTGATATGAAGTCATTTAGCAACCAAAAGTACCCCACCATGAGTTTACGGCCGTAAACTCATGGGGAACATGTCATTAAGGCCGAAAACTCTAGTAAGAGTTTACTCTTGAAGAGTAAACTCCATATCCAAGCCTTATGTGTCTTCAAATGCCACCCGAGTCCTTCCAAACACTTGTAAGGGAGTGTTTCCGCAACTAGGGGTGTTTGTCCCTAACAAATAAATAATTTAAGTCCTAATTAGATAAAAATGTGTATCTTTTCATTATACATAGGAACCTCATGCATTTGCCAACCCAGAACTGGCGTTTAGGATCCAAGCAGACACATTCCTCGTCCGGTGAGTTCATACCCCTACCCTTTTTCAATGGTTTTTCAATGTTTTCAGGGGGGAATACCAGCAAAATAGAAATGTTTTCAAAACCTTAAATTGATGTATTTCAATAAATATCTGGCAAACTTATAAATATCTTTACCCCTTATGTATTATGCTGAGCTTAACGGATGTTTTATCAATTATAACTATATGGATTTCAGTAAGGAAAACAATCAAATTAATCAAATTATTATGTGAATAATTTGGGGATCATTAGTTCTTGTTTAAACACATACTGATATATATAAAGTTATTAGATAAACTATGTCTGATTCAGTTTATCTCTGTTTCATTTAGAATGTATTGCCATATAATTTCATTGTATATAACTGTATTCACTTTATTATGTTTCATAACGTTTAGTATGTTTGATATCGTATGAGAACTTCGTGAATAATTTAGTACTAGCTTGTGAGTTTCGTCATTACCCTTCGGGTTATCAGTAAATCCTCCCCGGAAGTGTAACCAAAGTCTCCTGGAGGGAGAGCGTGGAATTTGTGAATAAATCTATTCGGGACTGACAATCCCACACCTTAACTGCTAGCTACAGTTAGGCAGGCACGCCTGGGGAGACAAATTTTGGATATCGTCCGACGTCTGACAAACGTCAAGGAGGTCTCGTTGTTGTATCAATGTGGTTACCCGACTCACAATACGTATTAATATAAGTTTATTCATAGTTTGGTTTTGGTTCTTGATTTGACTTTATATCTATCTTCTATCGATAGTTCTTTTATCTAGTACAGGATGATAGTCCCATGGTTTTCAGTTTATATATTTTGTATCTAGTGCGGGATGTTATTCCTATGGTTTTCAGTACATATATATATATATATATATATATATATATATATATATATATATATATATATATATATTACATATCTAGTGCAGGATGGTAGTCCTATGGTTAGAATCTATATCTAGTGCAGGATGGTAATCCCATGGTTTTCAATCTATATCTATCTATAGTCTTGTGTATATCAAACTATCTTATATCTATTTCGGGATAGTAATCCCATGATTTTCAATATATAGATTTACGTATTAAACTATACACTGGGATAACATAACAACTCGTAAACGAATTAGGAAACAATGGATAACTAAACTATTAGGAAAATATGGGATTTTCCTAGGGTAACATATAACATGTAATCGAATTGGTAACAAATGATAACTAAACTATTTCACATAACAAAATATGGGATTTTCTTGGATAACAACCTTTTCAGAAAACTAAAGGAAACTGGTACATTATTCAGAAAACAAACATCTTATGAACTCACCAGCTGTATGCTGATTTTCAAACTGCTTGTATTCTCAGGTCCGCATTAGACAGGTACCCGATGATCTCTTTTGGCGATGACAGAGTGCGTAGAAGACACATCTTACTTTTGTTCATATATACTATGTATCACACTTGTACAATTTACTTTTGAAACAAATGTAAACTTTTATATATATAGTGTAATGGTTGTCTGCTTTGCTTACTATGTGCATTAGATTTGATATTCAACGTGCAGTCAACCCCGAAAATGTTTCTGCCTTCGGTTTTCGGGGTGTGATAGATTGGTATCAGAGCCCTTATTTATAGTGAACAGAGTATACCAAACCTTACATGGTATAAAACTATAAACATTAAAGGGGCCTAAGTGCTCTGAACTAAAAGTATCCTTCAAAATATAAGTATTTTCAAAAGTATACAAGTATACCGAACCGTCGAGATCCGTAACTACAAGTAGAACAGAACATAAGTAAATGGGTGTTGTACGCTGTGGTTAAACCTGGGCAGTTATGTAGTCGTGTCTAGGATCAATATAGCCTGGCCAACTATATTCATTCGAGACACGGCCAACATGTGTTTGGGAGTGACTGTGGTACGCAGCATACCTAAAACTTACCCAATACCCCAAACAGCGAGTCATCGTTGCAGCGAATCATGAAATACTATGGGAGTATTTCTTGAGTCAATTGCTTGTAGAAATCCTCATTCAACGCGTTATTCCTTGATCATTCCTTTAGCGATAATTTATCTGCTTTGATAACTCTTTCCTGCTTTATCGCCTAATCGGAATATATACCTGTGATGTCTCTTGATTCAAGTCAGAGGACTTATGATCCTCTCTTTCCTGATCTTTTTAGAATCAGATGCCTCCAAGAAAGAGACCTAGCTCAAATACCAACAACCCTCTGCCACTACCTTCTCCTGAAATGGTCCCCGTGGTATTTTAGGCAGCTGTTACCGCTGCGGTGGCAGCTGCTATGTCTCAATTGAACGCTCGTGGTTTCAGTGGTTCGGAAGGTGATACTCAAACCCAAAACCAAGAAAACAGTTAGGGACACCGAAAAGAGGGTTCCTATAAAGACTTCAAGAACGCGAAACCCACATCCTTTGATGGCACTGGAGGTGTCATTTCCCTCACCCGATGGTTTGAGAAAATCGAATCAATCTTTGAAATATGTGCCTGTTCGGAATCTGACAAAGTAAAGTTTGCCGCCTGCACCTTCCTTGACAAATCCCTGACTTGGTGGAATGGCCGAGTCAAATCCTTAACTCTACCTGTAGCAAATGCTATGGGTTGGGAAGTTATGAAGGAGCTTCTGCTTGCAGAGTATTGCCCTCGGGGCGAAATGCAGAAGCTAGAACACGAACTTTGGAACTGAAGATGTAGGGTTCCGACATAGTCGCTGATACTTCAAGATTCGATGACCTGGCGTTACTCTACTCGGGAATGGTTACCCCGGAGAGTAAAAAGATTGAGAGGTTCATCTGGGGGTTGACGCAGCCAACCGAAGGGAATGTCTTGGCTGCGAAGCCAGACACCTATGACAGCGCTAAATGTCTTGCGCAAACCCTGATCGATAACGAAGACAACTCCGATGACGAGGCTACCACTCCTGAGCTAGTCACCAATGGAGGTGGAAGTAAATAGAAATTCTGGAACAAGCGGAAGGCCCAAAGTACACAAGGTTCCTCTAAGAAACAGCAAACGGTAGCAGTCCATGCTGCTACTGCCCCTGTTGCTGTTTCTGCTGTGGGATCCACGGCCCAAACTCCCAACAGTGGATACACTGGCACCCTTCCTTGGTGCACAAAGTGCAGCTACCATCACCGTACTCCTGAACCATGTCACGAAAGAATCTGTGACAACTGTGGCAAGAAGGGCCACCTTGCTCGAACCTGCAGAAAACCAGCCAAATCAACAAACCAATCATCCGGAGCGGGAATCAGTCTGGCCTGCTACAATTGTGGTGAAGTTGGACACTTCAAGAGGAACTTCCCCAAGGCAGAAACAACCGGCAACGCTGGGAGAGTCCTAGCTATGGGACAAGTTGAGACAACCGTTGATCCCACCGTCGCCGCAGGTATACTCCTCTTTGACAACTCTTATGCCTGCAACTCTTTTCGATTCTAGTACTAAAAGAGAAACCTGTTATCTATCCATTCAAACATCTTTCTAAACTCAATCCTTTTTTAGTAATCGAAAATGTTTTCCGTCAAGTTGGTTAACTAGTGAGAAATAGAACACTAACATCATACCCATAGATTGTATCCTCAATCCGGATGATTATTCTATTCCATTCGATTTAATGGAAAAATATTCATGAAATGCTTTGATGCTATTTTTGGCATGTAATGACCGAATCTTATTCATGTTGTTATTCTTGGTTTCGAAAGGGTCGCCCGTCTAAATCTTTTCCCCGACCTGACTCTCGTGATCTTCGACATCAAACCTAAATCCAACCTTCGCATCATTTTGTGCATCAAAGCTTAAAAAGTTTTCCTGATGGGAGTGCCATGCATTCTTTGTCCGTGCCATCATCAGAAAACGGGAAGTCTGCAGCTCTTTCCCTAATGTCTTTCCCGAAGGATTCCCGAGAATTCCTTCCGAACGTCTAGTCTAGTCTCGCACCGGCCTAATCCCTGGAACTACCTCATAACCAAACCTCAGTAAGAATGACGTGTCCAAGATGGTGACCAAGGCTTGATATGATCACTACGAGTTAGTAGTGGTGCCCTTCGGTCAAAACATTTTCCCTGATCATGTAGCTAAGCAAAGCAGTCATACCCATGAACGTTTCCAAACACTAAGGCGATAGGGAATTAGTCGGCACCAGAGATACCCATAGAAACCTGTCGATTCTTGGGTCCCATTGACTATTATTGCAGACCCACCCAAAAATCTCTTCTAGAACCATCAGACCCTTAACTACTCTGCTACATGTAGATGTGTCCTGTTGAAGGCCTTATCCCAGAAAAACATGATATGCTTTGGGATGTGCGAAATACTTCACTCTTGATACATTAGACCCTTCACGATCCTCGCTCGGATCGATTCTGTAACCTCGAACTCTGACAACCTTCAGAACTTAGTAACATCCATCTTGTCTTCCACATCTCGAATCCTTAGAAGTACCTACCCAACAAAACCCTAGTAATTCCTTTGATGAGATCGAAGTCAACAAAAGTCTTAACCCCCATGGGAGAACCAATTGAGATCATGGATTGAGAGAGTGAATGTACGAAACAATGAAGCGTCCCGATAGTGAGGGTTCGCTGGAACGTCAAGCGGAGACCCGATTCCACTTGGGAGCGTGAGGATCCAAAGCAACAAATCCATCCATATCTCATTCAAATGCATGATCTGTATCTTAATCTTTGAACTTTGGGATGAAATTCCCTCTAACGGGGGGATAATGTGACAACCCGAAGTTGTCCATCGCCGAAACCCGTTCTACCCGTAAAAATCCACCCTTATCAATTTGTTCCGATTTCGTTTTTGGGCTAAATTATTTAAAGTTATATGTTTATTTTAATCTCATGAGTGTCCAAACCTCTTAGTAACTCATGAAATTGGCCCAAAATGTTTATTTGAGATATTTTAGAAATGTCCCCGCCGGGTTACGAAAACTTAATCAGGTGCGACCAAAAGCCCCGTTTAACGTCGGTATCGGGTAGAATTCCACTGTGTCCCAATCTTGGAACCTATTTAAAGGGGCTCTCTCCTCAAATCAAGTTTAAGGGTCCAAAATCATCAAATTAAGGCTTCTAATCACCAAGGTATCTTCCCTAACTCCTAGTATATCATCTTTGGCCTTCAAATTCGATATTAAATCTTGATTTAGGACCTTGTTCATGTGTTTACGGCCCTGGAGCATGCATGGGCCGTAAACACATATAAAGGGGGTATTTAAGCCTTTAAACCCCTCCAAAGCACCATTGAGGCTTAGATATGACTTATAGGATTATGGAATGGGACTTAAAACACCTTGACATTAATTTAGAGGAGTAAACATGAGTTTACTGCCCAAGAACATTCTTGGGCCGTAAACTCATCTCCATGGGGAGTAAAATCCTTCTAATGTGTTAAGATGCCACTTAAACACACCATAAGCTTTGGGGTAAGTTCTAGAAGTTACCACAATCAAGTTAAGGACCTTAAAGCATATTAAAACACCCCCCTAAGGATTTCATGGCCATGAGGTGGAGTCATGGTCCGTAAACTCCTAAAACCATGTCAAAAGTCACCCTAAATTCCATACAAGGCTTGTAGAATTATTTGGAATCACATGTGATTAATTAAGGACCCAAAACATCAAGGATTTAGTGTGAGGGGGAGTTTACGACCGTAAACTCCATGTTTACTGTGACAACCCAAAATTTCCATTCTGAACAAACCATTTGAAGCCAATAGAAGTAGAACAGTTACAGTGAAAATTCAGACTTCGGGTGTAAGTTTGGCAGTTTTTCAGGATTTACACTTAAGGAGATATCAGGAGAGTGGATGCACTAGGGTTTTGTGCAACACTGTTATTCCAATACTCTAAGATATTAAAGTTCATTCCGAGAATAAAAATATTTTCTGCCAAAAATCTTAGGACTATGTATAGAAATCTGAACGAAAATAGTTCATTAGTTACATTTCCAATTAGAGAAAAGCCAAATTCTCTCTCACGGATCTTCGGGTTTTTTTATCCCAAATTGTGAGTACTTCGATCTAGTTATGTTATATAGCTTAGATTGTGTTTAGAAACATCAAAATCGGACCAAAACCTCAATATTTGGGAGTTTACCGCCCAAGAACACTTGGGGAGTAAACTCCATTTTAAGAGCCAAAAGTGTCCCAATGCCCCTCAAAGCCTTAGAACTCAACATAGGGACTACCATTGCATGTTTAGGACACAAAAACAATTAGGAATCAATGGTGAAAGTGAGTTCACGGCCAAGGAATTCTTGGGCCGTGAACTCCATGTTTAAGTGCCAAAATGCCCTAAATGCCTTTATTTAGCCAAGAGACTAGCATAGCACATTACCTTGATGTGTCTAAGAACCAAAACAATCAAAATACCAACACATAGGGGTGTTCACGGCCGCAAAACACATGGCCAATTGGTTCATGGGCCGAAAACTCTAATTAGGGGTGTTTTGATGCCACAAACACTACATAAGGCTTAGGCTTGAATTTAGACATGTACCCTAAAGTGTTTAAAGCCAAGAAAACGTAAGGAATCACAAGTATTAAGGAGTTTACAGCCAAGACAAGTTCTTGGGCCGTAAACCCCTATAAAGGGGTCAAATGATACCCTAACTCCTTCCTTATGCCTAGAACCCAACATAGATCATAACCTTGAAGTGTTAGAGACTTGAAAACACCATAAACCTTTCCCCAAGGGAGATTACGACCGTAATCTCCATGGGATATGGTCCCAGGGCCGTGAACTCCTTAAAGGAGTTAATAGGAAGCCCAAACACTTGTTTAAGCCTTGAAGCAATTCACCACATGAGTTGTATAATTGTTAGGCTTCATTTAGGGACTATGTTGAGAGTTTACGGCCAGGATTTTACTCCCCTAGGCCGTAAACTCCAAATCATATGGTCATTTGACCATAAACCCCCATAAGAGGCCTTGCACTCCTTTGTTGCAACCCATTTGCCTCCTAGCACTTGACCAAAAGTGTTTTCCTCGCATTAAAATGCTTATACTTGTATAATTAGTGTTTTAATCACTAATTATTTATCTACATATTTCTTCATATGAAATTAGGATCATTGTGTGTGTCTAAAGTCTTCACTTGACACCAAGCACTTGTCCGATCCTTCCTTACGATAACAGTCCGTTCATTTCCAATCACTTATTGCAGGTGAGTTCATACCCCTTAATTAATGTTTTAAACTGCTTTTACATGTTTTGTGGGGGGGTATACAAGTAGAATCATGCTAGTTATTATATCAATCACATGTGATTAATAAGTAGAATTATGCTAGTTATTATATCAATCACATGTGATTAATATGCAGCATTCAAATGATTTACTACACATTAACCGTTTTACCAAACAAGTTCTTCAAATGATTTTCTTAATGTTTTATACGTTTAAAAATCCTTATTACACACTGTATGATCCTTTTTGAACCATTTTACTCCGATCCGTTTTACTCCAAGCTATTACCAAATCGTTTTACTTCAAACTGTTTTCACTTCAAATTGTTTTATCGATTGACATCAAGTCGATCTTTTCTTAAATAATAATTATGTTCAAAGGTTTTTACAAAACTTATTTTATGCTTTTATATTATAAATTGCATGCCTCTATATGTATAGTTATATAAGTAATGTTTAAAAGACTTAGGAAGGCTATCCACCTTGTTCCCTTTCCCTCGATTTGGATGTGGTCTGATAGGATACCGGGTACTCATCCGAAGGTCGTTTAAATATTAGTTATATATCATGTGTACATATATAGTCATAAAAGGTCCTTCCAGTTCATCCAATGCCCTTGGGTAGCAAGGGTATACATCCATGTTCATACTTACTAGTTAGATTACTAGTAAACTACCATATGGGTAGTTTAGGGAGATACTAGAACTATTACTATAACGCAATATCATACAATGAGTCAGTTCATTCATGAGTCAACACTTTCTACAACATTAAAGTACATTACTATACTTGCTAGATAGAGAGAGAACACACATTACAGCTAGCGCACGGAGAACATTTCCGTACATTACACTTACATTAATACGTTAACAAAATTGTGATCCACTGTATCGGAGCATTCCTTAAATGTCATGGCCCGAGTTGTAGCCAGAATTCTCTTGGAGGGAGAGCATGAGTTTGCGTATGTCACACCCCAAAACCACGAACGGCGGAAATGTTCTGGGGCGGAGGACGTCATGTATGCATCACAACAAATGTAAAGTAGTAAACAAGCAACAACATCATCCATTGCATTAATAGTATAATTTTAGTTACAAGTGTTTTCTTTCATAGTACAAGACAGGATGATAACTGATCAAAATAAAAGACGAGTCTTGACTGCTCCGTCTTCTCTAAACCTTGCATCGACACCTGTCTATTTGTAACCTGAGAATACAAGTTATTTTGAAAGAGTAGATCAACATTTAAGCTGGTGAGTTCATAAGTATTTAATGTCATTGCTTTGATTAGTTGATATGAAAGACTGGTGAATGAATGATGAAACATTTAGTATAAGTATGAAAAGCTCTAGAAAATCCCATATTTCCTACTAGTATAAAAGTAGTCTTCTACCAAGACTCGAATGTTTTGATAGTAGTCTTTCACCTAGACGTGACTGTTTTGAAAGTACTCATCTCTTGAAAATGTGATGGTTTTTCCCTGTTTAACTCTTATTAGTAGTCCCTTAAGTATACCTGAAATGGTATCAACCTAAAACATCCGTAGATTGTTCATTTACCTTTGTTGCTAACAGCCGGGTTTAGGAATAGTTAGTCCCTTATGTATACCTGCGATGGTATCAACCTAAAACATCCGTAGATTTTTCATTTACCTCTGTAGCTAATAGTGGTTGTCGGAATGGTTAGTCCCTCAAAGTATCATGTGGTACTAGGAGATAAAGTCCCAATCTATCTCGTCGATGATGTGATTGTATCACAAGGTAAAGATAGAAAGGCGAACGATATAACCGTATCTAGACATATAACATGTAATAGTAATTTGCCATATAATGTCTATTTAAAAGTATTCATGTATAAGTATTCTTGTAAGAGTATTCTTTCATATAACATGTAGTAGTAATCTGCCATATAATTGTTGGATAAGGTGTCTAAGTCCATAACTATTTCGGGCTTGTATTTGACCCGACCCGGCATGGTCCATTTGGGTTGCATGGCACCATGCAATTAGATAGACTAAATGAGAGAAATAACACTTAGAGATTATTAATATATTATAAGTTCTAATATATTAATAATATCATTTGATTAGTTGATCAAAGAATTAATTTGGAATTAATTAAGTGATCAAAGGATAACTAATTAAATATATGGGTTGATTATGTAAATCATTCATATCTTGTATAGTGGGCTAAGAGGCTCCATGGATTATCAAGTTGGGTTCTACCCATAGGATGCTCCATGGATGCTCCATGGGAGTTACAAACCCATGGGTCATGGAAATGAAGAGTCATGACACATTAGGGTTTACATGGTGTAACCCTAGATGTGTCAACACTATATAAGAAGCATATTCTCCACCAAAATCGGCTATACTAAGAAACTAGAGGGCTTGGCCGATTTTGAGAAGTGTGTGTTATCTCAAGAGTCTTTCCAAGAGCATTTGGTGTTGTGTGAAGCATTTGAGGCATCACACTTGGGGTGCTAGGCTCACAAGGTTTCAAGGAACATAAGCAACAACAAGGTAAGTTATTCTATCTTTCATTCAAGTTAAAATTGTTCCCCATGTATGCTAGATAGGAATATAACCTTGGAAATTCAACTTTGCATGATAATTAGACAAACATAGATCCAAGGTTATTAGGGTTGCATGTACACTTAGGAAGTGTTAGAATGCTCAAAACCCATCAATGGTATCAGAGCCTAGGCTTGTTTGTTTGTTATTTGTGCTTAAAAGTTGAAGAAAGTCGAAAAATCTGCTGTCTGACTGATGGACTCGGCGAGTCCATGGGGAGGACTCGTCGAGTTCATGTGTATCTTCAACCTACTCGGCGAGTAGGTTTATGCACTCGGCGAGTAGGGTCGACAGAGTGCAGAATTTCGACTTGAGTTGCTGGAAATGGATTAGAATCATTACCCTAAAATGTTTTGGTACTTGAAAACTTGTTTTAGAAGGTGTAATGTCTTTTCTAACTCATTTACAACAACTAGTTATCAAAATTACAAAGATACAATGTGATTTTGATTCTTGAAAGTGTTCATATTCATATTCTTGTTCTTATGATGTTTAGATGATCATAGGAATTATTTGTAACCTATGTGGTAGATTAATTCATGATCATAATGTGTTTTAATGGAGTCCATAACTTGTCCTCAAGTTATGGAAAACCAAAAGTCTTTTGGATTAAAAACCATTAAAAGAACACAAGAGTTAGGAAAAATGAAAAGTCCTCATTTTATTACTCTATTAAACTCATAAGTTACAAGAAATGAAAAGTTTTGAAAGTTTACAAAACTTGCCCTCAAGTTTTGGAACAAGTAAAGTTAAGTTAAAACTTTAGTTCCAACCCCTAGAATTTTAAAAGTTAAAATTCAACCCTTATACTTATATTATTATGATTTAATAATTATATATATATATGTATAAGAACAAAGTCGTCTTACCGCTAGTACGCCTCATTCACGAAGCCGGTCTATAAGGTGGGTATAAGGTTGTTGCCTATAAAATGGTGACTTAATGGGTGTCCACTCTCACCCACCGCTTGCTTGATCGGTGGAGGGTCGTTAGCCGAACGGGTAAGACAAGGACTTATTAATTCTCATTCAAAGTATGATGAATATTATAAAGTAACTAAATGTTTTATTAAATTCCCAATCTTAGTTACTTTAGGAAAAATGTGAATAAGGTGCTATTCCATGAAATTACACTTTACACTTTGATTAAGTCGTTGGTGGAGCGTGTGTGGTTAACCGGCACACTAACTTGGACTTAACAAGGTAGGTAAAGGGTGACTTAGGGTTTATTATAGTATCGATGGAGCGTGTGTGGTTAACCGGCACATCGATTGAGTGATAAACTTTAAGGGTACTAAGTGATTTGCATGGTTACTTCACACCTCGTTTTGTGATCCTCGGTATCCCAGTCACAAAACTTGGAGGGCACACTCGAGATTGAAACATGCCTTTGAAAAGTTCATTGAATCTCAAAGAATCTAGGAATTTCTAAGAACCATTCAAAAACCTAATACTAAAATATTGCGGTTTTCGTGGTGGAAATTGGTGAATCGTCATTCACCTACCTTTCAAATGTGATATAGCTTAGATTACGGCATACCTCTTCTAAGTTATATTATATTGTGATTGGATCCTAGCCTTAATATTACATTTGGGTGTTTTATTAAGGACTCTCTTATATCTAAACTAATCTTGTTCTCTTTCCTTCAGATGTCTTTCAACAATGCTTCTGGCTCTAATCCTAATGGCTCCTTTACCCTTATGAACTTGTGTGGGAAAGTCACCTTTGATGGATCCAACTTCAATGAGTGGATCAGAAAGATCAGGATGATTACCCGCTACGAGGACAAAGAATATGTCCTTGACAAGGAGCTTAAGGAGATTGATGAGTCCACTGCAACTCCTCAGGAGATCGCTGAATTTCGGGCACATGAAAGGGATGCTACGAAAGTGGCTTGCATCATGATGGCCACGATGACAGCGGAACTCCAAAAGTCTTATGAGGATTTCTACCCTTATGAAATGCACCAAGATTTGATGGAAAGATACCATCAAAGTGCAAGACAAGAGAGGTATGAAATCATCTGCTCCATGATAACAACCATGATGAAGGACGGGGAATCCGTCACGAGCCACATGCAAAAAATGCAAAGGTATGTGGATCGTTTGCTGAAGCTTAATGTGAACTTCCCGGAGGATCTTGCAATAGATATTATTTTGCATTCCTTACCATCGTGCTATGATCAATTCCGCATGACATATCACATGAACAAGGAAGAAGTCACCCTCAACAAACTTCAGGGACTTCTCAAGACCGCAGAATCAGGTCTTAAGGGGAAGTCGGTTGCTATCACTCCTACTCAAAACTCTACTCCGGTTTTGGCAATCGGGAAAAGTCGAGGGAGGAAGAGAAAGAGCTCTTCTAAGGGTACCAAGGTTCGGACCCTTGATGGCTCTTCTTCTAGTGGAACCAAGAAAGGTTTCATTACTCCTTCTTCTGACCCAAAAGAGGCTGAATGCTTCTATTGCCATGAAAAAGCTCATTGGCAGCGGAACTGCCCAAAATACCAGCAAGATGTGAAGGATGGGAAAGTCAAACCCAACCATGCAGGTATTTACACTATCATTTCTAATAACTCACCCCATTCTAATTCTTGGGTCCTTGATACCGGGTGTGGTATTCATATTTGTTGTGACTTGCAGGGACTAAGAAGAAGTGAGGATGTGGAGCAAGGAAGGATAAACTTGATCATGGGGAATAGGAAAGCTATACCTGTTACCAAGATTGGAGTTTATACTTTATCGCTAAGTGGTGGGTTTAGTTTAGATTTGAATAAATGTTGTTACTCGCCAGGAATGTCAAGAAATATTATTTCCTTTCATGCTTTGTACAAACAAGGGTTTACCTTTTCATTTAATAATGAAGTTGGTTCTATTGATGCTTTCTTTAATAATGTTCTTTATTTTAAAGCATTACCTTGTGATGGTGTGTATGAAGCTGTATCTGTTGTAGATAACTTAGGAAATAATGTTTTGTGTATTGATTCTACCAATAATAACTTGGATAAAGAATCTTTATGGCATTGTCGTCTTGGACATATAAGCAAGAAACGCATAGGCCAACTCCAAAAGGATGGAGTCTTGGAGTCGTTTGACCTAAAGTCAGATGATAGTTGCGAATCATGCTTACTTGGAAAAATGACAAAGTCACCCTTCACAGGTTCGTGTGAGAGGGGTGAAGGTTTGTTGGACCTTATACACACGGATGTGTGTGGACCATTCAAACATGCCACAAGGGATGCAAATCGTTATTATTTGACTTTTACTGATGATTATAGTAGATATGGATATGTCTACTTGATCAAGCATAAGTCAGAGACTTTCGAGAGGTTTAAGGAATTTAAACAGGAAGTCGAGAATCAATTGGGCAGGAACATTAAGATGCTTCGATCCGATCGTGGTGGTGAGTATCTTAGTTTAGAGTTCCTCGACTATCTAAGGGAATGTGGGATAGTCTCACAGTTGACACCTCCCAGGACACCACAGTTGAATGGTGTGACTGAGAGGCGTAATCGAACCTTGTTAGATATGGTTCGTTCCATGATGAGTCGAGCTACGCTACCAATCTCATTCTGGGGGTATGCCTTAGAGACTGCCGCCCATATTCTTAATCTAGTCCCTACAAAGAAAGTTGCCAAAACTCCTCACGAGATGTGGACTGGTAAAGTACCTAAACTAGACCACATCAAGATTTGGGGTTGCGAGGCTTTCGTGAGACGCGAGACTCATGATAAGCTCGAACCTCGAAGCGAGAGGTGTATTTTCATCGGTTACCCACAGCGATCCTTTGGTTACCTCTTCTACAGACCGAGTGACAATGTGGTCTTTGTAGCAAGAAGAGGAGTCTTTCGAGAAAGAGAATTTATAAGCCAAGGAGACAGTGGGAGGCAAATTGATCTTGAAGAAATTCAAGAATCAAGCGGTGAAGGAACTTCAAACTCTAGCCCTCAACTTGAGGAGGAAACTCCTGTTGAGCCAATTAACAAATCTGTACCTCTGAGACGTTCCACGAGAGTTAGGAGTGCACCTGAGCATTACTATGGATTCCATATTACTGCAGAAGGTGAGACACTTATTAGTGATGAAACACTAGTAAGTCAAGATGACCCTAACAACTACGAGGAAGCCATGGCAGGCCCCGAGTCTGCAAAATGGAAAGAGGCTATGGATAGCGAGATACAATCCATGTATGACAATCAAGTTTGGAACTTGGTTGAAAATGTACCAGGTCGTAAGACAGTAGGGTGCAAATGCGTCTTCAAGAAGAAGACCGACATGGATGGTAAAGTACACACTTATAAGGCTAGACTGGTTGCAAAGGGCTTCTCTCAAATTCCTGGAGTGGACTATGATGAGACCTTTTCTCCGGTAGCCAAGATTAAGTCTATTCGGGTTCTGTTAGCCATAGCTGCATTTCATGATTATGAAATATGGCAGATGGATGTCAAAACCGCTTTCCTTAATGGAAAGTTGGCTGAAGATGTTTACATGAGTCAGCCAGAGGGTTTTGTCAGTAACGAGTACCCTAATAGAGTGTGTAAGCTTGAGAAATCCATTTATGGATTGAAGCAAGCACCTTGCAGATGGAATCTTTGCTTTGATGAAAAGGTCAAGGAATTTGGCTTTTCTAGGAGTGAAGATGAATCTTGTGTGTATGTCAAGGCTAGTGGGAGTATAGTTAGCTTTTTGGTATTGTATGTGGATGACATACTACTCATAGGAAACGACATTCCAACTCTGCAGGAAGTAAAGTCCTGGCTTGGGAAGTGTTTCGCTATGAAGGACCTTGGTGAAGCTGCCTATATTCTAGGGATAAGAATCTTGAGAGATCGGAGTAAAAGACTAATTGGACTTAGTCAGAGTACCTACTTGGATAAGGTGTTGAAGAGATTTAGCATGCAGGATTCCAAGAAAGGAGAGTTACCCATCCAGAGTAACACCAGATTGAGTAAGACACAAAGCCCTAGCACTGAGGCTGAGATAGCAGAAATGAGTCGAACACCTTACGCTTCGGCTGTAGGATCGATCATGTATGCTATGACGTGTACTCGACCCGATGTAGCTTTTGCCTTGAGCATGGTTAGCAGGTATCAGGCGAACCCTGGCAAGGCACACTGGACTGCGGTAAAGAATATCCTCAAGTACCTACGGAGGACTAAGGACTGGGTTCTTACCCTCGGTGGGAGTGATGACTTGAGAGTTGTAGGGTATAGTGATGCTAGCTTCCAGACTGATAGGGATAATTTCCGCTCTCAGTCGGGCTGGGTCTTTACCCTAAACGCAGGAGCAAATTCTTGGAAGAGTTCCAAGCAAGAGACAGTGGCAGATTCTACTTGTGAATCAGAGTATATTGCAGCTAGCGAGGCAGCAAAGGAGGCGATATAGCTGAAGAACTTCATTGGAGACCTTGGAGTTGTACCAGCTATTAAAGAGCCAATGGAAATTTTCTGTGATAGTGAAAGTGCTGTTGCCTTAGCCAAGGAACCAAGGGATCATGGGAGATCCAGACACATCGACAGAAAATACCATTTCATTAGACATCGGATCGAAGAAGGACACCTCGTGGCAAAGAGGGTATCATCAGATGAGAATCCGGCAGATCCCCTCACAAAGGGACTGACTCGGGTTAAGCATCTTCAGCATGCTCGGAGCATAGGGCTGAAGGATGATATTAGATTCAGTAGTTAGATAATCTCGAAATTTGTAAAGTGTAATTGACATTTGATGATGAATAAAAGTGTTTTATTTATGAGTAAAGTGTTGCTATCTCTTGTCGATCGTTTACTATATTTCTTTTGCATGTTTTGACTTCCAGAATAATTTTGTTTGGTATAACATATTATTCAAACCTCCACAGTCGGTCATATGTTGGAAGTAGATATGAATCAAGACTGTCATGTTTGGTTGTAGAGGTCTTGGACAAGGCTACAACAATCATGAGTGCTCATAAGTTCTGAGCATTGGACTCAACCCACGCTCACTGGAATCACTTCATGGAATTCTATCTCGAGTGATCGTGAGACGGTAATATCATATAAGTCTTCAAACCTAGAGATATGATTTGTTACTTACAAGTTGGTTATGCATTGACTGTACGAAACCGCATTGGTAACTCGATGTTATAAAACGTACTTTTGTGTGTAATTCAATGAGTGGTAGAACAAACATATGAGTCGAAGTTTATCTGTTCCTTCTTGGATTAGAAGCTGATATCTGGGCCCCTCGATGATTTTGTTTTGACCCATGTACCGGGCCCGGTCAGAACTAAGTTGATGTGTTCAATTAAGTTCTATGTCAAACAAATCGGAAATCGGGAAACAAATGCTGGACAATAGGCAAGACAATGTTCCATGTATTTGTCCGGCTGATATCTAGAACAGAGGATTATATGATCACTTATCTTAAATGGCGTACCATCATCTTCTCAGTTCCGAGAGACCTTGAAAGAGCTACGATTGCCGGTCGGTTCCTGAAGTACTAGAGATATAGTTATTAGACTTATCCAAGTGGGAGACTGTTGGATAAGGTGTCTAAGTCCATAACTATTTCGGGCTTGTATTTGACCCGACCCGGCATGGTCCATTTGGGTTGCATGGCACCATGCAATTAGATAGACTAAATGAGAGAAATAACACTTGGAGATTTTTAATATATTATAAGTTCTAATATATTAATAATATCATTTGATTAGTTGATCAAAGAATTAATTTGGAATTAATTAAGTGATCAAAGGATAACTAATTAAATATATGGGTTGATTATGTAAATCATCCATATCTTGTATAGTGGGCTAAGAGGCTCCATGGATTATCAAGTTGGGTTCTACCCATAGGATGCTCCATGGATGCTCCATGGGAGTTACAAACCCATGGGTCATGGAAATGAAGAGTCATGACACATTAGGGTTTACATGGTGTAACCCTAGATGTGTCAACACTATATAAGAAGCATATTCTCCACCAAAATCGGCTATACTAAGAAACTAGAGGGCTTGGCCGATTTTGAGAAGTGTGTGTTATCTCAAGAGTCTTTCCAAGAGCATTTGGTGTTGTGTGAAGCATTTGAGGCATCACACTTGGGGTGCTAGGCTCACAAGGTTTCAAGGAACATAAGCAACAACAAGGTAAGTTATTCTATCTTTCATTCAAGTTAAAATTGTTCCCCATGTATGCTAGATAGGAATATAACCTTGGAAATTCAACTTTGCATGATAATTAGACAAACATAGATCCAAGGTTATTAGGGTTGCATGTACACTTAGGAAGTGTTAGAATGCTCAAAACCCATCAATAATGTCTATGTAAAAGTATTCATTTATAAGTATTCATGTAAGAGTATTCTTTCATATAACATGTAGTAGTAATCTGGACTCATGAATGAACTGACTCTGGTGTAATTTCTTGTAGTAGGGATAATGTTTTGTTTACTGTAAACTATTCCTATAATAGTTTACTAGAATGTAATTGATGAGTGTCCAAGTAGGTTTATACACTCTTGCTACCCAAGAGTATCGGAACTAAATTAACTGATGGAACATTTATGACCATATATGTATACATGATATATAACTAATATTTAAACAACTTTCGGACGAATACCCAATATCCCACCAGACCACATCTCAAGGCGCGAAAAGGAAATAGGGTGGATAGCCTTTCTAAGTCTTTTAAACATTTCTTATATAACTATACATATAGAGGCATGCAATTTATAATATAAAAGCATAAGGAAGTTTTGTAAATCCGTTGAAAAGTCTAATAAAGCATGTGTGACTTGATGTCAGTTTATAAAATGATTGAACGTATTTTGTTTGATAAGACAGTTTACGTACACGAAAAACCATTGTTTGAAAACACTTTTGTAATCGAGTTTGAAAGGAAGCTTACAGTGTGTAAGACAGTTTAATAACGAGCAATAATCATGTAAAACGTTTAAGAAAGTCATTTAAAGTAATATGTTTAGTAAAACTGTTAAACTTGTAGTAAATCCATTTGTATACTAGTTATAAATCCCATATGATTGATTTATTAACAACAAGTATCCCAAAATATTGATGTTTTTCGTGCCAAAATAATCGTATGTTTATAGTATCGAAGGTGGACACATATACCTACAGTATAAGCAGAGTGTTTGATTTGTATATAAATAGCTACACTTTTCATTTCAAAAGATATGATGTTATCGTGATACATTTTGCATACGACAGTTTATTTATAATAGTTATAAATCACATGTGATTCCGTTGATAAAAAGTGTATAATGAAACTTTATATAACATACGATAATGATCGTGTGTTTTACTTGTATTCCCCCCTTAAAAGCATATAAAAATGTTTATAAAACATTTAAAAGTGTGGATTATAGGGGTATGAACTCACCTGAAAGTTTGAAGATAACGAGATGGAAAACCGGGCAGAGTTTCGTCTCGGGAAACGAATTTTTCTCGGGATTCTCGGGAATCTCGGGAGTAAGATCGACCTTTGGAACTTGAGCAAAATGACCAGGGCTTCGGGTCTGAACGGGCACAGAAAACGAGGTAAAACGCAAGAGAAAAGAGGAGAATTGAGCAAATTTCCCGGAGACCCTCGCATCTTATTTATAGGGAGGCTGAACCGCCTCGGTACGCGGGTACGAGCGCAGCGCGTACGCGACGTCATCGCTTACGCACTTCGGATGGGACGGCGGGTCGGACGGGCGGGTTGGAAGCTTCGCATAGGTGACGTGGACGATCCGAGGCCCTTGATCTGAGTACGCGGAGCGTACGAAGGTACGCAAGGCGTACTTCGGTCCTATCCGATGACTCCCCTTCGGATAATACCGGTAGTTTATAATTAAATTTATATTTATTTTAAATAAACTTCTAAAATTCAGATCTCCCTCATACGAACTCCGTTTTTGACGTTCTTTATATCCACGCGAAGGTGGGACCAAGATCTACAACTTTCGTTTAGAATCCGTTGGCAAATTCCGAAATTATTCTTATTATTTATTTAATAAAATGACGTGATTAAGGAATTTCTTCAAAAATTCATAACTTTCACATCCGAAGTCAGATTTGGACGTTCTTTTTATGTACAATCATAGATTGAGGTTGTCTATAACTTTCATTTAGATACTTAAGGCTAAAAACTATTGCATCGAAATTTCGCATTTTTCGTTTAATCGCTGATGCCGGTTTTGCCGAGAATCTTCGGTTGGTCATAACTTCTTCGTTATAACCCGGATTTTAGGGTTCTTTATATGCTTGGAAACCTTGATACGATTCCTACTACTTTATTTAACCCAAATAAGATTTTAGGAAAGTTAAATTTCGACCTAAATTTGACTTGCGTTCCATCATATCGTCTTGAAATATCTGGTTGTCACATCATCGCCCCGTTAGAGGGAATTTCGTCCCGAAATTAGAGTTTAAATAGAACTAGTAAACATGCTACGGATAGAAGTTTTATTTGCTTCTCATGTTCTTAAGTGACCTCTGTCCCTCGCTTGGCATTCAAGCGAACTTGTCCCTATCGGTGCACGACTCTGCTTCTTTTGTTTGACTTTACTGTCATGACAACTCTTCTTGGTCGAACGTATGTTGAATGTTTTTGTGGACTGTGAGGATAGTACATCTTGTATCCTACAAGTAGTGCCTCCAGATCTTCCAAATAATTACTGCTGTCCCTGACTCAAGATTATGTGTTGTATAGTTAATTTCCTGTGTCTTAAGCTGGCTCGAGGTATAGGCAGTGACCTTTCCTCTTGTATAAGAACAAAACCAATTCATACTGATTATGAAGTCAGAACCTTGTGGTTGATTAGATGTCGTGAAGATCTAAAATGAAGTATGATTACTCATGAATTAAGGAAAAAGGATAGGTACTTTTGTTCTATCTGACTTTCTTGTCCCAATCGACAGAAAGGGCACGTGTTGGCTTCTAAGTTTATTCGCATGGTAGCATAATCACTCGTAAATCTTGGGCATTCTCCGACCTGAAGTTCATAGTAGAACCTATACCAGGCTCACCAATCGCAGTCTCGGGTATACGAGTCCTATATAAATAAGCTTGAAACTGTGGGTCTTGGGATTGAACTTGAGGTATTGTACTAGTGGTACTTCGGGCGGTTTGCTAAATTTCTCTTTGGAAAGGATGAGAAACATGACGTGCTCTATGTACGAGTACTTTGTTGTTCTGGAATGAACGTTCTGCTAGAAAGACGATTTCGGAGGAATAGATGTACGTATGAAGCTGCTTTTGTGAGGATATAATGGAATCAAGTAGTATGATAATGTCGTAATCATAAAGAAACTTAAAGGCATTAGATTTGAACAAAAGATGTTTACAGACAAAACACAACCGTGCAATCATCAATAGAGTTTTGGTACTTTAGAATTCTACAAGACTATTGCTGCGAATAAGGTATGCTTCGAAAAGCAAGTATACGCAGCACGAGCATCCCTATACCGACGGGATCCCACAAAAGATAAGAATCTAGTTGCACTAGTTTTGGATGGTTTATAAAAACATACATAATACTGACGATTGGAAGTGAATCTATACTATAGTAGGGTCCTTCGTTGTCTCTTTCCATTATGAGGTCAAACTCCTCCGGATTCACCATCATTCTCCTCTGCTGGACAGTCCCTCTTGAAGTGTCCCATTACGCCACATAGATGGCATATTCGAGAGATTTCGACATTGGTGGTTGAAGTAATGTGTTGGATCCGACTCTTGCAGTAACGGACGGTGTGTCCCTTTTTATTGCAGTTTAAGCACTGCATTTTCCGACAAAATCCATGATGGTGATAGTTGCATTTGATACACTTTGGGAGATTGCCAGCATACTGTCTGGCCGGGTTAGGCATAACTGGGATACTAGAAGAGATGGTAGTAGGAGGTACAAAAGTCGTGGCTGCAAAGGTTGCCACATGTTGTTGTCTTTTGCTCACCCCTTAGGGTGATTTGCCTTTAGCCTTAGCCCATAACTTTCGTTTGTTATTCTTGGGCTTGGGAGTCGGGGTGTCGTGGTAGTTTGTTTCTCGTTGAGGTACTTGACTGTTACTTGGATTGGAATTATTGTTAACGATTCCGCTAACATTCGTGTTGTTAGCGTTAAGGTGGGTCAGAACAGCAGACACAGCAGCCGAGACTGCAGCTTGAAAGGTAGCTGCATCAATCTGAAGAGTTGGTGTTTGGTAGATGGGTTGATCGTTTTTCTTCGGCGACATGATTCTGTTACATGGAAAGAAAAATGAATTTGTGAGCGAGTATGGTTGAACCTAGACGTAGTTCGATCGTTCATGTAAATAATAGAAGTATGTTCTTGAAGGATTGACCTACATCCCTATGATGCAGTCCTAGTACTGCGTGGAAGTGTGTTTATAAAGGGTTGACCTACATCCCTAGGATGTAGTCCTAGAATGAGTGGAAGTAAGTTCATCGAATGGTCTCAAGACGCTTGTCGTTCAAGCTGAGGTATCGTTGGTTGGTGAATAACATGATCCAACCATTAAAAGAGACTTGGAAATGTTTCCGGAATTAAATTACTATGGTCAAATGACTTGACTAAAGCATGATTCAGATAGATTCCAATGAAAGTATGATAAGAGTACTTGAATAAAGAATGACACAAAAGTTAGTCGACTGTCAATACCTTTGATATTTACGACATAAAAGTTTGGGAAAATGACTTTGTAAAGGTCTTACATCATATCCATAGGGGATAGTTCTTGACATCATGAAGACCTAACAAAAAGTACTTACAGTACAAGGTAGTCACATAGAAAGTACTACACAGACATAGACAGGAACACGGTTCTTTAAAACAAAGAAGGAAGTAAGGTATCTCTTACTGGCGGCAGTCACCCTCACGGTGAACCCTTAGTTCGGTTAGTTGACGTTCCATATCAAACAGGTATCTCTCGTATACTCTCTGGCGTACTTGGAGCTCTATGACTTTGGCTCAGTTTTTCAGCTAGTGTTTGCAGCAGGTTCTCATGGTTTCTTTCTGATCTCTTGTGAGCATCTTCCAAATGAATGGTGCGGAGAGTATGCATTCTTGCATCGACGACAACTTCGGCAATCTGATGTAGGGTTGTCCTGCCTTGAATCTCATTTTGGGCCACTCTGCGGACCAAGATTGGCAAGATTCTGCGTGCTGAGCCCCCATTGCTCAGGTTGTAAAAGTTTCGGTCGCCAATAAATGGCATGGGTTGATCTTGTTCTTGGATCCATGTTTCCAAGCATTCCACCGACACAGGCGTCAGGCCATGAAAAGCCGGACGAGGGTTAGGAATTGGAAAGGGAGTTGCTCGGGGTAGGTTCTCAACCTCTGGTTCGGAATTAGCATCGGCTGAAAGGTTTTTATCATGGTGATCATCCAAAGGGATAGGATGATCATTCTATGGTTCTTCTCCAAACCAACCAGCTATGACTTCGTTCAGAAGATATTGGTTGCCGTGGGGATGGAGTCCAGCTATGTTTTCTATGCGAGAATTTAAGGGTAAGAGAATAGTTATTAGACGTACTATCTAGATAATTATTTATAAAACCTTCATTAGTTACATCGCTATTTGTGAAGTGGATACCAGCTATGTGTAATTTAATAGGCTAGACCTTCGAATAAGTGACCTTAACTCCGTATAAACACAGAATAGGGGTGAAGTAACATTTTCACAGATTCTAAGTCTATAATATCCTAATTACATATAGCCTTAGTGTATCCACTTAGCAACTATCAACTTAGTGATGAAGATCCCGTTTTAGTTCTCAAGTATAAAGTACTTATAGTAACACCAAATACTCCTATAGTATTTTAATTTTAATGTTATGTTCTATTGCTCTCATTGTGGTAGGGTTGGTAAGATTTTAGCATTATTGCAACCACTCAATTAAAACTTAGGCACATGCTAGTCAACCCTCGGATAATATAGGTGATCAGGCTATATCTTCCCAGTTTTGACCATATGTCTCTAAGCCCACTTGTGTTGCCCAACAATTGTAATTCTTTTGTACTGTCCTAGTGACACTGGTTTTAGTATGAATGCAGGCACGTATACTTACTTAAATATTTTATTATTTAAAGTATAAACTCTAAATCAGAGTATTTTGAATCCCATTGTATTTATAGTTAGTATATCTTTTATGGGTTGATATACTCATTTCACTATAAACAATGCTCTGATACCAATCTGTCACACCCCAAAACCACGAACGGTGGAAACGTTCTGGGGCGGAGGACGTCATGTATGCATCACAACAAATGTAAAGTAGTAAACAAGCAACAACATCATCCATTTCACTAATAGTATAATTTTAGTTACAAGTGTTTTCTTTCATAGTACAAGACAGCATGATAACAGATCAAAATAAAAGACGAGTCTCGACTGCTCCGTCTTCTCTAAACCTTGCATCGACACCTGTCTATTTGTAACCTGAGAATACAAGTTATTTTGAAAGAGTAGATCAGCATTTAAGCTGGTGAGTTCATAAGTATTTAATGTCATTGCATTGATTAGTAGATATCAAAGACTGGTGAATGAATGATGAAACATTTAGTATAAGTATGAAAAGCTCTAGAAAACCCCATATTTCCTACTAGTATAAAAGTAGTCTTCTACCAAGACTCGAATGTTTTGAAAGTAGTCTTTCACCTAGACCTGACTGTTTTGAAAGTACGCATCTCTTGAAAATGTGACGGTTTTTCCCTGTTTAACTCTTATTAGTAGTCCCTTAAGTATACCTGAAATGGTATCAACCTAAAACATCCGTAGATTGTTCATTTACCTCTGTTGCTAACAGCCGGGTTTAGGAATAGTTAGTCCCTTATGTATACCCGCGATGGTATCAACCTAAAACATTCGTAGATTGTTCATTTACCTCTGTAGCTAACAGTGGTTGTCGGAATGGTTAGTCCCTCAAAGTATCATGTGGTACTAGGAGATAAAGTCCCAATCTATCTCGTCGATGATGTGATTGCATCACAAGGTAAAGATAGAAAGGCGAACGATATAACCGTATCTAGACATAGAACATGTAATAGTAATTTGCCATATAATGTCTATGTAAAAGTATTCATGTATAAGTATTCATGTAAGAGTATTCTTTCATATAACATGTAGTAGTAATCTGCCATATAATATCTATGTAAAAGTATTCATGTATAAGTATTCATGTATAAGTATTCAAGTAAGAGTATTCTTTCATATAACTTGTAGTAGTAATCTGGACTAATGAATGAACTGACTCTGGTGTAATTTCTTGTAGTAGGGATAATGTTTTGTTTACTCTAAACTATTCCTATAATAGTTTACTAGAATGTAATTGATGAGTGTCCAAGTAGGTTTATACACTCTTGCTACCCAAGGGTATCGGAACTAAATTAACTGATGGAACATTTATGACCATATATGTATACATCATATATAACTAATATTTAAACGAATTTTGGACGAATACCCAATATCCCACCAGACCACATCTCAAGGCGCGAAAAGGAAATAGGGTGGATAGCCTTTCTAAGTCTTTTAAACATTTCTTATATAACTATACATATAGAGGCATGCAATTTATAATATAAAAGCATAAGGAAGTTTTGTAAATCCGTTGAAAAGTCTAATAAAGCATGTGTGACTTGATGTCAGTTTATAAAATGATTGAAAGTATTTTGTTTGATAAGACAGTTTACGTACACGGAAAACCATTGTTTGAAAACACTTTTGTAATCGAGTTTGAAAGGAAGCTTACAGTGTGTAAGACAGTTTAATAACGAGCAATAATCATGTAAAACATTTAAGAAAGTCATTTGAAGTAATATGTTTAGTAAAACTGTTAAACTTGTAGTAAATCCATTTGTATACTAGTTATAAATCCCATATGATTGATTTATTAACAACAAGTATCCCAAAATATTGATGTTTTTCGTGCCAAAATAATCGTATGTTTATAGTATCGAAGGTGGACACATATACCTACACGATAAGCAGAGTGTTTGATTTGTATATAAATAGCAACACTTTTCATTTCAAAAGATATGATGTTATCGTGATACATTTTGCATACGACAGTTTATTTATAATAGTTATAAATCACATGTGATTCCGTTGATAAAAAGTGTATAATGAAACTTTATATAACATACGATAATCAACCTGTGTTTTACTTGTATTCCCCCCCTTAAAAGCATATAAAAATATTTATAAAACATTTAAAAGTGTGGATTATAGGGGTATGAACTCACCTGAAAGTTTGAAAATAGCGAGATGGAAAACCGGGCAGAGTTTCGTCTCGGGAAACGGATTTTTCTCGGGATTCTCGGGAATCTCGGGAGTAAAATCGACCCTCGGAACTTGAGCAAAATGATCAGGGCTTCGGGTCTGAACGGGCACGGAAAACGAGGCAAAACGCAAGAGAAAAGAGGAGAATTGAGCAAATTTCCCGGAGACCCTCGCATCTTATTTATAGGGAGGATGAACCGCCTTGGTACGCTGGGCGTACGCTCGTACGCAGCGCGTACGCGACGTCATCGCTTACGTACTTCGGATGGGACGGCAGGTCGGACGGGCGGCGGGTCGGACGGGCGGGTTGGAAACTTCGCATAGGCGATGTGGACGATCCGAGGCCCTTGATCTGAGTACGCGGGGCGTACGAAGGCACGCAGGGCGTACTTCGGTCGTATCCGATGACTCCCCTTCGAATAATACCGGGAGTTTATAATTAAATTTATATTTATTTTAAATAAACTTCTAAAATTCATATCTCCGTCATACGAACTCCGTTTTTGACGTTCTTTATATCCACGCGAAGGTGAGACCAAGATCTACAACTTTCGTTTAGAATCCGTTGGCAAATTCCGAAATTATTTTTATTATTTATTTAATAAAATGACGTGATTAAGGAATTTCTTCAAAAATTCATAACTTTCACATCCGAAGTCAGATTTGGACGTTCTTTTTATGTACGATCATAGATTGAGGTTGTCTATAACTTTCATTTAGATACTTAAGGCTAAAAACTATTGCATCGAAATTTCGCGTTTTTCGTTTAATCGTTGATGCCGGTTTTGCCGAGAATCTTCGGTTGGTCATAACTTCTTCGTTATAACTCAGATTTTAGGGTTCTTTATATGCTTGGAAACCTTGATACGATTCCTACTACTTTATTTAACCCAAATAAGATTTTAGGAAAGTTAAATTTCGACCTAAATTTGACTTGCGTTCCATCATATCGTCTTGAAATATCGGGTTGTCACAGCGTATAGATCTATACTAGATTGACTATCCTACACCTTGCTGCTAGCTACAGCCGGACCTGTAGGTCTGCGGGTGCGAAACATCATTCCGTTTTTACGACCATTCGTATGTCGTTGTTACCAGTCAATAATATGGTGCAATTTATCACATCATACCTTAATATAAATCCGGTTTAAGGTAGTTAGTATAACAGTAGTTCCTATAATACAAAACTACAATACTACATTAATTTCCCCTTTTCATATATTTAGTGATCATTTCACTTAAACACTTAATGTAAAAACTATATTTTGATAATGATAGTTACACTTGAGAAAATTACACACTTTTACAAGAAACGAACATTTAGAACAGTTAAGTCTTGGTAGAAGACTTCATTGAGAACAGTTAAGTCTTGGTAGAAGACACCTTTATATAAAGTAGGAATCATAGGGATTTCTAGGGTTTTTCAAACGTTTACAGTTGTTTTACAAACATTTTCATACTTACAGTTCATCTACATTTTTCCATACTTATAGTTCACTTACAAACAATTTCTTACATACAAATTAAGACACTAAAATGCTTATGATCTCACCAGCTTGAAAGTTGATACTTGCTTTCAAAATTACTTGTATCCTCAAGTCATCATAGACTGGAACCGATGCAAGGAGAAAGGAAGATGGAGCTTGTTCAAGACTCATCTTTCATTTTGATTTATGCTTTAGTGTTTATCAAAATTGGACAGAACACACTTGTATAATAATTATATTATTAATGCAATGGATGATGTTGTTTCTTGTTTACTACTTTACATTGTTGTGATACTGTACATGACGTCCTCCGCCCCAGAACACTTCCGCCGTTCTTAGTTTTGGGGTGTGACAGATTGGTATCAGAGCATTGTTTATAGTGAATTAAGTATATCAACCCATAAAAGATATACTAACTATAAAACATAAGGGGTAAAAATACTCTGACCAAGAGTTTATACTTTAAATAATAAAATATTTAATAAAGTATACGTGCCTACATTCATACTAAAATCAGTGTCACTAGGACAGTACAAAAGAATTACGATTGTTGGGCAACGCAAGTGGGCTTAGAGACATATGGTCAAAAATGGGAAGATATAGCCTGATCACCTATATTATCCGAGGGTTGACTAGCATGTGCCTAAGTTTAATTGTGTGGTTGCAACAATGCTAAAATCTTACCAACCCTACCACAATGAGAATAGTAGAACATAACATTAAACTTAAAATACTATAGGAGTATTTGGTGTTACTATAAGTACGTTATACCTGAGAACTAAAACAGGATCTTCATTACTATGTTGATAGTTGCTAAGTGGATACACTAAGGATATATGTAATTAGGATGTTATAGACTTAGAATCTGTGAAATTCTACTTCACCCCGATTCTGTGTGAATTTGGAGTTAAGGTCACATATTCGAAGGCCTATCCTATTTCAGTTACATATAACTGGTATGCACTTCACAAATAGCGATGTAACTGATGAAGATTTTCTAACTAATTATCTAGATAGTTCGTCTAATAATTATTTTCTTACCCCAATTTCCGCTTAGATAACATGGCTGGACTCCATCCCCACGGCAACCAATATCTTCCGGACGAAGTCATAGCTGGTTGGTTTGGAGAAGAACCAGAGAATGATCATCCTATCCCTTTGAATGATTACCATGATGAAAACCTTTCAAACGATGCTAACTCCGAACCAGAGGTTGAGAACCTACCTCAAGCAGCTCCCTTTCCAATTCCTAACCCTCGTCCGACTTTTCATGGCCCGATCCCTGAGTGGGTGGAATGCTTGGAAACATGGAGCCAAGGACAAGATCAGCCCATGCCATTTAATGGCGACCGAAGCTTTTACGACCTGGGCAATGGGGGCTCAACATCCGAAATCTTGCCAATCTTGGTCCGCAGAGTGGCCCGAAATGAGATTCAAGGCAGGACAGCCCTATATCAGATTACCAAAGTTGTCACCGATGCTAGATTGCATACCCTCCGCACCATTCGTCTAGAAGATGCTCGCGAGAGATCAGAGAGAAACCATGAAACCCTGCTACAAGCACTGGCTGAATCACGAGCCGAAGTCGCAGAACTCCGAGTACGCCAGAGGGTGTACGAAAGACACCTACTTGTTGTGGAACGTCAACTGGCTGAACTGAGAGTTCACCAGAGGGATGACCGTCGCCAGTAGTAGACGTTTTACTTTATTTTTCCTTATTAAAAGGAATCGTTTTTCTGTCTTTTCCCGATGTGGCATTTTCTATGAAATTATCTTGTACCGTAAGTACTATGGTGAGGTCTTTATGCTGTCAACAACTATCTCCTCTGGATATGATGTAAGACCTTTACAAGGTCATTTTCCCGAATCTTTACGTCATGAATATCAAAGATTTTGACAGTCGGCTAACTTCTGTGTCATTCTTCATTCAAGTACTTTTATCATACTTTCATTCGAGTCTATCTGAATCATGCTTTAGTCAAGTCATTGGACTATAGTAATTTAGCTCCAGAGACATTTCCATGTCTCTTTCAGTGGTTGGATCTTGTTATTCACCAACCAACGATACCTCGGCTTGAACGTCAAACGTCTTTAGACCATTCTACGAACTTACTTCTCCCCATTACTAAGACTGCAACATAGGGATGTAGGTCAAACCTTCGCGATCATACCTCCAATCCGTACTAAGACTGCATCATAGGGATGTAGGTCAACCTTTCGAGAACATACTCTTACTCTTTTCTTGAGCAATCGAAGTACATCTAGGGTCAACCAGAATCGCTCACAAAATCCTTATCATTTGTACTAACAGAATCATTGTGTCATCAAGAAACAATCAGCTTCATACATACATCTCTTTCTTCTAGATCGCTTTTTCAGCAAAGCCGTCATATCAGAACACCGAAGTACTCATGAATGGAGTACCTCATAGTTCTTTTCTTTTCCGAAGAAACCCCCGAAGTACCACTCATGCAGTACGTCAAGTTCAATCCAAGGATTCATACGATTGATATATCATCGAGGAATGTATGCATAAGAGCGATATATAATCAAGGTTCTACAGGTTTAGAATTTATGATTCCACTTTAACTTCTTTTTCCCCGATGGGATGTGAGCTTAAAGAAGAATCAGTTATTCGACTACCGTTTCAATCTTAATTATATACGACTCGTATACACGAGACTGTGATTGCGAAACCATGTATGAATTCTAATATGAACGTTAGGACAGAGAACTGCTTAAGTCTACGAGTAATCACATCGTCATGTGAACAAACTTAGAACCCAGTACGACTCCCGTAAACGGATCTCCCATTTGCTTAAACACCTACGGAGACACAAGAACAGCCCGGACAAGTTAGCGAACTACATAGAAAAGAGAATTAGAAGACTAGGCTTCTCACCCCAGAGAACCCCAGTCTTATTCTCACAGTAATCGATGGATTGCATCGTATGTGCCTCAGATATCGAGGACTCCGTCAAGATTTTTCATTAGAAATCGTTATCTCTGCCTCGCATAGATGAAATAGTTGAGCAAACGCAAGGAAAGAATTACTTTCAGAAATGGATCTGAGATCCGAATATCACCAGTTCAAGTGTTAGGGAAGGATGTCCGGAAGACAATCTTCCGAACTCGATGCGGACACTGCGAGTCCGTAGTGATACCCTTCGGATAGGACCAATACGCCCATAGCTTTCATGAGCTAAACGAGTAGAGTACGTCTTTCTTACTTGGATCAGTTCGTCATTTCTCCATGTAACGACTTACTTATCTACCCTCGTGGTAAGAAGGAACCTCTAGAAACATCACCCTCGGAGATACTTTTTGCAAAGTTCTCTGAACTCGAGTTTTGGAATTGAAGAGTCAAAATTCCTAAGACACACTATTAGTGATGTGGGAATTCTTGAGTACTCTAGCAATTGATCCGAAACAGTTGGGAATTGGTCGGCACCAGAGACGCCGACAGACATTCGCCAAATTCTAGGTCTTACAGACCTACTGTCATAGTTCATTCAGAACTCCTCGCAAATTACGGAAGCCCTTTCGACCTTGACCCATCAAGGAGTGGCCCTTGAGTGAGAAGTTTAGCAAGAGAAAGAACCTTTGGAATTCCAAGTGAGTGACCAAGTTCTTTAGGAAGTCTCACTCCGGGAACGACTTAATACGCTTCGTAAAGCGTGGAAAGCTAAATCCAAGATAGATAGGACCTCTGAGATTCTTACCAGAATCAGTCCTGTATCTCGCACACTAGACCTACTCCGCGAACTCAGTAACATACATTCTACTCTTCGCGTCTCGATCGTGAAACCATACCTTTCCGTTAGGACTCTTGTAAGTCCACTCGTCGAGATCCTCTCCTTCGTATTAGAACCGTAGTGTCCCTCGACTGAGAGGTCAAGCGGACAAAGCAACGCCATCGGCCGTTAGTGAAGGTTCTTTGGGATTCCAACCGAGAACCCGATTTCACTTAGGTGCGCTAGAACCAATCGATTAGGAAGTTTCCTCCTCACGACTCGATCATTCGTACCAACTTCGTTGCCAAAAATTCTAATTTCGGGACGAAATTCCCTTCAACAGGGGGATGATGTGACAAACCGAAATTTCCATTCTGAACAAGCCATTTGAAGCCAATAGAAGTAGAACAGTTACAGTGAAAATTCAGACTTCGGGTGTAAGTTTGGCAGTTTTTCAGGATTTACACTTAAGGAGATATCAGGAGAGTGGATGCACTAGGGTTTTGTGCAACACTGTTATTCCAATACTCTAAGATATTAAAGTTCATTCCAAGAATAAAAATATTTTCTGCCAATAATCTTAGGACTATATGTAGAAATCTGAACCAAAATAGTTCACTAGTTACGTTTCCAATTAGAGAAAAAGCCAAATTGTCTCTTACGGATCTTCGGTTTTTTTATCCCAAATTGTGAGTACTTCGATCTAGTTATGTTATATAGCTTAGATTGTGTTTAGAAATATCAAAATCGGACCAATACCCCAAGATTTGGGAGTTTACCGCCCAAGAACACTTGGGGAGTAAACTCCATTTTAAGGGCCAAAAGTGTCCCAATGCCCCTCAAAGCCTTAGAACTCAACATAGGGACTACCATTGCATGTTTAGGACACAAAAAAAATTAGGAATCAATGGTGAAAGTGAGTTCACGGCCAAGGAAGTTCTTGGGCTATGAACTCCATGTTTAAGTGCCAAAATGCCCTAAATGCCTTCATTTAGCCAAGAGACTAGCATAGCACATTACCTTGATGTCTCTAAGAACCAAAAAAATCAAAATACCAACACATAGGGGTGTTCACGGCTGCAAACACATGGCCAAATGGTTCATGGGCCGAAAACTCTAGTTAGGGGTGTTTTGATGCCACAAACACTACCTAAGGCTTAGGTTGAATTTAGACATGTACCCTAAAGTGTTTAAAGGATAGAAAACATAAGGAATCACAAGTACTAAGGAGTTTACGGCAAAGACAAGTTCTTGGGCCGTAAACCCCTATAAACGGGTCAAATGACACCCTAACTCCTTCCTTATGCCTAGAACCCAACATAGATCATAACCTTGAAGTGTTAGAGACTTGAAAACACCATAAACCTTTCCCCAAGGGAGATTACGGCCGTGATCTCCGTGGGATATGGTCCCAGGGCTGTGAACTCCTCAAAGGAGTTAATAGCAAGCCCAAACACTTGTTTAAGCCTTGAAGCAATTCACCACATGAGTTGTATAATTGTTAGGCTTCATTTAGGGACTATGTTGAGAGTTTACGGCCAGGAGTTTACTCCCCTGGGCCGTAAACTCCAAATCATATGGTCATTTGACCATAAACCCCCACAAGAGGCCTTGCACTCCTTTGTTGCAACCTATTTGCCTCCTAGCACTTGACCAAAAGTGTTTTCCTCACATTAAAATGCTTATACTTGTAAAATTATTGTTTTAATCACTAATTATTTATATACATATGTCTTCATATGAAATTAGGATCATTGTGTGTGTCTAAATTCTTCACTTGACACCAAGCACTTGTCCGATCCTTCCTTACGATAACAGTCCATTTAATTCCAATCACTTACTGCAGGTGAGTTCATACCCCTTAATTAATGTTTTAAACTGCTTTTAAATGTTTTATGGGGGGGGGATACAAGTAGAATCTTGCTAGTTATTATATCAATCACATGTGATTAATAAGTAGAATTATGCTAGTTATTATATCAATCACATGTGATTAATATGCATCATTCAAATGATTTACTACACATTAACCGCTTTACCAAACAAGTTCTTCAAATGATTTTCTTAATGTTTTATATGTTTAAAAATTCTTATTAAACTGTTCATTACAGAATGTATGATCCTTTTCAAACCATTTTACTCCGATCCGTTTTACTCCAAGCTATTACCAAATCGTTTTACTTCAAACTGTTTTCACTTCAAATTGTTTTATCGATTGACATCAAGTCGATCTTTTCTTAAATAATAATTATGTTCAAAGGTTTTTACAAAACTTATTTTACGCTTTTATATTATAAATTGCATGCCTCTATATGTTTAGTTATATAAGTAATGTTTAAAAGACTTAGGAATGCTATCCACCTTGTTTCCTTTTCCTCGATTTGGATGTGGTCTGATAGGATATCGGGTACTCGTCCGAAGGTCATTTAAATATTAGTTATATATCATGTGTACATATATAGTCATAAAAGGTCCTTCCAGTTCATCTAATGCCCTTGGGTAGCAAGGGTATACATCCATGTTCATACTTACCAGTTAGATTACTAGTAAACTACCATATGGGTAGTTTAGGGAGATACTAGAACTATTACTGGAACGCAATATCATACAATGAGTCAGTTTATTCATGAGTCAACACTTTCTAGAACATTACAGTACATTACTATACTTGCTAGATAGAGAGAGAACACACATTACAGCTAGCGCACGTAGAACATTTCCGTACATTACACTTACATTAATACGTTAACAAAATTGTGATCCACTGTATCGGAGCATGCCTAAAATGTCATGGCCCGAGTTGTAGCCAGAATTCTCTTGGAGGGAGAGCGTGAGTTTGCGTATAGATATATACTGGATTGACTATCCTACACCTTGCTGCTAGCTACAGCCGGACCTGCAGGTTGATATTATTTGTGAAGATATGATGAAAGAAGTTGATGTTGTTCATCAAGATTATGCAAATCTGCATAAGAAGGTTGATATTATTTGTGATGCTGTCACAAAATATGTCAAATTGTAAGAAAGCTTGAGTCCTCAAATTACTCAACTCTCTACAAGTGACAATCAACAGGTTGAGGAGATTATTTCGATGCTAAAGGATCTCAAAGAGTCTGTGATTCATCCTGTTCAATCTTCGATAATTACTCCAAAGTTTCTTTCAAGGAAATTTGAACAATTCAAAGCAATTCTTCACAAGAAATTGGCTCAGTTATCTTCTATTTCAAATCTTTTACCAACTGGTACCCCACCTGCTTTCACAGGCGTGCAAGGGGGAGAGAGAAAGGTTGGTAGTGCAAAGGCTGGTGGTGAAGCTTTGCATAAGGATGCTAAGGTTTTAGGGAAGGTTTGTTCTTCGAATATTCCAACAACAAAACCAATAATTACATCTGCTGGGCCTGTTACCTCAACAATTGTAACTTCCATACCAATTCCAAAACAAATCTCAAAAGAAATTATAATTGGTTCTTCAGCTGGGGGTAGTAGTGCTTCAAAATCAAAAGATGTTGGTGATAGTTCTGCTATAAAAGATAAAGGAAAAACTCTTATGGTGGAAAAGTCAAAGGAGGAAAAGAAAGCAGAGGCTGAAGATGAGATGGAAAAGGTAATCATCATTCAATGTATAATGACTCAAAGGGAAATTGATCCTCTTGGAATGAAAAAAGGTGATCTTTCAAAACATTACAATTACAAAACCATTGAAGCGAAGGTTGCATATAACCATATGTATGCACTTGAGAAGAAACCAAAGAAGAATTATGTGGTCACGAACACAAATGGAAGCCAACTTGATTTTCCTAAAAACGAAATGATGTTCTTGATGCCATAGTTTAAAGTTTCAGATAAGAGCAAAAGTGAAGATGACCTTAACTACATGAAACTTCGCTTTCATGCGATTCTTGGGAAGAATCCAGAAGAAGTGTGGTCCCTGATCAATATAAAGAAGGTGATCAACATAAAGATAGATGTGTTGTTCGATGAAGTTATGCAGAATGTTAGATTTTTTGTGTCAAGGGAAAATGGACAAGTTTGTGATTTTTCGATAGCAGATTTTCATTTAATGAACTTGTATGATCTGATACAGGTTGAATTACTCCTAAAAGACAGAAGTCATACATATGTTCTTGAAACTCATCCAGATGTATTTCGACTCAGAGTTCCTTACATCAAGATTTTCTTGGAAAACTACTATGATAGTTTAGCACTTATTGATGTGGAGTTGGCAACTATGAAAGGATTGGAAATTAAAGCTCTGATGGAACCAACAAAATCTCAAGCTGAACTGAAGAAGTATGATAATGGAGAGATATGTTTAAAACCATTTGGAATGGTCTTCGTAGGGAAATATAAATCTGGAAAGGAAAAAAGATTCTTATTCCAAGCTTGCGAAGTTGAAAGGTATACAACCGCTCAGTATACGAATTTCATTGTTCGTATGAATCATTGCACGAAGAACAATGAAGGAGATAAGAAGGAGCTTAAGAAGATTATATTATGGTACATGGAGATTCGAAGGGTGCTGATGTATGCTATACAAAGTAAGGGTGAAAATTTTATAGTAATGAGTCGAATTCTGTACCCTTCGTATTTGTTGTAATGTATTTACTAAGGTTCATTTTATCCGAAGCTTAATACAATGCCTTAGTATTTTTTGTATACTTTCTTGTATCCTATAAATAGGGTCATTACTTAGAGTTAGATAACAGTCTTTATAGAACTTGTCTTTTTACTCTTTGTAAAACATTGAAAGTATAATTGAGCTGAAGCAAGATTATATTTACATATCGTGTTCATTTCATATCGTTTTTTCTTTGATTTGATTCTTTTTACTCGATTAACACTTCATCAATTTAGTGTCTCGTTTGTGTCTCCGGACTTCATTCTTGGAACTTCTCATCCTTACTTGAATCATCATTTGGTTCACCAACATATGGTGAGTTCATACCTCTATAATCAATCTTTTAAACTGTTTTAAATGCTTTTAAGGGGGGGGGGGGGGATACAAGTAGACACAATGTTAATTGTGTAAATGTTTTGTTATAAAAATATTTTAAAGGATTGCTTATGTATTTATAAGTGATCAAAACATTTCAAAAACTATTTTAAAGTTATGTTACTATATAGTTTGCAAAACTCTGTTTCCAAAGTGCAATCATAACTAAGTAGGTATATGAGTCTTTTATTCAAGTCAGTAGTAGTTCAAAACAAACATACTAGTAAACTATAATAGCTATAGTTTGGGAGTTTAAAACATACTATAATGAGAAATAGGGAGGAACATACTACATACTAGAACAGAAGGAACATACTAAAACAAGAACTACTTCACGACTTAGCAATTTACTTGCTAGGTTGCATTTTGTAACCAGAGTCTCCTGGAGGGAGAGCATGAGTTTGTGTATAGATCTATATAGGATTAACACCCCACACCTAGCTATTAGCTACAATAGGACTTCACGTCTAACGGTGATAGATATCACATTTTGCGTTGACGACTTAGGTCGCCAGGTTCATCACATGCCGTATTAGTATGGTTACAACCACATCACATCTTAACCTTAATTAACAAACTGGTTATAAGATAGTCAATACTTCAGTAGTCCCTTGAAAATACTACTATATTCTTTCATTATTACAAAACAAAAAAAGTGAAATCGAGTCTTAGTACATTCACTTAAAAAGGGGCCTATAATGCTAACTTTATGATTTCTTAGTAGATACATCAGGGATATATATTAATCAGGATCCGATAGGCAGTAGAATGTGTACTTTCTGCTTCATTTCCTGTTCCTTGTTTGGTTGTGGGCTTAGAGCAGATCCACCCAGTCCACTATCTATCAGATCTCAGTTATAAATATATATCCCGTATACACCAAGTAATCATAAGGAGTACCAGGTGTGGGTCAGGTCATAGTATACAAAGTCAATACATCCTTTTCTAGTACAAAAACATACTTTTCAAGTAGAACATTTGGTAGAAAAAACTGGATACTTACCTGTAAAGGGTTTAATCAATTTTATTAAACCAGTATAACTTAAAGGATCTTAGGTGTTTAATTCTAAAATACCTTAGTCTATACATCAGGGTTATATACAATTAACACCCGATAGTTTCACACCCCAAAACCAGAATGACAGAATCATTCGAGGGCGGATGACTTCATGTCGTATCGTAACAGTTGAATACATAGTAAAGAAAGTAAAATCAACCATCATATATATAATTTAAAGTTACATTGTTGAAAGATACTTGTTTGAAAACAAATTACAATATCATGACAAAATGAGTTTTAAATCGACGCCTTAGCGTCACTTCTCCAAAAGCTGAAGTTTACCTGTATTACTGAATCCCTGAGAAATACAAGTAGATTTGAAAGAGTAGATCATCATTTAAGCTGTTGAGTTCACAAGTATTTAATTTTAATGTTTGTATAAATCTGAATGAAATTGCTTATAGATGCTTGAAAACTCCTAGAAAATCCCATATTTCCTACTAGTATAAAAGTAGACTTCTACCAAGACCCAACTGTTTTGAATGTTTTCTTCTAGAAATCCAATATTTTTCCATAAGAGTGTGGTAGTTTAAAAGTTTCAAAACTATAATGCAATAATGTTTTTCATGCCTAGAATAGTAGATTTATGTATGTATAAAATCACTAAGGCATTTGACAACCCTATAAATTAGCTTGTTTTTAATACTCCATGTGAGTTTTATAACCATGCTATTGACCCAGACTGCCTGTAACCACGTTTTCAGGCGTTGAAATGCTATGACGTTTGTCACCCCAGACTTGCCAGTCTAACTATAGCTGACAGTTTAGGTGCGAGATTGTTAATCCCGTATAGATCTATACACAAGTATCACGCTCTCCCTACAAGAGATTATGGTATATAATATAAGGCTTTAACTGCGTACTTGAAAGTACGTGAAATTTGAATAAAACTTAGTATCAACTAGATTTACGTATGAAAAGTCCATTTGTTCTTGTATATGATAGTATTTCCTTGATGTAGTACTTATAGTATGCAAAATCTCATGAATATTTAGTAAACTATACCTATTATAGTTTTTCCAAATGTGTGTTTCGTTTGTGTAATAGACCCTAGTGTAGTGTCGGCTTTGTATGTAAAGTATAACATTTGTAATAACATTATTGGACACTTTTACTCAAAATATAAATAATGTATTTGATATTTATATAACAAAAGTATTGAAAAATATTGATCTTTCGCAAGGGGATAACCGTGTGTGTACTTGTATCTCCCCCCCCCCCCCCTTAAAAGTGTATAAAAGTATTTACAAAACATTTGAAAATGTAGTTATAGGGGTATGAACTCACTTGATAGATTGAAGATGGCGAGACGAAAAACCGAGCAGAACATCGACAGGAGAAAGCGGATTTCTCGGGATTCATGGAAATATCAGGAGCATAAAACTTCCTTCGGGACTTGGGTATGAAAACCGGGACTTCGGGATATTCCTTGCATGCAAAACGGGGTAAAAATGCAAGAAAAGGAGAGAAAATGAGCAATTATGCCGAGGACCCTCGCACCCTTTATATAGGGGCAGGAAACCCTCGGTACGCGGGGCGTACCTCCGGGGTACGCTGGGTGTACTAGACGTCATGCATGATGCACTTCGGATGGGAGGTTCGATGGGAGAGCCTGTGGCCGATGGGACGAAGTTCCTATCCTCTGGTATGCAGGGCGTAACTCATTTTGCGGGGCGTAAATGAGTTTTCTGAACTTCTAAATTGTGTAACATTCGCGTACGATCTCTGTTCTTCGTGTTCTTTATATCCACGCATAGGTGAGAATGTACTATACAACTTTCATTTAGACTCCGTTGGCTAATTTGATTTATTTTTATTAATCCATTTTTAACAGGCCGGGACAGGAAAAGTCCGTTAAAAATCCATAACTTCTTTATTCAATGTCCATTTTCGTTAGACTTTTTACTGTTGCACTACTATTGATGAGATATTCAATTCCTATTTAGGTTGTTTCGGCTACCGCTATCCCGAAACATCGAAAAATCATAACTTGCACATACGAAGTCAGATTTGGGCATTCTTTTTATGTATGCTCACAGTTTAATGATACCTACAACTTTTATTTAGATACCTAAGGCTAATAAGTAATTTATTGAAATTTCTCGTTTTACGTTTAATCGTATTGACGGTTTTGCTATGAAATCTTAGGTTGGTCATAACTTTTTCGTTATAACTCAGATTTTAGTGTTCTTTATGTTTCTGAAACCCTTTACACGATATCTATCATTTATTAAATCCAGTAGAGACTTTTTAACATTTTATTTTTTGACGATAATTTCATTATATTAAAAGATATTACAATTCTTGACTTTTTAGGTCATTACATTGATTCGAAATATTGACTTGTCACAGATAGGTAGTTGGATGTGTGCTTTCTGCCTTACTTCCTGTTCCTTATTTGGTTATGGGCTTATGGTAGATTTACACAACTAACTATCTATTCGATATTAGATTATATATAGCTAGTATAAACCAAGTGATTATAGAAGGAACAACTCTGGTTATCATTTTTACTAAAAGAAATAAGGTTTTTCTTAAAGAATGTTTTCATCAAATATAAAGGAACTATTGTAGTTAACTCCGTGAGTACCAAGTGAATACGCTAGGGGTATATACAACAATGATCTAACAAACAATGGGAGGTGTGCCTTCCGCCTCATTCCATGTTCCTTGTTTGGTTGTGGGCTTAGGGAAGATAAACATAATCGATTGTTTGTTTACTCTGGGTTTTATATAACTTGTATCCATTTAGTACTCATAGAAAGGATTGTAGAGTCATTTTTACTTATCTTTCATCATATCACAAGATATAGGATCTTCTGGAGGAACAACCGAACTTTTCTAAAAGAACTTTCAACTTACTTTACATCACTAAAATCTTATGAAGTCACCTACTTAAATGCTGATCAAGTCTTTCAAAATTACTTGTAGTCTCGGGAAACTAGTAAGCAGGTATGCGCTCTGGGATTTCAAAGATGGAGCATAATAGCTTCATGTCTTGTTTTGTTATATACATATGTAGTCTATGTTTTGTGAACCACATACCTGGTAAACACTTTCTTTCAAATGAAATGGTCATTTATTACTTTGATTACTATGATGCATGTCTTGCGATACTAAACATGACGTCCTCCACCCCCAAACGTTTCTGCCATTCCGGTTTGGGAGTGTGACGTTTTCATAGGATATTCATAAGGACAAAAAGCATATTGAGTTTTCGATATCCAAAAAAGGGATCATTGTTTCTCAAGATGTGAAGTTCGTAGAAGGCTTCTTTCCTTTCCAAAATGTTCTAAAGGAACAATACCAATGATGAAAATTGAAACACTAACCATGTAGGTTTAAATCCTATTAAAAGTACTTATAATAGTGAGACAACTTCCATTCTTGATACTACTGATCATGCGCCTGTTGCTAATAAGCGGGTTCCAAACAGCACTTCGAGTGCTTTTGCTTGCCCACAACGCATCCCAAACAGGACGTCTTCTACTGATGGGTCTACATCATCCCAAACAAATCATTCTGATGTTGACCCAGCTCGCCATCCAGCCCAAAACACACTTCCTGAGCGAATTCGACCCAGGCCTGCACGTCTATAAGAATTTGAAGTCCAGTTGCCACCTTCCATTGACCATTATCACTCCCATGTCAACACGACTTCTTGAATGGTACATCCTTTATCACATTTTTGTCTTATAAGAATTTTACTAACTCCCACAAGGGTTACTTGAGTGCCATCTCTTCTCAAGATGAGCCCAAACACTTTTCTAAAGCAGTTAAATATCAACATTGGAGGGATGTTATGCAAAGGGAGATTTAAGCTCTTGAAAATAACATGTGGACGGTGAAAAATTTGGCACCTGGAAAGAAGCTATCGACTCGAAGTGGGTTTACAAAATCAAATATAAACCGACTAGTGAAGTACGCTACAAAGCAAGACTAGTTGCAAAGGGTTTCACCCATATAGAAAGTGTTGACTTCTATGAAATGTTTGCACCAGTTGTCAACCTAGTGATAGTCAGAACCATTTTAGCAATTGTTGTTCAGAAACGATGGGTGATTCACTGAATCGATGTAAATAACTCCTTTCTACATGGAGATTTAGATGTACCTGTATATATGAAGATTCCACAATGTTTTGCAAAAGAGAGGGATAGTTGAGTTTGTCGTCTACGAAAATATTTGTATGGTTTATGACAAGCCTCATGAAATTGGTACAATATGGTGCTATTTGTTTTTTTCTAAAAAACCAGTACTGACCACTTTTTTCTATCTCGCGCAGCACATGCGCAACACTTGGCCCTTCGTAGCTGTATTTTTTAGAAGACTTCTGACTTAAAAACCGATGCACATGTGTTACGTGGCGCAACATTGGACCCTCAGCTTCAAACCTCCTCACACCTTACTTTAACATATTGCAGCAGTCTGCAGAGGGTAAGAAACAAACAGACCTTTTATTACATGCGGCAACCGTTTGGTCTCCGTATTCTTCTGCTACAGAGGGTTGCAGAGGTGGTTCACAGACTTCAGACAGTTGTGCTTCAAAAAAATAAATAAACAACACCTAAGTTCATTGAAGCTCTTCTACAAATTGGTTTCAAGCATTCTAATGCTGATCATAAAATTTTTATATTTAAGCAAAAGGATATTTTTATTCCAACCCATATTTGTGTTGACAATGTTATTCTTTTGGGAAAAATTATCGACACATTGCTGAAATTAAAACCTTTCTCGACAACAAGTTCAATATCAAAGATTTGGGAACGCTAAAATATTTTCTTGGAATTCAGGTGGCACGGACACCGAATGGAATGGTTCTTAGACTAAGGAAGTATAATCTTGATGTACTTGCTGAAAACGGTTTTGGAAGGATGTAGACAAACTTCTTTACCTATGGAATAGACTAAACGTCTACATCTTACTAGTGAAGAAGACTCACCTTTAGTTGATGCTGGGAAGTACAGGCGGCTGGTTAGTCGTCTTTTGTACCTACAAGTCACCCGACTTGACATTGCTTTTGCAGTAAATACACTCAGCCAATTTATTTCGACTCCTTAGGAAACTCAATGGAACGTAGCTCTTTGTGTTTTGCGATACCTTAAAGCCATGCCTGGTCAAGGAATTTTTTCTGGCTGATAGTGATTTAACGTTGGTTGCATCTTGTGATTCCCATTGGCTTGGTTTCCGTTTCACGAGACATTTAAAGACTGGTTATTTTATTACTCTTGGAGGTGCTCCAATCTCTGGGAAGACAAAGAAACAATCTGTCGTGTCTCGCTCTTTTGCTGAAGCTGAGTATAGATCCATGGTCGGTGAGTGAAATTTTATGGCTTCATTGGTTGTTAACAGATCTTGGAGCTCCTTAGACGGCTACTACATGACTTTATTGTGATAATCAAGCTACACGACATATTACTAACAACCAATATTTCACGAACAACTAAACATGTTGAGATGGATTGTTATTTCGTTCGATCGTGAGTTGAGTCCAGAGAAATATTTCCAACTGTTATCCACACTAAATATCTGTTGGATTAGTGTCTAAGCCCGTAACTATATTTGGTATGTGCTTGACCCGGTTGTGCATGGTCATTTTGGGTTGCCTTCACCAAAGCAACTTGACAAGGTAATTTAAGGAGAGAGAGAGAGAGAGAATATTATGGTTTATTAATATATTATAAGAATAATATATTAAAGGAGAAATCATATTTATTTAATTAGTATTAGTCATAAATAGATTAGGAATTAACTTGGTGACTAAAAGCGATTAATTAAATAAAGGGGCATAAACTGTCAAATGTGTGATAGTTGAGTTTTGGGCTAGGATACCTAAGTGACTAAGGGGGAACAAATATATGATAAAGGATCATCATATTTTTGTCCAAGGCCTTAATTCCAGAAGGTTCCTTGGGTTGCTTGGTGGCTAAGCTGTCAATTAGGGTTTAGACTGAAACCCTAGCAGCCTACAGTCTAAATATGACCCCTAGGCTATGGAAATCGGCTACACTTCATTCCAAGGGAACCCTAGGGCCGATTTTAGCTTCTCTCACCCTCTCTCATATTGCCTTCTTGCTTGTGGGGTATATGAACCATTAGTGAAGTTAAAATTGTGACTCTAAGATCAAGATTAAGAAGACTACAAGGATTTCAAGGCATTTGAAAGAGGTAAAACACTTAGATCTGTTATTATGATGTTAATTTCTAATTATGTATGATAGATCTAGGGTTGCAAGTCTTGGATTCAAATCATGTACAATAGATAAACCTAGATCCATACATTAGGGTTTGTATGAGCACATAGGATTGTTCTTATGCATGAAACCCATCGGTGGTATCAGAGACATGATTGGTTTAAATTGTACGTGATGCTTTAACAGTTTGATTGCTGAAAATCGTTTTTTTGTGCTAACTATTTGATGAACTTGACGAGTTCCATGAGGAACTCGACGAATTGGATGATCTCGACGAGTTCCAATGTGGACTCGACGAGTTTAGCTATCAGATAGAGGATATTTAGGGAATTTGTTGCTGTTTTGTGATGAGATTAATGCCTAAATCGTTTTTGAAGTATAAAATCCAAAATTTTATAATATTTGCATGATTATCCCTGCAAAAAGATTTGATAATTTCTAATCTTTTAAATATTTGTTGTTTATATGATAAATATGGGTAATTTCAATTATTTGGTAATTATCTTATGGTTTATTAATATATTATATGAATAATATATTAAAGGAGAAATCATATTTATTTAATTAGTATTAGTCATAAATTGATTAGGAATTAATTTGGTGACTAAAAGAGATTAATTAAATAAAGGGGCATAAACTGTCAAATGTGTGATAGTTGAGTTTTGGGCGAGGATACCTAAGTGACTAAGGGGGAACAAATATATGATAAAGGATCATCATATTTTCGTCCAAGGCCTTAATTCTAGAAGGTTCCTTGGGTTGTTTGGTGGCTAAGATGTCCATTAGGGTTTAGACTGAAACCCTAGCAGCCTACAGTCTAAATATGACCCCTAGGCTATGGAAATCGGCTACACTTCATTCCAAGGGAACCCTATGGCCGATTTTAGCTTCTCTCACCCTCTCTCATATTGCCTTCTTGCTTGTGGGGTATATGAACCATTAGAGAAGTTAAAATTGTGACTCTAAGCTCAAGATTAAGAAGACTACAAGGATTTCAAGGCATTTGAAAGAGGTAAAACACTTAGATCTATTATTATGATGTTAATTTCTAATTATGTATGATAGATCTAGGGTTGCAAGTCTTGGATTCAAAGAATGTAGAATAGATAAACCTAGATCCAAGCATTAGGGTTTGTATGAGCACATAGGATTGTTCTTATGCATGAAACCTATCAGTAGTATCAGAGACATGAGTTGTTTAAGTTGTATGTGATGCTTTAACTGTTTGATTGCTGAAAATCGTTTTTTTTGTGCTAACTGGTTGATGAACTCGACGAGTTCCAATGTGGACTCGACGAGTTTAGCTATCAGACAGAGGATATTTCGGGATTTTGTTGCTGTTTCGTCATGGGATTAATGCCTAAATCGTTTTTGAAGTCTAAAATCTGAATTTTATAATATTTGCATGATTATCCCTGCCAAAAGAATCGATAATTTCAAATATTTTAAATATTAGTTGTTTATATGATAAATATGGATTATTCAATTATTAGGTAATTATCTTATGACTAAATTTGGATTAGGTCAAATATAGATAATTATGAAATTAATTGTTTAATTTAAATTATTTGTTATTTGAACCCGTTTGTTTTGAAAATTCAAAACTTGTCCTCAAGTTTTGAAATTTAAATTTTATGATTAAAAGTTGAATTTTGAGTAATTTAAATTTCGAACCCTTAGAATTTTACAAGTTTAAAATTCAACCCTGTACTATTATATTATTATAAGCTTTATATATATATATATATATATATATATATATATATATATATATGTATGTATAACTTAAAGTGCTAGTCTTACCGTTAGTAGGCCTCATTCACAAAGTCGGTCTATAAGGTGGGTATAAGGTTGCTGCCTATAATATGGCGCTTAATAGGTGTACACTCACACCCACCGCTTGCTTGACTGGTAGAGATTCGTTAGCCGAACGGGTAGGATAGGACAATCCTCTCCTCATTAAAACTATAATGAATGATACAAAGTAACTACAATGTTTTTACAAATTCCCAATCTTAATTACTTTAGGGTGAAATGTGAAAATGATGCTAATCCATGGAATTACACTTTGTACCCTTGTCACATATTAGTGGAGCATGTGTGGTTAACCGACACACTAATTTGGGGTTGACATTGGTAGCTAATGGTGGCTCGATGTTTGTCATAGATCAGTGGAGCGTGTGTGGTTTACCGGCACATTGATTAGGTGATAGAGACATTGAGTGCACCATGTTGATTCTCATGGTTATTCACAACTTGTTTGCAATCCTCGGTATCCCAGTCGCAAATTTGAAGTGCATCTCAAGATTTAAACATGCCATTGAAAAGTTCAAAGAATCTCAAAGATCTAGGAGTTTTCAAAACACATTTAAACTTAATCGGTTTTTTTCGTTTTTCATGGTGAGAATTAGTGAATCGTCATTCACTTACCTTCAAATTATTTACTTTTAGAGTATGACATCCCTTTCTAAGTTGTAAATAATGTTGTTGGGTCCTAGCCCTAATTTCTCATTTGGGTGTTCATTTAGGGGCTCATTTTCTAATCAAACTTTGTTCTTTTCTTTTTCAGATGTCTGCAAACAACAACAATAACAATGCTTTTGGGTCATTCTCGTTGATGAACCTATGCCAAAAGGTGACATTTGATGGGTCAAACTTCAACGAGTGGATGAGGTATATTTGCATGATCACACGCTACGTCGACAAAGAATATGTCCTCGATGAGAAGCTTGAGAACATCATCCCAGATTTTGCTACTCCGGAAGAGCTGGCTGCCTTTGAGGCCCACGAGCGTGATGCTACGAAAGTTCATTGCATCATGCTGGCCACCATGAACCTCGAACTCAAAAAGTCCTATGAGGACATGTATCCGTATGAAATGCATCAGGATTTGCTGGACAGGTACCACCAAAGCATGAGGCAAGGGCGCTATGAGATCACTACTAACATGATCACTGCTAAGATAGGGAGTGAAGAATCCCTAATCTCTCATTTGCAGAAAATGCAGAGGTATGTTGATTGTCTTCTCAAACTTAATGTTAAGTTTGATGAGGATTTGGCTATCAACATAATCTTCCACTCCTTGCCATCCTGCTACAACCAATTCAGAATGACCTACCACATAAATAAGGAAGAGGTCTCCTTGAGCAAGATCCAAGGATTGTTGAGGACAGCTGAGAGCAACCTCAAAGACAAATAGGAAGGCTCCTTCAAAGAGCCACCAAAAGGGAAAGTCCCGTGATGGTTCATCCTCTAGTGGGACCAAAGCAGGCCCTGCTAAACCCTCCTCCGTCCCCAAGGAAGCAGAGTGCTTCTATTGCCACGAAAAGGGCCACTAGAAACGAAGTTGTGCCAAGTATCTGCAACACATAAAGGACGGGAAGATAAAGCCAAACTTTTCAGGTATGTATTTTATTAAATCTAACAACTCATCATTTGCTACTTCATTGGTTCATGATACAGGGTGTGGTTTCCACATTTTTTCTGGTTTGTAGGGCCTAAGAAGAAGTAGGGAAGTGGAGCATGGAAAGATGAAGTTGATTATGGGGAACAGAAGATCGTCGCCTGTGACCAAAGTCAGAGTTTATTCTTTGGTGTTGAGTAATGGGTTAGGGCTAGATTTAAAGAATTGTTGTTGTTCACCAGATATAGCAAGAAACATCATTTCATTTCATGGTTTATTTAGACAAGGTTTCAGATATTCTTTTGATAATAGTAATGGTTTTATTAATGTTTATTTGAATGTTGTCTTTTATTTCAATGTATTACCTTGTAATGGGATTTATGACTCTATGATGGTTGTTGATAGTTTAGGAAATGATGTTTTGAATATTGATTCTTCTACTAGTCTAGCTAAGGCATGCTTGTGGCATTGTCACATTGGCCATGTCAATAAGAAACGCATAGCCCAACTCCAAAAGGATGGAGTGCTGGAGTTATTCGACCTTATGGGCGATGACGTGTGTGAATCTTGTTTACTTGGGAATATGACCAATACACCCTTCACTGGATCTTGTGAGAAGGGTGAGGGTCTATTGGATCTCATCCAAACCGATATGTATGGGCCCTTTAGATCCACCAGAAGGGATGGTTGCCACTTCTACGTGACTTTTACGGATGATTATAGCAGATATGGATATATCTACTTAATCAAGCAAAAGTCAGAAACTTTTAAAAAGTTCAAAGAGTTTAAGAATGAAGTGGAGAATCAGTTGAGCTGGAAAATCAAGATGCTTTGGTTAGACCAAGGAGCAGAGTTTTTAAGTCTTGAGTTTCACGACTATCTAAAATAATGCGGAATTGTTTTGCAATTGATGCCTTCGAGGACGCCATAATTGAATAGTGTAGCTGAGAGATGTAATTGGACATTGTTGTGAATGGTTCGTTCTATGATGAGTCGGGCTTCGTTACCAATAGCTTTCTGGGGGTATGCCATAGAGACTGTCGCCCATATCCTTAATTTAGTTTCCACCAAGAAGGTTTCGAAAACACCTCACGAGATGTGGACATGGAAAGCTCCCTCGTTGGCACATATAATGGTTTGGGGTTGCGAGGCTTTTGTAAGACGACAGACTCACGACAAGCTCGAACCTGGTAGTAAGAAGTGTTATTTCATCGGCTATCCACAGAAGTCTTTTGGCTATCTCTTCTATAGACCCAGTGACAATGTTGTCTTCGTTGCTAGAAGAGGAGTGTTCCGAGAAAGAGAATTGATAAGCCAAGAAGACAGTGGGAGGTAAATTGATCTTGAAGAGATTCAGGAGCAAAGCGATGAAGGAACCTCTAACACTGGCATTCAACTTGAGGAGGAAACTCTTGTTGAACATTTTGACGAATCCTTACCTCTTAGACGTTCTAGTAGGGTTAGTGTTCAACCCCAGTTCTATGGTTTTCATATTACTACTGAAGGGGATGCATTTATTAGTGATGAAACACTGATAAATTTGGACGAACCTAGCAGCTACAAGGAAGCCATGGCAGGCTCGGGGTCGACTAAATGGAAATAGGCTATGGATAGCAAGATTCAGTCCATATACGACAACCAAGTTTGGAATTTGGTTGATAATGTACCAGGTCGTAAGACAGTCGGGTGCAAATGGATCTTCAAGAAAAAGACAGAGATGGATGGGAAAGTGCACACTTATAAAGCACGATTGGTTGCGAAGGGCTTTACTCAAACTCTTGGAGCTCACTATGATGAGACCTTCTCACCAGTTCGTAAAATATAGTCTATTAGGGTAATGCTTGCAATTGTCGCGTTTTCATGATTATGAAATCTGGTAGATGTACGTGAAAACCGCTTTCCTTAATCGAAAGTTGGCTGAGGATGTGTACATGAATCAGCCAGAGGGTTTTGTCGATGTGAAGCATCCAAATAGTGTGTGCAAGCATGAGAAATCCATTCAAGGATTGAAACAAGCGTCTTGCAGGTGGAATCTTTGCTTTGATGAAAATGTCAAAGAGTTTTGTTTTCTACGAAGCGAAGATGAGTCATGTGTATATGTCAAAGCCAGTGGGAGTATAGTGAGCTTTCTCGTATTGTATGTCGATGACATACTGCTCATAGGAAACGACGTCCCAACCTTGCAAGAGGTTAAGTCCTGGCTTGGGAAGTGTTTTGCTATGAAGGAGCTCGGAGAGGCTACTTATATTCAGGGGATAAGAATAATAAGAAATAGGTAAAAGAGACTGATAGGACTCAGTCAGGATACATATTTGGATAAGGTACTAAAGCGTTTTAGTATGGAAAATTCAAAGAAGGGGGAGTTTCCAATCCGAAGCAATACCAAGCTGAGTAAGATTCAGAGCTCGAGTACAGAGGCGGAGATAGTTGATATGAGCCGAGTACCTTACGCTTCCACAGTCGGCTCGATCATGTACGCTATGACTTGTACCCGCCCTGATGTGGTCTTCTCTTTGAGCATGGTTAGCAGATATCAAGGGAATCCTAGTAGAGCTCATTGGATTGCAGTTAAGAATATTTTTAAGTACCTGCGAAGGACAAAGGAATGGTTTCTAGTCCTTGGTGGGAGTGATGGCTTAAGGGTACGAGGGTACAGTGACGCTAGTTTTCAGACGGATCGGCATAATTATCGATCACAGTCGGGCTAGGTCTTTACCCTTAACGGAGGAGCAGTGACTTGGAAAAGTTCCCATCATGAGACTGTAGCTGACTTAACGTGTGAGTCAGAGTACATTGCAGCAAATGAAGCATCAAAAGAGGTTATATGGTTGAAGAGCTTCATTGGAGACCTCGGAGTTGTGCCATCCATAAAGGAGCCCATGGAAATTTTCTGTGATAATGAAGGAGCGGTTTCCTTAACAAAAGAACCAAGGGATCACGGTAGATCCAGGCATATCGACAGAAAGTACCATTTTATCAGACATCGGGTAGAAGAGGGACTCCTCGTTGTGAAGAGGGTATCATCAGAAGAAAACCCAACAGATCCCCTTACGAAGGGATTGAGCATGGTTAAGCACTTGTAGCACACTAGGAGCATTGGGCTGAAGGATGATATATGTTTGGATTAGATAGGAAACGTGTAATAGATATTTTGTACTTAACATTTGATGAATAAATAAAGTTGTGTTATTTATGAGTAAAGATACTATCTTGTTTTGGTTATTTATCTATTGTTTCTGTTTTACATGTTTTGACTTCCAGAATAATAAGATTATTCAAATAGTCCACAATCGTTCATATTTTGGAAGTAGATATGAATGAAGGCTGTCACAAATTTGTTTGTAGATTGTCTAAAAGGTTTTGGGCATAGCAAAAGGTTGCTACAAAGTTCGTGAGTGCTTATGAATTGTGATTTGAGCATTGGAGTAAACCCGTGTTTGCTGGTATCACTTCATGGTGTTTAACCTTAAGTGACCGCTAAGCGATAAGATCATATAGTCTTAAAACTTAGAGATATAGTTGTTGTTTGCTAGTTCGTTGTGCATTGATGATGTGTAAACGCATTAATAACTTGATGTTATAAAACACATTGTTGTGCATGAGTTAATTGGTAAATAATAGATGCATATGAGTAAAAGTTGATATGTTCCTTTTATTCTATGAGAATAAAGGTGATATCATGGCCACTCGATGATTTGGTTTGAATTATGTGTTAGGCCCGGTCCGAATGAAGTTGATGTGTTCAACTAAGTTCTATGTCGGAAAAATCATAGATCGAGGAACAAATGCTGGACAATAAGTATTATTAACATGATATCTAGAATAGAAGCTTATACGATCCCTTATCTGAAGGACGAGTTACTGATCAGAGTTGACAGCAACGTGTAAGAGCTACAATTGCTAATCGGATCCTGAAGTCATATGTGAGATATAGTTACTAGACTTATCCAAGTGGGAGACTGTTGGATTAGTGTCTATGCCCGTAGCTATATTTGGTATGTGCTTGACCCGGTTGTGCGTGGTCCTTTTGGGTTGCCTTTACCAAAGCAACTTGACAAAGTAATTTAAGGAGAGAGAGAGAGAGAGGGAGAGAGAGAGAGTGAGAAAAGTATGGTTTATTAATATATTATAAGAATAATATATTAAAGGAGAAATCATATTTATTTATTTAGTATTAGTCATAAATTGATTAGGAATTAATTTGGTGACTAAAAGTGATTAATTAAAAAAAGGGGCATCAACTGTCAAGTCTGTGATAGTTGAGTTTTGGGCTAGGATACCTAATGGACTAAGGGGGAATGAAATTATGATGAAGGATCATTATGTTTTCGTCCAAGGACTTAATTCTAGAAGGTTCCTAGGGCTGCTTGGTGGCTAAGTTGTCCATTAGGGTTTAGACTGAAACCCTAGCAGCCTACAGTATAAATATGACCTCTAGGCTATGGAAATCGGCTACGCTTCATTCCAAGGGAACCCTAGGGCCGATTTTAGCTTCTCTCACCCTCTCTCATATTGCCTTCTTGCTTGTGGGGTTTGTGAACCATTAGAGCATTTACAATTGTGACTCTAAGCTCAAGATTAAGAAGACTACAAGGATTTCAAGCCATTTGAAAAAGGTAAAACACTTAGATCTGTTCTTATGATGTTAACTTCAAATCATGTATGATAGATCTAGGGTTGTAAGTCTTGGATTGAAAGCATGTACAATAGATAAACCTTGATCCAAGCATTAGGGTTTGTATGAGCACATAGTATTGTTCTTATGCATGAAACCCATCAATATCAACTAGCATAAAGTTTTTGTAAACCTCTTCGGACTGAAAGATTTCGTTCTTTGTTGGGTAAAATGGGTGTTCATGATCTTCACATTCCATATTGAGGGGGAGTGAAAAAAATAATCGAGATTATCTTATCTTCTTTTATGTTTATCTTATATTTTACTCCTAGTTTCCAGGTAGGATTATAATCTGTTTATATATATATATATATATATATATATATATATATATATATATATATATATATGTGTGTGTGTGTGTGTGTGTGTGTTTGGATCTTTTGGTGAATATATACTCTTTATCATTTGAATGAGAAGATTGAACCTGGAATCAATTGTTCCAGATGAATCTTATTTCGTTGTCTACATTTAATGTATAGTCTCTTTGAGGGGTCCGGACACGGAAACGGCCATTGGTATATCCCAGGACATGTATTATTTACATTCTTAAAAAGCGCAAAACTATGTATGTGTATATGACTGACGTCCATTTTGATTGAAACATATGTTCATTTTAGTTGTTTTGAATGAAAATTTTTATCAAGAAAATGTTCTTCGAATGAATACATGTACATGTGCTTCAACAGGGAAAATAGGTGCTATTTTACGAAAACTTTTGGAAATTAATTTTAAAATATTGTCTAGGATCTAAAATTGTTGTATAACAAATGATTTAGCAATGGACAGGTTGTGTTAAAAGAACATGATAAAAAAATTATAAGATCTGAACATATTTTTTTTCTGGTATAAGAAACATGTTAGAAATTTTAATACTTACAGATGGGGATAACCTTAACTTTACTACTTATATATATGGGGATAACCTTTTATCTGGGGATAACCTTTTATCGTTGCTAAAGAATTCAACTCGTCTTGTAAACACTTTTTAAACACAATATTGTTGTTTAAGAAGCTATAGTATTCCTTATAAATCAACCAAATTGCAAAGAATATATGTGTAATTACAATCCAATATCAACCACACGAAAAACATAACATAAATACACATTTAAGATTTTTATTTTACTTTCTAGAACGGCATCTAAGATATTTATCTCTTAGTTTTTTACACCAGGCCAAAAACTTCCTCCCCCATTTTGCTTTTCGCTCGCAACCTCCATCTTCACCAGCACCGCCACCAATACCAGCCCCAACACCGCCACCAGTACCAGCCCCAGCACTGCCGTTACCCATACCCTCCTCCATTCTTTGGACTACCGTTTCACCACCACTATAGAGAGGATTAAAAGGGGCGTTATGAAATAAAGGATCACCTCTACTACGTACAAGCAATGGTACTTCTTCAAGGTCTTGATAAAAATCTTGGTCATCGGGAAAAATATTGCTTTCTGGGAAGTCGCCGATCATTTGAAAACCCTCGTTGGCATGCAATCCGACAACTATTTCACCACTGCCGCCAAACTTTACGTTATTCTAATTTCTCACTTCTTAGTCTCGTTGCTCCGACTTTGACTTGGAAGATTTTTTATTAATCTTCTCACTCTTTGCAACCATTATATATATTTCTGGAGAGAGAACACTCCGCGTAGTACCGACGACTTTTTGACTCACATACTTCTTGCAAGGAAAATTATTAGCACTTTCCGCACGAATTATTCAACCTTCGACAAATTAAAACTTTTTACAATATATAAAATTCGTTTAGACATTTTTTTGGTGACTTGCTAAATCAAGGTTCTAGAGATCGTACTTAAGTATGATTCCTATTTACAACTATGAACTATATTATTTGGTATATATATTATCACTACAAGAATAATGACTATCAGGCGTCGCCGCTAAAGGTCCCGATTGTCGCCGCTAAAGGGTCGCCGCTGTTGGTTCGTCGCTAATACCCAATTTGTCGCTGCTAATGCTTACCGTCGCCGCTAATACCATGTCGCCATTAAAAGTGTCGCCGCTAATTGTAGTTTTCTCTTTTTTTTAGTTTTTTTTAAACATTCTTTCCATATACAAAATAAACCTTATAAAATTATAAAAATTGTTATAAATTATAAAAACTTTATAAAAACATATAACCAAAAACACATCCATACATACACAATACACATACAAAAACATATACATACATATACAAAAACACATATACATACATGATACACATACTAATACACAAATACATACATAATACACATATAAAAACACTCATATATATATATATATATATATATATATATATATATGTATATATATATATATATATATATATATATATATATATATATATATATATATATACTAATACACAAATACATACATATACAAAAGACAAATTCTACATATAACTGAGTTCATAGAAAAGAGAAGGGGGAAGAAGGAGCTGATGAAGGAGGAAGAAGGAGCTGAAGGGGGTTATATCTGCGAAGGGCATTAGCGGCGACGCCTTTTAGCGGCGACACGTTGAATGTTAGCGGCGACATATATAGTATTAGCGGCGACACCTTTGGGGGGAATTTTGATGGTCAAATTTTTTGAGTATTATCCGCGACATCTTTAGGGGGGAAACTTTGGCGGTCAAAATTTTCGAGTATTAGCGGCGACACCGTCGCCGCTATTGATGTCGCCGCTATTGGTATGTATATTATCGATTTTCAGTCGTTGGATTAGGGACAAAATCAATGGTTAAGGTTTCACCTCATATTTCGACGCGGATCGGGGTCGATGGGCATTAGCGGCGACACTTTTAGCGGCGACACATAACGCGAAAATTATGTGTCGCTGCTAAAGGTGGCTGTCGCCGCTAAAGGTGGCTGTCGCCGCTAAAATCGTCGCCGCTAATGCCGATTATTCTTGTAGTGATATTTGTAATTTGTATTAAAAATTAAAAGGATAACAAATATGAGGCTTATATTCGATCAATTTTTGGATGGAGCATGGCCCACATTTACTAAGCTTGTGCCTGCAGTATTTCAAAAAATATTTTGTGCTTTTGAGGTAATAGCAATGAATAATTTGTATACCCTAAGTTGATTTGTTTTATGTTTGCATTTTTAGCTTTAGTTTCCTTTTTTAACAGAAATACTACCGGTGGGATTCAGTAAATGAAGGCATGATCGAAAGTGGATTTAGAAGTGTGGTGCAAGATCGTTATTCAACGTAATGAATGAATATCGACATAAATATGTAAATAGAGCTTGAGCGACCGGTCACAAGATCCCGGAGACAAATAATGACTTTGCAATCATGGGTGATTTGGAGCCAATTACTTTCAATGAGGACGTATGGAAGGATTTGCATAAAGTAAGCTAATTACTCCCTCCGTCTCAAAATTATTGTCCACGTTTGACTTTTTAAATCTTTTTTGTTCAACTTTGACCTTACATAATTTACTTTTTGTTATATAATTTTTTGTGCAAGATATATGAATAGATTGGTTTTTAAATGTATTTTCATTGTTATAGGTTTCATCAAGAATTTTATAACACAAATAAAGTTATTTATGACCAAAGTTAACATGGAAAGACTTTAAAAGTCAAACATGGACAATAATTTTGGGACGGATGGAGTAATATATTATTGTTTTATTATTATTATTATTATTATTATTATTATTATTATTATTATTATTATTATTATTATTATATATATATATATATATATATATATATATATATATATATATATATATATATATATATATATATATATAACGGGATCCAGGGGTTACGATCATTATGGACTGAAATTGGTAATTATGCAAATCAATATTCGTATAATTTAGTAATTGGTTTTACTTAATCACATACTACACTAATTATACCATGTGTTTCATGTAGCAAAAGGAATTGAAGTGTATCCCATTTCTGGAACATTTTCTTATTACCCACCTTACTGCAGTGGCCAAGAAAAAAAATCAAGGCTAAAGATTATGGTACAATTCAAGAGTTGGAGTTTTGTACACCTACTGCTAGAGCAATATGTGTAATTTATGTTTTCCTTTTTAGATAACTAGTGCCTTAACTTCAATGAGTACAATAATAACAGTTACTTTGTTTTGATAAATTGTAGGAGAGATACACTAGTGTCATGGTTGAAAAGTACGGGGAGGACCTAACTCAACATCTAGAGGGTCATATTGACTTGTGGGTGCAAGCACAAAAGGAAGAGGTAAATGCAGACGTATTTATGGGGTAGGATGTCCAGATCTACATTTTGTTTTCACGGGGACATCATCCAGCGGGAACAAACCGACCTCTTCTGACTACTAGCAATCACAACAACGAGTAGTTTTCTTTGGTAATAAAAAAGTTAGTTGCTATTATTGATAAAATAAAGTTATTGCTATTATTTAAATGACATAGAAGTCTACAGTATTTTGTAATAAATAACAATTAAAGTATGTTGGTATTATAGAAAAAAGGTAAAATGCTATAATGGAAAGAAAAAAATGTATGTTCCTATATTATATATAAAAAATGATAATACGTTGCTGTAACATCCCCAAAATATGGTCCAAAACTTCCGCTTTAAAATCATTTACGAAAATCTTAATTCATCTGACATGACAATAAATATCGTAAGTCATGTATCTTAAATCATCATAACAAAATACTTTATCAAATCATGTGTCAAAATATTAGAGTAAACCATCCTAGGCTAAAAGTTGTGGTGTGTGCCATGCAGTCATCCCGAGCTCTTCCCCTAGCTAGTAGAGGTACCTGAAACCAAAACTAAAAACTGTAAGCATGAAGGTTAGTGAGTCTCCCAAAACTACCACATACTATACACATAATCACATACTGCAAACATTGGGCCTAGCCCGCTACATCAGGCCCCGCCTGGCATCAGACGAAACCGGCATCAGGCCCCGCTTGGCATCGATCCCCGCTCGGTATACATATATGTTTCTACTAGGCCTCGCCTGTCTTCGGGCCCCGCCCGCTATACACATACAAACATATAATACTGCTAGTACATAACAATCAAACACAGCACTATAACTGCTAGTCTCAAGGCCCCGCCTATCTTTAGCCCCACCCTTACTTTGCTAATAATGACATATGGAACCCCTTCCACACTCATCTAGTGATGAGATACAGGTCCCCGCCAACACTCACCTCCCTACCAGGCAGATAAAAGTATCACAGAGACAACAAGTATAACTAAACATGCATTACTTCCTCAGGCCCTACCTGGCATCAGACTGAAGTCTGGAAAACATAACTCTCCTCGGGCTTGCCCCAGCGTCGCACCAAAGTCCAAAACACACAACACATAGCATATAAACTAAACATTCCTTAGGCTTGCCCCGACAACGGACCAAAGTTCGGAACATGCAATCTACATCATGTTAACCCCGTCATCGGAACTAGGTCTGGCATACACTAACATACATAAACGGGCCGATATTAGTGCCTTCGACCCGCTCCTATAGGAGAAAACTCGCCTCACAAACTCAATGTAGAATCCGACGTATAACCCCACGCTGCTAGGTGGAAGATCCTGAACTATTGATCACTTGACTCCCCGAGCTATTAATTTCACAATAATACTTAGTCAGAAACCAATAATTCTCCTTAGGGTAAAATATAAATTTTTAGATCTTGTATAAGAAAGTTAAGACTTTTATATTGATTTTAATAGTCTAAGCATGTTAAAAATATAAATTTAAAAATAAAGTGAAAATTAGCCGACAGAGTCTAAATGAAAGTTTTAGATCTTGTCGTTAGCTAAGTGTGAATATAAAGAACGTCAAAAATAGAGCTCGATGACGAAGTTACGAAATTTACAAAATAAAAAAAAAAAAATTGCACGCAGACGGTGCACAAACTTCTAGAAGGAAAAATGTGGACCGCCAAGAAAGTGACAAGTAGCACCCCAGGCACTTCCTATTTTCACAGAGAGCACCTCACATTTTCATGGTGCACACTCACCAAAATGGTCAATAAATAGCAGTCCATACGTCACTCATTCCTCACACCATCAATCTCGAGTTTCTCTCTACACAAGACCTTCTTCCCTCAAGATTCTAAATATTTTTGTGTTTTGAAGTATTCGCATTAAGGCTCTGAGGTTGCAGTGAGTCGGGCAGATAGAAATGCTCGATATCGAGGTCTTGCCCATGACTTTCGACTTTTTACCTCGAAAGGTCTATAAGTTACGCTATGCTTAATAGGCTTGTATGATAATTTATAATTGTGATTAGAACTTTTATTAGGAACCTGTAAGCTAGATTATTTATTAATTGTAGCTAAATAATACTGATTCCTCTACTTATAGGAGAGGAGTCGAGAATGGTCATGTTGGCTTGGTTGTTAGATTTCAGAAAAGTTATATATTGAAATGATATTACCTCACATCCATACTACCTGGGTGATCCTTATTTAATAGAATGCTCAGTATTCATCAGGATTAATGAATAATCTAGCCTTCGCTACTAGATTATAATAATGATTATTAAGTAATTATAGGTTAATGCTTGTTAGACTCGTCATCCGCCAGTTGGATCACCGGTATGATCACCTAGATAGTTGTCGATTGTACTATACAATTTGCTACAATATATGTCGATGTATGTTACGATAGAGACCTAGTTAGAGATGATATAATTATTATAAGCACATAGACCCATGTTAACGAAATGAAATGCATGCCTTAAATAACAAAATGACGTGTAGGCCGTAAATTCACATATTATTAGCGGGTCGTGATTCATTAGTTGTATACATGTATATGAATATGATATTTTGGGGAACTCCCTAAGTTTCATGCTTACACAGTTAAATTTAAATATTTTTAGGAACTTCAACTGGTTCGTGAGAATCACAAGGTTCAACAATAAACACATGCATTCGCAACATGTTTCTGCATAAATTAATAACACTATGATACATTTGAATAAATAAAAAATGAAAATTTTGGTTGAAAATGGGGACATTACAAGTTGATATCGTAGCCCTGGTTTGAGAGAATTGGATGAACATTCGTGTGATTCCAGACTCAAACCAAGGATCTGAATATCTTAACAAGACTTTTTAGGAAAAAAACTTTATTCAAAAGAAAAGAATACGATGTGTACAGTCAGCCAAAGCTCGGAAAGGAAAGTGATTCCAAAAATATCCATATTTTTATGATTGCTGATATGTGAAGTGTTAGAAAGTCATGCTAGTATGTAGGCTAGAGATCTTTTTAGAAGTTGCAAGACAGAATTGTATGATACTTAAGATGTCTTATAGCCTAGGGATTTGCTTTTTATTTTCTACTTTGAAGCTACATTAATATTAACTAGTTATTTGAAAAACATATTAGGTTTCATGATCCCAAAATTAAATAGTTATAGGTTGCTTGATCTAGCGCTATTTTGCAGCTCTCGTTTAAGTTTAGCCGTCGTAGTATCAGATTGTGTAGACGACGGATTGTTTGGTTTTAGAGGCATGGAATCTTATTCGTCCAGTAATTAGTTAATATTGGTAGAAGTTCTTCCTTATCTAATAGTAGAGAAAAGTGGAAAGGAATCTTGACAAAATAGTCTATGAATTTGAATACATACTTAATAGGGCATATATTTGTAAGTTTTGGCATTGGTAAAGATGCGAAGTCCTAGTTTAGTTTAGGAAAAGCCTATTGTATGCGCTCATGGGACACACACACACACACACATATATATATATATATAGATGTGTATATATATATATATATGTGTGTGTGTGTGCTTAGTGGTTATCATGTGTAGTGTCGGAAGTGATTTGGAAATTGTGAAACAATTTTTGGGACAAGTATGAGTAGGTGTGAAAGGTAGTAGAGGTCGAGACTACCCGAAGCACAAGACTCGCACTTGGATCAGGAAGAGTCACAAAGTTGCTAAGGCACTAGTAGTTATGTAGATAGTGTGGCTAACACTATAAATTCATTTTGGGTTATTTCCGTCATTACCTGTTGGATGGTGAAGTCTAGGTGAGTGACTCTAAGATTGGGCCAAAGTGGTCATAAAAGATCAAGTATGAGTAAAACCAAAAAAAATTACATAAGTGAGTTGGTTCTTACAACCCCATATGATATTGTATCGACTTTAGTAGAGAGAATTAAGAAGGATAAATTGGAATGCGACGAGGTAGTCGTCCCAAACAGACAAGAAGAATGGAGTAAATTCAAAAACCATCGTTGTTGTTAATTGTTCGACTATGTTAGTAATACCCAACTTATATCACATAGATATGTGTGTGTGAGAACGTTTCTTGACAACATTGTGCTTGTCACGAACTTAACCTGATTTGGTCGTGTCATGAAAAAAGACCCCTTACGGTAAACACAATTACTAGTATTTCAAATAGAATGTCGAAGGTCATTAGATATGACAAACATGAGTTTATTCAAAGTCAAAGGTGTTAGGTTTTGAGCCTTCTAACACTCCTAAGTGTACATGCAACCCTAAATACCTTGGATCTATATTTTCTCTATAATACATACAAATATGAACATCTAAGGTATTATTCCTAATCTAGCATGCAAAACACTAAATAAACCAAGATAGAATACATACCTCTTTGATATAAATGTCTTCATGAAGCTTCAGTGCCTAGTGCCTCAAGTGTGACACCTCAAATGGTTCACACAACACCAAATACACTTGGAATAACTTGAGAGAAACTTGAACACTAATATGACTTATGACTCATTTTTTTGATTTAACCATTTCAACAATTATTGACTCCTCTTCTTAGTCATGAGAATGCACTAATATGACTTTAGAGGGTCAATTGTAATATGGTATTTTAATCATTAAGATGATCATAAACATGATACTAAAGTACTCTCCCATCATCTTAGAATTACACTTAAACTTATAAGTATAACAATATTTACTGAACTTAAGTAAATCATGACGAATAGTCTTCTTGATCTTTTGTGGTGGACTTGACCAGTGCACAAGAATGTGTACTTGATGCAGGCCCTAGTGTGGAGGATCGGGCCCTTGCGTTCCTAGAGGCCCACGATCGTGTGACTAAAGGGGCTTCATGAAAATGGCCATAACTTTGGCTACGAATCTCCGTTTTGGGCCTACAACCAGTCAAATCGAAGCTTGGAGCAAGGAGCACGTCTAGATAAGTACCCGAAGGGGACTTACCCATTTTTGAGTCCATAAATCGCTTTCTAAATGGAGTTATGAGCAATTTTTGTTATTTTTCCTTAATTTTTGGGTTTTGTTTTTGGGTTTGTATTTGGCCCATGGACTTTTAGGGTTTCATTTTAATTTCTGCTTCCTATTTAACTGTTTTTGATGTAATTTGGATGATCAATCATCAATTTTATGAACTTTCAATTTTCTCCCAAATTCTGTGTGTTAACCCAGATTTTGAAGCCAATCCCACGGTATTCGTAGAATCAACGTGGTTTTGAAGAGATTGTCCTGGCTATTCTTTTAGAATCAACAAGTTCATTCTTGGTTATCTTTGTGTTGTTTTTTTGCGCTGCATCAGTTGGTATCAAAGCCGAATTCCTTGTTCAAAATGCCTCCGAGGAGAAACAGGACGCCCGCTAATGTTCATGAGCAAGAACTAGAAGAACGTATTATGGCACGAATGGAGGAGAGGATGGATCAAATGGTTGACCAAATGACTGATAGGATGGTCGAACTGATGAATCGAGGAGGGCAAAGGTCTCGAACACATTCTCAAGTGGAAGATGGTGAATTTGGGAACCCGTTCGGCGGCAGTGACGGTTCATATTCTGAAGATGATCTAGAAAGGCGGCCAAGGCGTGATCATAGAGGTGACAATAGGCGTTGGGAGGCCGGAATGAGAATTGATATCCCAGAATTCGACGGGGTCAGTTTGAATCCAGAGGGGTTCATCGACTGGTTGGCTACTGTTGAGGAAGTTTTTGAGTTCAAAGAAGTCCCTGAAAACAAAAGAGTGTCATTGATTGCTACCAGGCTACGTGGTAGGGCATCTGCATGGTGGCAACAACTGAAACTGACACGAGACAGGCTCGGAAAGTCAAAGGTCGTGACTTGGAGGAAGATGAAGAAGTGTTTACGATCCAACTTCCTACCCCATAATTTTCAAAGGTTGATGTACCAATGGTTGCAAAATCTAAAACAAGACCGCCTTACCACCAAATTTACCCCCACATCTCCAGTTACAACTTCCTCCTCGCATTGATGCTCTTCGTCATAGACAGAGGGATCTTCGTAATTTTCACCGGCATCATCATTTTGCCAATCATCTTGCTCAGCAAACAAATGACGTTTTCCGACCTTCTTGCACTCTGATTGTCGGTGACCTGTCTCCCCACAACTAAAACACTTCAAGCTGCTACTAACAGTTGTCCTAGGGTTTGGTCCAACACTGTTAGATGTCGGTCTTTGTTGATTAGGAACAACACGGGGTACCATACCACCCGTCCCAGGACTTCCTCCAATATTGGCAGTTGAAGACGAACCGCCCACCCGACGACTTTGTTTCTCAAAAGCCAACGCCCGTTGGTGCGCTTCAGAAATAGATACCGGGTCAAACATATTGACAGAGTCCATGATTTGGACCCGTAGACCCCCAATATATCGAGCAACGAGTTGTTCCTCTGTCTCCTGGATATCGTTTCGGGCAATCAATTGGTAGAACTCAATTGTGTAATCGTCAACTGATTTGCCAACATCTTTCAGTCGACATGTACTATTTTGGGAAAGGTTTGTACTTTTGTTATTGATTCAGGAAGTTGTGATAACCTTATATCTGAAGAAGCAGTTCAAAAGTTGGCTTTGAAAACAGAAAATCGCCCTAAGCCTTACAAGCTACAGTGGCTTAAGAAGGGTGGCGAGGTCACTGTATCTAAACGAGCCCTTGTTCATTTTTCTGTTGGTACCACGTATAAAGATGATGTGTGGTGTGATGTGGTTGCTATGGATGCATGTCATTTATTGTTGGGCAGACCTTGGGAGTATGATCGTAACATAGATCATAACGGGCGGACTAACACTTACAGTTTCTTGTTTGGTGGTGTGAAGATAACATTGGTTCCCAGTAAGCCAAATGAGCCAGTTCCGAGAACTTCGGGTACTCTACTAACCCTTAATCAGTTTGAAGACGAGTTGGAGGCGGAAGGTGAAATTTTTGTGTTGCTCGGGAAGGAAGTCGCTAAGGAGGTTGAAATTCCTGAGGCTATGGTCCCTCTGCTCAAGGAATTCGCTGATGTTTTCCCTAATGAATTACCTGATGGTTTGCCACCTTTACGTGATATCCAACATCATATTGATTTACAACCTGGAGCTCAGTTGCCTAATAGGCCACATTACAGAATGAGTCCCGGAGAGCATGAGGAGTTGCGACGACAGGTGGAGGATTTGATTTCAAAAGGTCATGTTCGAGAGAGCATGAGCCCGTGTGCTGTTCCTGCTTTGTTGACTCCTAAAAAGGATGGTACTTGGCGTATGTGTGTTGATAGTCGCGCCATCAACAAGATCACGGTGAGGTATAGATTTCCAATTCCTCGACTTGATGACCTACTTGACCAGATTAGTGGTGCCTCTATCTTTACGAAACTGGACTTGAAGAGCGGGTACTATCAGATTCGACTTAGGCCTGGGGATGAGTGGAAGACTGCCTTCAAGACTCGTGAAGGATTGTATGAGTGGTTGGTGATGCCTTTCGGTTTATCAAACGCTCCTAGTACATTTATGCGTGTGATGAACCAGTTGTTCAGGCCCTTTATTGGTAAATTTGTAGTCGTTTATTTTGATGACATACTTATTTACAGTGCTACTTTTGGTGAGCATGTCAACCATGTGAGGCAGGTTTTGACTGTACTTCGACGGGATAGTTTGTACGCAGCTATGAAGAAATGTGTGTTTATGGTTCCTAAAGTCTTGTTCTTGGGGTACGTTGTTTCTGGGGAAGGAATACAGGTGGACGAGTCTAAAGTAGAAGCTGTCAGACAATGGCCAAGTCCAACTACCATCACTGAAGTTCGAAGCTTTCATGGCCTTGCTTCATTCTATAGGAGGTTTATTCCAAACTTTAGTTCTATTATGGCACCGGTGACTGATTGTATGAAAGGGAAGACCTTTACTTGGACCGAAGCAGCAGAATCAGCTTTCCAATTAGTAAAAGAGAAGCTTACTACATCACCGATTCTTGTATTGCCAGACTTTTCTCAAGTGTTTGAATTACACACGGATGCTTCCAAGGTTGGGATTGGAGCAGTTCTAAGTCAAGGAGGACGACCGGTTTCCTATTTTAGTGAGAAGTTGACGGGGCCAAAGCTGCGTTATAGCACTTATGATGTTGAGTTCTATGCAGTCGTCCAAGCTGTAAAGCATTGGCGCCATTATCTATTTCATAAGGAATTTGTTTTGTTCACAGATCATGATTCATTAAGACATATTCGCAGTCAAGATAAGGTGTCACACAAACATGGGAGGTGGATGTCGTTCTTGGAAAAATTCACTTTTGTGGTTAAACACAAGTCTGGGATGTCAAATCGGGTGGCTGATGCATTGAGTCGGAGGAGTAATTTGCTAGTTTCCATGAGGGTTGGTGTGCCGGGGATGGATGTCCTCATGGAGCAGCTAACGGTTGATCCTTATTTTTCTGTTGTTCTGCAGGGTATACAATCTGGACAGATGTCTGATTTTTTACTGCATGAAGGTTTTCTTATCAAAGGCAATCAATTGTGCATCCCTGATTCAAGTCTCCGCCTTCAAATCATTAGGGAGCTGCATGGTGAAGGGCATGTCGGCCGAGATCGCACTTTACAGTTGGTACAATCATCTTATTTTTGGCCTACAATGCGCAAGGAGGTGGATAGATATGTTAAACGGTGTCAAATCTGTCAGGTGTCAAAGGGCACATCTACCAATGCAGGACTCTATATGCCTTTGCCTATTCCATCACAACCTTGGGTAGACATCAGTATGGATTTTGTGTTGGGTTTACCACGTACTCAACGGGGAAATGATTCAATATTTGTGGTTGTTGATCGTTTTTCTAAGATGGTGCACTTTATTCCATGCAAAAAGACGACGGATGCAGTTAATGTTGCCCAGTTATTCTTTCGAGACGTCTACCGTTTGCATGGATTACCGTCTTCTATTGTATCAGATCGAGACACTAGGTTTTTGAGTCATTTTTGGCGTAGCCTATGGAAAATGGTGAACACTCAGCTCAATTTTAGTAGTGCATATCATCCTCAAACGGATGGCCAAACAGAGGTTGTCAATGGATCCCTTGGTAATATTTTGCGGTGTTTAGTGGGTGATCATGTGAACACCTGGGATCAGAAGCTTTGTCAAGCTGAGTTTGCTCATAATCATGCTATCAACCGAAGTACTGGATATAGTCCATTCTAGGTGGTCTATTCTGTTCAGCCACGGGGACCACTTGATTTGATGTCACTGCCTGTTTCTAGGGTAGTTCCAAAGAAAGTGCAGGATTTTGTTGGAGGACTACATGATGTTCATAGGGCTGTTCATGACAACTTGGTCCGAGCTAACTCCAAGTACAAGCAAGATGCAGATAAAAAACGCAGACAAGTTGATTTTGAAGTAGGTGACTTTGTTTGGGTTGTTTTGACTAAAGATCGTTTTTCGATTGGTGAGTACAACAAGCTATCAGCTAAGAAGATTGGACCAGTGGAGATTGTGGAGAAGATTAATTCCAATGCTTACCGTCTACAGTTGCCAAGCCACATTCGTTGTTCCGATGTATTCAATGTAAAGCATTTGCTTCCTTATTATGGGGATTCTTCTGATGATGACCATGGTGCACATTCGAGGTCGAATTTTGTCTACCCGGGAGGGGATGATGCAGGCCCTAGTGTGGAGGATCGGGCCCTTGCGTTCCTAGAGGCCCACGATCGTGTGACTAAAGGGGCTTCACGAAAATGGCCATAACTTTGGCTACGAATCTCCGTTTTGGGCCTACAACCAGTCAAATCGAAGCTTGGAGCAAGGAGCACGTCTAGATAAGTACCCGAAGGGGACTTACCCATTTTTGAGTCCATAAATCGCTTTCTAAATGGAGTTATGAGCAATTTTTGTTATTTTTCCTTAATTTTTGGGTTTTGTTTTTGGGTTTGTATTTGGCCCATGGACTTTTAGGGTTTCATTTTAATTTCTGCTTCCTATTTAACTGTTTTTGATGTAATTTGGATGATCAATCATCAATTTTATGAACTTTCAATTTTCTCCCAAATTCTGTGTGTTAACCCAGATTTTGAAGCCAATCCCACGGTATTCGTAGAATCAACGTGGTTTTGAAGAGATTGTCCTGGCTATTCTTTTAGAATCAACAGGTTCATTCTTGGTTATCTTTGTGTTGTTTTTTTGCGCTGCATCAGTTGGTATCAAAGCCGAATTCCTTGTGCAAAATGCCTCCGAGGAGAAACAGGACGCCCGCTAATGTTCATGAGCAAGAACTAGAAGAACGTATTATGGCACGAATGGAGGAGAGGATGGATCAAATGGTTGACCAACTGACTGATAGGATGGTCGAACTGATGAATCGAGGAGGGCAAAGGTCTCGAACACATTCTCAAGTGGAAGATGGTGAATTTGGGAACCCGTTCGGCGGCAGTGACGGTTCATATTCTGAAGATGATCTAGAAAGGCGGCCAAGGCGTGATCATAGAGGTGACAATAGGCGTTGGGAGGCCGCAATGAGAATTGATATCCCAGAATTCGACAGGGTCAGTTTGAATCCAGAGGGGTTCATCGACTGGTTGGCTACTGTTGAGGAAGTTTTTGAGTTCAAAGAAGTCCCTGAAAACAAAAGAGTGTCATTGATTGCTACCAGGCTACGTGGTAGGGCATCTGCATGGTGGCAACAACTGAAACTGACACGAGACAGGCTCGGAAAGTCAAAGGTCGTGACTTGGAGGAAGATGAAGAAGTGTTTACGATCCAACTTCCTACCCCATAATTTTCAAAGGTTGATGTACCAACGGTTGCAAAATCTAAAACAAGACCGCCTTACCACCAAATTTACCCCCACATCTCCAGTTACAACTTCCTCCTCGCATTGATGCTCTTCGTCATAGACAGGGGGATCTTCGTAATTTTCACCGGCATCATCATTTTGCCAATCATCTTGCTCAGCAAACAAATGACGTTTTCCGACCTTCTTGCACTCTGATTGTCGGTGACCTGTCTCCCCATAACTAAAACACTTCAAGCTGCTACTAACAGTTGTCCTAGGGTTTGGTCCAACACTGTTAGATGTCGGTCTTTGTTGATTAGGAACAACACGGGGTACCATACCACCCGTCCCGGGACTTCCTCCAATATTGGCAGTTGAAGACGAACCGCCCACCCGACGACTTTGTTTCTCAAAAGCCAACGCCCGTTGGTGCGCTTCAGAAATAGATACCGGGTCAAACATATTGACAGAGTCCATGATTTGGACCCGTAGACCCCCAATATATCGAGCAACGAGTTGTTCCTCTGTCTCCTGGATATCGTTTCGGGCAATCAATTGGTAGAACTCAATTGTGTAATCGTCAACTGATTTGCCAACATCTTTCAGTCGACATGTACTATTTTGGGAAAGGTTTGTACTTTTGTTATTGATTCAGGAAGTTGTGATAACCTTATATCTGAAGAAGCAGTTCAAAAGTTGGCTTTGAAAACAGAAAATCGCCCTAAGCCTTACAAGCTACAGTGGCTTAAGAAGGGTGGCGAGGTCACTGTATCTAAACGAGCCCTTGTTCATTTTTCTGTTGGTACCACGTATAAAGATGATGTGTGGTGTGATGTGGTTGCTATGGATGCATGTCATTTATTGTTGGGCAGACCTTGGGAGTATGATCGTAACATAGATCATAACGGGCGGACTAACACTTACAGTTTCTTGTTTGGTGGTGTGAAGATAACATTGGTTCCCAGTAAGCCAAATGAGCCAGTTCCGAGAACTTCGGGTACTCTACTAACCCTTAATCAGTTTGAAGACGAGTTGGAGGCGGAAGGTGAAATTTTTGTGTTGCTCGGGAAGGAAGTCGCTAAGGAGGTTGAAATTCCTGAGGCTATGGTCCCTCTGCTCAAGGAATTCGCTGATGTTTTCCCTAATGAATTACCTGATGGTTTGCCACCTTTACGTGATATCCAACATCATATTGATTTACAACCTGGAGCTCAGTTGCCTAATAGGCCACATTACAGAATGAGTCCCGGAGAGCATGAGGAGTTGCGACGACAGGTGGAGGATTTGATTTCAAAAGGTCATGTTCGAGAGAGCATGAGCCCGTGTGCTGTTCCTGCTTTGTTGACTCCTAAAAAGGATGGTACTTGGCGTATGTGTGTTGATAGTCGCGCCATCAACAAGATCACGGTGAGGTATAGATTTCCAATTCCTCGACTTGATGACCTACTTGACCAGATTAGTGGTGCCTCTATCTTTACGAAACTGGACTTGAAGAGCGGGTACTATCAGATTCGACTTAGGCCTGGGGATGAGTGGAAGACTGCCTTCAAGACTCGTGAAGGATTGTATGAGTGGTTGGTGATGCCTTTCGGTTTATCAAACGCTCCTAGTACATTTATGCGTGTGATGAACCAGTTGTTCAGGCCCTTTATTGGTAAATTTGTAGTCGTTTATTTTGATGACATACTTATTTACAGTGCTACTTTTGGTGAGCATGTCAACCATGTGAGGCAGGTTTTGACTGTACTTCGACGGGATAGTTTGTACGCAGCTATGAAGAAATGTGTGTTTATGGTTCCTAAAGTCTTGTTCTTGGGGTACGTTGTTTCTGGGGAAGGAATACAGGTGGACGAGTCTAAAGTAGAAGCTGTCAGACAATGGCCAAGTCCAACTACCATCACTGAAGTTCGAAGCTTTCATGGCCTTGCTTCATTCTATAGGAGGTTTATTCCAAACTTTAGTTCTATTATGGCACCGGTGACTGATTGTATGAAAGGGAAGACCTTTACTTGGACCGAAGCAGCAGAATCAGCTTTCCAATTAGTAAAAGAGAAGCTTACTACATCACCGATTCTTGTATTGCCAGACTTTTCTCAAGTGTTTGAATTACACACGGATGCTTCCAAGGTTGGGATTGGAGCAGTTCTAAGTCAAGGAGGACGACCGGTTGCCTATTTTAGTGAGAAGTTGACGGGGCCAAAGCTGCGTTATAGCACTTATGATGTTGAGTTCTATGCAGTCGTCCAAGCTGTAAAGCATTGGCGCCATTATCTATTTCATAAGGAATTTGTTTTGTTCACAGATCATGATTCATTAAGACATATTCGCAGTCAAGACAAGGTGTCACACAAACATGGGAGGTGGATGTCGTTCTTGGAAAAATTCACTTTCGTGGTTAAACACAAGTCTGGGATGTCAAATCGGGTGGCTGATGCATTGAGTCGGAGGAGTAATTTGCTAGTTTCCATGAGGGTTGGTGTGCCGGGGATGGATGTCCTCATGGAGCAGCTAACGGTTGATCCTTATTTTTCTGTTGTTCTGCAGGGTATACAATCTGGACAGATGTCTGATTTTCTACTGCATGAAGGTTTTCTTATCAAAGGCAATCAATTGTGCATCCCTGATTCAAGTCTCCGCCTTCAAATCATTAGGGAGCTGCATGGTGAAGGGCATGTCGGCCGAGATCGCACTTTACAGTTGGTACAATCATCTTATTTTTGGCCTACAATGCGCAAGGAGGTGGATAGATATGTTAAACGGTGTCGAATCTGTCAGGTGTCAAAGGGCACATCTACCAATGCAGGACTCTATATGCCTTTGCCTATTCCATCACAACCTTGGGTAGACATCAGTATGGATTTTGTGTTGGGTTTACCACGTACTCAACGGGGAAATGATTCAATATTTGTGGTTGTTGATCGTTTTTCTAAGATGGTGCACTTTATTCCATGCAAAAAGACGACGGATGCAGTTAATGTTGCCCAGTTATTCTTTCGAGACGTCTACCGTTTGCATGGATTACCGTCTTCTATTGTATCAGATCGAGACACTAGGTTTTTGAGTCATTTTTGGCGTAGCCTATGGAAAATGGTGAACACTCAGCTCAATTTTAGTAGTGCATATCATCCTCAAACGGATGGCCAAACAGAGGTTGTCAATCGATCCCTTGGTAATATTTTGCGGTGTTTAGTGGGTGATCATGTGAAGACCTGGGATCAGAAGCTTTGTCAAGCTGAGTTTGCTCATAATCATGCTATCAACCGAAGTACTGGATATAGTCCATTCTAGGTGGTCTATTCTGTTCAGCCACGGGGACCACTTGATTTGATGTCACTGCCTGTTTCTAGGGTAGTTCCAAAGAAAGTGCAGGATTTTGTTGGAGGACTACATGATGTTCATAGGGCTGTTCATGACAACTTGGTCCGAGCTAACTCCAAGTACAAGCAAGATGCAGATAAAAAACGCAGACAAGTTGATTTTGAAGTAGGTGACTTTGTTTGGGCTGTTTTGACTAAAGATCGTTTTTCGATTGGTGAGTACAACAAGCTATCAGCTAAGAAGATTGGACCAGTGGGGATTGTGGAGAAGATTAATTCCAATGCTTACCGTCTATAGTTGCCAAGCCACATTCGTTGTTCCGATGTATTCAATGTAAAGCATTTGCTTCCTTATTATGGGGATTCTTCTGATGATGACCATGGTGCACATTCGAGGTCGAATTTTGTCTACCCGGGAGGGGATGATGCAGGCCCTAGTGTGGAGGATCGGGCCCTTGCGTTCCTAGAGGCCCACGATCGTGTGACTAAAGGGGCTTCACGAAAATGGCCATAACTTTGGCTACGAATCTCCGTTTTAGGCCTACAACCAGTCAAATCGAAGCTTGGAGCAAGGAGCACGTCTAGATAAGTACCCGAAGGGGACTTACCCATTTTTGAGTCCATAAATCGCTTTCTAAATGGAGTTATGAGCAATTTTTGTTATTTTTCCTTAATTTTTGGGTTTTGTTTTTGGGTTTGTATTTGGCCCATGGACTTTTAGGGTTTCATTTTAATTTCTGCTTCCTATTTAACTGTTTTTGATGTAATTTGGATGATCAATCATCAATTTTATGAACTTTCAATTTTCTCCCAAATTCTGTGTGTTAACCCAGATTTTGAAGCCAATCCCACGGTATTCGTAGAATCAACGTGGTTTTGAAGAGATTGTCCTGGCTATTCTTTTAGAATCAACAGGTTCATTCTTGGTTATCTTTGTGTTGTTTTTTTGCGCTGCATCAGTTGGTATCAAAGCCGAATTCCTTGTTCAAAATGCCTCCGAGGAGAAACAGGACGCCCGCTAATGTTCATGAGCAAGAACTAGAAGAACGTATTATGGCACGAATGGAGGAGAGGATGGATCAAATGGTTGACCAACTGACTGATAGGATGGTCGAACTGATGAATCGAGGAGGGCAAAGGTCTCGAACACATTCTCAAGTGGAAGATGGTGAATTTGGGAACCCGTTCGGCGGCAGTGACGGTTCATATTCTGAAGATGATCTAGAAAGGCGGCCAAGGCGTGATCATAGAGGTGACAATAGGCGTTGGGAGGCCGCAATGAGAATTGATATCCCAGCATTCGACGGGGTCAGTTTGAATCCAGAGGGGTTCATCGACTGGTTGGCTACTGTTGAGGAAGTTTTTGAGTTCAAAGAAGTCCCTGAAAACAAAAGAGTGTCATTGATTGCTACCAGGCTACGTGGTAGGGCATCTGCATGGTGGCAACAACTGAAACTGACACGAGACAGGCTCGGAAAGTCAAAGGTCGTGACTTGGAGGAAGATGAAGAAGTGTTTACGATCCAACTTCCTACCCCATAATTTTCAAAGGTTGATGTACCAACGGTTGCAAAATCTAAAACAAGACCGCCTTACCACCAAATTTACCCCCACATCTCCAGTTACAACTTCCTCCTCGCATTGATGCTCTTCGTCATAGACAGGGGGATCTTCGTAATTTTCACCGGCATCATCATTTTGCCAATCATCTTGCTCAGCAAACAAATGACGTTTTCCGACCTTCTTGCACTCTGATTGTTGGTGACCTGTCTCCCCACAACTAAAACACTTCAAGCTGCTACTAACAGTTGTCCTAGGGTTTGGTCCAACACTGTTAGATGTCGGTCTTTGTTGATTAGGAACAACACGGGGTACCATACCACCCGTCCCGGGACTTCCTCCAATATTGGCAGTTGAAGACGAACCGCCCACCCGACGACTTTGTTTCTCAAAAGCCAACGCCCGTTGGTGCGCTTCAGAAATAGATACCGGGTCAAACATATTGACAGAGTCCATGATTTGGACCCGTAGACCCCCAATATATCGAGCAACGAGTTGTTCCTCTGTCTCCTGGATATCGTTTCGGGCAATCAATTGGTAGAAGTCAATTGTGTAATCGTCAACTGATTTGCCAACATCTTTCAGTCGACATGTACTATTTTGGGAAAGGTTTGTACTTTTGTTATTGATTCAGGAAGTTGTGATAACCTTATATCTGAAGAAGCAGTTCAAAAGTTGGCTTTGAAAACAGAAAATCGCCCTAAGCCTTACAAGCTACAGTGGCTTAAGAAGGGTGGCGAGGTCACTGTATCTAAACGAGCCCTTGTTCATTTTTCTGTTGGTACCACGTATAAAGATGATGTGTGGTGTGATGTGGTTGCTATGGATGCATGTCATTTATTGTTGGGCAGACCTTGGGAGTATGATCGTAACATAGATCATAACGGGCGGACTAACACTTACAGTTTCTTGTTTGGTGGTGTGAAGATAACATTGGTTCCCAGTAAGCCAAATGAGCCAGTTCCGAGAACTTCGGGTACTCTACTAACCCTTAATCAGTTTGAAGACGAGTTGGAGGCGGAAGGTGAAATTTTTGTGTTGCTCGGGAAGGAAGTCGCTAAGGAGGTTGAAATTCCTGAGGCTATGGTCCCTCTGCTCAAGGAATTCGCTGATGTTTTCCCTAATGAATTACCTGATGGTTTGCCACCTTTACGTGATATCCAACATCATATTGATTTACAACCTGGAGCTCAGTTGCCTAATAGGCCACATTACAGAATGAGTCCCGGAGAGCATGAGGAGTTGCGACGACAGGTGGAGGATTTGATTTCAAAAGGTCATGTTCGAGAGAGCATGAGCCCGTGTGCTGTTCCTGCTTTGTTGACTCCTAAAAAGGATGGTACTTGGCGTATGTGTGTTGATAGTCGCGCCATCAACAAGATCACGGTGAGGTATAGATTTCCAATTCCTCGACTTGATGACCTACTTGACCAGATTAGTGGTGCCTCTATCTTTACGAAACTGGACTTGAAGAGCGGGTACTATCAGATTCGACTTAGGCCTGGGGATGAGTGGAAGACTGCCTTCAAGACTCGTGAAGGATTGTATGAGTGGTTGGTGATGCCTTTCGGTTTATCAAACGCTCCTAGTACATTTATGCGTGTGATGAACCAGTTGTTCAGGCCCTTTATTGGTAAATTTGTAGTCGTTTATTTTGATGACATACTTATTTACAGTGCTACTTTTGGTGAGCATGTCAACCATGTGAGGCAGGTTTTGACTGTACTTCGACGGGATAGTTTGTACGCAGCTATGAAGAAATGTGTGTTTATGGTTCCTAAAGTCTTGTTCTTGGGGTACGTTGTTTCTGGGGAAGGAATACAGGTGGACGAGTCTAAAGTAGAAGCTGTCAGACAATGGCCAAGTCCAACTACCATCACTGAAGTTCGAAGCTTTCATGGCCTTGCTTCATTCTATAGGAGGTTTATTCCAAACTTTAGTTCTATTATGGCACCGGTGACTGATTGTATGAAAGGGAAGACCTTTACTTGGACCGAAGCAGCAGAATCAGCTTTCCAATTAGTAAAAGAGAAGCTTACTACATCACCGATTCTTGTATTGCCAGACTTTTCTCAAGTGTTTGAATTACACACGGGTGCTTCCAAGGTTGGGATTGGAGCAGTTCTAAGTCAAGGAGGACGACCGGTTGCCTATTTTAGTGAGAAGTTGACGGGGCCAAAGCTGCGTTATAGCACTTATGATGTTGAGTTCTATGCAGTCGTCCAAGCTGTAAAGCATTGGCGCCATTATCTATTTCATAAGGAATTTGTTTTGTTCACAGATCATGATTCATTAAGACATATTCGCAGTCAAGATAAGGTGTCACACAAACATGGGAGGTGGATGTCGTTCTTGGAAAAATTCACTTTCGTGGTTAAACACAAGTCTGGGATGTCAAATCGGGTGGCTGATGCATTGAGTCGGAGGAGTAATTTGCTAGTTTCCATGAGGGTTGGTGTGCCGGGGATGGATGTCCTCATGGAGCAGCTAACGGTTGATCCTTATTTTTCTGTTGTTCTGCAGGGTATACAATCTGGACAGATGTCTGATTTTCTACTGCATGAAGGTTTTCTTATCAAAGGCAATCAATTGTGCATCCCTGATTCAAGTCTCCGCCTTCAAATCATTAGGGAGCTGCATGGTGAAGGGCATGTCGGCCGAGATCGCACTTTACAGTTGGTACAATCATCTTATTTTTGGCCTACAATGCGCAAGGAGGTGGATAGATATGTTAAACGGTGTCGAATCTGTCAGGTGTCAAAGGGCACATCTACCAATGCAGGACTCTATATGCCTTTGCCTATTCCATCACAACCTTGGGTAGACATCAGTATGGATTTTGTGTTGGGTTTACCACGTACTCAACGGGGAAATGATTCAATATTTGTGGTTGTTGATCGTTTTTCTAAGATGGTGCACTTTATTCCATGCAAAAAGACGACGGATGCAGTTAATGTTGCCCAGTTATTCTTTCGAGACGTCTACCGTTTGCATGGATTACCGTCTTCTATTGTATCAGATCGAGACACTAGGTTTTTGAGTCATTTTTGGCGTAGCCTATGGAAAATGGTGAACACTCAGCTCAATTTTAGTAGTGCATATCATCCTCAAACGGATGGCCAAACAGAGGTTGTCAATGGATCCCTTGGTAATATTTTGCGGTGTTTAGTGGGTGATCATGTGAACACCTGGGATCAGAAGCTTTGTCAAGCTGAGTTTGCTCATAATCATGCTATCAACCGAAGTACTGGATATAGTCCATTCTAGGTGGTCTATTCTGTTCAGCCACGGGGACCACTTGATTTGATGTCACTGCCTGTTTCTAGGGTAGTTCCAAAGAAAGTGCAGGATTTTGTTGGAGGACTACATGATGTTCATAGGGCTGTTCATGACAACTTGGTCCGAGCTAACTCCAAGTACAAGCAAGATGCAGATAAAAAACGCAGACAAGTTGATTTTGAAGTAGGTGACTTTGTTTGGGCTGTTTTGACTAAAGATCGTTTTTCGATTGGTGAGTACAACAAGCTATCAGCTAAGAAGATTGGACCAGTGGAGATTGTGGAGAAGATTAATTCCAATGCTTACCGTCTATAGTTGCCAAGCCACATTCGTTGTTCCGATGTATTCAATGTAAAGCATTTGCTTCCTTATTATGGGGATTCTTCTGATGATGACCATGGTGCACATTCGAGGTCGAATTTTGTCTACCCGGGAGGGGATGATGCAGGCCCTAGTGTGGAGGATCGGGCCCTTGCGTTCCTAGAGGCCCACGATCGTGTGACTAAAGGGGCTTCACGAAAATGGCCATAACTTTGGCTACGAATCTCCGTTTTAGGCCTACAACCAGTCAAATCGAAGCTTGGAGCAAGGAGCACGTCTAGATAAGTACCCGAAGGGGACTTACCCATTTTTGAGTCCATAAATCGCTTTCTAAATGGAGTTATGAGCAATTTTTGTTATTTTTCCTTAATTTTTGGGTTTTGTTTTTGGGTTTGTATTTGGCCCATGGACTTTTAGGGTTTCATTTTAATTTCTGCTTCCTATTTAACTGTTTTTGATGTAATTTGGATGATCAATCATCAATTTTATGAACTTTCAATTTTCTCCCAAATTCTGTGTGTTAACCCAGATTTTGAAGCCAATCCCACGGTATTCGTAGAATCAACGTGGTTTTGAAGAGATTGTCCTGGCTATTCTTTTAGAATCAACAGGTTCATTCTTGGTTATCTTTGTGTTGTTTTTTTGCGCTGCATCAGTTGGTATCAAAGCCGAATTCCTTGTTCAAAATGCCTCCGAGGAGAAACAGGACGCCCGCTAATGTTCATGAGCAAGAACTAGAAGAACGTATTATGGCACGAATGGAGGAGAGGATGGATCAAATGGTTGACCAACTGACTGATAGGATGGTCGAACTGATGAATCGAGGAGGGCAAAGGTCTCGAACACATTCTCAAGTGGAAGATGGTGAATTTGGGAACCCGTTCGGCGGCAGTGACGGTTCATATTCTGAAGATGATCTAGAAAGGCGGCCAAGGCGTGATCATAGAGGTGACAATAGGCGTTGGGAGGCCGCAATGAGAATTGATATCCCAGCATTCGACGGGGTCAGTTTGAATCCAGAGGGGTTCATCGACTGGTTGGCTACTGTTGAGGAAGTTTTTGAGTTCAAAGAAGTCCCTGAAAACAAAAGAGTGTCATTGATTGCTACCAGGCTACGTGGTAGGGCATCTGCATGGTGGCAACAACTGAAACTGACACGAGACAGGCTCGGAAAGTCAAAGGTCGTGACTTGGAGGAAGATGAAGAAGTGTTTACGATCCAACTTCCTACCCCATAATTTTCAAAGGTTGATGTACCAACGGTTGCAAAATCTAAAACAAGACCGCCTTACCACCAAATTTACCCCCACATCTCCAGTTACAACTTCCTCCTCGCATTGATGCTCTTCGTCATAGACAGGGGGATCTTCGTAATTTTCACCGGCATCATCATTTTGCCAATCATCTTGCTCAGCAAACAAATGACGTTTTCCGACCTTCTTGCACTCTGATTGTTGGTGACCTGTCTCCCCACAACTAAAACACTTCAAGCTGCTACTAACAGTTGTCCTAGGGTTTGGTCCAACACTGTTAGATGTCGGTCTTTGTTGATTAGGAACAACACGGGGTACCATACCACCCGTCCCGGGACTTCCTCCAATATTGGCAGTTGAAGACGAACCGCCCACCCGACGACTTTGTTTCTCAAAAGCCAACGCCCGTTGGTGCGCTTCAGAAATAGATACCGGGTCAAACATATTGACAGAGTCCATGATTTGGACCCGTAGACCCCCAATATATCGAGCAACGAGTTGTTCCTCTGTCTCCTGGATATCGTTTCGGGCAATCAATTGGTAGAAGTCAATTGTGTAATCGTCAACTGATTTGCCAACATCTTTCAGTCGACATGTACTATTTTGGGAAAGGTTTGTACTTTTGTTATTGATTCAGGAAGTTGTGATAACCTTATATCTGAAGAAGCAGTTCAAAAGTTGGCTTTGAAAACAGAAAATCGCCCTAAGCCTTACAAGCTACAGTGGCTTAAGAAGGGTGGCGAGGTCACTGTATCTAAACGAGCCCTTGTTCATTTTTCTGTTGGTACCACGTATAAAGATGATGTGTGGTGTGATGTGGTTGCTATGGATGCATGTCATTTATTGTTGGGCAGACCTTGGGAGTATGATCGTAACATAGATCATAACGGGCGGACTAACACTTACAGTTTCTTGTTTGGTGGTGTGAAGATAACATTGGTTCCCAGTAAGCCAAATGAGCCAGTTCCGAGAACTTCGGGTACTCTACTAACCCTTAATCAGTTTGAAGACGAGTTGGAGGCGGAAGGTGAAATTTTTGTGTTGCTCGGGAAGGAAGTCGCTAAGGAGGTTGAAATTCCTGAGGCTATGGTCCCTCTGCTCAAGGAATTCGCTGATGTTTTCCCTAATGAATTACCTGATGGTTTGCCACCTTTACGTGATATCCAACATCATATTGATTTACAACCTGGAGCTCAGTTGCCTAATAGGCCACATTACAGAATGAGTCCCGGAGAGCATGAGGAGTTGCGACGACAGGTGGAGGATTTGATTTCAAAAGGTCATGTTCGAGAGAGCATGAGCCCGTGTGCTGTTCCTGCTTTGTTGACTCCTAAAAAGGATGGTACTTGGCGTATGTGTGTTGATAGTCGCGCCATCAACAAGATCACGGTGAGGTATAGATTTCCAATTCCTCGACTTGATGACCTACTTGACCAGATTAGTGGTGCCTCTATCTTTACGAAACTGGACTTGAAGAGCGGGTACTATCAGATTCGACTTAGGCCTGGGGATGAGTGGAAGACTGCCTTCAAGACTCGTGAAGGATTGTATGAGTGGTTGGTGATGCCTTTCGGTTTATCAAACGCTCCTAGTACATTTATGCGTGTGATGAACCAGTTGTTCAGGCCCTTTATTGGTAAATTTGTAGTCGTTTATTTTGATGACATACTTATTTACAGTGCTACTTTTGGTGAGCATGTCAACCATGTGAGGCAGGTTTTGACTGTACTTCGACGGGATAGTTTGTACGCAGCTATGAAGAAATGTGTGTTTATGGTTCCTAAAGTCTTGTTCTTGGGGTACGTTGTTTCTGGGGAAGGAATACAGGTGGACGAGTCTAAAGTAGAAGCTGTCAGACAATGGCCAAGTCCAACTACCATCACTGAAGTTCGAAGCTTTCATGGCCTTGCTTCATTCTATAGGAGGTTTATTCCAAACTTTAGTTCTATTATGGCACCGGTGACTGATTGTATGAAAGGGAAGACCTTTACTTGGACCGAAGCAGCAGAATCAGCTTTCCAATTAGTAAAAGAGAAGCTTACTACATCACCGATTCTTGTATTGCCAGACTTTTCTCAAGTGTTTGAATTACACACGGGTGCTTCCAAGGTTGGGATTGGAGCAGTTCTAAGTCAAGGAGGACGACCGGTTGCCTATTTTAGTGAGAAGTTGACGGGGCCAAAGCTGCGTTATAGCACTTATGATGTTGAGTTCTATGCAGTCGTCCAAGCTGTAAAGCATTGGCGCCATTATCTATTTCATAAGGAATTTGTTTTGTTCACAGATCATGATTCATTAAGACATATTCGCAGTCAAGATAAGGTGTCACACAAACATGGGAGGTGGATGTCGTTCTTGGAAAAATTCACTTTCGTGGTTAAACACAAGTCTGGGATGTCAAATCGGGTGGCTGATGCATTGAGTCGGAGGAGTAATTTGCTAGTTTCCATGAGGGTTGGTGTGCCGGGGATGGATGTCCTCATGGAGCAGCTAACGGTTGATCCTTATTTTTCTGTTGTTCTGCAGGGTATACAATCTGGACAGATGTCTGATTTTCTACTGCATGAAGGTTTTCTTATCAAAGGCAATCAATTGTGCATCCCTGATTCAAGTCTCCGCCTTCAAATCATTAGGGAGCTGCATGGTGAAGGGCATGTCGGCCGAGATCGCACTTTACAGTTGGTACAATCATCTTATTTTTGGCCTACAATGCGCAAGGAGGTGGATAGATATGTTAAACGGTGTCGAATCTGTCAGGTGTCAAAGGGCACATCTACCAATGCAGGACTCTATATGCCTTTGCCTATTCCATCACAACCTTGGGTAGACATCAGTATGGATTTTGTGTTGGGTTTACCACGTACTCAACGGGGAAATGATTCAATATTTGTGGTTGTTGATCGTTTTTCTAAGATGGTGCACTTTATTCCATGCAAAAAGACGACGGATGCAGTTAATGTTGCCCAGTTATTCTTTCGAGACGTCTACCGTTTGCATGGATTACCGTCTTCTATTGTATCAGATCGAGACACTAGGTTTTTGAGTCATTTTTGGCGTAGCCTATGGAAAATGGTGAACACTCAGCTCAATTTTAGTAGTGCATATCATCCTCAAACGGATGGCCAAACAGAGGTTGTCAATCGATCCCTTGGTAATATTTTGCGGTGTTTAGTGGGTGATCATGTGAAGACCTGGGATCAGAAGCTTTGTCAAGCTGAGTTTGCTCATAATCATGCTATCAACCGAAGTACTGGATATAGTCCATTCTAGGTGGTCTATTCTGTTCAGCCACGGGGACCACTTGATTTGATGTCACTGCCTGTTTCTAGGGTAGTTCCAAAGAAAGTGCAGGATTTTGTTGGAGGACTACATGATGTTCATAGGGCTGTTCATGACAACTTGGTCCGAGCTAACTCCAAGTACAAGCAAGATGCAGATAAAAAACGCAGACAAGTTGATTTTGAAGTAGGTGACTTTGTTTGGGCTGTTTTGACTAAAGATCGTTTTTCGATTGGTGAGTACAACAAGCTATCAGCTAAGAAGATTGGACCAGTGGAGATTGTGGAGAAGATTAATTCCAATGCTTACCGTCTACAGTTGCCAAGCCACATTCGTTGTTCCGATGTATTCAATGTAAAGCATTTGCTTCCTTATTATGGGGATTCTTCTGATGATGACCATGGTGCACATTCGAGGTCGAATTTTGTCTACCCGGGAGGGGATGATGCAGGCCCTAGTGTGGAGGATCGGGCCCTTGCGTTCCTAGAGGCCCACGATCGTGTGACTAAAGGGGCTTCACGAAAATGGCCATAACTTTGGCTACGAATCTCCGTTTTGGGCCTACAACCAGTCAAATCGAAGCTTGGAGCAAGGAGCACGTCTAGATAAGTACCCGAAGGGGACTTACCCATTTTTGAGTCCATAAATCGCTTTCTAAATGGAGTTATGAGCAATTTTTGTTATTTTTCCTTAATTTTTGGGTTTTGTTTTTGGGTTTGTATTTGGCCCATGGACTTTTAGGGTTTCATTTTAATTTCTGCTTCCTATTTAACTGTTTTTGATGTAATTTGGATGATCAATCATCAATTTTATGAACTTTCAATTTTCTCCCAAATTCTGTGTGTTAACCCAGATTTTGAAGCCAATCCCACGGTATTCGTAGAATCAACGTGGTTTTGAAGAGATTGTCCTGGCTATTCTTTTAGAATCAACAGGTTCATTCTTGGTTATCTTTGTGTTGTTTTTTTGCGCTGCATCAGTTGGTATCAAAGCCGAATTCCTTGTGCAAAATGCCTCCGAGGAGAAACAGGACGCCCGCTAATGTTCATGAGCAAGAACTAGAAGAACGTATTATGGCACGAATGGAGGAGAGGATGGATCAAATGGTTGACCAACTGACTGATAGGATGGTCGAACTGATGAATCGAGGAGGGCAAAGGTCTCGAACACATTCTCAAGTGGAAGATGGTGAATTTGGGAACCCGTTCGGCGGCAGTGACGGTTCATATTCTGAAGATGATCTAGAAAGGCGGCCAAGGCGTGATCATAGAGGTGACAATAGGCGTTGGGAGGCCGCAATGAGAATTGATATCCCAGAATTCGACGGGGTCAGTTTGAATCCAGAGGGGTTCATCGACTGGTTGGCTACTGTTGAGGAAGTTTTTGAGTTCAAAGAAGTCCCTGAAAACAAAAGAGTGTCATTGATTGCTACCAGGCTACGTGGTAGGGCATCTGCATGGTGGCAACAACTGAAACTGACACGAGACAGGCTCGGAAAGTCAAAGGTCGTGACTTGGAGGAAGATGAAGAAGTGTTTACGATCCAACTTCCTACCCCATAATTTTCAAAGGTTGATGTACCAACGGTTGCAAAATCTAAAACAAGACCGCCTTACCACCAAATTTACCCCCACATCTCCAGTTACAACTTCCTCCTCGCATTGATGCTCTTCGTCATAGACAGGGGGATCTTCGTAATTTTCACCGGCATCATCATTTTGCCAATCATCTTGCTCAGCAAACAAATGACGTTTTCCGACCTTCTTGCACTCTGATTGTCGGTGACCTGTCTCCCCACAACTAAAACACTTCAAGCTGCTACTAACAGTTGTCCTAGGGTTTGGTCCAACACTGTTAGATGTCGGTCTTTGTTGATTAGGAACAACACGGGGTACCATACCACCCGTCCCGGGACTTCCTCCAATATTGGCAGTTGAAGACGAACCGCCCACCCGACGACTTTGTTTCTCAAAAGCCAACGCCCGTTGGTGCGCTTCAGAAATAGATACCGGGTCAAACATATTGACAGAGTCCATGATTTGGACCCGTAGACCCCCAATATATCAAGCAACGAGTTGTTCCTCTGTCTCCTGGATATCGTTTCGGGCAATCAATTGGTAGAAGTCAATTGTGTAATCGTCAACTGATTTGCCAACATCTTTCAGTCGACATGTACTATTTTGGGAAAGGTTTGTACTTTTGTTATTGATTCAGGAAGTTGTGATAACCTTATATCTGAAGAAGCAGTTCAAAAGTTGGCTTTGAAAACAGAAAATCGCCCTAAGCCTTACAAGCTACAGTGGCTTAAGAAGGGTGGCGAGGTCACTGTATCTAAACGAGCCCTTGTTCATTTTTCTGTTGGTACCACGTATAAAGATGATGTGTGGTGTGATGTGGTTGCTATGGATGCATGTCATTTATTGTTGGGCAGACCTTGGGAGTATGATCGTAACATAGATCATAACGGGCGGACTAACACTTACAGTTTCTTGTTTGGTGGTGTGAAGATAACATTGGTTCCCAGTAAGCCAAATGAGCCAGTTCCGAGAACTTCGGGTACTCTACTAACCCTTAATCAGTTTGAAGACGAGTTGGAGGCGGAAGGTGAAATTTTTGTGTTGCTCGGGAAGGAAGTCGCTAAGGAGGTTGAAATTCCTGAGGCTATGGTCCCTCTGCTCAAGGAATTCGCTGATGTTTTCCCTAATGAATTACCTGATGGTTTGCCACCTTTACGTGATATCCAACATCATATTGATTTACAACCTGGAGCTCAGTTGCCTAATAGGCCACATTACAGAATGAGTCCCGGAGAGCATGAGGAGTTGCGACGACAGGTGGAGGATTTGATTTCAAAAGGTCATGTTCGAGAGAGCATGAGCCCGTGTGCTGTTCCTGCTTTGTTGACTCCTAAAAAGGATGGTACTTGGCGTATGTGTGTTGATAGTCGCGCCATCAACAAGATCACGGTGAGGTATAGATTTCCAATTCCTCGACTTGATGACCTACTTGACCAGATTAGTGGTGCCTCTATCTTTACGAAACTGGACTTGAAGAGCGGGTACTATCAGATTCGACTTAGGCCTGGGGATGAGTGGAAGACTGCCTTCAAGACTCGTGAAGGATTGTATGAGTGGTTGGTGATGCCTTTCGGTTTATCAAACGCTCCTAGTACATTTATGCGTGTGATGAACCAGTTGTTCAGGCCCTTTATTGGTAAATTTGTAGTCGTTTATTTTGATGACATACTTATTTACAGTGCTACTTTTGGTGAGCATGTCAACCATGTGAGGCAGGTTTTGACTGTACTTCGACGGGATAGTTTGTACGCAGCTATGAAGAAATGTGTGTTTATGGTTCCTAAAGTCTTGTTCTTGGGGTACGTTGTTTCTGGGGAAGGAATACAGGTGGACGAGTCTAAAGTAGAAGCTGTCAGACAATGGCCAAGTCCAACTACCATCACTGAAGTTCGAAGCTTTCATGGCCTTGCTTCATTCTATAGGAGGTTTATTCCAAACTTTAGTTCTATTATGGCACCGGTGACTGATTGTATGAAAGGGAAGACCTTTACTTGGACCGAAGCAGCAGAATCAGCTTTCCAATTAGTAAAAGAGAAGCTTACTACATCACCGATTCTTGTATTGCCAGACTTTTCTCAAGTGTTTGAATTACACACGGATGCTTCCAAGGTTGGGATTGGAGCAGTTCTAAGTCAAGGAGGACGACCGGTTGCCTATTTTAGTGAGAAGTTGACGGGGCCAAAGCTGCGTTATAGCACTTATGATGTTGAGTTCTATGCAGTCGTCCAAGCTGTAAAGCATTGGCGCCATTATCTATTTCATAAGGAATTTGTTTTGTTCACAGATCATGATTCATTAAGACATATTCGCAGTCAAGACAAGGTGTCACACAAACATGGGAGGTGGATGTCGTTCTTGGAAAAATTCACTTTCGTGGTTAAACACAAGTCTGGGATGTCAAATCGGGTGGCTGATGCATTGAGTCGGAGGAGTAATTTGCTAGTTTCCATGAGGGTTGGTGTGCCGGGGATGGATGTCCTCATGGAGCAGCTAACGGTTGATCCTTATTTTTCTGTTGTTCTGCAGGGTATACAATCTGGACAGATGTCTGATTTTCTACTGCATGAAGGTTTTCTTATCAAAGGCAATCAATTGTGCATCCCTGATTCAAGTCTCCGCCTTCAAATCATTAGGGAGCTGCATGGTGAAGGGCATGTCGGCCGAGATCGCACTTTACAGTTGGTACAATCATCTTATTTTTGGCCTACAATGCGCAAGGAGGTGGATAGATATGTTAAACGGTGTCGAATCTGTCAGGTGTCAAAGGGCACATCTACCAATGCAGGACTCTATATGCCTTTGCCTATTCCATCACAACCTTGGGTAGACATCAGTATGGATTTTGTGTTGGGTTTACCACGTACTCAACGGGGAAATGATTCAATATTTGTGGTTGTTGATCGTTTTTCTAAGATGGTGCACTTTATTCCATGCAAAAAGACGACGGATGCAGTTAATGTTGCCCAGTTATTCTTTCGAGACGTCTACCGTTTGCATGGATTACCGTCTTCTATTGTATCAGATCGAGACACTAGGTTTTTGAGTCATTTTTGGCGTAGCCTATGGAAAATGGTGAACACTCAGCTCAATTTTAGTAGTGCATATCATCCTCAAACGGATGGCCAAACAGAGGTTGTCAATCGATCCCTTGGTAATATTTTGCGGTGTTTAGTGGGTGATCATGTGAAGACCTGGGATCAGAAGCTTTGTCAAGCTGAGTTTGCTCATAATCATGCTATCAACCGAAGTACTGGATATAGTCCATTCTAGGTGGTCTATTCTGTTCAGCCACGGGGACCACTTGATTTGATGTCACTGCCTGTTTCTAGGGTAGTTCCAAAGAAAGTGCAGGATTTTGTTGGAGGACTACATGATGTTCATAGGGCTGTTCATGACAACTTGGTCCGAGCTAACTCCAAGTACAAGCAAGATGCAGATAAAAAACGCAGACAAGTTGATTTTGAAGTAGGTGACTTTGTTTGGGCTGTTTTGACTAAAGATCGTTTTTCGATTGGTGAGTACAACAAGCTATCAGCTAAGAAGATTGGACCAGTGGAGATTGTGGAGAAGATTAATTCCAATGCTTACCGTCTACAGTTGCCAAGCCACATTCGTTGTTCCGATGTATTCAATGTAAAGCATTTGCTTCCTTATTATGGGGATTCTTCTGATGATGACCATGGTGCACATTCGAGGTCGAATTTTGTCTACCCGGGAGGGGATGATGCAGGCCCTAGTGTGGAGGATCGGGCCCTTGCGTTCCTAGAGGCCCACGATCGTGTGACTAAAGGGGCTTCACGAAAATGGCCATAACTTTGGCTACGAATCTCCGTTTTGGGCCTACAACCAGTCAAATCGAAGCTTGGAGCAAGGAGCACGTCTAGATAAGTACCCGAAGGGGACTTACCCATTTTTGAGTCCATAAATCGCTTTCTAAATGGAGTTATGAGCAATTTTTGTTATTTTTCCTTAATTTTTGGGTTTTGTTTTTGGGTTTGTATTTGGCCCATGGACTTTTAGGGTTTCATTTTAATTTCTGCTTCCTATTTAACTGTTTTTGATGTAATTTGGATGATCAATCATCAATTTTATGAACTTTCAATTTTCTCCCAAATTCTGTGTGTTAACCCAGATTTTGAAGCCAATCCCACGGTATTCGTAGAATCAACGTGGTTTTGAAGAGATTGTCCTGGCTATTCTTTTAGAATCAACAGGTTCATTCTTGGTTATCTTTGTGTTGTTTTTTTGCGCTGCATCAGTTGGTATCAAAGCCGAATTCCTTGTTCAAAATGCCTCCGAGGAGAAACAGGACGCCCGCTAATGTTCATGAGCAAGAACTAGAAGAACGTATTATGGCACGAATGGAGGAGAGGATGGATCAAATGGTTGACCAACTGACTGATAGGATGGTCGAACTGATGAATCGAGGAGGGCAAAGGTCTCGAACACATTCTCAAGTGGAAGATGGTGAATTTGGGAACCCGTTCGGCGGCAGTGACGGTTCATATTCTGAAGATGATCTAGAAAGGCGGCCAAGGCGTGATCATAGAGGTGACAATAGGCGTTGGGAGGCCGCAATGAGAATTGATATCCCAGAATTCGACAGGGTCAGTTTGAATCCAGAGGGGTTCATCGACTGGTTGGCTACTGTTGAGGAAGTTTTTGAGTTCAAAGAAGTCCCTGAAAACAAAAGAGTGTCATTGATTGCTACCAGGCTACGTGGTAGGGCATCTGCATGGTGGCAACAACTGAAACTGACACGAGACAGGCTCGGAAAGTCAAAGGTCGTGACTTGGAGGAAGATGAAGAAGTGTTTACGATCCAACTTCCTACCCCATAATTTTCAAAGGTTGATGTACCAACGGTTGCAAAATCTAAAACAAGACCGCCTTACCACCAAATTTACCCCCACATCTCCAGTTACAACTTCCTCCTCGCATTGATGCTCTTCGTCATAGACAGGGGGATCTTCGTAATTTTCACCGGCATCATCATTTTGCCAATCATCTTGCTCAGCAAACAAATGACGTTTTCCGACCTTCTTGCACTCTGATTGTCGGTGACCTGTCTCCCCACAACTAAAACACTTCAAGCTGCTACTAACAGTTGTCCTAGGGTTTGGTCCAACACTGTTAGATGTCGGTCTTTGTTGATTAGGAACAACACGGGGTACCATACCACCCGTCCCGGGACTTCCTCCAATATTGGCAGTTGAAGACGAACCGCCCACCTGACGACTTTGTTTCTCAAAAGCCAACGCCCGTTGGTGCGCTTCAGAAATAGATACCGGGTCAAACATATTGACAGAGTCCATGATTTGGACCCGTAGACCCCCAATATATCGAGCAACGAGTTGTTCCTCTGTCTCCTGGATATCGTTTCGGGCGATCAATTGGTAGAACTCAATTGTGTAATCGTCAACTGATTTGCCAACATCTTTCAGTCGACATGTACTATTTTGGGAAAGGTTTGTACTTTTGTTATTGATTCAGGAAGTTGTGATAACCTTATATCTGAAGAAGCAGTTCAAAAGTTGGCTTTGAAAACAGAAAATCGCCCTAAGCCTTACAAGCTACAGTGGCTTAAGAAGGGTGGCGAGGTCACTGTATCTAAACGAGCCCTTGTTCATTTTTCTGTTGGTACCACGTATAAAGATGATGTGTGGTGTGATGTGGTTGCTATGGATGCATGTCATTTATTGTTGGGCAGACCTTGGGAGTATGATCGTAACATAGATCATAACAGGCGGACTAACACTTACAGTTTCTTGTTTGGTGGTGTGAAGATAACATTGGTTCCCAGTAAGCCAAATGAGCCAGTTCCGAGAACTTCGGGTACTCTACTAACCCTTAATCAGTTTGAAGACGAGTTGGAGGCGGAAGGTGAAATTTTTGTGTTGCTCGGGAAGGAAGTCGCTAAGGAGGTTGAAATTCCTGAGGCTATGGTCCCTCTGCTCAAGGAATTCGCTGATGTTTTCCCTAATGAATTACCTGATGGTTTGCCACCTTTACGTGATATCCAACATCATATTGATTTACAACCTGGAGCTCAGTTGCCTAATAGGCCACATTACAGAATGAGTCCCGGAGAGCATGAGGAGTTGCGACGACAGGTGGAGGATTTGATTTCAAAAGGTCATGTTCGAGAGAGCATGAGCCCGTGTGCTGTTCCTGCTTTGTTGACTCCTAAAAAGGATGGTACTTGGCGTATGTGTGTTGATAGTCGCGCCATCAACAAGATCACGGTGAGGTATAGATTTCCAATTCCTCGACTTGATGACCTACTTGACCAGATTAGTGGTGCCTCTATCTTTACGAAACTGGACTTGAAGAGCGGGTACTATCAGATTCGACTTAGGCCTGGGGATGAGTGGAAGACTGCCTTCAAGACTCGTGAAGGATTGTATGAGTGGTTGGTGATGCCTTTCGGTTTATCAAACGCTCCTAGTACATTTATGCGTGTGATGAACCAGTTGTTCAGGCCCTTTATTGGTAAATTTGTAGTCGTTTATTTTGATGACATACTTATTTACAGTGCTACTTTTGGTGAGCATGTCAACCATGTGAGGCAGGTTTTGACTGTACTTCGACGGGATAGTTTGTACGCAGCTATGAAGAAATGTGTGTTTATGGTTCCTAAAGTCTTGTTCTTGGGGTACGTTGTTTCTGGGGAAGGAATACAGGTGGACGAGTCTAAAGTAGAAGCTGTCAGACAATGGCCAAGTCCAACTACCATCACTGAAGTTCGAAGCTTTCATGGCCTTGCTTCATTCTATAGGAGGTTTATTCCAAACTTTAGTTCTATTATGGCACCGGTGACTGATTGTATGAAAGGGAAGACCTTTACTTGGACCGAAGCAGCAGAATCAGCTTTCCAATTAGTAAAAGAGAAGCTTACTACATCACCGATTCTTGTATTGCCAGACTTTTCTCAAGTGTTTGAATTACACACGGATGCTTCCAAGGTTGGGATTGGAGCAGTTCTAAGTCAAGGAGGACGACCGGTTTCCTATTTTAGTGAGAAGTTGACGGGGCCAAAGCTGCGTTATAGCACTTATGATGTTGAGTTCTATGCAGTCGTCCAAGCTGTAAAGCATTGGCGCCATTATCTATTTCATAAGGAATTTGTTTTGTTCACAGATCATGATTCATTAAGACATATTCGCAGTCAAGATAAGGTGTCACACAAACATGGGAGGTGGATGTCGTTCTTGGAAAAATTCACTTTCGTGGTTAAACACAAGTCTGGGATGTCAAATCGGGTGGCTGATGCATTGAGTCGGAGGAGTAATTTGCTAGTTTCCATGAGGGTTGGTGTGCCGGGGATGGATGTCCTCATGGAGCAGCTAACGGTTGATCCTTATTTTTCTGTTGTTCTGCAGGGTATACAATCTGGACAGATGTCTGATTTTCTACTGCATGAAGGTTTTCTTATCAAAGGCAATCAATTGTGCATCCCTGATTCAAGTCTCCGCCTTCAAATCATTAGGGAGCTGCATGGTGAAGGGCATGTCGGCCGAGATCGCACTTTACAGTTGGTACAATCATCTTATTTTTGGCCTACAATGCGCAAGGAGGTGGATAGATATGTTAAACGGTGTCGAATCTGTCAGGTGTCAAAGGGCACATCTACCAATGCAGGACTCTATATGCCTTTGCCTATTCCATCACAACCTTGGGTAGACATCAGTATGGATTTTGTGTTGGGTTTACCACGTACTCAACGGGGAAATGATTCAATATTTGTGGTTGTTGATCGTTTTTCTAAGATGGTGCACTTTATTCCATGCAAAAAGACGACGGATGCAGTTAATGTTGCCCAGTTATTCTTTCGAGACGTCTACCGTTTGCATGGATTACCGTCTTCTATTGTATCAGATCGAGACACTAGGTTTTTGAGTCATTTTTGGCGTAGCCTATGGAAAATGGTGAACACTCAGCTCAATTTTAGTAGTGCATATCATCCTCAAACGGATGGCCAAACAGAGGTTGTCAATCGATCCTTTGGTAACATTTTGCGGTGTTTAGTGGGTGATCATGTGAAGACCTGGGATCAGAAGCTTTGTCAAGCTGAGTTTGCTCATAATCATGCTATCAACCGAAGTACTGGATATAGTCCATTCTAGGTGGTCTATTCTGTTCAGCCACGGGGACCACTTGATTTGATGTCACTGCCTGTTTCTAGGGTAGTTCCAAAGAAAGTGCAGGATTTTGTTGGAGGACTACATGATGTTCATAGGGCTGTTCATGACAACTTGGTCCGAGCTAACTCCAAGTACAAGCAAGATGCAGATAAAAAACGCAGACAAGTTGATTTTGAAGTAGGTGACTTTGTTTGGGCTGTTTTGACTAAAGATCGTTTTTCGATTGGTGAGTACAACAAGCTATCAGCTAAGAAGATTGGACCAGTGGAGATTGTGGAGAAGATTAATTCCAATGCTTACCGTCTACAGTTGCCAAGCCACATTCGTTGTTCCGATGTATTCAATGTAAAGCATTTGCTTCCTTATTATGGGGATTCTTCTGATGATGACCATGGTGCACATTCGAGGTCGAATTTTGTCTACCCGGGAGGGGATGATGCAGGCCCTAGTGTGGAGGATCGGGCCCTTGCGTTCCTAGAGGCCCACGATCGTGTGACTAAAGGGGCTTCACGAAAATGGCCATAACATTAGCTACGAATCTCCGTTTTGGGCCTACAACCAGTCAAATCGAAGCTTGGAGCAAGGAGCACGTCTAGATAAGTACCCGAAGGGGACTTACCCATTTTTGAGTCCATAAATCGCTTTCTAAATGGAGTTATGAGCAATTTTTGTTATTTTTCCTTAATTTTTGGGTTTTGTTTTTGGGTTTGTATTTGGCCCATGGACTTTTAGGGTTTCATTTTAATTTCTGCTTCCTATTTAACTGTTTTTGATGTAATTTGGATGATCAATCATCAATTTTATGAACTTTCAATTTTCTCCCAAATTCTGTGTGTTAACCCAGATTTTGAAGCCAATCCCACGGTATTCGTAGAATCAACGTGGTTTTGAAGAGATTGTCCTGGCTATTCTTTTAGAATCAACAGGTTCATTCTTGGTTATCTTTGTGTTGTTTTTTTGCGCTGCATCAGTTGGTATCAAAGCCGAATTCCTTGTTCAAAATGCCTCCGAGGAGAAACAGGACGCCCGCTAATGTTCATGAGCAAGAACTAGAAGAACGTATTATGGCACGAATGGAGGAGAGGATGGATCAAATGGTTGACCAACTGACTGATAGGATGGTCGAACTGATGAATCGAGGAGGGCAAAGGTCTCGAACACATTCTCAAGTGGAAGATGGTGAATTTGGGAACCCGTTCGGCGGCAGTGACGGTTCATATTCTGAAGATGATCTAGAAAGGCGGCCAAGGCGTGATCATAGAGGTGACAATAGGCGTTGGGAGGCCGCAATGAGAATTGATATCCCAGAATTTGACGGGGTCAGTTTGAATCCAGAGGGGTTCATCGACTGTTTGGCTACTGTTGAGGAAGTTTTTGAGTTCAAAGAAGTCCCTGAAAACAAAAGAGTGTCATTGATTGCTACCAGGCTACGTGGTAGGGCATCTGCATGGTGGCAACAACTGAAACTGACATGAGACAGGCTCGGAAAGTCAAAGGTCGTGACTTGGAGGAAGATGAAGAAGTGTTTACGATCCAACTTCCTACCCCATAATTTTCAAAGGTTGATGTACCAACGGTTGCAAAATCTAAAACAAGACCGCCTTACCACCAAATTTACCCCCACATCTCCAGTTACAACTTCCTCCTCGCATTGATGCTCTTCGTCATAGACAGGGGGATCTTCGTAATTTTCACCGGCATCATCATTTTGCCAATCATCTTGCTCAGCAAACAAATGACGTTTTCCGACCTTCTTGCACTCTGATTGTCGGTGACCTGTCTCCCCACAACTAAAACACTTCAAGCTGCTACTAACAGTTGTCCTAGGGTTTGGTCCAACACTGTTAGATGTCGGTCTTTGTTGATTAGGAACAACACGGGGTACCATACCACCCGTCCCGGGACTTCCTCCAATATTGGCAGTTGAAGACGAACCGCCCACCCGACGACTTTGTTTCTCAAAAGCCAACGCCCGTTGGTGCGCTTCAGAAATAGATACCGGGTCAAACATATTGACAGAGTCCATGATTTGGACCCGTAGACCCCCAATATATCGAGCAACGAGTTGTTCCTCTGTCTCCTGGATATCGTTTCGGGCAATCAATTGGTAGAACTCAATTGTGTAATCGTCAACTGATTTGCCAACATCTTTCAGTCGACATGTACTATTTTGGGAAAGGTTTGTACTTTTGTTATTGATTCAGGAAGTTGTGATAACCTTATATCTGAAGAAGCAGTTCAAAAGTTGGCTTTGAAAACAGAAAATCGCCCTAAGCCTTACAAGCTACAGTGGCTTAAGAAGGGTGGCGAGGTCACTGTATCTAAACGAGCCCTTGTTCATTTTTCTGTTGGTACCACGTATAAAGATGATGTGTGGTGTGATGTGGTTGCTATGGATGCATGTCATTTATTGTTGGGCAGACCTTGGGAGTATGATCGTAACATAGATCATAACGGGCGGACTAACACTTACAGTTTCTTGTTTGGTGGTGTGAAGATAACATTGGTTCCCAGTAAGCCAAATGAGCCAGTTCCGAGAACTTCGGGTACTCTACTAACCCTTAATCAGTTTGAAGACGAGTTGGAGGCGGAAGGTGAAATTTTTGTGTTGCTCGGGAAGGAAGTCGCTAAGGAGGTTGAAATTCCTGAGGCTATGGTCCCTCTGCTCAAGGAATTCGCTGATGTTTTCCCTAATGAATTACCTGATGGTTTGCCACCTTTACGTGATATCCAACATCATATTGATTTACAACCTGGAGCTCAGTTGCCTAATAGGCCACATTACAGAATGAGTCCCGGAGAGCATGAGGAGTTGCGACGACAGGTGGAGGATTTGATTTCAAAAGGTCATGTTCGAGAGAGCATGAGCCCGTGTGCTGTTCCTGCTTTGTTGACTCCTAAAAAGGATGGTACTTGGCGTATGTGTGTTGATAGTCGCGCCATCAACAAGATCACGGTGAGGTATAGATTTCCAATTCCTCGACTTGATGACCTACTTGACCAGATTAGTGGTGCCTCTATCTTTACGAAACTGGACTTGAAGAGCGGGTACTATCAGATTCGACTTAGGCCTGGGGATGAGTGGAAGACTGCCTTCAAGACTCGTGAAGGATTGTATGAGTGGTTGGTGATGCCTTTCGGTTTATCAAACGCTCCTAGTACATTTATGCGTGTGATGAACCAGTTGTTCAGGCCCTTTATTGGTAAATTTGTAGTCGTTTATTTTGATGACATACTTATTTACAGTGCTACTTTTGGTGAGCATGTCAACCATGTGAGGCAGGTTTTGACTGTACTTCGACGGGATAGTTTGTACGCAGCTATGAAGAAATGTGTGTTTATGGTTCCTAAAGTCTTGTTCTTGGGGTACGTTGTTTCTGGGGAAGGAATACAGGTGGACGAGTCTAAAGTAGAAGCTGTCAGACAATGGCCAAGTCCAACTACCATCACTGAAGTTCGAAGCTTTCATGGCCTTGCTTCATTCTATAGGAGGTTTATTCCAAACTTTAGTTCTATTATGGCACCGGTGACTGATTGTATGAAAGGGAAGACCTTTACTTGGACCGAAGCAGCAGAATCAGCTTTCCAATTAGTAAAAGAGAAGCTTACTACATCACCGATTCTTGTATTGCCAGACTTTTCTCAAGTGTTTGAATTACACACGGATGCTTCCAAGGTTGGGATTGGAGCAGTTCTAAGTCAAGGAGGACGACCGGTTGCCTATTTTAGTGAGAAGTTGATGGGGCCAAAGCTGCGTTATAGCACTTATGATGTTGAGTTCTATGCAGTCGTCCAAGCTGTAAAGCATTGGCGCCATTATCTATTTCATAAGGAATTTGTTTTGTTCACAGATCATGATTCATTAAGACATATTCGCAGTCAAGACAAGGTGTCACACAAACATGGGAGGTGGATGTCGTTCTTGGAAAAATTCACTTTCGTGGTTAAACACAAGTCTGGGATGTCAAATCGGGTGGCTGATGCATTGAGTCGGAGGAGTAATTTGCTAGTTTCCATGAGGGTTGGTGTGCCGGGGATGGATGTCCTCATGGAGCAGCTAACGGTTGATCCTTATTTTTCTGTTGTTCTGCAGGGTATACAATCTGGACAGATGTCTGATTTTCTACTGCATGAAGGTTTTCTTATCAAAGGCAATCAATTGTGCATCCCTGATTCAAGTCTCCGCCTTCAAATCATTAGGGAGCTGCATGGTGAAGGGCATGTCGGCCGAGATCGCACTTTACAGTTGGTACAATCATCTTATTTTTGGCCTACAATGCGCAAGGAGGTGGATAGATATGTTAAACGGTGTCGAATCTGTCAGGTGTCAAAGGGCACATCTACCAATGCAGGACTCTATATGCCTTTGCCTATTCCATCACAACCTTGGGTAGACATCAGTATGGATTTTGTGTTGGGTTTACCACGTACTCAACGGGGAAATGATTCAATATTTGTGGTTGTTGATCGTTTTTCTAAGATGGTGCACTTTATTCCATGCAAAAAGACGACGGATGCAGTTAATGTTGCCCAGTTATTCTTTCGAGACGTCTACCGTTTGCATGGATTACCGTCTTCTATTGTATCAGATCGAGACACTAGGTTTTTGAGTCATTTTTGGCGTAGCCTATGGAAAATGGTGAACACTCAGCTCAATTTTAGTAGTGCATATCATCCTCAAACGGATGGCCAAACAGAGGTTGTCAATCGATCCCTTGGTAATATTTTGCGGTGTTTAGTGGGTGATCATGTGAAGACCTGGGATCAGAAGCTTTGTCAAGCTGAGTTTGCTCATAATCATGCTATCAACCGAAGTACTGGATATAGTCCATTCTAGGTGGTCTATTCTGTTCAGCCACAGGGACCACTCGATTTGATGTCACTGCCTGTTTCTAGGGTAGTTCCAAAGAAAGTGCAGGATTTTGTTGGAGGACTACATGATGTTCATAGGGCTGTTCATGACAACTTGGTCCGAGCTAACTCCAAGTACAAGCAAGATGCAGATAAAAAACGCAGACAAGTTGATTTTGAAGTAGGTGACTTTGTTTGGGCTGTTTTGACTAAAGATCGTTTTTCGATTGGTGAGTACAACAAGCTATCAGCTAAGAAGATTGGACCAGTGGAGATTGTGGAGAAGATTAATTCCAATGCTTACCGTCTACAGTTGCCAAGCCACATTCGTTGTTCCGATGTATTCAATGTAAAGCATTTGCTTCCTTATTATGGGGATTCTTCTGATGATGACCATGGTGCACATTCGAGGTCGAATTTTGTCTACCCGGAAGGGGATGATGCAGGCCCTAGTGTGGAGGATCGGGCCCTTGCGTTCCTAGAGGCCCACGATCGTGTGACTAAAGGGGCTTCACGAAAATGGCCATAACTTTGGCTACGAATCTCCGTTTTGGGCCTACGACCAGTCAAATCGAAGCTTGGAGCAAGGAGCACGTCTAGATAAGTACCCGAAGGGGACTTACCCATTTTTGAGTCCATAAATCGCTTTCTAAATGGAGTTATGAGCAATTTTTGTTATTTTTCCTTAATTTTTGGGTTTTGTTTTTGGGTTTGTATTTGGCCCATGGACTTTTAGGGTTTCATTTTAATTTCTGCTTCCTATTTAACTGTTTTTGATGTAATTTGGATGATCAATCATCAATTTTATGAACTTTCAATTTTCTCCCAAATTCTGTGTGTTAACCCAGATTTTGAAGCCAATCCCACGGTATTCGTAGAATCAACGTGGTTTTGAAGAGATTGTCCTGGCTATTCTTTTAGAATCAACAGGTTCATTCTTGGTTATCTTTGTGTTGTTTTTTTGCGCTGCATCAGTTGGTATCAAAGCCGAATTCCTTGTTCAAAATGCCTCCGAGGAGAAACAGGACGCCCGCTAATGTTCATGAGCAAGAACTAGAAGAACGTATTATGGCACGAATGGAGGAGAGGATGGATCAAATGGTTGACCAACTGACTGATAGGATGGTCGAACTGATGAATCGAGGAGGGCAAAGGTCTCGAACACATTCTCAAGTGGAAGATGGTGAATTTGGGAACCCGTTCGGCGGCAGTGACGGTTCATATTCTGAAGATGATCTAGAAAGGCGGCCAAGGCGTGATCATAGAGGTGACAATAGGCGTTGGGAGGCCGCAATGAGAATTGATATCCCAGAATTCGACGGGGTCAGTTTGAATCCAGAGGGGTTCATCGACTGGTTGGCTACTGTTGAGGAAGTTTTTGAGTTCAAAGAAGTCCCTGAAAACAAAAGAGTGTCATTGATTGCTACCAGGCTACGTGGTAGGGCATCTGCATGGTGGCAACAACTGAAACTGACACGAGACAGGCTCGGAAAGTCAAAGGTCGTGACTTGGAGGAAGATGAAGAAGTGTTTACGATCCAACTTCCTACCCCATAATTTTCAAAGGTTGATGTACCAACGGTTGCAAAATCTAAAACAAGACCGCCTTACCACCAAATTTACCCCCACATCTCCAGTTACAACTTCCTCCTTGCATTGATGCTCTTCGTCATAGACAGGGGGATCTTCGTAATTTTCACCGGCATCATCATTTTGCCAATCATCTTGCTCAGCAAACAAATGACGTTTTCCGACCTTCTTGCACTCTGATTGTCGGTGACCTGTCTCCCCACAACTAAAACACTTCAAGCTGCTACTAACAGTTGTCCTAGGGTTTGGTCCAACACTGTTAGATGTCGGTCTTTGTTGATTAGGAACAACACGGGGTACCATACCACCCGTCCCGGGACTTCCTCCAATATTGGCAGTTGAAGACGAACCGCCCACCCGACGACTTTGTTTCTCAAAAGCCAACGCCCGTTGGTGCGCTTCAGAAATAGATACCGGGTCAAACATATTGACAGAGTCCATGATTTGGACCCGTAGACCCCCAATATATCAAGCAACGAGTTGTTCCTCTGTCTCCTGGATATCGTTTCGGGCAATCAATTGGTAGAACTCAGTTGTGTAATCGTCAACTGATTTGCCAACATCTTTCAGTCGACATGTACTATTTTGGGAAAGGTTTGTACTTTTGTTATTGATTCAGGAAGTTGTGATAACCTTATATCTGAAGAAGCAGTTCAAAAGTAGGTTAAACACACACGCTCCACCGATACTATGATAAACATTAAGTTACCCTTTGCCTACCTTGTTAAATCAAGCTAGTGTTCCGGTTAACCACACACGCTCCCCTAACCTCCTTAAGCAAAGTGTAATTTCATGGGTTAGCACCAACTTCACATTTTCCTAAGTAACTAAGATTGGGTATTTCTAAAAGGTTTAGTTACTTAGTATTTATCATTAATACTTTTAACGAAGGGAGATTATAGTCCTTGTCCGACCCGTTCGGCTAACGACCCTCCACCAGTCAAGGAAGCGGTGGGTGAGAGTGGACACCCATTAAACTGCCATTTTATATGTAGTAACCTTATACCCCCTTATGGACCGGCTTCGTGAATGAGGCCTACTAACGGTAACACTGACTTTACTCTTATACATACATACATACATACATACATATATATATATATATATATATATATATATATATATATATATATATATATATATATATATATATATATATATATATATTATTAACTTATAATATCATAAAGTATAAGGGTTGAATTTTAACTTTTAAAATTCTATGGGCTAACTTGGAATTAAAGTATTCATAAGAGAAAACTTTTCAAATTCCAAAACTTGAGGGCATGTTTTGAAACTATTCAAAACTAATTAATTCCATAACTTATGAGTTTAAAGTAGTTTTAATTAAAAAACTCTTCAAGTTCCATAAGTTGAGGACAAGTTATGGAAGACTTTAAACTAATTAATAAAAAAAAATAACTTTTTTTTATTGTAACTTATGGAACTAATTAAGGTTAAACTTTTTTTTATTTCTTATTTAATGAAGAGACTCTTGAACCTCCATACTTGAGGACAAGTTATGGAGTCATAAAACCATTTAATTAGAACTAGACTCTTCATTGTGTAACCATTGCCAACTTTTATGAGTTTTATGATTCTTAAATGTGACTTTTCATATAACTTGAGGACAAGTTACAAAAACACACTTTGGAATCAACTCTTAGATTAAAATGGATTGAAAACAACTATTTCACACAACTTTTCTATTAATCTAAGAACCTCATAAGAACAACATAATTCAAATCATCAATCTTCAAGAAATTAGCATGAACATACAAACTAATAAAAATATTGAAATTATGACAATTATCTTAGAAATTGGATTAGCATGAACATTACCACAACAAAAACAAGTTTATAAGTCCAAAAACATCGTAGGGTAATGTTCCTAGTCCAATTCCAGCCAAAACAATCGAATATATGTTGTCAGGGGGTCCAACTCGTCGAGTGCATGAACCAACTCGGCGAGTTGGATGCATTTTTCCTTGGACTCGGTGAGTCTGCTATGCAGACAGCATCAAAACTCAATTTTTTCAACTACTTTAGCAAGTATAACAAGAAAACAAGCCTAGGGTCTAATAACACTGTTGGGTTTTGAGCATTCTAACACTCCTAAGTGTACATGCAACCCTAAATACCTTGGATCTATGTTTTCTCTATTATGCATACAAATATGAACATCCAAGGTATTATTCCTAATCTAGCATACAAAACACTGAATATAACAAGATAGAATACATACCTCTTTGATATAGAATGTCCTCATGAAGCTTGAGTGCCTAGTGCCTCAAGTGTGACACCTCAAATGGTTCACACAACACCAAATACACCTGGAATAATTTGAGAGAAACTTGAACACTACTAAAATCGGCTAGCCCTTTCTTATTATTCATACTGGCCAATTTTTTCCCATAGAATATGATCTTATATAGTTGTTACAATTAGGGTAAACCCTAATTGTCATGGCCTTCCATTTCCTTGGATCCATGGGTTCAAATACACTATGGACCATCCTATGGGTTATAGCCCAACTTGATTATCCATGGAGCATTAGCCCACTATACAAGTATGGATGATTTATACAATCAAACCATATATTTAATTAGTATTCTTTTGATCACTTAATTAATTCTAGATTAATTAATCAATACTAATTAAATAATCCTATTAATATATTAGAACTTATAATATACTAATCAACCTTAAATGTTATTTCTCTCATTATAGTCCATCCAAGTGCATGATGCCATGCAACCCAAATGGACCATGCCGGCTCGGGTCAAGTCTTACCAATTAAATTTATGGACTTAGACATTAATCCAAAAAAAGGAGCTATGAATCATGTACACAAGGCCAACTTAGACTTCAGGTAGATATAAGTAGTAACAACTGATGTGTCGAATCCATATAGAGGAGAACCGACCCTAAAGGAAAAAGTGGAAAAAGTAGTTCGACTTTCGATTTCAATGTCAAGCTCAAGGAGAATGGCTACTCGAATAGGTGAAGGTTGTTAATTTCAATTTTGTTAGGCGGGTAACAGCAGAAGGGAATATTTTGTTAGATTACCCATAGGCTATAAGTTTCTTGCTTCTCAACGAAAGGTTGGTATTTCCTATTAATATGACTAATAGGATTTAGGAAGTGGATGAATTCCTAGGTGCGGGTTAGATAGCCAAGAGAACCATCTAGGTTCTCACCTTCACAAATTCATGATATATCCTCGCAGGATAGGATTAGGAATTCAATAGGTAGTATAGTTTTCCATAAAGAGAGTTGATTACTAAAGGGATACAAACAGACTTAGATATTAGATTCAAAACATAGTGATGATTTCATTAAACCATGCCAAATGATTATAGTAGTAGCATCAACCTCAAGGGATATAGTGGCTTCATAAGTACGATTAGAGACCCATAGGAGGAGACAATTCAAAAAAGGACTATGCCCATTAATCATACGGTAATACTCAATGTTATCTTAGGTTTTAGGATAGACTACGTGTTTAGCTTAGCTATTACTTTAGTTGATAAGCGTAAGAATTAATATAGAACTATGATTAAATTTTAACATTTAAAGGTTGACATAGGATGGTAGTTAGACTTTATCATCCATATAGTGTAGATTAAGGACTTCTAAATAAATTATAGTCTCAAAAGTTAAAAAGAAAAGATCTATTGTGATAAGTATATATCAAGGAAAGAGGATGACTAAGAATAGTCAGTTACTGGTTATGAGTCTTTAAGACCATCAAAAGGTTGATTGTGAGTCTTCAGACCCTGGGGGATGATGACAAGAGTGATCTGGCATCGAAATCGCAATAGTTGGATAAGTGTCACGACATACCGTGAACAAATTGCTTGAAAAATAGTCATACCTCAATATAGGTATAGTAGTTAGAGATTTTCAAAAAGGCTATTGATGACCTAGTGTTTATTATAATCCAGTAGGTTGGAAGATGAGAAAGTCTTATAATGAGTCCAACACCAATATTAGAGTATTGGTTCCAATACTTTTCCAATCAGTAAAACCGTGGTAGTAGTATTGGCTAAATTTCAGGATGATGGAACACCCAAGCTAGGTAGAGAAACCACTTACAATCTAGGTTTGTGTATGTTTTAATGATATAACATAAGCCTTTTCAAGTCATGTTCCTAAAAATGGATTACATTACGATGTCATAGACAAATTTTCCATAGTTAATCACCTCATAAAAAGTGTATTGTGTCGACATATTACGTCAGAGGGTGATCATCAATCATAGCAGGTAAATTCTGGAAGTCCAGACCAATGAATTCCCGGTTTCGGAAGACTTTGCGAGAAGTTTGGGATTATGTATAACAGAGAAAAACACAACTCTACATCTGAATAAGTGTAGATAGAAAAATTTGATGCAACAACGTTGGCTAGATATTAGGTTGATCTCATGAAACCCTAATGTTATAGTTTGTAGTAATTATCCTTAACTAGCATTAACAGTAACGTTTCGGGGAAAAAATCTCAATTAGTGGGGGTGAGTTGTAACACTCCATTTCCGCCTGACAGTATAAACGATCAGTTACTTAATTACAAGTTTTTGATAGAAGACTGTTTAGTATAAATAATTTTGATGAAATATGCATTAATTGTAAAACCGAGAGCATGCATAGAAAGAACACCTAAATCTGACCTCGTATGAGAATGTTATGATTGTATGAAGTTTCAATGCAGCCGTGTACAACATAGAAACCGAAATTAAGACCGGTCGAATGTTAGGAAAAACAATCTAAACGAGAATTAAAGATCTCATCAATATGATTTCATCGATAAAAAGATAATTAAGAACGAATATCGTATAACAATGTTATGAATTCTATATGGACTTTAACAATCTAAGCCTATTAAAGATATAACTTTAAAAATAAAGTGAGAATAATCGACAAAGTCTAAACAAAAGTTGTAGATCTTGTCGAAAGATACGCATGGATATGAAGAACATCAAAAATAGATCTCATATGAAGAAGCTACATAATTTACAAAAATTAGAAAATTTCACGCGTACGCCTGCTCTCCACGACACATATCCTTTTAGAAGGTGACACATTGTCCACAAGGAAAATGACACGTGGAACCCCCTAGGCACCTTCCATTTACATGACATGCACCTCCTATTTTCAGGACGCCTACTCCTAAAAATGGAGTATAAATAGCAGCCCATGCCACACTCATTCCTCGCATCATCACTCTTAGGTTTATCTCTCTAGAAGACCTTCTTCCCTTTAGATCCCCGAGTTTTCGGAGTCCTAAGGTATTAGCATTAAGGCTCTAAGGTAGCGGAGTGTCAAACATATAGAAATTCTCAGTATTGAGGTCCTGCCTGCGACTTTTCAGATTTTTACCTATGAATTTTTGCGAGTTAAGGTATGCATATTAGGCTTGTAGGATAACCTATAGTTATTATTAGAGCTATTATTAGGAACCTATAAGCTATATTATTTATTAATTCCAGTTAAATAAAATGATTGATCTATTTATGGGAGCGGTGTCTAGAAAAGTCACATTGGTTTGGTTGTTGGATTTCAGAAAAACTATATACCAAAATGATCCTTCCTTCTAAATGTCTTGCATGCCTGACTCTTATCTGATAGAATTCTCAGTACTCATTGGTTGTATGAATGTATATATGATGTGGTATATGGTACTTTGGGGAACTCACTAAGCTTAATGTTTACCCCAGTTGAATATAAATGTTTTTCAGAAACTTCAACTGATTTATGAGAAGGGCAATGTTTGACTGTACACATACTCATTCACAACATGTTTCCGCATAATGTAATAACACTCTAACGTACTTGAATAAATAAAAAATGAAAATTATGTGTTGAAAGTGGGGATGTTACAAAATCAATCTTATGAAAACACAAAATGCTGTAAAAATCAAATAATAAAGAATTATGGACGGATGAGCACCTACAGTAGTGCTTGTTTCAAGAAAGTAAGTCACATTAATGTTTATTCAAGTATAACATATTTTGTAATGTTTATTAAAGAGTAACATATTTTGTAATGTTAAACAAAATTTTCATTGACTCGAAGCTTATCACTGTGCGCATGTGAGTAAACAAAGGGACTTTGTTGACCCATTATTCGAAGAGCAATAAGTAAGTTTTTATTAATTAAAAGTGAAGTAGATTGTTGTTTTTGTGTTATTTGTAGTATATTGATCATCATTGTTAAATACATAATGCTTTAGTTCGTGGGATTGCTCTACAAAATCAACTCATAACCTCCTGCAGTGGTTATCTGCGATCGATTGTTTGGATAGGTATATGCAAGAAGGTCTCGGGTGCTTGAAGGGGACATATGAGAGGCATCATATGTAATCCTCCTTCAACATCAGGTACTAGTGCTCCCTCTCAGTGAAAATCACAAGAACCGCAACAAACTTAGATACTTATTAAACTCTTAAGGACTTTGGTAGTTTGATAGTTTATTAAATTATTAAAGACGTAAATTATTTGGTAGTTTTAGGTACTAGGACTTTGGTAGTTTGACAGTTTATTAAATTATTAAGGACGTAAATGATTTCGTAGTTTCATGGTTTGTTAAATTGTTAATGAATTAATTGTTAAGTAAAAATTTGTTTCTCCTTAATTTGTTATTTAACGTATATACTTCCTTTTTTGTACGACGTGAATACTAATGTTTTTCTACAAAACCAGGTCATTGTAACGATAATTGGCGATATTATTCGCTTGTTTAATAGCTAAGCCAACATCAACAAAAAGAATGGGAGCAACGACAATAGGGAGACAAGTAGTATGTTTTGTTTAATGTAATATATTTTATTTTATGATATTTGATCATTTATGTAATGAAGATTTGTAGATTAGTATTTCTGCATTTTGATATATACACTACTAGGAATAGATATATCAGTGACGAACAATTCCAACACTAATCCGTTGCTGAAGGCCATCGTCGACGGATTAGCGATGGAATTTGGTAGTCAAAAAAACCATTGTTGCTAATTGTCAGTGACATATTAACGATGCCACAAATTGCTCAAGGAACCTTTGGATTCCGTCGCTAATATGTCGTTGATGTTTGTTGCTAATCTGTTGATGTTGAGTTCTTTAGTTGGAAAATAACCTTTCAGGAAAGCAACCGGTGGATTCCATCACATTTGATTATCAATTATATCATTAGTTTTGATGTCTAATCTATAACCATAATGTACAAAATAAATTTAATATATATAATAAACTAAAATAAAATTCAACTAGTAAGTTAAATATTAATATTTGACTTGAAAAATGAAGATTAATATTCGATTTCAAAGTGTTGATAACAAATCACATTCAAAGTATCGAAACTAAATCAAAAAAATTAAATGTATAAGTCTAAATTGATTTCAATGTATCAAAACCAAATTACAAAAAATTAAGTATGAAAGTCTAATTAGTTGGGTAGGTTACTTCATTGGGTGAATCAAGTGTGAATGTCATTATAAATATTGATAATTTCTTGTTTTTTGGCCTCAATAACCCACAAAGAAAACAATTTGTAAGAACGTACTTTCAATAACCTCATCCTTCATACTTTAAAACTAAATTCATTTTAAAACGTATACAAACCATTAATTGGTGATAACATTATTGTTAGCATAATAAGACTATGTGGGGGATTGTTACAAGTGACAAGAAGAAAGCAACAGACGAGAAGGCCGATAATTATGCAACCTTACTAAATTCATGGGAGACTGATAACTCCAAGATCATTACTTGGATTAATAATTCTGTCATCCAGTTTATTGGTACTCAGTTGGCGAAGTACGACACGAAAAAGGAGGTTTGGGATCACTTGGCTAGGTTGTATACTCTGTCTAACTTTGCAAAGAAGTACCAGTTAGAGTTTAATATTCGATCCGTACAACAGAACAATCTCAGTGTTCATGAATCTTATGCAGCTATGTCGGATTTGTGGGATCAGTTAGCTCTTAAAGAACTTGATGTGTTGAAGGATTTTAAGCCTTATATTGATAGAAGGGAAGAGCAACCTTTGGTTCAGCTCTTGATGGAATTACATTCAGATTTTGATGGTTTGCGTGGATCAATCTAGCATCGTACACCTCTTCCTACTGTTGATTCAGTTGTTCACGAGTTGATTGTTGAAGAAAATCGTATCAAGTCCCATGCTGACAAAGCTCCAAAGACAGCCACCCCTGTCGTCCTTGCTGTTCCACAATGACCTCAATCTTCAAACCAAAATCATCCCAGAGTTGCATTTGATGAGTGTGATTTTTGTAAGAAGAAGAACCATCGGAAAGCAAATTGTCCTTTGCTGACAATCAAGGGAAAGCAGCAGCAACAACAAAAAAGATCACTAGCGCATTCTCAGTCTTCACAACTGAACAAGTCTACTGGACAGTCACGTCCCTTATTTTCATCTTTTAGCCCACCACAGTATGCTGCTGCTATACCTTCAGTTGAGAATGAAACAGATTTCACACCACCATCAGCCTTGGATCTACAGATTGTTGTGTAGTTCAGATAGTTCTTAGCTACCAATCGAACTACCATGTCAGCTTCCATGTCTCATTCAGGTCTGTCTTCATCCAACACGTCAGGTATTCCTTCATCCTTGTAGATATTGGATTCTGGTGCATCTTATCAAATGTCACCATATTTTTCATCTTTTGCTTCATTATCTTCTCGTACACCTATCTATGATATGTTTGCTAGTGCTACACCCATGTTAGTAGAGGGTGTTGGTTTTATTGTCACTCTTTATATATCATTAACAGATGAGTATTACATTCCCACACTTGCTTTGAATCTTGCATCGGTCAGTCAGTTGTGTAAATCTAGTTGTTGGGTCTTCTTTTCTGATTCATTCTACTGTGTACAAGACATTCGGTCTTGGAGGGTGAATAGGATAGGTCGTAGACATGGGGAGCTTTATGTCTTGGAGCAGCTACATGTTGCTGATGTTGTTGTATCTAGTGTCGATTTGTCGTCTTTTCATTTAAACTCTTCATCGTCTTTTTTTTATCTTTGGCATTCTCGTTTTGGACACGTGTCAGCGTATCGTTTACAGTTTTTAGATTCCACTGGTGTGTTAGGCTCTTTGAAATTTGATTATATTTCTGATTGTTGTGGTTGTAAAATGGGAAAAATTACTGCTTTACCATTTAATAAAAGTGACACTCGTTCTGTTGCTCCCTTTGATATTGTGCATTATGATGTGTGGGGTCCCTCTTTGATCACCTACAAATCAGGAGCTAACTATTATGTTTCATTCATTGATGATTACACTCGTTATACATTGGTTTATTTAATGAAGCGTAGGTCTGACTTTTTCACCGTATATAGTGAATTCAGAGCTCTTGTCAAGAGTCAACACTCTGCTATCATAAAATGTTTTCGGTGTGATTTGGGAGGAGAATTTACCTCCAATGATTTTAAACAATTATTGGCATCTAATGGCACTATACATCAATCATCTTGTATAGACACTTATCAACATAATGGTGTTGCAGATGGAAAACATCGACGTTTCCTAGAAACTGTCATATCCTTACTTCTCTTTACTCAAGGTCCCAATATGTTTTTGGAAGAAGTTGTTTATACCGCCACTTATGTTATTAATCGCATTCCTACAGTGTACGCTTTGGGGAAGTCTCCTTATGAAATGTTGTTTGGACAACTCCCAGATTATTCTTCATTATGAGTGTTTGGGTGGACATGTTTTGTCTTGAAGCCTCATTTACAGAGAGATAAGTTGTCTTCAAAATCATCTCTTTGTGTTTTTCTGGGATATGGTATTGGTCAGAAAGGTTATCGGTGCTTTGACCCTTCAACTCAGAAGCTGTATGTATCTCGCAATGTAACTTTTTTTGAGCATATTCCATTCTATAGCATTCCTATCCAGTCACATGATGCAACCCGAGAGGAGCTTCGTACTATTGCTTTATTTAGCATTCACATTGATGATCCACCACATGTCACTGATCCATCACTTGCTGCTGATCCACCACATGCGGCTAATCCACCACCTATCATTGATCCTCTGCCTGCAAATCATCAAGATCACCCTACATCGAGGCCTTATCGTAATAAGAAGTCCACAAAGCTTCCTGAGTTTGTCTATTCCTCTTACTCAAAGGTGTTTGCCTCTTTTTATTGCTAATGTACATCTTCTCTTCGAGCCAAACTCTGATGGATCCGTTGAGCATTATAAAGCAAGACTTGTTGTGAAAGGGTAGGCGCAATAGTATGGTATGGATTATGAGGAGACGTTTGCTCTTGTTGCAAGAATGATGACTGTTCGCACCTTGATTGCAGTATATTCCATTCGCCAATAGAAGATTTATTAGAAGGATGTCAATAATGCTTTCTTAAATGGTGATCTTCATGAGGAAGTATACATGTCTCCTCCCCAATGTATTGCTCACCAACCAGGTGAAGTTTGTTGACTTCGAAGGGCTCCATATGGCCTCAAACAAGCCCCTCTTGCTTGGTATGAGAAATTTTATATGGTGATTACTTCTCTTGGTTTTCAACCAAGTAACCATGACTCGACTTTATTTGCTCGATGTACGAATGCAGGTCTGTAACATCCTAAAAATACAGTCCAAAAATTTCGTTTTTAAATTATTATTATAACCATAAAAACCATCATTATAATAGGAAGTCATAAAACATGTATCTCAAAACATAATATTGTATGTAAATGTCTCAAATTCTCATAACAAATATCATAGTGATCTCACAGGCTAAAAATAGTGTGGTGTGTGTCATGTGATCATCCCAGGCCCTTCCATTTGCTAGCTGAAGTACCTGAAACCAAAACTGAAAAATCTAAGCGTGAAGCTTAGTGAGCTCCCCTAAACTACCACATAGCATACACAAAACATAAAACAAATAACGTAACTTTGGGACTACTCCCACTGCATGGAGATGAACCTGACATCGACTTACCCGGCATCAGACGCATGTTCGAGATCGGGCTCACCCCGGCATCAAACCACGTCCGGCATCGAGCCCCGCCCTGCATTGGGCTTGCCCCGACATCGGGCTTACCCCAGTATACACACTGCATAACATATATCATAAGACATAACATACATCATAAGACATAACATACATCGGGCTTTCCCCGGCATCGGACCGAGGCCCGGAACACATAACATATAACATATAAACTAACATACATTAGGTTTACCCCGACATCAGATCGAAGCCTGTAACACATAACACATAACCTGCATGAATCACAAAGACATTAAGCATACATAACTACTTCTGGGGACCGCCCCGACATCAGACCAAAGTCCAGAAACCAATAAACTGCATTGGGGTAACCCTGTCATCGGACCGAAGTCTGACACACTATAAATACATAAACGGACTGGCATTGGTGCCTTCAGCCCGTTCCTACTGAAAGAAATCTCACCTCTCAATCTGGCTGTTGAAAAACTCGTGTGAAGGTAACTCTGACCGATGCTCCAACTAGTCCCTGACTATTATGACCAAAATAAACACTTAGTCAAAAACTGAGTATCCTTCTAAGGGTAAAATGACTATTTTACCCCTTTTGATCCACATTGGACCATGACTTAGGCCCAATCCTTTTATAGTCCTTCCAAACTCACTAAGGCCCATTAAAATTCTCAAATGGCCTAATTTTCTAAATTTGGCCCAACTTCTCAAATGGGCTTTCCTCCCAAAGACAAACTAGTCCTTGGGTCCTTAACTGGCTCCTGGGGGCCCATCATGGCCCAACATCTGCTAAGTCTAAAGCTTGGCCCAAACGAGGCCTAATAATACAAAGCCTATAATCTGAGTGTACGCTGACTGTACTTTTCTGTACGCAGTGCGTACAACTTATATGGCTTGTACGCTACGCGTACTAGCGTGTACACCCAGTGTACTCCCCTGTTAAGCCATTTTCTTCAAAGCTGCTTAATCCCTTAAGACACTGCGTCCAATCTACAGTTCCGAGTCCAATAATTCGTCTTAACCCATAAATCGATCATTTGGTGTCTTGCAACCCACGAAATGAGCCCAGACATAGAATAATAGTAACTAACTCCATAGAAATGGCTAGATCTCATGCTTGGTTACAAAAAGGCCTTAAAGGTTGAAAGTTTACTGCTAAAGGAATGCTTTGAGATCCAAGGGTGGCAACCCTAAGCTCAAAATCGAAGTTGTATGATAAAGATCCATCCTTTGGACCAAAAAAGGTCAAAAGCCTCAAAACCTTAGATTTAAGCTTCTAGGAGGAAAGATAGAAGCTTTATACCTCCTTTAAGTGCCAAAAGATGATATGGTTCTAGTTCCTTGAGCTCAAGATACTCAATTTCTTCTTCTTCCACTCCTCTTCTCTTCTTCAAAAGATCAAACACACACACACACAACAATAGATTAGGAGGGCGTATTGGGGTTTTATGAGGGTGAGGGACTGGTAAGGAGGCTAGGGGTGGCTATAATGGGGTATTTATATGTCTTAAACCCTAAAAATTAGGGTTTTGGCGTCTGCTCACGTACGCTGTGCGCGCCCCCCGAATCCTAGGTGCCTCTATGCCCCACGTACGCTAGGTTACACCCAATGTATGACTTATGGGCAAACCAAGTTCTTGGCCCACTCTACTATGGTCCACTCCAAAAGTCTATTTGTCCCATTGTTAGTCCAAAACTAATAATAATTACATAATTTAAATAATACCTTAAGAGACGGATGTTACAGTTCTCCTCCACTTTTCTTAGACTTCGTTCTCGAAGTCTGATGTGTCAGAAAACAAATCTGGGTAGTGCTCCCTCCTCTCCTCCTCGGGTTCCCAAGTCCACTCCGAGCCCATACGGTGCTGTCACTGCATCTTCACTAACCCTGTTGTTCCTCAGTTCCTTCGTCTTTCGATCTAGAATCGCCGCTGGTCTCTCAATGTAGTTCAGGTTGTCATCAACCTAAATATCCTCAAAGGGTACCACTGTTGAATTGTCCACTAGGAACTTTCACAACTACAAAACATGGAAAGTGTTGTGGATCTTGCTGAACTCCGCTGGAAGATCCAATCGGTATGCTACCCTGCTTACCCAGGCAATGACTCTAAAAGGGCTGATATACCTGGGGCCTAGCTTGCACCGCTTCTAGAACCGGATAACACCCTTCCAGGGTAACACTTTCAGGAGGACCATGTCGCGCACCTGAAAGTCCAAATCCGAATGTCGCTTGTTGGTGTAACTCTTCTACCGACTCTGTGTAGTCTAGAGCCTACTCCGGACCTGCTGGATCCGCTCCATGGTCTTGAGTACCAACTTCGTACTCCCCATGACCCTCTAACTAACCTCACCCAAACAGATTCGGGTCCTACACTTTCTCCCATAGAGCATCTTGAAGGGAGGCCGATCTATACTTGCATGGTAACTGTTGTTATATGAAAATTTTGCTAACGAAAGTGTTGGATTAGTGTCTAAGTCCATAAGTATATTTTGTATGTACTTGAACCGAGAGTAGCATGGTTCATTTGGGTTGCATGACACCGGAGCAATCTAAAGGATGGATAATTGAGTAGAAGTTATTTAGGGTTTATTAATATATTATAAGTTCTAATATACTAATATGAAATCATATTATTTAATTAGTATTGATCAAGATTTAATTTGGAATTAATTTTGTGATCAAAAGAGACTAATTAAATATATGTGGATTGATTATGTAAATCATTCATTTTTATAATGTGGGCTTATGATCCATAGTTCTTTGTGTTCGGCTAAACCCATGTGGTGACCCATGGATGATCCATGGAGGTTTAAACCCATGGAGCATGAGGAATATGGAAGGTCATGCATATTAGGGTTTGCATGGTGTAACCCTAATTAAGCCACACTATATAAGAACCCCTCTAGCTCATGAAATTGGCACTAAGATGATACACAAGAGGGCTATCAGATTTTATGAGTGCAAGTAACCTCCTCTCAAGTTCCTCTATTGTTGCTGGTGTTGTTTGATTCCATTTGAGGTGCAATACTTAGGGCACTAAGATCGTAATGGTTCAAGGCATTCAACTACAACAAAATGTATGTCATCTAATTAGAATTTTGTAGTATAGATACTCCATTGTATGCTAGTTAGGATGATGCTTAGGAAAATTGAAAGTCTGCATGTATATTAAAGAGAACATGGATCCTAAGCATATAGGGTTGCATGTACACCATATACTTGATGCTACTTGCTTTCAAATGCTAAAAAAATCGATTTTCTGCTTTCTGGACAGTGGACTCGCCGAGTCCACTGGGGAACTCGCCGAGCCCCCTCAAAAAACTGACCAACTCACCAAGTCAGATCATGCACTTGACAAGTTGGTGCTCCAGAATGCAGATTTTCGAGTTTTAAGGTTAGAATTGGACTAGGATCATTATCTTAAGTTGTTTTTTAACTTATAAACGTGTTTTTATGTGGTAATGATCATGGTTATCCAATTTAAAAGATAAGTGTCAAAGTTTCATGATTTGTATTAGTTTAAAAGATTAGGCTAATTTCTTAAAACTTGTTTGATATGAATTATCTTAACTTATGAGTTAAATTAGTACATTGGCAAATTATTAAATTTTCTTGTTAGAAAATTTGATCTAATTGGTTTTGATGAACTCCATAACTTGTCCTCAAGTTATGGAAAGTGAAGAGTCTCATTTTCAAATGTCATTATAAAATAGTTTTAGGTCTTCCATAACTTTTCCTCAACTTATTAAACGTGAAGAGTCTATGAACTCCATAACCTATCCTCAAGTTATGAATGTCAAAAGTCTTTTTATAAAACCTATATTAAACTCATAAGTTATACAACCCAAAGTTCTTGAATAGTTCAAAACTTGCCCTCAGTTTTTGGAATTTGTAAATGTAAAAGTCTAACTTTGGAAACATTGAATTCTAAACCCTAGAATTTTAAAGTTTAAAGTTCAACCCTTATACTATTTTAATATTATAGGTTTAATATATATATATATATATATATATATATATATATATATATATATATATATATATATATATATATATGTATGTATAAGTCAAGTCAGTCTTACTTTAAGTAGGCCTCATTCATGGAGCTAGTCTATAGTGGGGGTATAAGGTTACTGCCTATAAAATGGTAGTTTAATGGTGTTTACTCTCACCCACCGCTTCCTTGACTGGAGGAGGGTTGTTAGCCAAAAGGGTAGGATAGGACATTAATTCTCATTATAAGTATAATGATAATTATAAATTAACTAAACTTTTATTAAATTCCTAATCTTATTTACTTTAGGAAAATGTGAATATGGTCCTATCCCATGAAATTGCACTTTGCTCCTTGTTATGTCGTTAATGGACCGTGTGTGGTTAACCAACAAACTAACCTGGACTGATAGTGTGTGGCCAAGGGTAGCTTACTATTAATCATAGATCAATGGAGCGTGTATGGTTAACTGACACATTGATTAGGTGGTTGTAACATTGAGTGTACCAAGCTAATTTGTGTCACACCCCCAAACCTGAACGGCGGAAACGTTCGGGGGCGGATGACTTCATGTGGTAACGTAACAAATGAATACATAGTAAAGAAGGCAATACAACCATCATATATATATATAATTTAAAGTTTACATTTGTCAAAAGTTACATGTTCAAAAACCAATTACAATATGATGTCAAAATACGAGATTAAACTGGCGCCGCAGCATCCCTTCATCAAAAGCGTAATGAATACCTGAAATTACTGATTTCCTAGGACATACAAGTAATTTTGAAAGAGTAGATCAGCATTTAAGCTGGTGAGTTTCATAAGTATTTAGGTGACAATGTTTGTATGAAATGAAATGTTTTGTCTTTGTTTGTTTTTGTTTAGAAAATCCTATATTTTCTACTAGTATAAAAGTAGCCTTCACTCAAGACCAATGTTTGTTTCTAAAAATATATGTAAGTGTAAAACAACACATGTGTTTGAAAACCTTGTAAATCAATGCATTTTTAATACCCCATGTGAGTTTTATAACCATACTATTGACTCGGAATGCCTATACACAACGTTCTTCAGGCGTTGGAATGTTATGACGTTTCTCACCCCAAACGGTGGACTGCAGCTAACAGTCAGGGCGCGGGTTGTCAAGCCCGTATAGATCTATACACAAACACCATGCTCCCCCTCCAAGGGATTCTGGTATATAATACAGGACTTGAAATGTGTACTCGAACGTACATGAAGTTAGTGTCTCACAAAACCATGGTATAAAAACAGATCTACTTGTTAAAATGTTACGTTTGTTCTTGTATACGAAAGTGACTTCTTGAAATTCATGTTTCTAGTACATAAGAGTTAGAAATTTGTTCGTAAAACTATACCTATTATAGTTTTCTAAAAGTGTGTCTCGTTTGTTTAGAAATACCAAGAAAAGGCATCATTTGTTATGAAAGCATAGATTTTCGGTGTAGAGTCTAAGAATGATAAGTATAATCTAAGAAAGTTTAGTTTATACATGCATTACAACAAATTTATATTTCAAAAGATAGAATGCTATTTTAACATATCTTATATATATGAAAGTTCCTTAAAAGTTTGTAAATCGCATGTCATTTGGATATATAAAAGCATATAAAAGAGTTCTTTATGTAACACACGATAATACTCGTGTGTTTTACTTGTAATCCCCCCCTTGAAAGCATATAAAAGAATTCTTTATGTAACACACGATAATACTCGTGTGTTTTACTTGTAATCCCCCCCTTGAAAGCATATAAAAGAATTTATAGAACATTTAAAAGGTAAATTAAGGGGTATGAACTCACTTGAAAGTTTGGAGATAGCGAGATGAAAAACCGGGCAGAGTTTCGTCTCGGGAAACGGATTTTTCTCGGGATTCTCGGAAATATCGGGAGTAAAATCGGCCCTCGGGACTTGAGCAAAAAGACCAGAGCTTCGGGTTTGAACGGGCACGGAAAACGAGGCAATATCGTGAAAGAAAGGAGAGAAATGAGCATTTTTCTCGGAAGCCCTCGCATGCTATTTATAGGAGGGTCTGAGAAGCCTCGTCCGCAGCGCGTACGCGTATGTCATGCATGACTGAAGCCTCGACTGCCTCGGCTTCGGATGGGACGGATCAGTCTATCGGGTCGGATGGGACGGCGGGTCGGACGGGTCGGTCGGACGGGCGGGTCGGACGGGTCGGTAGCCTCGCATAGGGCGACGTGGACGATCCGAGGCCAAGTCCCTCGGATACGCAGGGCGTACAGGAGTACGTAGCGCGTACCTCGGATGAGGACGCTGACTCCTCTTCGAATAATGCTTGAATTTTGAATTAAATAAATATATAATTTATTTAATAAACTTCAAAATTTCATATCTTCTTCATACGAACTCCGTTTTCGATGGTCTTTATATCCACGCGTAGGTGAGACTACGCTCTACAACTTTCATTTAGACTTCGTTGGCAAATTCCGAAATTATTTTTATTATTTATTTTATAACTAATCGTGTTTAAGGAATTTCTTTAAAAATTCATAACTTCTTTATCTGACGTCGGTTTTTGCCAGACTTTTCTCCACTGAAATACCATTGTCGAGACCTTCGATTCTCGTTTAGGTCATTCCGGCCAAAAGTCACTCGATCTCCGATTCGAGTTTTTAGTTGTCTGTTGCTAAGCTGAACTTGGAAAAATCATAACTTCAATATACGAAGTCGGATTTGGGCGTTCTTTTTACGTACGATCATGGTTTAAAGATATTTAAATATAGAAGGAATTTAAATAGAACTATTTGGACATTTTATTATGAAAGTTAATTTTATTAACTCAAAAGTGGTTATAATACTTGACCTTTTAGGTCATTACAAAGAGTTGAAATATCGGGTTGTCACATCATCCCCCGTTAGAGAGAATTTCGTCCCGAAATTTAAAGTAGTAAAGATACTAGTGAACATGAAAGAGATGAGGGTACTTTTGTTTTATCAGATCTTCGTGTTCCCATGTGAATTCAGGTCCCCGCTTGGCGCTCCAGCAAACCTTCACGATGGGTATGCGACTTTGTTTTGTTTGTTTGACCTCTCGGTCCATGATTTCTACTGGTTCTTCCACAAAGTTGAGGCTCTCGTTGATCTCGATCTCGTCGAGTGGAATAACAAGAGTCTCGTCGGACAGACACTTTTTCAAGTTTGAGACGTGGAAGGTTGGATGGATGTTACTAAGTTCGTGCGGTAGGTTAAGCTTGTAAGCCAAAGGGCCGATTCTGGCAAGAATCTCGAAAGGCCCTATGTATCTTGGATTTAGTTTCCCACGCTTTCCAAAGCGTATTAAACCCTTCCACGGTGAGACCTTTAATAAGACGTCGTCTCCTACTTGGAATTCCAAAGGTTTCCTCCTTTGGTCAGCATAGCTTTTCTGTCGGTCTCTAGAGGCTTTCAATCGTTCACGAATCTGAACGATCTTCTCTGTCGTTTCTCGTATGATTTCCGGACCAGTGAGAGTGCTTTCAGGAACTCTTCTTCTAGCTAATTGGGTATCGCCAACTTCAGTCCAGCACAGAGGGGATCTGCACTTTCGACCATAGAGGGCTTCAAACGGAGCAGTCTTTATGCTTGTATGATAACTATTGTTGTACGAAAATTCAACAAGGGGTAAATGGATATCCCATGCCTTTCCAAAGTCAATCACGTAGGCTCTCAGCATATCTTCTAAAGTTTGTATCGTTCTCTCACTTTGTCCGTCTGTTTGTGGGTGGTAGGTTGTACTCATGTCTAGCCTGGTCCCCAAGGAACTTTGTAGTGACTGCCAGAATCTTGAAGTGAATCTACTATCTCTATCGGAGATAATGGATATCGGAACACCATGCAGTCGCACTACTTCCCTTAAGTAAGTTCTTGTAAGCTTCTCCATTTTGTCAGTCTCCTTGATGGGTAGGAAATGCGCGGATTTGGTCAATCTGTCGACAATGACCCATATGGTATCGAGTCCACTTGTCGTCTTGGGTAACTTGGTTATGAAGTCCATAGTAATCCGCTCCCATTTCCATTCTGGTATCTCTGGTTGTTGTAGTAATCCTGACGGTTTCTGATACTCGACCATAACCTTAGCGCAAGTAAGACATTTACTCACAAAGGTAGCAATTTCTGCTTTCATGTTAGGCCACCAGTACAGTTTCTTAAGATCCAGATACATTTTATCTGAACCCGGCTGAACGGAATACCTTGAGTTGTGAGCTTCGGTCATGACTACGTTTCTGAAACCACCATGTTTTGGGGTCCAGATTCGGTCCATGAGATAGTAGGCTCCGCCACCCTTGACTTCTAGATTCTTTTCCATTCCTCGCAGGGATTCACCCGCCACATTTTCAGGTTGCAAAGCTTCCATTTGTGCCTCCTTAATTTGTGTGGATAAGTGGGAATGGATAGTCATAGTCAGAGATTTGACCCTCCGACCAGTGTATTCCTTTCGACTGAGGGCGTCAGCTACTACGTTGCCCTTCCTAGGATGATAATGAATTTCGCATTCGTAGTCATTTAGTAATTCAACCCATCGTCGTTGTCGCATGTTGAGTTCCTTCTGATCAAAAATGTGTTGAAGGCTCTTGTGATCGGTGAAAATAGTACTCTTTGTTCCGTATAAGTAGTGTCTCCAGATCTTCAGAGCAAATACCACTACTCCTAACTCAAGATCGTATGTCGTATAGTTCACTTCGTGTGTCTTAAGCTGTCGGGAGGCATAAGCAATAACCTTCCCTCTCTGCATAAGAACACAACAAAGTCCTTGATTCGACGCATCGCAGTACACTACGAAGTCTTCTATCCCTTCGGGGAGGGATAGTATCGGTACGGTGCACAAGGCCTGCTTTAGTGTCTGGAATGCCTTCTCTTGTTTCGCTTCCCAGTCAAAGGCCACGCCTTTCTGGGTTAATGTAGTAAGAGGTTTCGTAATGCTCGAAAAGTTCTTTATGAATCTGCGATAGTAGCCAGCTAGACCTAGAACTTGACGAATTTCTGTAGGTGTCTTTGGTGCCGACCAGTTCTCAATGGCCTTAATTTTGGAGGGGTCCACGTGTATACCTTTCTCGCTAACAACGTGGCCTAAAAATTCGACTCTTCGAATCCAAAATTCGCATTTAGAGAACTTCGCATAGAGTTTCTCCGTTCGCAGTGTTTCTAGGACTTTTCGTAGGTGCTGACTATGCTCTTCCTCACTTCGGGAGTAGATAAGTATATCATCGATAAAGACGATGACGAACTGATCGAAGTAAGGGCGGCATACCCTATTCATTAGGTCCATAAATACTGCTGGTGCATTGGTTAATCCGAACGGCATCACTACAAATTCGTAGTGTCCATAACGAGTTCGGAAAGCTGTCTTTGGAATGTCCCCCTCTAGAACTCGTAATTGGTGATATCCGGATCATAGGTCTATTTTTGAGAAGTAGTTCGCTCCTTGAAGTTGATCGAATAGGTCGTCAATACGGGGTAGGGGATAACGGTTCTTGAGAGTAAGTTTGTTCAGTTCTCTGTAGTCGATGCACATACGGAACGATCCGTCCTTCTTCTTTACAAACAAGACCGGTGCTCCCCAAGGTGAGAAACTTAGTCTTATGAATCCTTTTCGAAGGAGTTCATTAAGTTGACTGGAAAGTTCCTGCATCTCTGCTGGTGTGAGGAGATAAGGCGACTTCGCTACTGGGGTAGCTCCTGGAACTAAGTCGATTATGAACTCGACTTGGCATTGCGGTGGTAATCCTGCTAGTTCTTCTGGAAAGATATCGGGAAAGTCGCGTACTACCGAGATGTTCTTGATGTCCTTCAGTTCTTGACTTGTATCAACGATGTGCGCTAGGAATGCTCGACAATCCTTCCGCAAGCACTTTCGAGCTTGGATGCACGAAATGATGCGAAGGTTTGTACTAGATTTGTCGCCGTAGATAACTAATGTTTAGTTTTTAGGGAGATTAAGACGGACTGCTTTCTCAAAGCACATGATGTCGGCGTGAAGAAGACTCAACCAATCCATGTCGACTATGACGTCGAAACTTTTAGTTTGGACCGGCATGAGATTGATTGGGAAAGAATGGCCGTCTAAAGTTAACATACCGCTCATGTATATGAAGTTAGTGTTTTCAGTTTTTCCATTGGCCATCTCTACAGTGAATGATTTTTCTAACTTGCTAGGTTTAGGTTTGAGTAAATGAATAAAGTTTTGACTCACGAAGCTTCTCTCCACTCCACTATCGAATAATATGCAGGCATATGAATTATCGAGAAGGAACGTACCAACAACTATAGTTGGGTCAGCTACAGCTTCGTCGTGGCCTATAGCCAAAACTCGTCCCACACCTCCGGTGCCTGCTGCCTTAGGACAGTTCCTCTTGTAGTGGTCCACCACGCCACAACCGTAGCAAGTCTGTCCTACACCCGCACCAGGAACTTGAGTGATCGGCTTTGCGGGGTCCTTGCAGAAACGGGCGGTGTGTCCCTTCCTGTTGCAGTTGGCGCACTGCATTTCCTGACAAGGTCCATGGTGGTGGTAATTGCATTTGGTGCACTTTGGGAGGTTACCTATATAAGGCTTTGTTGGGTAGGTATTTGCAGGAGCTGTAGCAGGTACAGTGGCAGCATTCACTGAAACTAGTTGTTTCTTTGCGGATTCTTGGGAAGACCCACTCTTCCCTTTATTCCACACTTTCTTCCTGCTACTGTTGTTGTTGTTGTTGTTGTTGTAGTAGTTGTTGTTGTTGTTGTTTCCTTTATGTGGTTCTGGTGCAGAAGTGGTTGAGTTCTGATGACCTCCGTAATCAATCAGGGATTGTGCCAGTTCCTTAGCACTTTCAAAGGTGTCAGGTTTAGAAGCTAACACGCTTGATCGCATTTGGGGCGTCAGTCCCCAGATGTATCTCTCTATCTTCTTGCTCTCGGGAGCAATCATATCTGGACAAAGGATTGCCAGCTCGCAGAATCTATTGGTATAAGTAGCGATGTCGGTACCAACCACTCCGAGAGTCCATAGTTCGTGTTCGAGCTTTTGAATCTCCCCTCGTGGGCAATATTCTCTCATCATCATGGCTTTCAGGCTCTCCCAGCTTATGGAGTTTGCCACGATTAGGGTAAGTACTTTAACGTGGCCATTCCACCAAGTTAAAGCTTTATCAATAAGGGTGAAAGTTGCAAATTTGACTTTGTTGTGCTCGGGACAGGAGCAGATTTCAAAGACTGCCTCCGTCCTTTCAATCCACTGCCTTAGGGCCATCACACGACCAGTCCCATAAAACATCCGGGGCTTGGCATTAGTGAAGTCCTTATAGGTGCATTCACGAGGTGGTCCATGACTCTCGCCATGGTTGGATAGGTGTGTGCCAGATCCCGAGCCATTAGTACTCGAGTTATTGATCTGTGACATGGCAGCTGCCACCGCTGCGGTGACTGCTGCTTGAAACATAACGGTATCAAATTGAGGTGGTGGAGGTGGTATAGGTGCTTCCCCACCGTTGTTTCGCCTTGGATTCCTACGCGGAGGCATCCTTCAACTATAGGTTGAAAAGACAAGTATAAGAATTTCATAGAAATAGAAAATGTATGTGTCTCATGAACTAAATCGCTATAGTTCAACAACAGATGATAGTATGAGTCTTAAAATAGAAGAATGAAAGTTATTTGTAAGACTGAAGGTATGAAACAAGTATTTGGTTTCACAAAGAGCTTTCAAGGTTTGAACAAAATACTTAACATAGTAGTAATAGTGTCACTTATATTAATATAAAAGTTGTTACAACGATCATGAAAATTTGACCCCTATAAAGGTCTCCGATTACAAAGTTCGAGAAATTTAAAGACTTATAGCCGATGTCCTAAGCTATAACAAAATTTGAGTCTTTGACAAGCACTACTTGCGACGTAGGTTGCGCTTGGAGCTTGACTCCGCATCTGATTGCTTCGACTCCATTAGACGCCTATCAAAAGCGGCTTTTTGTTCCCTTAGTTCAGCGAGGGCTGCAATCATTTGCGCTTGAAATGCCTCGGTTTGGAGTTGAGCATTGTCTTGTATCTTGTCCAGCCTACGTATGTCAGAAGTGTGAACCTGCACTTCCACGTTGACATCCCGGAGTCGACTAGCTTGAACTCCAGACTGATAGGACTGATTGGCTAACTTACCCACCATTATCGGGAGTGCTCGATCAGCCGAACCTCCGCTGCGGACATCATAGAAGTCCCGGCACATGCCGTAGGGAGGGCGTAGGTTTTGCTGTTGGCTCCAATGGTGGAGGTGACTTCCCCAGACGGGAGTCGGTCCTTGAAAGTTCTTTACGAAGACGGGAGGTTGAATGGGTGGTGGATCGATAACTTCCGGCTCTGAGTCGGTACCGGAGTCATCACCCACTTATATGGGTTCCTCGTCCTCTTCGGGATCATCTTCGATCCATCCTCCGTTGCCTTGGTTGGGAAAGTAGGGGTCGCCAGGGTGGTGAAATCCAGCCATTTGACTGTACGAGAAATAGGGTTATAAGAATGGAATAAAGTTGAAAACATGCAAAACATGTAAGTTAAACTAGTTTAGATAGCAAATACTCCTATAGTATTTAAATTCTTGTGTTTGATTCTAGTAATGGTTTCGTAAGTTTTGACTTATTGCTTACTACGATCATTCCTCGATATACGTTCGTCCAATCTCGGGCAAATGTAGTTGATCACGCTATATTTGTCCAAAATCTGATTACATATATCGAGTCTCAGTCGTAGTGTCAACTTGTCTAAATACTTGTATAGCTGGATAACATGAAAATAATTTGTGGTATGCATGTAATTGTACTTAAATGAACTATCAATTTAAGTTGAACGCAATGCTGCTTAAGCGTAAAAGAAAATTTGTTTTGTCAGAGAGTATTAGTCCCTTAAGCATTTATAGTTTGTATATCTTATGTGGTTCGATATACTTAGTTCACTATAAACATTGCTCTGATACCAATGTGTCACACCGCAAACCTGAACGGCGGAAACGTTCGGGGGCGGATGACTTCATGTGGTAACGTAACAAATGAATTAATAGTAAAGAAAGCAATACAACCATCATATATATATAATTTAAAGTTTACATTTGTCAAAAGTTACATGTTCAAAAACCAATTACAATATGATGTCAAAATACGAGATTAAACTGGCGCCGCAGCATCCCTTCATCTAAAGCGTAATGAATACCTGAAATTACTGATTTCCTGGGACATACAAGTAATTTTGAAAGAGTAGATCAGCATTTAAGCTGGTGAGTTTCGTAAGTATTTAAGTGACAATGTTTGTATGAAATGAAATGTTTTGTCTTTGTTTGTTTGTGTTTAGAAAATCCTATATTTTCTACTAGTATAAAAGTAGCCTTCACTCAAGACCAATGTTTGTTTCTAAAAATGTCTGTAAGTGTAAAACAACCAATGTGTTTGAAAACCTAGTAAATCAATGCATTTTTAATACCCCATGTGAGTTTTATAACCATACTATTGACTCGGAATGCCTATACACAACGTTCTTCAGGCGTTGGAATGTTATGACACTTGTCACCCCAAACGGTGGACTGCAGCTAACAGTCAGGGCGCGGGTTGTTAAGCCCGTATAGATCTACACACAAACACCATGCTCCCCCTCCAAGGGATTCTGGTATATAATACAGGACTTGAAATGTGTACTCGAACGTACATGAAGTTAATGTCTCACAAAACCGTGGTATAAAAACAGATCTACTTGTTAAAATGTTACGTTTGTTCTTGTATACGAAAGTGACTTCTTGAAATTCATGTTTCTAGTACATAAGAGTTAGAAATTTGTTCGTAAAACTATACCTATTATAGTTTTCTAAAAGTGTGTCTCGTTTGTTTAGAAATACCAAGAAAATGAATCATTTGTTATGAAAGCATAGATTTTCGGTGTAGAGTCTAAGAATGATAAGTATAATCTAAGAAAGTTTAGTTTATACATGCATTACAACAAATTTATATTTCAAAAGATAGAATGCTATTTTAACATATGTTATATATATGAAAGTTCCTTAAAAGTTTGTAAATCGCATGTGATTTGGATATATAAAAGCATATAAAAGAGTTCTTTATGTAACACACGATAGTACTCGTGTGTTTTACTTGTAATCCCCCCTTGAAAGCATATAAAAGAATTCTTTATGTAACACACGATAATACTCGTGTGTTTTACTTGTAATCCCCCCCTTGAAAGCATATAAAAGAATTTATAGAACATTTAAAAGGTAAATTAAGGGGTATGAACTCACTTGAAAGTTTGGAGATAGCGAGATAGAAAACCGGGCAGAGTTTCGTCTCGGGAAACGGATTTTTCTCGGGATTCTCGGAAATATCGGGAGTAAAATCGACCCTCGGGACTTGAGCAAAAAGACCAGAGCTTTGGGTTTGAACGGGCACGGAAAACGAGGCAATATCGTGAAAGAAAGGAGAGAAATGAGCATTTTTTCTCGGAAGCCCTCGCATGCTATTTATAGGAGGGTCTGAGAAGCCTCGTACGCGGGGTGTACGCTCGTACGCGTACGTCATGCATGACCGAAGCCTCGACTGCCTCGGCTTCGGATGGGACGGATCAGTCTGTCGGGTCGGATGGGACGGCGGGTCGGACGGGTCGGTAGCCTCGCATAGGGCGACGTGGACGATCCGAGGCCAAGTCCCTTGGATACGCAGGGCGTATAGGAGTACGCAGCGCGTACCTCGGATGAGGACGCTAACTCCTCTTTGGATAATGCTTGAATTTTGAATTAAATAAATATATAATTTATTTAATAAACTTCAAAAATTCATATCTTCTTCATACGAACTCCATTTTCGATGGTCTTTATATCCACGCGTAGGTGAGACTACGCTCTACAACTTCTGTTTAGACTTCGTTGGCAAATTCCGAAATTATTTTTATTATTTTTTTTATAACTCATCGTGTTTAAGGAATTTCTTTAAAAATTCATAACTTCTTTATCTGACGTCGGTTTTTGCCAGACTTTTCTCCGCTGAAATACCATTGTCGAGACCTTCGATTCTCGTTTAGGTCATTCCGACCAAAAGTCACTCGATCTCCGATTCGAGTTTTTAGCTGTCTGTTGCTAAGCTGAACTTGGAAAAATCATAACTTCAATATACGAAGTCGGATTTGGGCGTTCTTTTTACGTACGATCATGGTTTAAAGATATTTAAATATAGAAGGAATTTAAATAGAACTATTTGGACATTTTGTTATGAAAGTTAATTTTATTAACTCAAAAGTGGTTACAATACTTGACCTTTTAGGTCATTACAAAGAGTTGAAATATCGGGTTGTCACAATTTGCACGGTTATTCATACCTTGTTTGTGATCCTCAACATCACAGTCACAAATTTAAAGGGCAGAATCGAGATTTTCACATGCCATTGAACTTTTCAATGAATCTCAAAGGATCTAGGAATTTCAGTTCACTTAAAACCTAAAATTCTTTTTTGTTTTTCTTGGTGGAAATTGAAATCGTCATTTACCTACCTTCAAATAGTTTACAATTGCATTAAGGCATCCCTCTTTCGAATTGTACATTATTGTGTTGGGTCCTAGCCTTAATATTTCATTTGGGCGTTATATTAAGGACTTAAATCATCTAACTTGAATTTTAACCCATGTAGATGTCTAGTTCAGACAACTATGGTCTTCCCAAATCTTTTGGAACAAGCTTTCATTCCGAAGATGATGTTCCACGATTGGATCGTGGAAGAGAAAATCATACTTCACTTCCTCCAACTCCTCCGATTATTCTCCCTGACCCACAAGCTCAAAGACTTGAAAAGTTCAGGATCACTTAATCACTGTTGAATAGTAAACACAAAGATGGAAGGTCTGTATGTACTCATGTCTTGGACATGAAGCTGCATATTGATTGGATGAGGATGATGGGTGTCGTCTTCCCAAGGAAGTTGGCTATTGATTAGGTTCTCCAGTCACTTCCTGATTCATACAATGTGTTCATGAAAGACTACTATGTGACAAATCACGACATGACCTTAATTAATCTCACCTATTTGCTAATTGCTGCTGAATCAACAATGATTTGGCGCAATGGTCAATCAAATCTGACTGGAAGATCTACATCCCAAGTTGACATGGACATCCCTAAAAAGATTCCTTCTCATAAAGGAAAGGAATTGGCCATGGTCAAAAGTTTTGATCAAAAGATAAAGGTACATTCGAAGACTGTTCCATGTAAGCCTGTGTGTTTCTACTGCCAAGGAAAGGGGAATTGATTGCGAAGCTGCCCTGACTACCTAAAACATCTGAAAGAAAGTAGAATCAAAAAGTTTGACTCTGTTTAGGTAAGTCTAGTATCTAACTTTATAAAGTTCCTAATTGATGATTCTTAATACATAATGTGACTAGGTTGCATTTTGATGTTTTTTAGGATCATGCAAAAGGAAGGAAGCCTAAAAAAATGGTATGTTGAATCTGGTCGCGAAGATGGATGTCACTCGCTTGGTTCGAGAATCGGATTTTTGAGCTGCTACATAGGAGTTATGATAGATTGCTAGAAAATATGTAATAACATAGTTTTCATTTGTAATTGCATTGTAAGGAAACGTTTTTCAGCATTTTATAAATAAATAAAATTTTGTTTTTTATTTTCTTATTATATCTCCTTACAATGGCATTTGTGAAAAATTGATGTTTGTATGTTTCCATATTAGCAATATGAATTTGATTCTTTCGTTTGTGGTAGTGTTGAGAATTTGCCAAATAAGGAAAGATTCTCATCACCCAAGTTTCAGTTGGATAGAAACTTGGAATCATGCAACTTGGAGTGAGTGACCTGAGAATACAAGTTATTTTGAAACCTGGCCACCGTACCTGTCTACTGATGACCTGAGAATACAAGTTATTTTGAAAGCGAGTATCAACTTTAAAGATGGTGAATTCATAAGTATTTAAGTGTCATTGTCTTGCTTGGTAAAGTTGTTATGAATGTCATGTAAAACCTTTAAGTAAGACAGTTGATATAAGTATGAAAAACCCTAAGAAATCCCTTCTTTCCTACTAGTATGAAATGTAGTCTTCCTCCAAGACCCGAATGTTTTGTTATGACAATGTAGTCTTCTACCAAGACCCGAATGTTTTGTTATGACAATGTATTCTTCTACCAAGACCCGAATGTTTTGTTATGGCAATATAGTCTTCTACCAAGACCCGAATATTTTGTAAGTAAAATGATAGTTTTTCCTTCTTTTTGACTACTACAAACAGTAATTAGTCTAACTCATTGTTTATGTGAATATATCACAAAATAAAGTAAATAGGAAAAATAAAACCATGTAAGTGTTATCCCTGGATACCAGGACTAACACGCCATCGCAGTAAGCGGTATGTATAACCTAATGAACCTCCGAAGATGGTCCAATTGTCCTCTGTAGCAGCAGCAGGTTGGAGAAAGGGTTAGTCCCGTAGCCGAATCCTAATATAAGTGGTAACCTAATGATCATCCGAAGATTTTCATCTCATCCTCTGTTGCAACAGCAGGATGGAGGAATGGTGAGTTCCGATATCAATCTATCTATTACAAGTGATAACCTTAGACATCCATAGATGTTCATCACCCAGTGGTGCTAACAGCTGGGTTCCGGAATGGTTAGTCCCGTCTAGACAAGTATCCAGGTAAGTGAATACAGGATAATGTATCTATGTAACAGTACTCATGTATGGTATTCATGTCAGCGTATTCAGATAAATGTATCTATGAAAACGTACTTATGTATCATGTAATCCTAGATAAATGTACTCATGTATCATGTAATCCTAGATAAATGTACTCATGTATCATGTAATGTATTGGTATAGACTCATGAATGAACCGACTCTTGTGTAATTCCTTCTAATAGGAATATTGTTTTGTATCTTCCAACTATCCATATGATAATTAACTGAAAGGCAAGTGTTTGTTCAAGAAGGTAAACGTAATGGTTTTGCAAGATATCTAAGAGTTTTGAATAATAATTAAGAGTGACTGGATGTCATGTTAATAAACATTTCAAAACTAATACTTTTGTTAACAAGGTATTTTAAGATGGAAAACTATTTCATGCATCACATTTTGTAGTATGTGAAATCTGTTGGATGAAAACACAGTTATAAAATACATATGAGTGATTTAATAACATGTTGTTTTCTACTTGTATTCCCCCCCCCCCCCCATTAAAGCATTTAAAAACATTTAAAATATTCATTTAGGGGTATGAACTCACCTGTAGATGGTGGTTTGGATGAACTGGACGGTGTAGGATTGTTAGGTGTCAAGTGAGGACTTGTACACACACTACGATCCTAATGAACATATAATCACACATATATGCACTCAATTAGTCTTAAATTTACTAATTGATAATGTTAAGACATCCTAAAACATAATAAACACTTTATATAAGTGTTTCAAGCTCTAAGGGTAGCATCTAAGCTATTGTGGGACAAGGTACTTGGGTTTAGGGTTCCAAAGGACCCTATACTTGAGTTTACTCTCAAACTTGGTGGTATTTTGTGTTTTGAAGTCCCAAATGATCCCTAGAATTATTCCAACTTGGTGGTTAAATTCTTGGAAGGGTTTAAGGCATAGAAACACCCCTTTGAGGAGTTTACGGCCTTAAGGCCATTTCCTTTAGAGTTTGCGGCCGTAAACTCTTAAGGATGGGTGTTTTTGATGCTTTCAAGTCTCATACACATGTAGTATAGGTCTTAAACTTTTATCCCAAGCGTATGAAGGCCTTAGGCACACTTTGGTTCCCTTCTTTGATGTTCACGGACCAAGAACCTTATTAGGGCCGTGAACTCACTTTGAGGGGTGATTTTGATGTGTTTTGGTCCTTCATTTAAGTGGAAACAATTTCTAGTAAATGTCTAAGGCTTTAGGTGCCTTAAAAGCACCCTTTTGTCCATGATTTTGGAGTTCACGATACAAGATCATCTTGGGCCGTGAACACCTAAACTTGGATGATTCTTTGTTGTTTTCTTGTCCCTAATACACTTCTATACAAGTCCAAGGTAGTATCATATCACAAGGGAAGGTCTAGGCATTGTTTCGGGAGTTTACCTCCCAAGAACACCTTGGGGAGTAAACTCCTAAATCTAGTGATTTAGCCATCTAAATCATGTTATAAACACATAATAAGCTTTCTAACACTACTAGAGAGAGTTACTCACGTTTTGGTATAAAAACCCGAAGATCTGTGAGAGAGAAAATGGCTTTTCTCTAGTTGGAAATGCGAATAATGAATGAATTTGGTTCAGAATTCTATTTATAGTCCTGAGATATTTTTGGTAGAAAATGTTTTTATTCCTAAAATGATTTCTCATTTAACAGAGTGTTGGAATAACAGTGTTGCACTAAACCCTAGTGCATCCACTCTCTTGCTATCTCCTGAAGTGTAAACCCTGAATTACTCAAACTTACACGGAAAAGTCTGAAAATTAACTATGACTGCTATAACTTCTATTGAAGTGATATTGTTTGTACATAATGAAAATTTTGGGTTGTCACATCATCCCCCCGTTAGAAGGAATTTCGTCCCGAAATTAGAATTTAAGCAATTAAGAAGTTACAAATAATTAAGCGAAAAAGGTGAGGGTATTTCAGTTTCATCTGAACCTCTCATTCCGAAGTGAATTCAGGTCCACGCTTTGCGTTCCAGCGCACCTTCACTATCGGGATACAACTCTGCTTTGTTTGCTTTACCTCTCGGTCCATGATCTCTACTGTTTCCTCCACGAAGTTGAGGCTCTCGTTGATCTCGATCTCGTCGAGTGGAATAACAAGAGTCTCGTCAGACAGACACTTTTTCAAGTTCGAGACGTGGAAGGTAGGATGTACGTTACTGAGTTCTTGCGGTAGATTGAGTTTGTAAGCCACAGGGCCGATTCTCGCGAGAATCTCGAAAGGCCCTATGTATCTTGGATTGAGCTTCCCATGCTTTCCAAAGCGTATCAATCCCTTCCAGGGTGAGACCTTTAGTAGGACTCGGTCGCCCACCTGGAATTCCAACGGTTTCCTTCGCTTGTCAGCGTAGCTTTTCTGTCGGTCTCTAGAGGCTTTCAATCGTTCACGAATTTGAACGATCTTCTCTGTCGTTTCCCGAATGATCTCCGGACCCGTGAGAGTGCTTTCGGGAACTCGTCCCTTAGCTAACTGGGTATCACCCACCTCAGTCCAGCACAGAGGGGATCTGTACTTTCGGCCATAGAGGGCCTCGAATGGAGCTGCCTTTATGCTCGTGTGATAACTGTTGTTGTAGGAAAATTCAACGAGGGGTAAATGGGTATTCCAAGCTTTTCCATAGTCAATCACACAGGCACACAACATATGTTCTAAGGTTTGGATAGTTCTATCACTTTGCCCATCGGTTTGTGGATGGTAGGCTGTACTCATGTCCAGCCTAATTCCTAGGGAATTTTGTAATGACTGCCAGAACCTCGATGTGAATCTACTATCTTTGTCCGAGATAATAGATAAAGGAACACCGTGCAGCCTTACAATTTTCCTAATGTAAGTTCTTGTAAGTTTCTCCATCTTGTCTGTTTCTTTGATCGGCAGGAAGTGTGTAGACTTGGTCAATCTATCGACGATGACCCATATGGAATCAAGTCCACCCGTCGTCTTGGGCAACTTGGTTATGAAGTCCATAGTGATCCGCTCCCACTTCCATTCTGGTATCTCCGGTTGTTGTAGAAGACTGGAGGGTTTCTGGTATTCGACCTTCACCTTCGCGCAACTAAGGCACTTACTTACGAAGGTAGCAATATCTGCTTTCATGTTAGGCCACAAGTATAACTTTTTAAGATCTAGATACATCTTATCTGAACCCGGGTGGACGGAATAACAGTGTTGTGAGCTTCCGTCATGACCAAGTCTCTGAAGCCACCGTCTTTCAGTGTCCAGATCCGATCCATGAGGTATAAGGCTCCGCCACCCTTGACTTATCAGTTCTTATCCATCCATCTAAGGGATTCACCAGCCACGTTTTTAGGTTTCAAAGCATCGAGCTGAGCCTCCTTAATTTGCATGGACAAGTGTGAATGGATAGTTACAGTCAAAGATTTGACTCTACGACCAGTATATTCTTTCCGACTCAGGGCGTCGGCTACTACATTGGCTTTACCTAGATAATAATGAATTTCGCACTCGTAATCACTGAGTAGCTCTACCCACCGTCGTTGTCTCATGTTAAGCTCTTTTCTGGTCGAAGATGTGTTGTAGACTCTTGTCGTCTATAAAGATCGTGCTTTTTGTACCATACAGGTAGTGTCGCCAGATCTTCAGAGCAAACACAACTGCTCCTAGTTCAAGATCGTGGGTGGTGTAGTTAACCTCATGTGTCTTCAGCTGTCTCGAGGCGTAGGCTATGACTTTACCTTGCTCCATCAGAACACATCCGAGCCCTTGATTTGATGCGTCGCAATAGACCACGAAGTCTTCTATCCCTTCGGGGAGGGATAGTATTGGTGCGGTGCACAAGGCTCGTTTGAGCGTTTGGAACGCTCTTTTTTGTTTCTCTTCCCAGTCAAAGGCTACGCCCTTCTGGGTCAGTGTTGTAAGAGGTTTTGCTATGCGGGAGAAGTTCTGAATGAACCTGCGATAGTAGCCAGCCAAACCTAGAAATTGGGGAATTTCTGTAGGTGTCTTCGGTGCTGACCAGTTCTCGATGGCCTTTATTTTGAAAGGGTCCACGTGTATTCCCTCTTCGCTAACAACATGGCCCAAAAATTCGACTCGCCGAATCTAAAATTCGCACTTCGAGAACTTCACGTAGAGCTTCTCCGACCGCAGTGTTTCTAAAATTTTACGGAGATGTTGGCAATGTTCCTCCTTACTTCGAGAGTAGATGAGTATGTCATCAATGAAGACGATGACGAACTGATCCAATTAAGGACGACACACCCTATTCATCAGATCCATGAATACTGCGGGCGCGTTAGTTAATCCGAACGGCATCACTACAAACTCGTAGTGCCCATAACGAGTTCGGAAGGCTGTCTTGGGAACATCCTCCTCTAACACTCGAAGTTGGTGATATCCGGATCGTAGATCTATCTTTGAGAAGTAGTTGGCTCCTTGAAGTTGATCAAATAAATCGTCAATGCGGGGCAAAGGATAACGATTTTTAATTGTAAGTTTGTTGAGTTCTCTATAGTCGATGCACATCGAAATGATCCATCCTTCTTCTTGACGAACAAGACCGGTGCTCCCCATGGTGAGAAGTTGTGTCTAATGAATCCCTTCTTGAGAAGTTCGTTAAGTTGTGTGGAAAGTTCCTGCATCTCGGCCGGTGCCAGACGATAAGGAGATTTGGCTACTGGGGTAGCTCCTGGCACTAAGTCGATTCTGAACTCGACTTGGCGTTGCGGTGGTAAACCGGGAAGTTCTTCTGGGAAGATGTCGGGAAAGTCGCGTACTTCTTGGATGTCCTGAATGTTTTTCGTTTCTTGACTTGTATCAACGACATGTGCGAGGAATGCATGGTACTCCTTTCGCAAGCACTTCTGAGCTTGAATGCACGAAATGATGCGAAGGCTCGTACTAGGGTTGTCACCGTAGATAATTAAGGTTTTGTTGTTAGGAAGGTTAAGACGAAGTAATTTTTCAAAGCACATGATGTCGGCGCGAAGAAGACTCAACCAATCCATACCGATGATAACGTCGAAACATTTAATTGGGACTGGCATGAGATCTATCTTGAAAGAATGGCCATCTAAAGTTAAAGTACAACCTATGTATATGCAGTTAGTACTCTCCGTATTCCCATTAGCCATTTCTATCATGAATGAATTATCTAATGCACAGGGTTTTTGTTTAAGCAGGTGTGCAAATTTGCGACTTACGAAACTTTTCTCTACTCTACTATCGAAAATTATGCAAGCATATGAGTTATCGACGAGAAACGTACCAGTAACTATCGTAGGATCAGCTACCGGTTCCTCGTGGACTAGGGCCATAACTCTCCTTACTCCTCCAGCCATCCCTGCTTTAGGGCAGTTCCTCTTGTAATGGCCCACTTCGCCACAACCGTAGCAAATTTGGCCCATACCGGCGTTAGGAACCTGGGCGGCCTGAGCTGTTGGAGTCTTGCAGAAACGGACTGTATGTCCCTTCCTGTTGCAGTTAGAGCACTGCATCTCCTTGCAAGGTCCATGGTGGTGGAAATTACACTTGGTGCACCCCGGGAGAGTTCCAGCATATGTTTTTGCTGGTAAGGGGTTCACATGGACAATGGGAGTCACTGTGGCAGCATTGATCGCCACAAGTTGTTATTTCTTGGAGGATCCTTGCGAAGCCCCTCTTATCCTCTTATTCCACCCCTTCCTGTTGTGGTCGGGGTTGGACTTTTGTGGTACGGGTGTAGGGATTGTTGGGTTCTGAGGTTTCCTGTGATCTATGAGAGATTGTGCCAGTTCCTTGGCACTATCAAAAGTGATAGGCCTGGAGGCTAACACACTTGACTGGATCTGGGGCGACAGTCCCTAGATATAGCTCTCTATATTCTTGCTCTCGAGAGCAACCATATCAGGGCATAGGTTTGCCAGATGACAGAACCTATTTGTGTAGGTCGTGATGTCGGATCCAACCATTTGTAGACCCCAGAATTCATGCTCGAGTTTTTGTACTTCGCCTCGAGGACAGTATTCTTTCATCAGCATGTCTTTCAACTTTTCCCAGCTGATGGAATACGCCACCACCAAAGTCAGATACTTAACATGGCCGTTCCACCATGTTAGTGATCTGTCAGAGAAGGTACTAGCTGCAAACTTGACCTTGTTGCCCTCCTGGCAAGTGCAAATTTCAAAGACGGATTCCATCTTTTCAATCCATTGTCGCAACACCATAACACCTCCAGTTCCATTAAAGCTGCGGGGTTTGGCGTTCGTGAAGTCCTTGTAGGTGCATTCTCGAGGGTGCCCATGGCTTTCACCATGGTTCGAGGGAGGTGCACCTGATCCCGATCCACTAGGGACAGGAGCGTTGATTACTGACACAGCCGCTGCAACTGCTGCTGTGAAAGCTGCCTGGAACATGTTGGCATCGAAAGGAGTAGGTAGTTGAAGAGATTCAGGTGGTGGTGGAGGTGGTGGTATCGGTGCTTCGTTGTTTGGGTTACGCCTTGTATTTCTTCATGGTGGCATCTTTAACTATACGTTTAAAAGATGACGACACGGATAAGAATAAATGAATAATGAAAGTGTCTCATGGACTAACTCCCCATAGTCCAACAACAAAATGAACAGAATGACTAAATGAAGATGACAGCATTTGGATAATGATTTCCATAAGATTAGATATTTGTCAATAATACTGGAATTACAGATGTAACAAGTTCGGGAAAAATAGCCTAGAAGTAGGCCTTACATCAACCAAGATGGAAAATTTTGACAGAACTAAGACTAGAACAAGACCTAATAGGTCTAAGATTTATAAATATAGGAAATTAGACCAAAGTTTTTACATAAACTAGGTTATATTCAAAAGATGAGTTGACGAGATTCTATCGGCGACGAGAACTGCTAGCATGAGTTCTTGATCCCGATAGTAGACGTTCCGTGTCCCTCATACGCCTGTCAGCTCTCACTTGCTGAGCTCGAAGTTCCCTAACTTCAGCTTGAGTTTCAGCAAGTTCCCTCTGCAGATTTGCATTGCAGACCAGAGTCCTTTCATGAGCAGACTCTAGTTGGCGAATGTGGACAGTGTTAACGCCAGAGTTGGCTTCAATCTCCATGACCCGGTTAATAGTTGCTTGACCCAGTATCGTGTTTCTGGAAATTCTACGAACCATGATGGGTAGGACTCTGTCAGCAGAACCTCCTTTAGTGAGGTTGTAGAAACTCCGGTCTCCATTGTAGGGAATGGGCTGACCTTGTTCCTGACTCCATCTAGTCAAGTTAGTGGCCCACAGAGGTGTGGGTCCTTGAAACATAGGACGGGGGTTCAGGTTTGGGTTTTGAGCAGCTGGGGGTAGGTTGTTGACTTCAGGCTCCGAGTCAGAACTATCGGAAAAACCCTCAGCATGGTGATCATCCAAAGGGATTGGGTGATCATCTTCTGGTTCTGCCTCTAGCCAACCAACATTGCCTTGGTTCGGGAAATACGGATCGCCATGGTGAAATCCAGCCATTAAAATCTATGCGAGAAAAGGGATATAAGAAATAGCTAAATAGGCAAACTGACTAAGATAATTATAGTAAGACCAAATACCCCAATGGTGTTTCTTAATGGTTGTGTTGGTAAGTTTTTAGACTTGTTGCCACATCACAACCATTCTTGAGCATATGCTAATCACTCCTCGGACCAGCATAGTTGATCAGGCTATGCCATTCCCAAGACTGACCATATATCCCCAGGCTTACTTGTGATATTCAACAATCGTAATACTTTTGTTCTTGTCATTGTGACACTGATTTTAGTATGAATGCATGCACGCATACTTACTTAGATATTATATTATTTAAAAGTATAACTCTTAGACAAAGTGTTTTAATCTCCATGTATTTATAGTTAGTATATCTTTTATGGGTTGATATACTATATTCACTATAAACAATGCTCTGATACCAATCTGTCACACCCCAAGACAGTTGATATAAGTATGAAAAACCCTAAGAAATCCCTTCTTTCCTACTAGTATGAAATGTAGTCTTCCTCCAAGACCCGAATGTTTTGTTATGACAATGTAGTCTTCTACCAAGACCCGAATGTTTTGTTATGACAATGTATTCTTCTACCAAGACTCGAATGTTTTGTTATGGCAATGTAGTCTTCTACCAAGACCCGAATGTTTTGTAAGTAAAATGATAGTTTTTCCTTCTTTTTGACTACTACAAACAGTAATTAGTCTAACTCATCGTTTATGTGAATATATCACAAAATAAAGTAAATAGGAAAAACATAACCATGTAAGTGTTATCCCTGGATACCAGGACTAACACGCCATCGCAGTAAGCGGTATGTATAACCTAATGAACCTCCGAAGATGGTCCAATTGTCCTCTGTAGCAGCAGCAGGTTGGAGGAAGGGTTTGTACCGTAGCCGAATCCTAATATAAGTGGTAACCTAATGATCATCCGAAGATTTTCATCTCATCCTCTGTTGCAACAGCAGGATGGAGGAATGGTTAGTTCCGATATCAATCTATCTATTAGAAGTGATAACCTTAGACATCCGTAGATGTTCATCACCCAGTGGTGCTAATAGCTGGGTTCCGGAATGGTTAGTCCCGTCTAGACAAGTATCCAGGTAAGTGAATACAGGATAATGTATCTATGTAACAGTACTCATGTATGGTATTCATGTAAGCGTATTCAGATAAATGTATCTATGAAAACGTATTTATGTATCATCTAATCCTAGATAAATGTACTCATGTATCATGTAATCCTAGATAAATGTACTCATGTATCATGTAATCCTAGATAAATGTACTCATGTATCATGTAATGTACTGGTATAGACTCATGAATGAACTGACTCTTGTGTAATTCCTTCTAATAGGAATATTTTTTTGTATCTTCTAACTATCCCTATGATAATTAACTGAAAGGCAATTGTTTGTTCAAGAAGGTAAACGTAATGGTTTTGCAAGATATCTAAGAGTTTTGAATAATAATTAAGAGTGACTAGATGTCATGTTAATAAACATTTCAAAACTAATACTTTTGTTAACAAGGTATTTTAAGATGGAAAACCATTGCATGCATCACATTTTGTAGTATGTGAAATCTATTGGATGAAAACACGGTTATAAAATACATATGAGTGATTTAATAACATGTTGTTTTCTACTTGTATTCCCCCCACCCCATTAATGCATTTAAAAACATTTAAAATATTCATTTAGGGGTATGAACTCACCTGTAGATGGTGGTTTGCATGAACTGGACGGTGTAGGATTGTTAGGTCTCAAGTGAGGACTTGTACACACACTACGATCCTAATGAACATATAATCACACATATATGCACTCAATTAGTCTTAAACTTACTAATTGATAATGTTAAGACATCCTAGAACATAATAAACACTTTATATGAGTGTTTTAAGCCCTAAGGATTGCATCTAAGCTATTGTGGGACAAGGTACTTGGGTTTAGGGTTCCAAAGGACCCTATACTTGAGTTTACTCTGCATATATCCTCACACATGGAGTTTACGGTTGTAAACTCTTGAGTTTACGGCCGTAAACTCCTAAACTTGGTGGTATTTTGTATTTTGAAGTCCCAAATGATCCCTAGTATTATTCCAACTTGGTGGTTTATTTCTTGGAAGAGTTTAAGGCATAGAAACACCCCTTTGAGGAGTTTACGGCCTTAAGGCCATTTCCTTTAGATTTTGCGGCCATAAACTCTTAAGGATGGGTGTTTTTGATGCTTTCAAGTCTCATACACATGTAGTATAGGTCTTAAACTTTTATCCCAAGCATATGAAGGCCTTAGGCACACTTTGGTGCCCTTCTTTGATGTTCACGGCCCAAAAACCTTATTAGGGCCGTGAACTCACTTTTAGGGGTGATTTTGATGTGTTTTGGTCCTTCATTTAAGTGGAAACAATTTCTAGTAAATGTCTAAGGCTTTAGGTGCCTTAAAAGCACCCTTTTGTCCATGATTTTGGAGTTCACGATCCAAGATCATCTTGGAACGTGAACACCTAAACTTGGGTGATTCTTTGTTGTTTTCTTGTCCCTTATACACTTCTATACAAGTCCAAGGTAGTATCATATCACAAGGGAAGGTCTAGGAATTGTTTCGGGAGTTTACCGCCTAAGAACACCTTGGGGATTAAACTCCTAAATCTAGTGATTTAGCCATCTAAATCATGTTATAAACACATAATAAGCTTTCTAACACTACTAGAGAGAGTTACTCACGTTTTGGTATAAAAAACCGAAGATCCGTGAGAGAGAAAATGGATTTTCTCTAGTTAGAAATGCGAATAATGAATGAATTTGGTTCAGAATTCTATTTATAGTCCTGAGATATTTTTGGCAGAAAATATTTTTATTCCTGAAATGATTTCTCATATAATAGAGTGTTGGAATAACAGTGTTGCACTAAACCCTAGTGCATCCACTCTCCTGATATCTCCTGAAGTGTAAACCCTGAATTACTCAAACATACACGAAAAAGTCTGAAAAATAACTATGACTGCTATAACTTCTATTGAAGTGATATTGTTTGTACAAAATGAAAATTTCGGGTTGTCACATGTCAAGAGGTCAGTGGGAGCCTTAAAGATCCTGACAAATTTCAAGAACTAATCAAGAATATAACGTATTGTTTATCACTAGCACAAAACTTGAGGTTTGTAACGTATTGTGTTGACATATTCTTATTTTTGTGCTTATTCCTGTAAAAGTTTACTATGAATGTGAGTTCTACGAGTTCTAAGTTGTTCCCATAACAACTTGGAAGACATGGTAGGCCCTTGTGCTACCAGCTGGCAAGATATTAAGATTGAACAAGTTCAGTCCATATGAGTTTGGATCTGTCACAAACCTTGTCTTATGATTATGGTTTGACAAATTCACATGGATATGAACACATACACCATGAAATCTAAGTGTCATATGGTTTCTCTTCGCTTCATGAAAATGATTTTGAGGAAACGCTTTCACTAGGTAGATTTTAAAATAGAAATTGTGATATTTTCATTCTCAAATACAATTATGATTACAACATCCCTTTTCATAATTCGAATTGTGAGAAATGGAAAAAGGTCTAAACATTTGAGACTAACTGTTGTAATTTCCTAAATTGTTCAGACACACATGTGAGGTATCTAAGGAAAGGTGTATGAGTTTGAGAAGCCTAGATAAAGCCCTTATCAGAGCATCTCGTGTTAGAAATCTGAACTTTGGTAAGAAAGTCAATGAAGTATTGATTTCTAGAAGTCTAGCTGATTTCTGAGTACATGTCAAAGCTAGTGGGAGCATACGTGCTATGCTAGTAAGATGATAATTATTATGCCAGTGGGAGCATAATAAATTATGGAAAGTGTTGCAAGTTAGCAATGTTAATTATAGAAAAACAAGAGGTTGAAAAGTTGTTTTTCTATAATTAAGGGAGAGGAAATTATACTTCATTTCAACTCTAAAATCTTAGATTGTAAGATTTTAATCAAATTTAGTCATGATTGTGTTAATTGGGTTCTCAAAATTCAATTATGATTATGGCATCCCTTTTCATAATTCGAATTATGAGAACATGACAAATAGAAATATTGTAGCAAAAGACTGGTTAGGTATCATGTCTTTATGAAATGTGTCCAATATGCTTCGTGTATAGGATCGATTACATGTGCTATAATATTTATCCATTACAAAATTTTCCAAATGCCTAGGGCATTAAGAGGGAAAAATGCATAGAATCGGATATGACTAAAGTGGTTAAACAACTGTTAAGGACAATCTAAGGTTTACCAAGGATTGGTCGCTTGTAGTTGGAAGAATAGGAAAGGATGGACCATATTGACATATCCTATAAAGAGGAAACTCTTGTTTAGAAGTGATGGTAAAAATGGGAATCTGGATATGTTTCTATAGGTGGAAGTCATTCTTTAAATCTGTGTAAGATTAGAAAACTTAATGCAAGAAGGATGTGCAAAGGTATGCACTTTGAATTTGAGTCTTCGTTTCTGTGGAATTGTTCTTCATTGGAATACTTTATAATGTATGTTGCCAAGTCTCTGTGACTTTTGTGTATAGTCATTACAAGGGGACCATTACATATAAGTTTAAAATCTAACATATTATAGTAAATGGCAAGAATTTGATATTCTTACATTTACGGTAAGGATTTGGGATTGTGAAATGAGTATCATTGAAATGTTGTCAATTGATCTATTTCACAAAGTAAGGATCATAGACAAACATAATGTGCATGCTTGGAGCATGGCATAAGCATTTGTTGGATTAGTGTCTAAGTCTATAACTCTTTTTGGTATGTACTTGACCCGATTGTGCATGGTCCTTTTGGGTTGCCTTCACCAAAGAAACTTGATAGGATGATTTATAGAGAAAGAGGATTAATTATGATTTATTAATATATTATATGAATAATATATTAAAAGATAAAACATGTTGTTTAATTAATAATAGTCAAGAATTAATAAGAATTAATTTTGTGGCTAAAAGACATTAATTAAGTAAAGGGGACTAGAACTGTCAATTGTGTGATAGTTAAATATTGGGCTAATGGACTCCATATTAGAGAGTTGGACGAATTTTATGGGGGAAACCCATTAGAAATCGTCCAAGGCCTCTAATAAGGGAGTCTATGGGCTGCTTAGGGCCTAAGCAGTCAAATTAGAGTTTCCTTGTTTGATAACCCTAATAGCCTCACTATTTAAGGACCCCTAGAGCACCAAAAACGTGGCCAAGAGTTTCCTTAGGGTTTCTAGATGTTTTGGGTGCTCCTCCCTCTTCTCTCTTCATCCAAGTTGCTTATTGGTGTTTGTGAGCCATTAGAGGTACTACACTTGTGGTACTTGCTTTCAAAGCTAAGGAGATTCAAGGAACTTATTGTTATCACTATATATCAACAAAAGGTATGTATTATATTCTTCTATGTGGATTTCAAAAATAGTACTAGCAAGCCGGGTTTCCTTTTGTGCTCAAAAAGTTGTATAACTAATAGTGAAAACATAGATCCAACTCTAGGGTTGCATGCACAAATAGGATTGTATGTATAAAACCCATCAGCATTGTCATTGATAAACATAGTGTGCATGCTTGGAGCATGGAACAACTATTGCGTTGATTCAAGTATTAATTTGATTCTTTGAAATATTATACAATGAATAATGAGTAATCAATAAGGGACTCAAAAGTTTTTGGGCCATATAGGATTAGTATTATTCTTGTGTTTCACTTTGCATGTTTTGACTTTCCGAATAACTAGGTTATTCAAAGTATCCACAGTCGATCATACTTTGGAAGTAGGTATTGAGGCAAGACTGTCATGAATGGATCTATAGTTTTTCTAGGTGTTTTAGACATAGCTGCAGTGTTCATGAGTGCTACTGGAATATGATTCGAGTATTGGATTCAACCCATGCTCATTTGAATCACTTCATGCATTTTACCTCGAGTGATTATGAGATGATAATATCTTATATTATTGAAATAGAGACATGTGAGTTGTAGTTGCGACCCGGTTATACATTGACGTATGTAAATGTACCAGTGACTTGGTGTTATAAATCATATTATTGTGTGTAACTTGGCAAGTAAGTACAAGAAAGCATTTGGGTCAAAGTTTATCCTTTCCTTTTACCCCATGTGGATAAAAGCGATATATGTGGGCCCCTCGATGATTTAGTGATGACACCCCTAAATGTTTGGCCAAGCCTGGACTAATGTGATTTGTTCAATTAGTCGGTCGTCATAAATCGGAAATCAGGAAACAAAAGATGGACAGAGAGAAAGATTATAATCCATGTCTCAAACCATATGATATCTAGAATGGAGGAATATATGATCCCTTATCTAAAGGACGCGTCATTAACTAGGTCAGAGTTCTACAGCGGCTTTTAAGAGCTACGATTGCTAGTCGGGTTGCGGAGTCGTACTTGCAATAATAGTTATTAGACTTATCCAAGTGGGAGACTATTGGATTAGTGTCTAAGTCCATAACTATATTTGGTATGTACTTGACCCGAGAGTAGCAAGGTCTATTTGGGTTGTATGGCACTGGAACAATCTAAAGGACGGATAATTGAGAAGAGGTTATTTATTTTTTATTAATATATTATAAGTTCTAATATACTAATATGAAATCATATTATTTAATTACTATTGATCAAGAATTAATTTTGAATTAATTTTGTGATAAAAAATAGACTAATTCAATATATGGGGATTGATTACGTAAATCATTCATTCTTATAATGTGGGTTTATGATCCATAGTTCTTTGTGTTGGGGTAAACCCATGTGGTGACCCATGGATGATCCATGGAGGTTTAAACCCATGGAGCATGAGGACTATGGAAGTTTATGCACATTAGGGTTTGCATGGTGTAACCCTAATTAAGCCACACAATATAAGAACCCCTCTAGCTCATGAAATCGACACTAAGATGATACAGAAGAGGGCTAGTCGATTTTATGAGTGCAAGTAATCTCCTCTCATGTTCCTTTATTGTTGGTGGTGTTGTGTGATTCCATTTGAAGTGCAACACTTGAGGCACTAAGCGCTTAAAGGTTCAAGGCATTCAAGTACAACAAAAGATATGTCATCTAACTAGAATTTTGTAGTATAGATACTCCATTGTATGCTAGTTAGCATAATGCTTTGAAAAATTGAAAGTTTGCATGATTATTAGAGAAAAAATAGATTCAAAGCATCTAGGGTTGCATGTACACCATAGGAGTGTTAGAATGCTCAAAACCCTTCAGGAAGATACGTATCCCAACTGTCACTGAAATCCAAAACGCATGATCAAAGCATGTCCTCGAGAGACTAAATCGTCCTATCACTCTCTCCGTCTATCTGGGGGTGGAAAGTGGTGCTGAAGTGAAGACGAGTACCCATCTCATCGTGAAACCGCTTCCAAAATATGGAAGTAAAACGGACATTTCGGTCTGACACCACCGAGACAGGCACTCCATGACGTGCCACTACCTCTCACACATAAATAGAGGCCAGCTTCTCGGCCGAGATGCTCTCTTGGATCGGTATGAAGTGGGCGCTCATGGTCAACCGATCCACGATGACCCATATCAAATCGACCCCATGTGCGGTCCTGTGAAGCCTAGTGATAAAATCCATAGTACTGTCCTCCCACTTCCACACGAGGATTTCTAACAGTTGCATCTTTCTGTGGGGTCTTTAGTGCTCTGCTTTGACATTCCTACATTTTAAACACCTCTCTGCATACCAGGCTACGTCCCGCTTCATGCAGGGCCACCAGTAATTGAGTCGAAGATCTCTATACATCTTCGTCGCTTCCGGATGGATGGAGAGCCTGGACTTGTGGGCCTCATCCATCAATACCTACCACAGACCGCCTCAGTACGGCACCCATACCCTCCCAGGCAGGGTCAATAGCCCCCGATTGTCATAATCGAAGGAGCCCACCTGGCTTATAATCCTCTCGCACTTCCGACGCTTCTCCTTCAGGCCCTCGACTTGCGCCTGTCGGATCTGCATCAGCAATTGAGTAATCATTGTTATCCTCAAACAAATGTCGCGGATCGGGGCCACTGCTGCCTTGCAGCTTAGGGCAGCGGCCATTACATTGGCCTTGTCCGGGTGATAAAGGATCTCACAATCATAATCCTTGACCACATTTAACCATCAACGCTGCCTCATATTTAGATTCGGATGATCAATGAGGTACCTCAAACTCTTGTGGTCCGTGTAAATGGTTCAACGGACCCCGTAGAGGTAATGCCGCCAAATCTTGTGGGCAAAAACCGTAGCCCCCAACTCTAAAATGTGCGTTGGGTAGTTAGCCTCATGGGATTTCAGCTGCCTTGATGCGTAAGATATCATGTGGCCCCTCTGCATCAGAACTGTACCCATGCTAGTGATCGAGGCATCATAGTAAACTAAAAAGTCATCAACTCCCTCTGCCAAGGTTAGAATTGGTGCCTCGCAAAATCGATGCCTGGGTGTCTCAAAGGTTGCCTGCTGCTTAGGTCCCCAACGAAAAACTACCAACTTCTTGGTCATCTGGGTCAACGGAACTACAATCTTGGAGAAGTCCTGGATAAATTTCTTATAATACCTTGCCAGATCTAGGAAACTCTGAATCTCAGTTGAAGACCTCCAAATCTCCCACTGCATCATGACCTCTATCTTCCCCGGATATACCAGAATACCCTTCTAATTGATGAGATGCCCTAGGAACTACACGTGGCGCAACCAAAACTCACACTTGGAGAACTTTGCGAAAAGTCTCTCCCTCCTCATTGTCTCCAGCACCTCACTCAGGTGCTCCTCATGCTGCTTCTGAGTCGTAGAGTAAACTAAGATGTCATCGACGGAAACTTTGACAGACCAATTTATCATCGGTCTGCACACACGGTTCATGAGGTCCATTGACGCTGCTGGAGCATTGGAGAGCCCAAACGACATCACCACAAACTCATAATGACCATAGCGAGTCCTGAAAGCTGTCTTCTACACATCATCATCCTTGAATCGCATCTGGTGATACCCTGACCGTAGATCAATCTTGGAGAAACAAGATACTCCCTGAAGCTTTCCAAACAAATTGTCTATCCCCGGAAGTGGTTAATGGGTCTTAACCATTACCTTATTCAGCTCCCGGTAGTCTATGCACATGCGATGTGACCTATCCTTCTTCTTTACAAACAGGATTTGGGCTTGCCATGGTGAACTGTTCGGCTTGATAAAAACCTTGTCTAGCAGTTCTTGCAGCTGCGTAGACAACTCTTGCATCTCAGGAGGAGCCAACCGATATGCTACCATGGCTATCGGAGCCACAACATAGACCAGGTCAATCCTAAAGTCAACTTGTCTCTCCAGAGGTATCTCATGTAAATCCTCTGGGAATACTTCCGGGTATTCTTGAACTACTGGTACATCATCACCCACCGCCTTACCTTTATCCCGGTTATCCATGATATAGGCGATGTATCTTGTGTAACCCTGCTGAAGGTGGCACATCGCCCTCGCTGCTGAAGAGAGAATCGGCCCGCACTGTGCCCTCTCGCCCTGAATCACTAGCTCTCCCCAACTAGGAGTGCGAACCCTCAATTTCTACAGCTTACATTCAATCACTTCCCCATTGGGGCTCAACCAATCCATACCTACTATAACCTTATTCCCACGTAGGGGAATAGGAACCAGATCTACTGAAAACTGTTGATCGAATAACTGTAAGGTACATACTTGGTGGACCCTAGTAACTCGGATAGTCCTGTCATCTGCTATCTCAATGTCTAAGGGACAATCCAGCTCCTCCGGAGCTCCTACAAATCTCTTACTGAGTGCGAGTGACACAAAAGGTCAGGTGGCACCCGAATCGAACAACACTAAAGCTGATATATCATTCACTAAGAACGATCCTAAAACAAAACATGCAAACATAAGTAAAAAAACAATATCAATAAATAGATAAGAGAAAGATACATACTCATCACCACGTCAGTAGCTGCTCGTGCCTCCTCTGCAGTAAGCTGAAAAGCCCTGCTCCGCACTGTAGGTGCCTCAGCTCGTCCCTGACAGCCATCTGTAATCCTCAATGTGGCAGGAGAATGCGCTGCCACCTTCCCTGCTGCTGCTAAACTCAGGCACTGGGATTGCTTGTGTCCCCTCTGATTGCACTAAAAGCAAATCATATATGATATTGTCATGGTGGTGGTAGTGGCTGTGCAATCTCAGCTCATATGACCAGTTCGGCCGCACTTGTCGCAGCCCGAACTCCCTTCCTTGCACGTCCCCTTGTGCATCCTGCCGCATTTTCCATAATGGTTGTGGCTCTGCTGGCTCCGAGATTTGTGATCTGATACCTTGGGCTTATTGCCCGAACCCCCCGACTGACATCCCTCGGGTGTCCTCTACCTTTCCATCTCTAAATCCAACTCCCTCTCTCGAGCCTATCGATCATGTCCTCCAACGTATTGCAGCTCGAGCAGCTCACCATCTGTCTGATGTCACTCCTTAGCATCTCATGGTATCTGGTCTTCTTCATCTCCTCGTCCGCCACATACTGCGTAACAAGAAGGGCCCTCTCCCTAAACTTGGCGGTAATCTCCGCCACTATCTCCTTCATCCGTTGGAGATCCTGGAACTCCCTAGAAAGTTGTTGCAACTCAATGATAGGTGCGAATTCGACCCTGAACCGGGTTGTGAAATCACCCCAGGTCATTGCATCCAGCACTGTGTCATCACCAATGGCTCATCTGAATTCCTCCCACCAATCACGAGCCCTGTCCTTCAGAAGACAGGACACAAGGCAGACATTGTCCCCCTCAGGACATCTACTGGTGTGGAATGCATTGGTGACATCCGCCAACCATCTGGTACTTGCAATGCAGTCCCGAGCCCCATGGTAGTTGGGAGATCCACAAGCCCTGAATTCCCAGAAAGTCAACGTGTGTGACCCCATCATGGTCGCCACCTCCATGCGAAAAGCACTCAACCTCTCATCCAAAATCTCAAGAATGCCCTCCTTGATTGTGCCAAAGATCACAAGAGTCTGGTCTAGTATATTGCATATGATCTTTGAGGAGATGAACTCCCTGGTCTGCTCGTCTAGCTGCTCAGCTCCAGAACTTAAGCTTGATCCCTCCCCGGCACCTGAACTGCCGACTGCTGGCCTGGGGCGTAAAACCACCATTCTGAAAAACACATCATAACAAACGTTAGAATACTATCATAACTTGAGGCATCACATACACTACAAGTTCCCTAGATTCATCTCAGCCTTCCCTAGGGTAATCACCATCCCACTCTCCGCCATCAGCTGCGTAAGAAGTTCTTGTGTTTCTTCCCCTAACTAGCTCGCAAATACTAATTATATATCACTCAGACTAGATTATTTTTCGAATGAGAGATCCTACCCTACAACGGTTGGACTCAAACAAGACCTACGAAATAGAGCTAGACCTAAACTTCTGAAATTATTTTGTCCTCATAGTATGTAACTTAACACATTCGTTTACTAGTTTGTAAAAGAATACTAGAACTCCTAAAAGCAGAAAGCTAGCCGCATTCAGGCATTGAGTACACATAATCAAGCATATACTACTCTGGCTATCATATTGACTAATCTGTACTAGCATGTTGTTCAGAAAGTTGATACACATATAACAGGCACATAAGGCATCCTTCCTAGATCCTTAGTCCTAATCTAGCGTGTTGTTCTCATAAAGCCGATAAACATATCATAACATAAACTTGTAGAGGTAATTTGGGAGTACTTACTTGAGCTCGGTTGATTGCATGCACCACACCCTTTTCTCTTTTTCAAAATTCATTTTCCTTTTTCTAAAACTCTTTTCTTTTCACAAAATCCTTTTTACAAAAATGACTTTTCTTTTGAAAACTGATATACCAAGTCCTTAGTTTGAGTTCAGACATACCCGGAAGTGTGCTGGAATCCCTCAAACCAAGGCTTTGATACCAACCTAAAACATCCCGAAAATACAGTCCAACATTTTCGTTTTTAAATCATTATTATAACCATAAAAACCATCAACATAATAGAAAGTCATAAAACATGTATCTCAAAATAAAATATCATCTGTCAATGTCTCAAAATCTCATAACAAATATCAGAGTGATCTCCCAGGATAAAAAGGTTGTGGTGTGTGCTATGCAGTCATCCCGAGCCCTTCCCTTTGCTAGGCGAAGTGCCTGAAACTAAAACTAAAAACTATATGCACGAAGCTTAGTGACCTTCCCCAAACTACCACATACCATACATATATAACAAATAACAACTAACATAACTTTGGGACTACTCCCACTACATGGGGACGAACCCAACATCGGCTTACCTGGCATCAGACTCATGTCCGAGATCGGGCTCACGTCGGCATAAGACCACGTCTGGCATCAAGCCCCGCCCGACATCGAGCTTGCCCTGACATCGGGCTTACCCCAATATACACACTGCATAACATATATCATAACACATAACATACATCTGGCTTACCCGACATCGGTCCGAAGCCCGGAAAACATAACATATAACATATAAACTAACATAAATCGGGCTTACCCCGACATCAGACCATAGACCGGAACAAATAACACATAACATGCATGAATCACAAAGACATCAACATATATAACTACTTCTGGGGACCGCCCCGGCATTAGACCGAAGTCTGGAAACATATAAACTGCATCGGGGTAGCCCGACATTAGACCAAAGTCCGACACACTATAAATACATAAACGGGTCGACATTGGTGCCTTCGACCCGTTCCTACTGGAGGAAAACTCACCTCTCAATCTGGTAGCTGAAAACTCGTGGGAAGGTAACTCTGACTGTTGCTCCAACTATTCCCCGACTATTATCACCGAAATAAACACTTAGTCAAAAGCTGAGAATCCTTCTAAGGGTAAAATGACTATTTTACCCCCTTTGATCTACATTGGACCATGACTTAGGCCCAATCCATTTCTAGTACTTCCAAATTCACTAAGGCCCATTAAAATTTTCAAATGGCCCAATTTTCCTTATTTGGCCCAATTCCTCAAAGGGTCTTTCCTACTAAACCCAAACAACTCTGTGGGTCCTTAACTGGCTCCTGGGCGCCCATCAGGGCCTAACATCTGCTAAATCTAAAGCTTCGCCCAGACCGAGGCCCAATATCATAAACACCAGAATCTGAGCTTACGCTGAGCATACTCTTCTGTATGCAGCGTGTACAACTTGTATAGCTTGTACACTGCGCGTATTGGCGTGCACGCCTATCGTACTCCCCTGTTAAGCCATTTTATTCAAAGCTCCTTAATCCCTTAATACAGTACATCCAAACTACATATCTGAGTCCAATAATTCGTCTTAACCCATAAAGTAGATCACTTGGTGGTTTGCAACCCACCAAATGAGCCCAAACATAAAATGATAGCAACTAACTCCATAAAAATGGCTAGCTTTCATGCATGGTTACATAAAGGCCTTAAAGGTTGAAACTTTACTACTAAAGGAATGATTTAAGCTCCAAGGGTGGCAACCCTAAGCTCAAAATCGAAGTTGCATGATAAAGGTCCATCCTTTGGATCTAAAAAGGTCCATAGCTTCAAAACCTTAGATCTAAGCTTCTAGGAGGAAAGATAGAAGCTTTATACATCCTTTGAGTGCCAAAATATGATGTGTTTCCAAATCCTTAAGCTCAAGATAATCAAGTTCTTCTTCTTCCATTCATCTTCACTTCTTGCAAGCTTTTCTTCACCAAAAATGAGCTCAAAAGATCAAACACACACAACAATGGAGTAGGAGGGTGTATTAGGGTTTTCTGAGGGTGAGGGACTGGTAAGGAGGACAGGGGGTGGCTATAATTAGGTATTTATATGTCTTAAACCCTAAAAATTAGGGTTTTGCATCTGATCATGTTCACTGCGCGTACATGTGTGCGCCCCCTGAATCCTAGGCACCTCTACGCCCCGCGTACGCCAAGTTACGCCCACCGTATGACTTATGGGCAGCCCAAATTCTTGGCTCATTCTACTAAGGTCCACTCCAAAAGTCCATTTGTCCCATTGTTTGTCCAAAACTAATATCAATTACATAATTTAAATAATACCTCAAGAGACGGATGTTACATGGTCAGATTATTCTTTCCTTATATATCGATGACATGATTATTACTGGTGATGATCATGATGGTATAAAGTCTTTAAAGCGTGATTTAGCTCACCATTCTTCTATGAAAGACTTTCGATTGTTACGTTATTTCGTGGGGATTGAAGTTTCCCAATCTCCAAAGGGTTATCTTTTATCTCAAATGAAGTATATTTCAGATTTGTTTGAATGTGCATCACTCACGGATAATCGAACAATTGATACGCCTATAGAGAGGAATGCAAAGTACTCTCCAACTAATGTTGTCCCATTATCATATCCAAGCTTACCATTGTTAGGAGTTTGGTTTACCTGACTATCACTAGACTGGATATTGCTCATGCAGTTCATGTGGTTAGCCAGTTTGTCACTGCTTCTACTACTATTCATTGGGGAGCTATTCTTCGTATTTTAAGATATTTATGTGGTACTTAGTTCTGCACTCTTATGTTTCTATCTACATCCTCTGTTGAGTTGCGTGCCTATAGTGATGTGAATTGGGATAGTGATATTTATGATCGTAAGTCCACTAATGGGTATTATGTTTTTCTTGGATATTCACTGATATCATGGAAAAGCAAGAAACAAGATGTTGTTTTCTCGATCTTGTACAAAACCTGAGTATCAAGCCATGGCTATCACAACTTGTGAGATTGTTTGTTTCAGATGGCTTCTTGCAGATATGGGCGTTCACATCTCTCAGCCTACCTTTTTGTATTTTGATAACGAGAGTGCGATAATGATTGCCAAGAATTCAGTGTTTCATGAGCACGCAAAGCACATTGAGATTAGTTGTCATATCACACGTCATCATCTCTAGAAGGGAACTATCTCCCTTCCTTATGTTCCTTCCTCTTAATAGATTGTTGATATTCTCACAAAGCTGTTGATTCCTCCTTAATTCCATTTTCTGCCTGAAAAGCTCTCACAGGTTATTGCTGTTGCATTGTAAGTTTGAGGAGGGATGTTAGTCTAATAAGATTTTGGGCATTATTTTGTATTTGGTTTTAAGATTGGGCATTTTCGCTAGGAAACCCTAATTAGGTAGTCTATATATTATGTATTTCCATTTCATTGTATTTGTACTTCTCTTTGATAATAATATGAAGCCTTAGTCATTATATGTCTTTCACTTCTTAGTTTACAATTATAACTTATAAGAGACCTTACACTGGTTTTCCATCTCGGGTGAATGATTTGGAGTTTATACCGAATAATATATGATCCAACTTCCGAATTTCATTCTGAAAATAATAATCAAGATAATAAGAAAATAAACCGTTAATTCACTAAGATAAAGACTTGGATGTTTGTAAAATGTTTTACATAAGTTTTAAAATTTGTTTTCTTATTAGAGCATTGCACTTTGAGAGTAGAGTGATATAAAGGGGTACCATTTCAAAGTATAAAGTTTGTTTTGCATTTCAATTTATAGGTGGGATTATGTGTGTGTGTATTGGTTTAATAAAATCAGTAATTGAAAATATGTTGCTATAAATGAATAAAGAGTAAAGAAACTAGTAGTTATAACATTTCCGCCTCATGCACATATTCTGCAATAAACATAAAAGAACAAACTTTAAAGTGAATATTGTTTAGGATATGAACAACAGAAAGCAATCAACCTATAGAGCATGGTAAAGCCTTATTTGTTCATTTATGAACCTGAACCAACCAGACTTCCATCAATCCATATATATATATATATATATATATATATATATATATATATATATATATATATATAGTAGTGAATAAAACTTACTTAGTGATAGAGAAAGAATATAAGTTCTAGAGATGAAACCAAATCTATCCATTCTTTGGGATGCATAATTGGAAGCCAGAAAATACATTAATATGCGTTTGCACTTAACTAAAATTCGTCACAGATTCATAAAAGAACAATTAAGATTTTCAAATACAAAAGATTGCTTTAGTTCTACTTAAATTAGTATTTAATGATGACATATTGAGAATGGCTTAATGTTATGAACTTATGATGATTCATATTTATTATACATAAAAAAACAACGCATTTATTGATAATTTTGGAAAAAAAAATCATTATGTTTTTATGGTAAAAAGTCCGTACTTTTGTTTTTATTTGGTTGATCCCAATTATAACTAAAATACAATTTCAAATCTTTAAAGCCTAAAATGTCATTATAAGGCAGATTTGTACCATATATAGTAGGTATTCCAAACACCAATCTTATTTCCAACATTTTTTATAACGGCAAAATGTCCAAAACATTTTTTATACATGTAAAACTAATGTAAAAGCATAACTACATGGGTACCAAATGCCAATACTAATTCCAAAAATTAACATTAACATAAGGGAAAATTTGTCCAAATTAACAAATGTAAAAAACCATATAAAAAATTGAAGGTTGTACCTCCTGACATGGCCGCTTCTTGTCTTCTTGAAGTTGTTGAAATGATTTCTCAATCCATGTTCTTGTAAACATGTGTATTATACATGTTGATTTAAAACAAGATTAAATATTAAATTAAAATCTAAATAAAAAATATTTTTTAATGTACAACTTTAAAATTTGAAAAAAAGACTTGTATTTATTGAAATTTAATATATATATATATATATATATATATATGATATTAAATTGCAATAAGTACAGTTCTTCTCTTCAAATACTTTAATTTTAAAAATTAAAACAAATTAAAAATTTACAATTAGATAATATTTATTTCAAAAATACAATAAAATTATAAGTATCAAAACTCATTAGACATTAACATGTGATAAAACAATGTTCATCTATTAATGAGGATTAGACAAATTAACATGTGATAAAACAATGTTCATCTATTAATGAGGATTAGACAAAAAGTAATAGGGGCTACTCTTTTAAGATGACATGTGGTCGCTAAGGTAATTTTAGTATTCAATTGTGACGACTTTCGTCGTCGCTAAAAGTAAGTTTTTATTTATTTATCTATTTATTTATTGTCTGTCTCAGAAAGAATGTGTTCACAATTATAAATAATATTTAAACATATTTTCCCAGGTAGGAGTAATATATATATATATATATATATATATATATATATATATATATATATATATATATATATATATATATATATATATATATATATATATATACACGAAATGTTTTACAAATTTTAATATTTATATCTGAGGTTAACCTTTTACCGTTGCCAATACCAACCTTACCATCACTATCACCGCCACCAATACCAACCCTAGCACCGCCGTTACCCATACCCTCCTCCGTTCTTTGGGCCACTGTTTCACCACCACCATAACTATCAATTCCACTGAGATCATCATCTCCGAAGACATCAAAAGGAGTGACACTAAATAAATGAAGTCTACTTGTGTCGCACCAGATATCTGGGTTTTCTGTAACATTACGAACAAACTCACTTCTGGACATGCATGCAGATCTACGTACATGGAATGGTACTTCTTCATAATCTTGTTCAAAATCTTCGTCATCGGAAAAGATAATATTGCTTTCCGGGAAGTCGCCGATCATTTGAACATCCATTATATATTTTTGATCGCCGCCAGCAAGCAGCTTACGTTTTTCTTAATCTTTCACTTCTCCGCCTTGTTGCACCGCCATGAGTTGGAAGATTTTTGTTTCTATTTTCCATTCGTCGCCTCCATTATATATGGCTTGAGAGTGGAGAACGGAGATACTGTGCATAATACCGACGACTTTTCGACACATAGATACTTTTTAAAATGAAAATTATCGACTCTTTCCTCAAGGATAAATAAATATTATTTTTAACATTATTTTGGCGACTTACTTAATCAAAGTCTAACTAGCTATCGTACTTAAGTATGATTCTTTTTTACAACTATGAACTATTTAATTTGGTATTTGTTGTAATTTATATTAGAATATAATAGTATAATATATCCATTTATAATAAACATTGGTCGAATGAATTTAAAATTGGAAGTAGGCGTGAAGGGTGAGTACGTAATGATAGTTTGGTTGGTTATTGTCTCTACAATTGTCCATTATGTATTATGTGGGTAAGTTTATTATGTAGCCCACATATATATATATATATATATATATATATATATATATATATATATATATATATATATATATATATATATATATATATATATTAGACCTTCGGCCAGCCTATGTTAATATGTTAATCTGGTACGCAATGTATCTTGAAAGGGTCCTGATTTTGCCACTGATAGTTTTCATTCATCCACTGAAATTTTTATATATTGACATTAATACCCTTTAATTTAATTAATGAATAATTAATAGAGAGAGAAAGATCCAATTTCTAAAGCGCGTAATGTGAACATTATTTTCTCCTTCTCCTTTGTTGATGCTTCTTCATCAGCACTTCTTCTTCACTCTCTAGCCACTGTTTCTTCCTCTCACTCTCAAATGGTCAAAGGGTAAGTGAACCTGAATACATCTCCTATTGTTTCTTCATATCTCCTATTGCTTCTTCATCTCGCTCTAACACCACTCACTGAACTAGAATTCCCGTCGGTATGCTCCAAAAATTAACGCTCTCCTCCAGTTGTTAATCCTAAAATCGATCGGTGTATGTGGACGTTCCCTTTATTGATCGTTGTATGTGTGTGTTCATCTCTAATTCTTGTCGGTATGCTCTCCTTGACCTAGAATACTCGTCGGTATGTCTCTGTAATTCCCGGTGTGTGTTCATCTGCGATTACCGACCAATATCTATGTATCTTTGTGTGTTCATCTAAAGGCCATCCGATAGGTTGTTTTTTGATTATCAGAAGTTCCTTTTTCATCATCGAATTATTATTCTTAATTGATTTATTTAATTTTTCAACACTCTGTAGTTGTTCTTGTAAATATTGCTTTCATTTTCACTATTGTGGATATGGACTGAATGACTTGTTGTGGTTATTTTGCAATGGTAAGTTACTGATGCTATGAACCTTTGAAAGACACAGTTTGCAAATGGAAGTTATATTATGATGTATCTTTCAACTTGCAAGATGGGTTAAATCATTTGTTTGTTTGATTAAATCGCTTGAACCGGTGCATGCTTTAATGTCAAAAATCTTTTTTGCAATCTTTGCATAACTTGTATTGTTCAGCATTTAACATTGTCGGCCTCTTTCAAACTTTAATGATCGATTATGATGTATTGAGTGATTTTATAAGGCCTGCTATTGTACTCTGTCCACAAGGGCAAATTACTTCACCATTGTTGATTCCTCAAGAAAGATGGAAACAAGGACATTAGAAGATGGCATAGAAGATGACGATTTAGAGAGAGAGAGAGAGAGAGAGAGAGAGAGAGAGAGAGAGAGAGAGAATGGTTATAATTAGCAATAAGAAAGGACGTGGATATTCTATTAATTGCATCAAAGAGAAGGAAGTATGGAGTTTTCTTGGTGATACCAGATCATCAAATGTCTGCACCATTCTGAGTGAAAGAAGATGAGGTGGAGATATTTTTATACCTTAGGCTGACATGTCAAGCTCAAGTTTGTTTTGGGAAGAACAATAGGAGAATAGAGGAAAACATGCCATTTATGGACGTGTGAGGGAGTTGTGATGCTGGCTTGTGGTTTTATGGTGAGAGATAGATATTCACGGTATTTTAAGGATATGATTACATTTAAATTTGATTTTCTAATCCTTGTTAAATGAAGGGCAAAATAGACAATTTCATTTAAAAATACGTGGATCTATAAAAAAAATCGTGGAAGTATCAATTCCCATCTTGAAAAGCCCACAAAAATACTTGCATTAAATATTATGGTATGAGAGGAATACAAGACCTCCAAGCATACTTAATGCCTGGAGCAAAAGTAAAAAGAAGAGGCCCTACAAATCACAAAAACTTATTGTAAAGTTACTAAAGATCTTGTATAAAGTAGTAATGGACAAAAAGAAATTGATGTCGTCAAGTTTTCAAACAAGAAACTAAAGGTTACAGGGGAAAGGGAATCACAAATAAATAGTGTTGAAATAAAGCGAACTACCAAAACAAATAATATGGGATATCTATCTAAACAAAGATAATAACTAATAAAGATAATGACATGCATCAGATAAGCACCAAAATAAATCAATCCCTTTCCCCCCCTCAAGTTGACACATGGAGATTACGAATGTTCAACTTGACCAATAGCGTCTATAACTTGTCTGAACCAAGAGGTTTAGCATGTAAATCGGCTAGCTGAGCTTGTGAAGAAACAGGAACCAGAGTTATTTCTTTGGACTCAACTCTTTCCTTGACAAAGAAACAATCCATCTCGACATGTTTAGTACGCTCGTGAAAAACTGGATTATGTGCAATATGACACGCAGACTCGTTATCACACATGAGAGGAGTAGGTAAGGTGATTTGAACCCCAAGTTCAAAGAGTAACCATCTAACCCAAAGTACTTCACTAACAGTAGTCGCCATGGTGCTGTACTCGGCCTCAGCCGAAGATCTAGATACAACTGACTGTTTCTTCGATTTCCAAGAGACAAGGGCACCACCCAAAAGTAATAAGTAGCCGGTTCTTGAATGTCTAGAAATGGTACACCCCAGCCAACCAGAGTCACTATAAGCTAACATCTCAGGTGTGCCTTTTTTTGGTCGCAAAATCCATTGCCCTAGAGTTCCCTTTAGATACCGTAAAACTCTCAACGCTGCATTCCAATGACTTTGACGAGAATCTGACCCAAATTGACTTAAGATATTTACCAAGTAAGTAATATCTGGCCTAGTAGCTTGCAAATATAACAATCTTCCAATGAAACGCCGGTACAAACTGGCATCCACCTTTTCTTCCTTATAGCCTTTGTCTAGCTTTACATTTTGTTCCAAGGGAAATTTACTAGGCCGACACCCAAGCATACCTGCATCATCAAGTATGTCAAGAGTATATTCTCGTTTACTAAGAACAAGAATCTCTTTTATATGTGATACTTCAATACCCAAGAAATAGGTTAGACTGCCAAGATCTTTAATACTAAACCGATTATTGAGACTGGATTTTGTGTGTTCAATTTGCTTAGGATCATTGCCAACAATGATCACATCATTAACATAGATCAAAGCTGCAACAAAGAATTCTTTGTTTCTATAAATAAACAAAGAGTGATCTGCATGAGATTGTTGGAAATTAAGCTCACGTAAGGCAGAAGTGAATTTCTGATACCAATTCCGACTTGCCTGTTTCAAGCCACACAAGTACATCTTCAACTTGCAAACCCTTGTATCGCCTTCTTTTCCAAAGCCTTGAGGAATTTTCATATAGACTTCTTCCTCCAAATCTCCATGCAGAAATGCGTTGTTTACATCTAACTGGTGTATGATCCAGTTGTTTTTGACTGCCATGGTGAGTAAAATCCTCACAGTGACCAGCTTGGCGACTGGTGCCATGGTGTCATGATAATCTACACCCTCCATTTGAGTATACCCTTTTGCGTCGAGTGATGCTTTGTATGGCTCTACTTCGCTATTTGGTTTAAGCTTGATTTTATAAACCCATTTAGATTCGATGGCATGCTTGCCAGGGGGAAGAGCAACTAGAACCCAAGTATCATTTGCTTCCAAAGCACTAATCTCCTTTTTCGTTGCCAAACGTCACCTTTCATCTTTTGCTGCATGCTTAAAGGATTTTGGCTCATAGTGTGTAACCATGGCTGTTAAAAGAACTTTGTGTTCCTTTGAAAAAATTTTATAAGAAAGAAAATCGGAGAGGGGATGTACCGTAGATGCAACATGATCGGAGGCAGATGGCGGATGAGTGACGACCGGGGGTAAGTTGACTTCATAATAATTGAACCTTAAAGGCCAAGTTCGTACTCGAGGAGCTTTATGAATCAGGTCGCCATACGTGTCTACAGGCATGGGAGAAGAATGTTGCGAAGAGGGTTCCGTGTGTATGGGAGTCAGACACACACATTCGAAGTCAGACCCGTGGGGCACACAAAGATCAACCATAGTATCCTCAATGACATCACTGCCTTGCTCCACATGTCGTACGAATTCGTGATTACGCATCATATTAGATGTCTCCAATTTATCCTCAAGCACAAACATATCATCTTGCGTTACACTTTTGCTAGCCAAATCAGAAGCCATAGGAAATGTATCTTCTAGAAACCAAATATATCTAGAAATAACTATTTTCCTTTTTTCCATGTCATACACCCGTTATCCTTTTACTCCCCGGGGTACCCTACAAATAAACTCGGTTTACCTCGAGCCTCAAATTTGTCACCTCCTGTTTCCGTATTTCTATAACAAACCAAACACCCAAATACTCTCATATGTTCATATGCACGTTTTTGATTAAAAAGTACCTCGTATGGCATGACTACTTTAAGCACCTTGGTAGGCATTCGATTTATAAGGTATGTGGCAGTTAAGATGCACTCACCCGAAAATACCTTCAGTAAGTTGGCTTCGAAACATAGTGCACGGGTGTCACACCCCAAAACCGGAACGGTGGAAACGTTCTGGGGTGGATGACGTCAAGTCAAGTATCACAACACATGCATTATAGTAATCAAAGTACAACAAAACATTGCATTAATAGTGATAGTTTTACAAGGTTTACATTACAATATATCAAAGTAATACAAGTAAATATAAGTAAGTACAACATGGCACTAAGCTATCTTCATCAACAGCTCCGGGGATGTACCTGTCTAATGCTAACCTGAGAATACAAGTTATTTGAAAAGCGAGTATCAGCATTTTTACAAATGCTGGTGAGTTCATAAGTATTAAGTGTCATTTTATCCAAATAACTTTAATGAAAGTGGTAGTTTTAGTGTATCTATTACATTAGTGTCTTTTCCAGAAAATCCTATATTTTCTTTAATAAAAGCAGTCTTCTACCAAGACTGGACGGAGTTATGTGGTAAAAAGATAGTTTTCCCTTAATCGCTATCATTAACAAAATACAGAATTTGATTATTAAGAAAGCAGGAGAATTCAGGGAAATAACATATGCCTCAGCAGTGAGGACTGCTGACTAAGGCAAAGGAATCATAGACTCTAGGAGAGTATCGAATGAACGACATGCCTAGCTCAGTCTAACAGAAAGAGACACAGACCCCAGATGGTACCGAATGAAAGGTACAGATGACAAGGTCTAAACAGAGAATACAGACTGCAGACAGTATCAAATGAAAGATACAGCTAGCAAGGTCTAAAAATAGTGTGACTCTGAGAATGGGTCTCCAGCATACAGTGTAAATTGCTGGTGAAATACTGTTACCTTAAGGCCTTGAATTGTAAGGCAACCTGGGATACTCGTAACCATACTAACCAACAATAGAGTACCTGATGCCCTACAAGCGTCTATAAAATATGACATTTGTCACCCCTTGGCTTGGTAGGCCGTGGACTGTAGCTAGCAGTCAGGGTGCGGGGGTGTCAATCCCGTATAGATCTATACACACAATGTCCGCTCTCCCTACAGGAGACTCTAGTTACCAACTAGACGACAGAGAAGGATGTGTCCGAAGATGCATCCCTAATAGTGGGTAGTGGGTTTCATATGTAAGTGTTGAATTAGAAGTAGAGACTCAAAACTGGTCTGACTAGAGTAAACCTATATATCTATGCTCGTACACATAACATATAACTAATGAATCAAATGACCTTCGGACGGCCATCCGATCCCACCAGACCACATCTCAACGAAGAAAAGGAAATAGGGCGGACAAGCCTTCCTAAGTCCTTCAATCATTGTTTATATGCACCTATGCAAGCACAGACATACATCTAACTACGACTGAGTGTGTAACAAGTGGAAACGTATCGTGATGTATAACCGAATCGTGGTGTGTAAACATACAGTATGGAATAACCGAATCGTGGTGTATAAACGTACAGTGTGGAATAACCGAATCGTGGTGTGTAAATGTACAGTGTGGAATAACCGAATCGTGGTGTGTAATCGTACAGTGTGGAATAATCGAATCGTGATGTATAACGTACAATGTGGAATAACCAATCGTGATGTATAACCGAATCATGTGAAATAACCAATCGTGATGTATAACCGTACAGTGTGGAATAACCGGATCGTGAAGTATATGCGTTAACAGATATAAGTGTATCAAGAAGTGGGAACGTTATCAAGTAGGAGTTTAAACTAAGTAAAAGCGAAGCCGCGATATCTAATAGGTAACAATATACGACATGAAAGTGAACTTTGATGAAAACTTTGGAAAACCTTTATGCTTAAGAAAATCGCAACTTGGTGTTCTTTGGTAAAATAAGTTTGAAAACTTTTCATAAACCAGATTAAAATGAACTTTAACAAAACAGTTTAAGTATGAGTTTTGAACAAGTGAAAACCTTTTAGAAACCATTTATAGTGTCCTACTTGGTAAAACAGTTTACTGTGTGGTAAATCCTTGTGCATGCGGGTTATCAATCACGTGTGATTGATATGATAATTGACATGTTTAACTTGTATTCCCCCCTATAAAACATGTAAAAACATTTAAAAGGTTCATTCAGGGGTATGAACTCACCTGGTGTAAGTGGATCCGACGAAGGCGTCGGTTGGGTGCTTGGTGTCATGTAAGGACTTGGACACACTTAGAGACCTATTTAACATATGATAACATATGTTCACATACAATTAGTATATTATATACTAATTAAACAAGTATACGCACTCTAAGGAATGGAAAACACTTTGGTTAAGTGTTTGGGGTGTCCCGGGTAACATTTAAGGGCTTGAATGACTTAGGAATGGAGTTTACTCTCCAAGAGTAAACTCACCATAGGGTGTTTACGGCTTTGGGACTACTCCCCATGAGTTTACGCCCATAAACTCATGGTGAGAGTGTTCTAGGATGTGTAAAGGCTTAATACCAATCGTGGAATTTTGCTAGGTCCAAATCTAACTTGTATGAATGGATTTAAGGCTTCTCATGGACCATTGAGGAGTTTACGGCCGTAAGCTCCTATACACTCATTCTTTTGGTGTTTTAAGGGCTTAAGTGGTAGAGAGTAAATTCCTAAGCATTTTTCCAAGTCAAACGGGGAATTTAGGGCACCAATTAACCCCTTTGTAGGAGTTTACGGCCCATGTACCCTTCCATGAGGGGTTTACGGCCGTGAACTCCTTATGGAGTTATTTCAATTGTGTTCAAGGTCCCTAGCTTGTTGGTGGTTGATTCTAGAATTTAATCCAAGGCCATTGGTGCGTTTAAGGGCATTTTTAACACACAACAATGAGTTTACTCCCCACGAAGAGGAGTTTACGGCCCAAGCATTTTCTTGGGCAGTAAACTCATGTTTACTCTTCAAAAACTCATTTCAAGGTGTTCTAAGTCCGAATATGGAGGGGTTTTGGGGCTTAAAAACCCCCATTAAATGGTGTTCCCGGTCCAAGAGTGTTCTTGGGCCGTAAACACATCATTTTGTCCCTAATTTATGATTTAAACATGAATTTGCATGCTAGATAGGTTGTACAACAAGTTAGGATAGTTTACCTACTTGTTTGGGGCTCGAAACGGACAATTTTTGGCTCGGGAAAAAGTTATAGAGAGAGAGTCAAAAGGTGAAAATGGGGTTTACTCTCCCTTATATAGGGGCTGGAGTTGAAGCTCAGTGGAAATATACCCGATACTGTCGTTTAACAGGGCTTTTGGTCGCACCCGATTTAGTGGTCGTAAAAATAGAAACTTACTTTTTCCAATTAAATGGAAATGCAACTTAAGTGTTTTCTTTTACTTTATTACGCCTATCACGACACAAAACATAAATAAATAAAACATTTATTTATTTGAAGACCTCTTATTAACGGAACTTTTATACAGTGGAATATTCCGTTAACGGTAACAGGGTAATATAACGGAATAAACTTTGGGTTGTCACATCATCCCCCCGTTATAGGGAATTTCGTCCCGAAATTAAGGTCTACGCAAGGTAATAGGTATGAATGACCGAGTAGAGGCAGGAGGGTACTTCCTATTCGGTTTGTCCTCGCACTCCCAAGTGAACTTTGGCTTGTGTTTGTCGTTCCAACAAACCTTCACCTACGGGATGCGGAATCCGTCTCGTGTAGTTAGTGGGTTCCGACTGGTGCATCTACGAGGTTATGGTTCTTAACGGTTTCTATCAAGATGAGTGGGATACGAAGAGTGACGTCGAGTAAACACATATTGAGTCTAAGAAATGGATCGATCGGGTGTGAAACTTGTGGAATATCCGAAAGTAGTAGTGGTCTGACGAGGGTTGGACCAAATCTCCGTGAGGATTCTCAGATGGTCCTACGCTCTCAGAAGGGTAGAGCTTTTCAGTACATAGAACATAGTGTACTTCTATGGCAAGATCATCACTGGCGTGATCGCCATTCCGAAGTTCCCAACGTTCTCTCATACTGGGAGTGTAGTCCTTCAGGTTGGTTCTTAGGAAGCTCGGGTTGTCCTTGGGTTCGCGTTTCTTGTCAATTGGATTTTATAGGTTTTCTAGATCATCAGATGGGTTGCGTATCTACGGTTATCTGCTTGTTGTAGAGTGTCTATCTCAAGCTCGTGCAAAATGAACCTGCACTAACGAATCTTGAGATACGGAAACCCTCAGGGTCGGGGAGATAGCGTTTCACCAGACGATTGTTGGATTATCTCGGGAGGTGGTTCTACTATTTCTGCGTGAGATAGTATTCGTGGAACACCTAATAGTCCAATGAATCTCTAAGTCTTTGGTTTATTCTAGTGCGGAAAGCGCATGCTCCTGCATAACCCCTCGACTAACACCAAGGCTGGTGTCAAGTCCATAATCTCTTCGGCATCTGGGTCATGAGGCTTAACACAACTACTTTCGCACTTTGATCAAGTATTCCTGGATGCGGAGGTTATCCTGTGCTTCTCGGTATTCTAGTGTTTACTTCGGAGAATGAAGTCTATCGTCTACAGGGCGACGATAATTTCCTCCATGCGAGAGGGTGGAGGGTTATAGGCACTACTTGTCAGTAACAGGGTGGACGAAGTGCCTGAGTAGTGTGGGCATCTACTGCAATGACTCTTTCGAAGGTTCTGAGTTTTCTCGGTCTAGGTAAAATCTAGTGAGTATAGGTTCCCATCACTCAGAACTTTAAATATCTGTACTAACTGAGGGTGTTAGCTACAATGCTGGCTTAACCGGCATGACAACAAATTTCGGATTTGTGGTCATTATAGTAGCTCAACCCGCAACGGTTCTCTTGACTCCAGCTCCTATTTTATGGAATAGGATGAAGGGCTTTACTAAGAGATTCGTGGTAGAGCTCATACTTGGCTTAACCACTAATACTTGGTGTATGCAGGCCATATATAATTGAGGTAGGCAGGATGTTCAGTTGTGCGACTCCACCCCAGACCCACAACCCAACGAGGAACAGGGAGTAGGGAGGAAGCACACATCTTAAATTTTTTTGATCTCAACTATATACCACCTTTATGCACATACTTGGTTATAGTGGTCAGTCCCATGAGTTCTATCCTCTGGGTTCACGAGCCTGATGTGCGAGGTGCGCAGGGTCTTTCTGGGGGATCTACGAAGTATGCTTCGGATGGTCATTGTCTTCTGCAGTATCTTGCAGTGTCTTTCGCTTCGGTTTCCATCTGACTAAGAGGGGTTGGTTAACAGCGCGTGGTACCCTTCTCTCGGGTACTTCGGAAGGTTTGAGATAAGAGGGATGACTGATGGATCGTATTAGGTTTGATTATTTGTATTATGTTTAGGTTCAGAAGAACCTTTATTTGCCGACATGGCTATGGAGAAAGTTCTTTTTACATAGCACTAAGGATGTACACATGGTTGCACTACGTCAAACCATGATCGATAGAGTCGTCGACGTTGGCATACCTCGACATGATATAAAATGAAGGTCGATAGAGTCATGTGCCAAACGAGCACACAAGTTCTAGGCGTCTTGGGTTTTATCCTATACATCACTACCGCGGATACTTGGACCGATAGAGTCGACGCGGAACTATAGAGAGTCCTAAGTGTTTCTGAGTAGAGTACCTTTTTCATGAATGGATTCTTACAAGGCATTTCTATAATCGCCTACATATACTAGTCATGTATAATTAAGGTGGGGAGGACTGTTGACTGAGCGACTTCGCCCTAAATCCACAACCAAACGAGGAACAGGAAATGAGGCGGCATTCAGTCACTCTAGGTCTATCCATCTTAATTATACATGGCCGTAACGTATGTGTTTAGCCATTATAGTTTTACCTGATGAATTTTAAATTTTATAAAAGTGCTGTGACTTTCGCCTTATTGGGGAAGTATTTACATTTAAATTAGTCTTTTAATGTTTTCAGTTTAGTTATCTGAGATTGAGAGACGTACCAAAAATCCACCGGGTTCCTTGATGCTTCTCCCTAAGCATTAGAGTTAGGCTCCTCCTGTGTCCTTGTCTTTTCCTTCAGTTGGGCAGTCCCTTTTGAAGTGTCCAATCTCACCACATAGGTGGCAAGCTGTATTGGCCGTCACAATGGTGGTTGATGTAATAAACTCAACTGGAGTTCTGCAGACGCGAGCGGTATGCCCCAACATGTGGCACCTAGCACAATAGAGCTCCCGACAGACACCATGATGATGGTAGTTGCACTTGCTACAATGAGGAAGGTTTCCTAAGTATGGTCTCCTAGGTGTAGGGATGGGAGGGTTGGCAGGGGTATTGACTGCCTCAGCTCGTTGCCCTACGGAAGGTCCTTGAGTCGAGGTACTTCCCTCCTCGATCTTGATCTTTCTCTTCGGTGGATTTGAGTGAGGTTCTTGGGCGGTTGGGTATGCAGAGGTTGGTTGCTGTTTCCCACTACTAGGATCGGAATTTCCGATAGGTCCCTTTCTAACATTAGCATTGTTAGCATTCAGGTGGGCCATGATAGCTGCTACAGCTGCCGAGACTACAGCTTGGAATGTAGCTTCATCGAATAAGAGAGTAGGTTTCTTGCTTGTGGACTGGTTACGCTTCTTCGGAGGCATGGTTTTTCCTACACGGAAAGGAATACGAGATAATGAGAGACGATGGCTAGCCCTGGACATATCTGTCCTGACTGCATTAGGCATAAATTTTTCCCGTGCCTCGGGTACTGGTTGTCTGAGTGTCGACCTATATACATATGATGTAGTCCTGGTGTACAAGGTAGGGGTATTAGTATCGGAAAAGGCCATAAGATGTGAGTCGTTCCTACTACGTTACCTTTATACTGGGAAAGGTTTCACTCTCCGGTCTGGAAGGATTTGAGAACCGTTCGGCTCGAACACCGCGGAAAGAGAGGCTTATAAAGACTTATGGCTAAATACCCTCAATAGAGGTGCGTGGATCCGCTCTAATCGTCTAACTGGCAACGGGAAATGACGATTTACCTAACACATAGCGTGAGTAGTGTAACCACTAACTCACTAAATTGTATTATTTTAAGGGTGTATTAATGTGACGAACACGAGGTAAAGACACTTCTCGGGTTCCATGTACTGGCTCCCTCTCTATCTGCCTCGTATCTTTGACTGAAGTCGGCGTTGGTTTCCTTCGGGTAGTTACCTAGGGTTCTCTCCTCGTATGGACATATTGAATCTCTACTCCGCCTTACTTCCGAATCCAACTCTGGGTGTCATCACCTCATGATGGATGATTGGAAATCTCGGAAGTTTAGGCGAGTTTCTCACCGTTGCCCCTAAAGAGATATAGGCACTTGGTGAATTCAATAGTCTCGACCCAGTTCATTTGTTTCCGAACTGGAAATCTTCTCAATGAACCTCTTCTGGGTCTGCATCAACTCTTCTGTCAAGCACTGAAGTGGGTAGGGTTGTCTATACTGTTCATGCGAGAATGGAAATGTCTAAAGAATCCTAAGAGATTATTAACATTTCACTGAGTGATCCATATCGAGTCCTGCTACAATTACATAGGGTATACAAGTCTTATATAGCTTAGATCCGATAGGCCTTCGAATATGTGATACTACTCTATATCCACATCCCAACGAGGAAAAGGAACTAGAGCGAAGCCACACATTCTTAGCTTATGGGATCCTTATTATATATAACCTTGGGAGTATACCCTTTGTAGTTGTAGGTATATCAATAAGGATCTTTTTAGTTCTTCACACAAGGTTAGTCATGGATCCTAAAATACCCCTATGGTATTTTAATTTCTTGTTTGATTCTTATCTTCTGTATATGATTCTGGGATTAGTGTAAATCTTTTAGTGCTCCAAAATACTCCTATAGTATTTTGACTTTATGTTTGGCTCTAGCATTCCTAGTTGGTAAGTTTTAGACCTGTTGCAACACCACTATCACTCCTAAGCACACGTTCATCGCATCTCAAATAAATGTAGTTGATTAGGTTACATTTATTCCAGCTTACGATTACATAACTGCCCAGGTTTGACGGTAATGCTCAACATCCGAAGACTTTTATTATTGTTCTTCTAGTGATACTTGTGTTCGAGTGTTTAGGCTTTGGATGTTCTTATACTTTGGTAAAAGATGGTAATATTTTAAAGTATAATTCTTGGTCAGAGTGTTTTATCCCTTTGTATTTATAGGTTGTATATCTTTTATGAATTGATATACTTAGCTCACTATAAACAATGCTCTGATACCAATCTGTCACACCCCAAAACCGGAACGGCGAAACGTTCTGGGGTGGATGACGTCATGTCAAGTATCACAACACATGCATTATAGTAATCAAAGTACAACAAAACATTGCATTAATAGTAATAGTTTTACATGGTTTACATTACAATACATAAAAATAATACAAGTAAATATAAGTAAGTACAACATGGCACTAAGCTATCTTCATCAACAGCTCTGGGGATGTACCTGTCTAATGCTAACCTGAGAATACAAGTTATTTGAAAAGCGAGTATCAACATTTTTACAAATGCTGGTGAGTTCATAAGTATTAAGGGTCATTTTATCCAAATAACTTTAATGAAAGTGGTAGTTTCAGTGTATCTATTACAATAGTGTCTTTTCCAGAAAATCCTATATTTTCTTTAATAAAAGCAGTCTTTTACCAAGATTGGACGGAGTTATGTGGTAAAAAGGTAGTTTTCCCTTAATCGCTATCATTATCAAAATACAGAATTGGATTAAGAAAGCAGGAGAATTCAGGGAAATAACATATGCCTCAGCAGTGAGGACTGCTAACTAAGGAAAAGGAATCATAGACTCCAGGAGAGTATCGAATGAACAACATGCCTGGCTCAGTCTAACAGAAAGAGACACAGACCCCAGACGGTACCGAATGAAAGGTACAGCTGACAAGGTCTAAACAGAGAATACAGAACACGGACAGTATCAAATGAAAGATACAGCTAGCAAGGTCTAAAAACAGTGTGACTCTGAGAATGGGTCTCCAACATACAGTGTAAATTGCTTGTGAAATACTGTTACCTTAAGGCCATGAATTATAAGGCAACCTGGGATACTCGTAACCATACTAACCGACACTAGAGTACCTGACGCCCTACAAGCGTCTATAAAATATGACATTTGTCACCCCTTGGCTTGGTAGGCCGTGGACTGTAGCTAGCAGTCAGGGTGCGGGGGTTTCAATCCCGTATAGATCTATACACACAATGTCCGCTCTCACTACAGGAGACTCTAGTTACCAACTAGACGACGGAGAAGGCCGTGTCCCAAAGATGCATCCCTAATAGTGGGTAGTGGGTTTCATATGTAAGTGCTAAATTAGAAGTAGAGACTCAAAACTGGTCTGACTAAAGTAAACCTATATGTCTATGCTCGTACACATAACATATAACTAATGAATCAAACGACCTTCGGACAGCCATCCGATCCCACCAGACCACATCTCAACGAAGAAAAGGATATAGGGCGGACAAGCCTTCCTAAGTCCTTCAATCATTCTTTATATGCACCTATGCAAGCACAGACATACATCTAACTACGACTGGGTGTGTAACAAGTGGAAACGTATCGTGATGTATAACCGAATCGTGGTGTGTAAACATACAGTGTGGAATAACCGAATCATGGTGTGTAAACGTACAGTGTGGAATAACCGAATCGTGGTGTGTAAATGTATAGTGTGGAATAACCGAATCATGGTGTGTAATTGTACACTGTGGAATAATCGAATCATGATGTATAGCGTACAGTGTGGAATAACCAATCGTGATGTATAACCGAATCGTGCGGAATAACCAATCGTGATGTATAACCGTACAGTGTGGAATAACCGGATCATGAAGTATCAGCATTAACTGATATAAGTGTACCACTAAGTGGGAACATTATCAAGTAGGAGTTTAAACTAAGTAAAAGTGAAGCCGCGATATCTAACAGGTAAGAATATACGCATGAAAGAGAACTTTGATGAAAACTTTGAAAAACCTTTATGCTTAAGAAAATCGCAACTTGGTGTTCTTTGGTAAAATAAGTTTGAAAACTTTTAGAAATTCTTTGGAAACTTTTCATAAACCAGATTAAAACGAACTTTAACAAAACAGTTTAAGTATGAGTTTTGAACGAGTGAAAACCTTTTAGAAACCATTTACAATGTCCTACTTGGTAAAACAGTTTACAGTGTGGTAAATCCTTGTGCATACGGGTTATCAATCACATGTGATTGATATGGTAACTGGCATGTTTAACTTGTATTCACCCCCTATAAAACATGTAAAAACATTTAAAATGTTCATTCAGGGGTATGAACTCACCTGGTGTAAGTGGATCCAACGAAGGCGCCAGTTGGGTGCTTGGTGTCAAGTAAGGACTTGGACACACTTAGAGACCTATTTAACATATGATAATGTATGTTCACATACAATTAGTATATTATATACTAATTAAACAAGTATACGCACTCTAAGGAGCGGAAAACACTTTGGTTAAGTGTTTGGGGTGTCCCGAGTAACATTTAAGGGCTTAAATGACATAGGAATGGAGTTTACTCTCCAAGAGTAAACTCACCATAGGGTGTTTACGGCCCTGGGACAACTCCCCATGAGTTTACGGCCGTAAACTCATGGTGAGAGTGTTCTAGGATGTGTAAAGGCTTAATATCGATCGTGGAATTTTGCTAGGTCCAAATCTAACTTGTATGAATGGATTTAAGGCTTCTCATGGACCATTGAGGAGTTTACGGCCCTAAGCAAGGGAGCTTACGGTCGTAAGCTCCTATACCCCATTAGGGGAAATTTGGAGGGGTTTTGGGGCATAAAAAGCCCATTAAATTGTGTTCACGGTCCAAGAGTGTTCTTAGGCCGTAAACACATCATTTTGTCCCTATTTTATGATTTAAACACGAATTTGCATGCTAGATAGGTTGTACAACAAGTTAGGATAGTTTACCTACTCGTTTGGGGCTCGAAACGGATGATTTTTGGCTCGGGAAAAAGTTATAGAGAGAGAGTTCAGAGAGAGAGTAAAAAGGTGAAAATGGGGTTTACTCTCCCTTATATAGGGGTTGGAGTTGAAGCTCAGTGGAAATCTACCCGATACTGTCGTTTAACGGGGCTTTTGGTCGCACCCGATTTAGTGGTCGTAAAAATAAAAGCTAACTTTTTCCAATTAAATGGAAATGCAACTTAAGTGTTTTCTTTTACTTTATTACGACTATCACGACACAAAACATAAATAAATAAAACATTTATTTATTTGATGACCTCTTATTAACGAAACTTTTATACATTGGAATATTTCGTTAACGGTAACGGGGTAATGTAACAGAATAAACTTTGGGTTGTCACAACGGGTAGTCTCAAGTAAGTATCTATGCTTGCGTTCCACCACACCATTTTGTTGTGGGGTGTGGGCACATGTAGTTTCCAAGACTATCCCTTCTCGAGAGTAAAAATCACACATTTTGTTGGAAACAAACTCCCCACCATTGTCACACCTTATCCGCTTAATTCGTTTGCCAAATTGTGTTTGAACCATTTTGTGAAAATCAACGAGACATGTACTTGCCTCATGTTTATGTTTTATTAAAAAAGTGCATACAGCTCTGCTAAAATCATCAACAATAGTAAAAAAATATGATTCTTTAAAAATCGAAGGTGTTCTATATTTGCCCCACATGTCACAATGTATTAAATCAAAACAAGCAAACGTTTTTATTTCACTAACTAGAAATGGAAGCCTAGTATGTTTTTCTTTAAGGCAAGCATCACATTAATTGAACTGTTTTTCTTTTGTAACATCGATAAAATTCACACTTCAAATTTTCTTGGTTGATGGATGGCCAAGTCTCTTGTGCCAGACTTCAAAATTTGACATAAGAGCCTTGCTTGTCTTCATATTTGTTATACCCATCCGATACAACCCTCCTCTCCAATTACCTGCTCCAATCAAGTGCTTCGTCCCCAACTCCTCCATGACAAAAAAATCCAGGGAAAAAGGATATGGCACAATTTAAATCATCTGTGAGTTTTCCAACCGAGAGAAGGTTGTAATTAAAAATTGGTACAAACAAAACTCCTTTAATATTGACTCCTCCAGGAAAGGTATGTTCCCCTCTCCCATGACCGACACTTTGTCTCCATTAGGAATGACAACAGGTGAATTTTTGGAGTTTTGTATTTTGTTGAACAAGAAATCAAGTATGTGTGTCATGTGCTCGGTAGCTCCCGAGTCAACAATCCACCCATCGAAAATATTGTTTCTACCTACCATGGTTGTCATAGGTTGCTTGTTATTGTTTTTCATGTCTAACCCTTCCTTGAAGTGCTCGACGAATAAATGGTCTTGTTCAACAGTGAGCCCAGGTGTCGGGATCGGGCCCAACTTGACACAAGCAACTTTGGGCTTCTCTTTATTTCTTGGCCACCACTCGGGATATCCGATTATCTTGAAACATCCTTCCTTGCTCTGCCCTTCATGCTGACAGAAATAGCACTTGAATTTTTTATCACTTTCTGACTTGGCGAATTTTTGTGTCGATTTGCCTGTTGGTTGCATCGTCGTCTTGTTTGTAGGTTGTTGCTGACCACGCTGCAGATTATAATTTTCCTAGAAGGTCGACGATTCAGTGCCTGTTCTTTTCACTCCTCCGGATAGCGCCCTTTGTTGTTCGTCTTCAGCTAGAAGGTCATAAACACTACCAATTGGAGGGAAAGGTTTCATCGCAAGAATCTGAGTTCTGATGACTGAAAATTCATCATCTAGAATCAATAGAAACTCGTAAGTCCTTTCTTTTTCCCTTATCTCGTTCAGCTTTTTTCCAATCCCACAATCACAGCCTTCGCAGGTGCATCGTGGAGATGGTAGGACCATCTGCAATTTATCCCAAATGGACCTAAGTTAGGTGTAGTAATTGGAGACTGAATTCCCATCTTGCCTCGTAGCGTTGAGCGATTGTTTCAACTCATATGCTCGAGGTGCCCCTTCTTTCTCGAACCGTTCTTCAAGGTCCTCACAAATCTTTGAGGAAGTATTTGCATACCTGACACTTGTTCTTATTTCCTTCTCCATGGCGGTGGTCAACCAACCCTTGATCATTGCATCTGCCCATATCCATGTCGTATGCATCGGCGATGATGCCTCTGGTTTCTGAACAGAACCGTCTACCAGTCTCATCTTGTTTTTGGCAAGCACAAAATTCCTCATCTCCTGCTTCCATTCATTGTAGTTATTATCATTCAACACATCATTGACCTGCATTTTTTTCGGGTAGTCTGATGCATGAATGTAATAAGGTGAATTGGTATCAATTGTCTCTCCAGCTTCAGGTTTCTTGCTATCGTCTCCCTTTTCTCCGGTCATGGTTGATATTCAATTACCCAATCGGATCTAAGGCTCTGATACCATAAAGAATTTGGTGAGATTAAAAGTTGCTTGTGACTTTATTTCATTATGATCAGAAAAATCAAGTTACAGGGGGGAGGGAATCTCAAATAAATAGTGTTGAAACAACGATAACTACCAAAATAAATAATACGACATAACTATCTAAACAAAGATAATAACTAATATCTAAAGTGACATGCTTCAAATAAGCACCAAAATAAATCAATCCCTTTAGAAACATCATAAAGAAATTAAGCCGCTTTCAAGTATTTACGATCATAACATAGAATATTAACAATTTCCAAATGAAGGCATTTTCTATGGGAATTAGCAACTACAAAATAGTTCTATTAAGAGCTTCAAATTATATTGTTGAATATTGCATAATTATTATATTGATTTCATTTCCTTCCTATTTGAGTTTAGTACAACAAATAAAGACGAAACCATTTACGATGTCTATGTATCAACTCCAACATGGTATCAGAGCAGATGTAGATCCTATCAAATTAAATCATTCCACTTTAGTTCATAATCTATTCAAACATCAGCCTAGACCATGCCTTCAACTGATAATTAGATGTGGTCCGATTCGGCATAGAGAATGGTGTCACACCCTGAAAAGCAAAGGCGGAAACGTTCCCGGGGTTGACTCCATGTTGTGTATCAAATCCAATGTACATAGTAATCACAGTAAACAACCATTACATTACATATATATGAAAGTTTACATTTGGTTCAAAAGTAAATTGTACAAAAGTTATACATATATCATATGAACAAAAGAGACGAGTCTTCGAAGCACTCCATCTTCATCAAAAGATATCGCCGGGTACCTGTCTAACTTGGACCTGAGAATACAAGCAGTTTGAAAATCAGCATAAAGCTGGTGAGTTCATAAGCGGTTTTGTTTTGTGAAAATGTATCGGTTTCCTTTAGTTTTCTGAAAAGGTTTGATATCCAAGAAAATCCCATATTTTCTTATGTAAAGTAGTTAAGTTATCCTTCGTTACAGTTCTGTTACAAGTTATATGTTAACCCCAGGAAAATCCCATATTTTCCTAATTGCAAGATTGATTGAATAACACATAGTATAGTTTAATATACAAAACTATAATTTAGACAAACTGTAAATAGAAAGTATTTTGAAAACCTTGGGACTAACATCCCAAACCAGTTAGTATTTAAAAACCTTGAGACTAACATCCCGAACCAGTTATAAGATAATTCGATAAAGATCATGGGATCACTATCCCGAAAGTAGATATAAGATAGCTTGATAAACCATGGGATCACTATCCCGAAACTAGATATATGATAGTTGATAAAATCATGGGATTATCATCCCGTATAAGATTTAGTTTCAAAACCATGGGATTATTATCCCGTATAAGATTTAGTTTCAAAACCATGGGATTATTATCCCGAACGAAATGTAGACACAAGATCATGGGATTAACATCCCGAATGAGATACAGACATAAAACCATGGGATTACCATCCCGAACGAGATATAGATATAAAACAAATCCTAGCAGTGAATAAGTTTATATTAATATGTATTGTGAGTCGGGTAACCATACTGATATGACAACGAGACCTCCTTGACGTTAGTCAGACGTCAAATGATATACATAATTTGTCACCCCAGGCGTGCCCGCCTAACTGTAGCTAGCAGTTAAGGTGTGGGATTGTCAGTCCCGAATAGATCTATTCACAAATTCCTCGCTCTCCCTCCAGGAGACTCTGGTTACACTTCCGGAGAGGATTTACTTGATCATCCATAAAGGGTAGTGACTATCTCACAAGCTAGTATTAAACTATTCACAGGATTCTCATACGATACTATACATACAAAGATTTCAAGACATGATACATTGAAAAATAGATACATATAATGAGACTATCTGACAAAACATTCGAATGATATAGAGATAAACTGAATCAGACATAGTTTATCAAGTAACTTTATACAGATATCAGTACACGATATAAAGAGAATTATAGAACCCCAAATTATTCCCATAATAATTTGATTAGTTTGATTATTTTCTTAACTAAAATCCATTTAGTTGTAATTGATAAATCATTCCTTATGCTCAACATAATACATAAGGAGAATAAGAGTTTATAAGTTTGCCAGATATTATTTGAAACACATAAATGTTATGATTTGAAAACAGTTTTGGTTTGCTTGTATTCCCCCCCTGAAAACAGTTAAAATCAGTGAAAAAGGCGTAGGGGTATGAACTCACTGGACGAGATATGAGACGGTTTGGATGCTAAGAGTTGATCCGAGGCTTGTAAATACACGAGGTTCCTAATTATAATGTAAAGATACACATTTGTATCTAATTAGGACTTAGTTTATGTATATGTTAGGGACACTTGCTTCTAGTCGCGAAAACACTCCGATACAAGTGTTTGGAAGGACCCGGGTGGCGTTTAAGGACGTGAATTGACACTAGGGACTTGGGACTTGAGTTTACTCCCCATGAATAAACTTATACAAGAGTTTTTGGTCCAAAACACCCATTCCCCATGAGTTTACGGCCGTAAACTCATGGTAGGGTGGTTTATGGTGCTAAATGACTTCTAATACTTAAGGGATAATTTCTAGACTTGGTTTAGGGACTTGGAATAGTTTTTAAAACATAAAATAGACCCTTATATGGGAGTTTACGGCCTAGCATGGCTCCTTGGACGTAAACTCCTATTTTTCCAAGAAAATGGTGTTAAATGTTGCTAGAACAAATCACATGTGATTAATAGAATTATTCCAAGGCCTAACATGAATTTGTATGGGACATATGAGGGATTTATGGAGTTTACGGCCCATGAAACCCCTTTCATGGCCGTAAACTCTAATATATGAAGCTACAATGTGTTTCAAGGTCTAAAACTTGCATGAAAGGACTTCTAAAATTCATCTAAAGGCTTTAGGGGTGTTTAGTTTGCATTCTAACACCAAAAATTTTGGAGTTTACGGCCCAAGAACAGGTCTTGGCCGTAAACTCTTAGAAATCCCACAAAAGATGTGTTTAAGGCCTTTAAAGTATTTTTGGTTGGTCCCTTGATTTATTCCAAGGCTTTTGGTGGTGTTGGATGGCTTTCTAACACCTTAGAATTGGATTTATGTCAAGTTTTGGGGAGTTTACGGCCCAAGCACTATCCTTGGTCGTAAACTCATCTAAATCCCCCAAAATTCATGTTTTGGAAGGGTTTAAGGGCATGAAAAACCCCATTAACATGAGTTTACGGCCCAAGCTTATGCCTTGGCCATAAACTCCTTCAAAGTCCTCAAAATCAAAGTTTTAAGTGTTATAAATCCATATCTTGAAGTCCCTTAGCCATATCTAAAGTCCAATTGAGTCTAGGAAGGAGTTTAAGGGCTAAAAACCCTTCAAAATGGTGTTTACGGCCTAGGCAGCCTCCTAGGCCGTAAACTCACATATATTGTCCAATTTCATGATTAAGTGTCTAATTTGGAAGCTAAACATGCTATAGATTAAGGCTAGGAAGGTACCTTAAGGATTTGAGGCCTTAAAATTGAGTTTTGGACACTTAATCTTTGGATTTAGGAGAGAGGTTAGAGAGAGAGTAGAGAGAGAAGGAAAAAGCTTCAAATGAGTGCTTAAACATGTCTATATAGTTCCTAAAACTTGGACACGGTGGAATTCTACCCGATACCGGCCTTAAACGAGGCTATAGGTCGCACCCGATTGAGTTTTCGTCACCCGACGAGGATATTTCTAAAACTTATGAAATAAATGTTTTGGGCTAAATTCATGAGTTCCTAAATGATTTGGACCCTCATTGAATGAAAATAAACATATAATTTTAGTTAACTAAACCCAAAAACGATAACAGGACATTTCGATTTTTGACGAGTTATTCGGGCAGAACGGGTTTTCGGCGGTGAACAACCTCGGGTTGTTACAAATGGGCACAAAAGCTGGCCGTTCCAAACATATTTTGGGCGTATGGCGAGAAAAAATGGGCTCCTAAAATACATAAATGTTATCAAGCTTTTTGTAATAACTCAATAATTGAAAGAAAATTACTTTTATTGTCTTCTAAATATAACAATATCCATAAAATATTTCGGCCCCTTTAAAATATGGGCCCTGGATGGTCGCCCCTATCCGGGACAGGCCTGCATAGAAGGTGCACCATGGGCATACGAGTTTAGACGATACCTTGCCCACATACCCGAAGACAACATGACGGTATCTGAATACTACACAAAACTGAAAGGAATTTTTGAAGAGGTCTAATATGTCTCTCCTGCTACAGAGTGCACCAGTACAACAACAAAACAATTCATTTAAAATTAATAGAGAAAAGGAGTAGCAGTATGAATTTCTCATGGGGCTCAATGAGGTGTTTAACTCCGTAATAAAGACACAAATGTTAACCCAAAAACCAACACCAAATATTTGAATTGTTTACCATTTCGTTCCAGGGGATGAAAAACGACATGAAATTATTGCCGCTACACGCCAAAATGTAACTTTTCCTTACCAAATATAGGAATAATTGACCCGTCACACCAAAAGGGGGAGCATCAGTTGCCATACCCAATGGAAAAAGTGTGGTTGTCGAAAAGGTTGGGAACAATATTCTGCCAAATGGTTTAAAAGTAAATAATGTTCTAAAAATACTTGAGTTCAAGTTCAATTTACTTTCAGTTAGAAAGCAAACTGATTAAAAACGTTTGATTATTTCGAATTAATCCATTGTAGGGATGATACAAAACTGTTTCATCTACACGTGCACATTATTTCCTAACAATTGTCGATGATTATAGTAAAGAAATTTGGGTATTTCTCATGAAATACAAATATGAGGTTTCCCAATTTCTAATCACCTTCTTAACATGGTTAAAACTCAATATAAAAAACCATTATAGGATTAGAGCAGACAACGGGCCTGAATTCAAATCTCATTGTGTTATAAGTTGTTATCATGAGAATGGGATCGTGTTGGAAACCTCATGCACCGACATACCCCAACAAAACGGGGTAGTCGAGAGAAACCACAAACGCATATTTGAAATTGATAGAGCGTTATGTTTTCAAGCGAATCTACCAACAAAATTTCTGGGGGAATGCATCTTAACTGCCACATATATCATAATCTGCTTACCGTCGAAAATTTTAAAGCGGATCACACCATTAAAAATTTTGTTTCAAAAGTACCCACTTGTGATCATATGAGAGTATTTGTTTGTATTATTTATGCCCGTGGTACAATGAATGAAGGAGATATGTTTAGCGAACATGGTAGATCATGTATTTGTTAGAACTTGTGTAAACCATTAGTATAAATATGAATATATATTACATAAATCAAAGAGAAACACTATCAATAAACATAAACAAGAAACTTACAGATGAACATTACAGACTGAATACTAGATAGAGGCTTGCAAACCAATGTCCTAAAATAGAAATTCGTCCCTATTAGTGCAATAGTATCTGGACGTCTGAATAGAGGATACAACTATCTTCAATCAAGTTCTTGCACTAGAACTTGATCTTTGGCGAATTTACTGTATGCGTCCATGGAATTATTTAGAGAGGGAAAAGTTTGTTTTTGGTCGTTCCTCCTAGAGTGCCGACAAATCAGATTTGACTCATTTATATAGGATCAACATGAAACTGTCAGAATTCAGTTTTGATAACCTCTCAAAACTAATTTTATCCCAGTAAAACCGAAATTAAAAAAATAATAATAAATAAAAATAATTTCAGATTTATCTCATAAGACCCCAAGAGCCCCAAGGCTGTCACACCCCAAAATCGGAACTGCAGAAACGTTCGGGGGTGGAGGACGTCATGTACAGTATCACAACACAGAATAATAGTAAACAAGTAAACAACATCATCCATTGCATTAATAATATAATTTAATACAACTGTGTTATGTGGGTTATAATACACCAAAATATGAATCAAAATAAAAGATGAGTCTTGTATGTGCTCCATCTTCTCAAAAGTTGGCCTCGGTACCTGTCTACTGATGATCTGAGAATACAAGTTATTTTGAAAGAGTTTATCAGCATTGAAGCTACTGAGTTCATAAGCATTTTAGTGTCAGTATTTGTATGAAAATGTTTGTAATCGTTTAAATGTAAAAGCTTGTAAATTTTTGTAGTAAAGTTGTAAGTGTTCACTTGTAGTAAATTGTTCGTTGTAAATATTTGTAAAACCGTTTGTAATATGTTCATATCATCCTAGAAAATCCCATTTCTCTACTAAAACTGTAGTCTTCTACCAAGACCCAATATTCAGTTTGTTTGTTTGTAAAAGTATGTATCTTTCCCAAGTCTAACTATCATTATCAAAATATAGTTTGTACATTATCGTTTATCTAGAAAACGTTTCAAGGAAAATGTACTCAGGAAAATATTATAGAACCGTAGTTTTGTATATGTAAACTACTTTAATACTGCTTACCATAAAGCCAGTGAATTATAAGGTAATGTGAGATTTGTAACCATACTGATTGACGGCTGAAGAAACACGACAATGAAAGACGTCGAAAATAATTGTGACATTGGTCACCCCATCGACTTGGTAGGCCTAGGACTGTAGCTAACAGTCATGGTGCGGGATAGTTTGTCCCATATAGATCTATACATACAATGGTCGCTCTCCCTCCAGGAGACTCTGGTAACCAACATGACAACGGTGGAATCCGCGTCATGTAGAAGTAAATCTAATATTCTAATTGTTATGTTTTTGTATGTTCCTTCTGTGTACTTGTAAATGTATATGTATATGTTCTCTTCTTCATATATGTATATGTATATGTTCTCTTCTTTGTATTTGTATATGTATATGTTCTCCTTTATTCCTCACAATAGCACGTTCTGACTCATGTATGAACTCACACTTTGTATGTTTCATAGTATTTAGAATTACTGAGTAGTATCTTCCTAAACTATACCTATTATAGGTTATTAGTAGAATTGTTTGTATAACTGAACGTATTGAACAGAGATAAAAGATATTATGTCTTATACATATATACATAATATATAACTAAGGATCAAATGACACTCGGGCAAACAATTGGGTACTCCAAGTCCACAACCAAACAAGGAACATGAATTAGAGTGTATTATCAGTCCTAAGTCCTTCAAACCTTACTTATATAACTATATGTGCACTAGACATTGTTTTGTCAATATATAAGTTTAAAAGAATTCAAAGTAAAGGTTTGGTAAATAGGACTATGTTTTATAAAGAGTTTAACATGTAAAAACGTTTGATAATTATTTTGAAGTAGTTTTGTTTACAAAACAGTTAAAAGCATAGTAAATCCATTGCTTGCTAGTTATTAATCACATGCAATTGATATAATAACTAGTATGATTCAACTTGTATTCACCCCCCCATAAAATCATTTAAAAACATTTAAAAGGTTGATTTAACGGTATATACTCACCTGTAGTGAGTGGCTTGTATGGAAGTGTTGGACAAGGTGCTAGATGTCAAGTGAAGACTTGAACACACACAATGATCCTATTAACATATAAATACCTATATTTTTATTTAATTAGTGATTATAACACTAATTAAGTAAGTATAAACACCCTAAAACGTGGAAAACACTTTGGTTTAACTGTTAGAAGATCATAGGGTTGCATCAAAGCGGTGTAAGGCCTTGGTTTGGAGTTCAGGGCCCAAGGACCAACTCCCATGGAGTTTATGGCCTAGGGTTTACGACCCTAGTGGTTTTACGGCCGTAAAACCATGGTAAATCCTACCATTTCGTAGTTTAAGGTCCTTAGTTAATTTGTGAGGGGTTCTACTCCAATATCCAAGCCCTAGGAAGAAGTTTAGGGAAACTTTGCACCCTTTAATAGAGTGTATGGCCTTGGGAGATTCCTTGGCCGTAAACCCCTCCCATTCCAGCTTTCTTGATGATTCTAAGGTGTAAACTGGTTTATTCTAGTATATAGCAAGCTAAGACAAGAGTACTTACAATATAGGAGCTTGTTTGGGTGTTTAAGGTCCAAGAACACTTGTGTGTGCTCTTGGTGTTCTTGGTGAAATGAAGAACACTTGAAGATCTATGAAAAAGAGAAGATTTCATGGATGAAATCATGTATAACAACTAGATGAAGTGTTATAAAAACAAATGAAGGGAAGAAGCACTTACAGTTTTTGAAGATTGCAAGAAAGATGTTATGATACTTGAGAGAGAAATGTAGGTGTTCTTGAACTTGGAAGTGAAAAGTGAGGAAGTGAGGATTAAACTCATGCTTTAAGCATGAGTTCATGGCCAAGAGGGGTTAACGGCCCAAACTCCAAATGTTTGGCCGTGAACACCTTATTAAGGTGCTAATTGTTTTACCTGCTACACAATTATCCTAGACAATACTTCCTTTCATTTGTTTTCTTGAAGAATTAATATTAAAAGCACCCAAACCGAATTTAAACCAAGCTAAAAATTAGCAAAAATGAGTTTGACTTTTAATTGAATTGCTTGACTGTAGGGATTGTACAAATGGAAATTTTGGGTTGTCACATCATCCCCCCGTTGGAGGGAATTTCTTCCCGACATTATAGTTTAAGCAATAAAGTAGTTTCAAATAACTAAGCGAATAGATGAGGATATTTCAACTTCATTTGATCATTGTGCTCGGGAAAGTCGCATACTACGGGGATGTTCTTCAGGTTTTTGGTTTCTTGGCTCATATCAACCATGTGTGCAACGAATGCTCCATTTTCCTTACGTAGGTACTTTTGAGCTTGTATACTTGAGATGATGCTAAGGCTTGTGTCGGGTTTATCGCCGTAAATAATGAGACTTTCGTTAGACGGACGATTAAGGCGAACATCCTTTTCGTAACACATGATGTCGGCATGGTGAAGACTCAACCAATCAAAGCCGATGATGACGTCGAAGCATTTAATTGAGACCGACATGAGGTCGATTGGAAATGAATGGCCATCTAGAGTTAGAGTACATCCTATGTATATACTGCTAGTGCTCTCAGTCTTTCCATTAGCCATTTCTACCGTCAATGGTTCTTTAAGTGCGCATGGTTGTTGTTTAAGTAAGAGTGCAGATTTCTAGTTTATGAAACTTCTCTCTGCTCCACTATCAAATAGTATGCATGCATAAGAGTTTTCAAGGAGAAACGTACCAGTCACCACCGTAGGGTTAGAAACTACTTCCATGTGGCCTATAGCCAGAACTCTTCCCGCTCCACCAACATTTCCTGCTTTGGGGCAGTCCCTTTTGTAGTGGCACACTTCGCCACATCCATAGCAAGACTGGGTCACACCGGCTCCTAGAACCTGGTTGATTGGCCTTGTCGGGGCTTTGCAGAAGCGGATAGTGTGCCCCTTCCTGTTGCAATTGGAACATTACATTTCCCGGCAGGGTCCATTGTGGTGGAAGCTGCATTTTTTGCACTTCGGCAAGTTCCCAGCATACTGCTTCACCGGAGCAGTGGTGGCAGGTGCTATTGCGACATGAACCGCCACAATTTATTGCTTTTTGGCAGCTTTTCGTTTCTTCTTGTCATCCCAACACTTTCGCTTGTTGTCAGTGGTCTTGGAGGGTTCAGATATGGCTAATCGCTTGGCACAATCAAAGGTAGCAGTATTTGAAGACAAGACATTCCCCTGGTATGGAGGCACCAGCCCCCAGAAGTACCTCTCGATTTTCTTTCCCTCTGTAGAAACCATGTTGGGACAGAGGGCCACCAATTTGCTGAATCTAGCAGTATAAGAGACTATGTCGGAGCCCTTCATGGTTAGGCTCCATAGCTCCTATTCCAACTTTTGGATTTCGCCCCTCGGGCAGTATTCCTCGACCATGAGGTCTTTCAAAGTTTCCCAACCCATGTCATTTGCCCCCATTAGTGTTAGTGCCTTGACATGTCCATTCCACCACGTCAGGGTTTTTTTTTTTCAAATGTGCAAGCAGAAAATTTGACTTTGCTCGCTGCACGGCAGGAGCAATTCTCGAAGAACGACTCCGTCTTTTCGAACCATTGCGAGAGTGTCACACCCCCGAACCAGACAGCGGAAACGTCCGAGGGCTGTCGTGACTTAATTGAATACCATAACATTGAATATATATGAAACATAACATCATTCGTCACCAAGCATTAATATAGTAAAACTGATAAAGTTTACACAAAGTACATTGTTTTAGCATTACATTCCCAAAAATAAATTGTTCGGTTCATAGATAAACAAACTGCAAGCCATCACTGAGTACATTTTCCTTCAGTTTACTTGTTACCTGAGAATACAAGTATTTTGAAAAACGTCAACATATGAAATGTTGGTGAGTTCATTAGCGGTATTTGAAAAGCAACGTTTTGTATTGTTTTGAAAAACTACCAGAAAATCCGATATTTTCTGAAAAGAGTTTATGAAAATGTTTGTGAAGATCCATAAGTATGCTTGTTTGTTTCTATAGTTGTAAAAATTGTTCATTAAACTTGTGTACATTTCGAAACCGTATGTATTGAAAAACCCTAGGAAAACCCGATGTTTTCCTAACACTTTGAATTCCATGTAGTTGTTGTACTATCGCGGCGTGTGAAGTCATTGATTCCAGGCGACGACGGATTATTGCGCATGGTGAATTGCTATAAACACGCATAACATAAACGACCAGTTTACAACTATACTAACGATCCCGTAGGTGTCGTCCGTACTATTCACATAATCCAACCGCCCTAACTTCTTGTTGTCCCACATCTGAAGAGAAAGAGGGCACGAAGACCTCGATAACTCCGTTAGTCGGTTGGGGATAAAAAGAGTGCGAAGGGCCCTTGAACCGACTCGCATTTGAATAACCGACTTTACTAGCAGTACCAAAGGACCCTTGGGGACCAATAGTATAAAAGCCATTGAAAGTCCTTTTACGCTGTGTTGGATCATGTAAGACCCAACAACTCGTAAGGTTGAAGTCTTCGGGCCTAAAGATTAGGTCATCGGGCTAGCTAGGCCCAACAAACAAGATTTTACACTATTGGGCCCAAAGGTGGTGCGTCGACATCTGTGCACTCTCATGTGTGTATTGAATTCCGAAATTTTCCGTGTATGAGTCGAGTTATCGTCGTGTTAGTAGTTTCGGGTTTGTTATTGATTCGAGACCGAATCAATTCGTTTGATAACGATTTTTGGTGTTGTTGTGTAATATAATTCGTCGGTAGTCGCAGTGCTAGTGTTTGATCACAACGGATGTATTGATTTAACATTGCAACTTTTCTGTTACCGCCCCTCTTTCTGTTGTAAATTTACTTTTTCAACCCTTTGAATAAATAAATTTCCGGTTTAGTCCTTAAACCATTTTTCTTGACATTTTAACACCAAAAGTTATTGAGATTGATATTTTTCAGCATATTTTTAGTTGAAAACACTTTTAGTCCTTGAAAATACAGTTTTCTCGGTTGTAAACCCTCTTTTTCGCAATTTTTACACTTTTGGCCCAAATTGGAAATTTTTTGCAACTTTGGTCCTTTTTAATTATGAAAAGCATTTTTAACCTTTGAAAAGGACTCAGAACACTAATAGTCCATTGTTTTACTGAAAAACACAGTTTCAGCCCTCCAAAACAGAAAATTTCGCATATTGGGCCCTATTGGGCCGAAAATGTCATTTTTAGCCCATTAAGCTTGAAATTTATATTTTTAATCCTCCAAATGGATATATTTCCAGAAAATATTTTATTGAAACTGTTTTGACTCCTCTCGTCCATCAGAATTCGTAATATGTCAATTTGGGCCCCTTTAACTTTATTTTTTTAACATTTTGTTTCCAAAAATGAGTTTTTAGCCCAAAGAAGATGTTATCAAGTCACTTAGCAATTTTTCTTGGAATACTTGGTATGTAATAATATAATTTATGCTAGTATCATCTAACATAACATATATCTCGATTTTTAGGGGTTTATGGCTAGATCCAACATCATAATCACACAAAAACACATATATAAGCATAGAAATCATACAAGACATACAAAACACATATAGATCTACACTTTCACTTGTATTCTCCCCCCCCCCACAAAAATTATAAAATAGAAAATAGGGAGTATGAAGCTCACCTTAGGGTGTGGTTTCGGTTTTTGAAGAAAAGATGGAAGAGTTTTGGTGATTTTCGGCCTTAGCAACCCTTTGATGATGATCTCGACTTTGAGATGATTCAAGAAGTGATGATATTTCCTTGAAATCCTCTTGATGCACAAGCAAAATTTCGAGATTTTTGAATGGAGAGGAAGGATGATTTCTTGAGTAATCTAGAGAGAGTTTGTGAGGTGTGTGTGTGTGTTACTCACGGTCGAAACAAGAAGAGGGAGGGAGAGAGAGAGTTGCATGGAGAAATGAGATTAGCATGGATGTTTGAGGGATATCAGCTTGGATAACCACCATATAATAATGAGGTGGCATGCATTAAGTCAACCCTTCTTCTTTTCTTCTTGGATTTGGGCCTTGGGCCGAGAATTTGGATGGAAAAGGAAAGATTTGGGCTTTAATGCCCTCAAGCCCATATAGAAGTTAAGTTGGATGAGTTTTGACCTAAAAGAAATATAACATGATTTTTACACTTTGTTGGGCTAGTTTAGGTTAATCATGGTTCAAAACTTTTAATTTATTTCATTCTAGGCCCAATATGGCCCAAAATGTTGAAATAAATTAATGTGGGTTCAATTAGAGCCCATTTAAGGGTTCTAAGCCCATGGTAGTCAAATTGGAAGCTTATTGGTCCATTGAGTCCAATAAGGAAGTCCTAGTCCAAAATGGACCTATACAAGAACTTCTAGGGTTTCCAATTGCTTGATGACTATTTGTAGTATTTGTATGGTGTATTTGATTGAAGTTTTTTTTTTTTGATGTCATAATAATAGGTATCTCACATGTTCTTAAGTTTTTGATTCAACATCTTACTTAAGTTTAGTGATTACAAGACACAAAATTTCTAGTTGTGACATCATCCCCCCGTTAGAGGGAATTTCGTCCCGAAATTCTGTTTGAAAGTTAGATTTGAGAATGCTAGAGTAGGTGAGGGTACTTTTGCTTCATTTGGTCTTCGTGTTCCCACGTGAATTCTGGCCCACGCTTTGCGTTCCACCGTACTTTCACGATCAGGATGCGACTTTGCTTAGTACGCTTCACCTCCCTATCCATGATTTCAATTGGTTCTTCAACGAACAGGAGATTCTCGTTGATTTCGATTTCGTCAAGGGGAATAACGAGTGTTTCATCTGATAGGCACTTCTTCAGATTAGAGACATGGAACACGGGGTGTACACTGTTTACCTCTGTGGGTAGTTGCAGCCTGTATGCTACCGGACCTATTTGGGCGACGATTTCGAAAGGTCCAATGTATCGTGGGTTCAATTTTCCCCGCTTCCCAAAACGAATAACTCCTTTCCAGGGCGAGACTTTTAACAGTACTCGATCTTCGACTTGAAATTCTAAGGGCTTTCGCCGTTTATCGGCATAGCTCTTTTGTCGGTCGCGCGATGCTTGCAGTCGAGCTCTGATTTGAATGATCTTTTCCGTGGTTTCACGAATGATTTCCGGTCCCGTTAGTGCCTGATCCGACGTGAGTGCTTTTGCTAGCTGGGTGTCACCTACTTCAGCCCAACATAACAGTGATCTACACTTACGCCCGTACAGTGCTTCGAAAGGAGCGACCTTAATGCTTGAATGATAACTGTTATTATACGAGAATTCGACTAAAGGTAGATGGGTATCCCATGACTTCCCAAAGTCTATCACACATGCGCGAAGCATGTCTTCAAGCTTTGACCATCCGTTTGCGGATGATAGGCGGTGCTCATGTCGAGATGAGTTCCTAGTGCCTTGTGGAGAGATTGCCAAAAACGCGAAGTGAATCTACTATCCCTATCCGAGATAATAGACACTGGTACTCCGTGGAGTCTCACGATCTCTCGAATGTACAAAAGTGTCAATCTTTCCATCTTGTAGGATTCTTTTATAGGTAGGAAATGGGCAGACTTCGTCAGTCGGTCGACTATTACCCATATGGTGTCCAGTCCGTCCGACGTCATGGGTAGCTTGGTCATGAAGTCCATAGAAATCCCCTCCCATTTCCACTCAGGGATTACCAATTGCTGTAATAATCCTGAGGGTTTCTGGTACTCCACCTTTACCTTGGCACACGTAAGGCACTTACTAACATAGGTCGCAATTTCCGCTTTCATGTTCGGCCACCAATAGTGTTGTTTAATATCCAAATACATCTTGTCTACACCGGGATGAATGGAGTATCGTGTCTTGTGGGCTTCCTTCATAACAACCTCCTTAAATCGTCCGATTTTAGGGACCAAAATACGGTTCATGAAGTACTATACTCCATTCTCCTTTGCCTATAGGTTCTTCTCCATCCCGCTCAATGCTTCACTTGCTCTATTTTCCATCTTCATGGCCTCTGAATGGACTGCTGCAATTTGAGTGGCCAGATGAGATTGAATGGTTATTAAGAGAATCTTCGCACGACGATTAGAGTACTCCTTCCGACTTAATGCATTAGCTACCACATTGGCCTTGCCTGGGTGGTACTTGATCTCGCACTCATAATCGTTTTGCAATTCAACCCATCTTCGTTGCCTCATGTTCGACTCCTTCTGGTTCAGGATATTTTGGAGACTCTTGTGATCCGTGAAGACGGTGCACTTCGTACCGTAAAGGTAATGCCTCCAAATTTTTAGGGCAAATACTACAGCTCCCAATTCTAGGTCATGGGTCGTATAATTTACTTCGTGTATCTTTAGTTGGCGGGATGCGTATGCTATCACCCTTCCACGTTGCATGAGAACGCAACCGAAGCCCTGATTTGACGCGTCACAGTAGACTACAAAATCTTCCGTTCCTTCAGGTAGAGATAGTACAGGAGCACTACAGAGAGCTTACTTCAAGGTCCGAAACGCAATCTCTTGTTTGTCTGTCCGTTTGATTGGTACGCCCTTTTGCGTAAGCGAGGTAAGTGGCTTGGTGATCTTAGAGAAGTTTTGAATGAATCTCCTATAGTAGCCTGCTAGACCTAAGAATTGACGAATTTCTGTGGGCGTTGTCGGGGTTTCCCATCCTTCCACAGCTTTGACCTTAGAGGTATCCAAATGAATTCCATCTTGGCTAACTACGTGACCTAGGAAGTTCACACTTCGGAGCCAGAACTCACACTTGGAGAGTTTTGCGTATAGCTTCTCCGATCATAGTGTTTCTAGGATTTGTCGGAGATATTGGCCATGCTCTTCTTCGCTTCGAGAATAAACAAGAATATCATCAATGTAGACAATGACAAAGTTGTCGAGGAATGGTCGACAGATTCGGTTCATTAGGTCCATAAATGCTACAGGGGCATTTGTCAGACCGAAGGGCATTACAACAAATTCATAATGTCCGTAGCGGGTTCGGAAAGCGGTTTTTGGAATATCCTCTTCCTGGACTTTGAGTTGGTGGTATCCGGACCGTAGATCTATTTTAGAAAAATAACTAGCTCCTTGGAGCTGGTCGAATAGATCATCGATTTGTGGGAGTGGGTAGCGATTCTTGACAGTGAGTTTATTTAACTCTCTATAATCGATGCACATCCTAAAGGATCTGTCCTTCTTTTTGACAAAGAGCACTGGAGCTCCCCATGGCGAGTAACTAGGTCGGATAAATCCCTTGTCCAGAAGCTCACTGAGTTGGCTGGACAATTCTTGCATTTCAGCAGGAGCCAGCCGATAGGGTGATTTAGCGAGAGAAGTTGCTCCTGGAACAAGGTCGATTCGAAACTCAACCTGTCTCTCTGGGGGTACTCCTGGAAGATCTTCAGGAAACACGTCTGGAAATTCACACGCTACCGGAATATCTTGAATGTTAGTCTCTTCCTTGGTTTTATCCACTATGTGAGCCAGAAATGCCGAATCCTTCTTTCGTAGGTGCTTTTGTACCTTGATGCACGAGATGAGGCGAAGGTTCATGCTAGGTTTGTCTCCGTAAATTACTAGGGTTTCGTGATTTAGGAGACGAAGACGAACGGCCTTCTCATGGCACATATTTTCAGCATGGTGGGGGCTTAGCCAATCCATGGCGATGTTCACATCGAAACTCCTAATCGATACTGGCGTTAGGTCTATTCGAAAGACGTGTTGATTAAGGGCTAGGGTACATCCGATGTAGATTTTCCTAGTGGATTCGGTTTTCCCATTGGCCATTTCCACCGTAAAGGTTTCATTTAGCTTTTGGGGCTGTTGTTTTAATAAATACTTAAACCTATCGCTTACGAAACTTCGCTCCGCTCCGGTGTCAAATAAGATGCATGCATAAGTGTGGTTTAGGGGAAACGTACCGGTAACAACAGAGGGGTCCTGAATAGCCTCACCCTGACCCATGGTCAGCATCCTTCCTGTTCTTCCGTTTCCTGAATTGTTGTTGTTAGGGCAGTCTCGGTGGAAATGCCCCGTCCTTCCACACCCATAGCAGGTGTGGCTAGGTCCTGCATTGCTGCTGCTGGTGATGATGTTGTTGTTGTTGCGATGGTTGTTATTGTTGTTTCCCTGATTTTGGTTTTGGGGAGGGTAAGTCCTGCAGTACCTTGCAGTGTGTCCCCTTCGATTGCAACTGTGCACTGAAAATCCTTGCATTCTCCATTATGATGGAGACTACACTTATTGCACTTGCGAAGATTACCGGAATAAGGTCTTGAAGAATTTGAAGCAGTTGAGGCTGGAGCATGTGGTGCGGCTGGAACCGGTACGGTGATAGCGTTAACCGTCACTGTCTGCTGCTTTTTAGAGGTCTCGGGGCCCTGGCGCCCCTTCCTCTTATTGTTCTTTCCCTTCTTGCCATCACCTTCCTTCTTTTTCTCAGCCTCCACTGGCTTCTCGCCCTTCTTGTTGTTATGGTCATACAACTTCTTTGCCAATCTTTTTGCACTGTCAAATGTTTCGGGGTTTGTAGCTATCACATTCCCTTGAATTGGTGATGTTAGTCCCCAGATGAATCGCTCAATCTTCTTTCCTTCCGAGGTGATCATACCCGGGCACAACAGAGACAGTTCACTAAATCTTGATATGTAGGCATCGATATTCGCATTCTGCACAGTGAGGTTCCATAGCTCTTGCTCTATCTTCTGTATCTCCCCTCGTGGGCAGTACTCAGCCATTAACATTTCTTTCATCTCTGCCCACGGCATAGAGTTGGCTACAGGGAGCGTCATGGCTTCCACATGTCCGTTCCACCAGGTGAGTGCTTGATCCACAAAAGTGCAGGCCACGAACTTCACTTTCATCTGCTCAGGGCAATCGCATATCTCGAATACCGACTCCACCTTTTCGATCCATCACTTCAGGGCGATCACTCCTCCAGTGCCGTTAAAAGTTCGGGGTTTGGCGTTTGTGAAGTCCTTGTAGGTACATGTTTTGGTGGGTCATTGATTCATTCCGTTGTTCGAACTTTCGGCTCCTTGCCCATTGACTCCTCCATTGTTCCCTTGATGAATTTGCGCAATTGCTACAGTGACCGCAACAGATACAGTTGCCTGGAACGCGGCTGAGTCTACTTCGGGTGGAGTTGGTCCTGGGTTTCCGCGAGTAGGTCGGCGAGGCATCTTCTTGTCACGAAACGGAAAGATGTTGAGTGTTCGTGGTTTCCGTGAGGTTGTGGTCCTACTGACTAGGTGTATGGCACGAACTTAAGTACTTCTATCATTTTGCATACAATCATAGATTCGCAACACATAGCAAAACATGTAAGAGTTCACTAATATCATCCTATGCCTCTTCCACGATTGCAAACTAAACAGACGTTCTCTTTTTGGTGATAAAGGGGTATAGTTTTAGGTTCCTTAGCTATCACGATCTCATCAGAACGTGTGTTAGTTATACTTTGGAGAGAATGTAGTTGATCAGGCTACATCCACTCCTTGGTACCACTAAGAACAGTCCTGAATTAACCGAGATGCTAGCGTTCTTTTGTTTGGTTCGGTGTTATGTTCTTATTCTTAATGCAAGCAAGGGTGTTTTATTTACTCGTTTTGTTCAGAGTTATGTTAGTCCCTCTTTGTGGTTTATAGTTGCATACGAATGTGTGGCTAGATATGCTAGTTCACTATAAACAAAGCTCTGATACCAACCTGTCACACCCCCGAACCAGACGGCGGAAATGTCCGAGGGCTGTCGTGACTTAATTGAATACCATAACATTGAATATATATGAAACAAAACATCATTCGTCACCATGCATTAATATAGTAAAACTGATAAAGTTTACACAAAGTACATTGTTTTAGCATTACATTCCCAAAAATAAATTGTTCGGTTCATAGATAAACATCTGCAAGCCATCACTGAGTACATTTTCCTTCGGTTTACTTGTTACCTGAGAATACAAGTATTTTGAAAAACGTCAACATATGAAATGTTGGTGAGTTCATAAGCGGTATTTGAAAAGCAACGTTTTGTATTGGTTTGGAAAACTACCAGAAATTCCGATATTTTCTGAAAAGAGTTTATTAAAAAGTTTGTGAAGATCCATAAGTATGCTTGTTTGTTTCTATAGTTGTAAAAATTGTTCATTAAACTTGTGTACATTTCGAAACCGTATGTATTGAAAAACCCTAGGAAAACCCGATGTTTTCCTAACACTTTGAATTCCATGTAGTTGTTGTACTATCGCGGCGTGTGAAGTCATTGATTCCAGGCGACGTCGGATTATTGCGCATGGTGAATTGCTATAAACACGCGTTACACAAACGACCAGTTTACAACTATACTAACGATCCCGTAGGCGTCGTCCGTACTATTCACGTAATCCAACCGCCCTGACTTCTTGTAGTCCCACATCCGAAGAGAAAGAGGGCACGAAGACCTCGATAACTCCGTTAGTCGGTTGGGAATAAAAAGAGTGCGAAGGGCCCTTGACCCGAATCGCATTTGAATAACCGACTTTACTAGCAGTACCAAAGGACGCTTGGGGACCAATAGTATAAAAGCCATTAAAAGTCCTTTTACGCTGTGTTGGATCATGTAAGACCCAACAACTCGTAAGGTTGAAGTCTTCGGGCCTAAAGATCAGGTCATCGGGCTAGCTAGGCCCAACAAACAAGATTTTACACTTTTGGGCCCAAAGGTGGTGCGGTGACGTCTGTGCACTCTCACGTGTGTATTGAATTCCCAAATTTTCCGTGTATGAGTCGAGTTATCGTCGTGTTAGTAGTTTCGGGTTTGTTATTGATTCGAGACCGAATCAATTCGTTTGATAACGATTTTTGGTGTTGTTGTGTAATATAATTCGTCGGTAGTCGCAGTGCCAGTGTTTGATCACAACGGATGTATTGAATTAACATTGCAACTTTTCTGTTACAGCCCCTCTTTCTGTTGTAAATTTACTTTTTCAACCCTTTGTATAAATAAATTTTCGGTTTAGTCCTTAAACCATTTTTCTTGACATTTTAACACCAAAACTTATTGAGATTGATATTTTTCAGCATATTTTTAATTGAAAACAGTTTTAGTCCTTGAGAATACAGGTTTCTCGGTTGTAACCCCTCTTTTTTGCAATTTTTACACTTTTGGCCCAAATTGGAAAATTTTTGCAACTTTGGTCCTTTTTAATTATGAAAAGCATTTTTAACCTTTGAAAAGGACTCAGAACACTAATAGTCCACTGTTTTACCGAAAAACACAGTTTTAGCCCTCCAAAACATAAAATTTCGCATATTGGGCCCTATTGGGCCAAAAATGTCATTTTTAGCCCATTAAGCTTGAAATTTATATTTTTAATCCTCCAAATGGATATATTTCCAGAAAATATTTTATTGAAACTGTTCGAGGAGTGGCATAGCCTGATCAACTTTTCTTGGAATACTTGGTATGTAATAATATAATTTATGCTAGTATCATCTAACATAACATATATCTCGATTTTTAAGGGTTTATGGCTAGATCCAACATCATAATCACACAAAAACACACATATAAGCATAGAAATCATACAAGACATACAAAACACATATAGATCTACACTTTCACTTGTATTCCCCCCCCCCCACAAATCTTATAAAACAGAAAATAGGGAGTATGAAGCTCACCCTAGGGTGTGGTTTCGGTTTTTGAAGAAAAGATGGAAGAGAGTTTGGTGATTTTCGGCCTTAGCAACCCTTTGATGATGATCTCAACTTTGAGATGATTCAAGAAGTGATGATATATCCTTGAAATCCTCTTGATGCACAAGCAAAATTTCGAGATTTTTGAATGGAGAGGAAGGATGATTTCTTGAGTAATCTAGAGAGAGTTTGTGAGGTGTGTGTGTGTGTTACTCACGGACGAAACAAGAAGAAGGAGGAAGAGAGAGAGTTGCATGGAGAAATGAGATTAGCATGGATGTTTGAGGGATATTAGCTTGGATAACTACCATATAATAATGAGGTGGCGTGCATTAAGTCAACCCTTCTTCTTTTCTTCTTGGATTTGGGCCTTGGGCCGAGAATTTGGATGGAAAAGGAAAGATTTGGGCTTTAATGCCCTCAAGCCCATATAGAAGCTAAGTTGGATGAGTTTTGACCTAAAAGAAATATAACATGATTTTTACACTTTGTTGGGCTAGTTTAGGTTAATCATGGTTCAAAACTTTTAATTTATTTCATTCTAGGCCCAATATGGCCCAAAATGTTGAAATAAATTAATGTGGGTTCAATTAGAGCCCATTTAAGGGTTCTAAGCCCATGATAGTCAAATTGGAAGCTTATTGGTCCATTGAGTCCAATAAGGAAGTCCTAGTCCAAAATGGACCTAAACAAGAACTTCTAGGGTTTCCAATTGCTTGATGACTATTTGTATTATTTGTATGATGTATTTGATTGAAGTTTTTTTTGATGTCATAATAATAGGTATCTCACATGTTCTTAAGTTTTTGATTCAACATCTTACTTAAGTTTAGTGATTACAAGACACAAAATTTCTAGTTGTGACAGAGAGGGCAATGACTCCACCAGTCCCTTTGAATGACTTTGGCTTGGAGTTAGTGAAGTCCTTGTAGGAGCACTCTCTTGGGCGCACATGGATTTCACCTTAAGTAGAATGAAACAAAGTTCCACCTCCGCTGGTACCGGTGGAGTGATACTGAGCAAAGGTTGTTGCCACAGCCACAACTACTGCATGATTCAGGGTCGCTGTATCGATTACTGGAGGAGGTGGTGGTGGAGGTGGAGGATTATGCCTTGTTGATTTACGAGGAGGAATCCTCAACTATAAGTTTACAAAGAAGAACGTGATAGTTAGAATCACTTATAAGCTTAGTGAGAGTGATCCACGGGTTAAATCGCCATAGTCCAACAGTTGAATGAGTGTATGTTTTGAAATAGAAGTATAGTTGAAGAGTAGAGAAACACAAGAGTACATATTTTTCCAACATATTAGATAACTGTCAATATTACTGGTATTATTAATGTAACAAGTTTGGGGAAAAATTACCTAATAATACGTCTTACATCAAACCATAAGGGGAAAAGGTTGACAGTTTTAGAAGTCTAGTTAAAGTACTTGGAAGATAGGAATATTTTATAGAAAAATGCTTCATAGAGCATAGTTAAGAAAGGCTATTCCTTAAATCAAAAGAAAAGATGTGCTAAACATCTTCTACCAGCGATGGGAATTCCTCGGGCGAACCCTAATATCTGCCAGTTGATGAACCACTTCTTGAAGGTCTCGCTCATGAGCCCTCCGGTGAACTCGAAGTTCTATGACTTCAGCTCGGGAGGCAGCTAGCTGTTGATGCAGAGTCTCATTGGTTCTCCTAGTCCTTTCCATAGCCTCTTCGAGATAGTGAATGCGGACCATGTTGACACCAAATTTGGCATCAATTTCCATGTCCCGGTTGATGGCTACTCGACCCTATTCAACATTTCGAGCAATCCTACAGACCATGACGGGTAGGAATCAGTCGGTTGAGCCACCTTCGCTTATGTTGTAAAAGCTTCAGTCCTCGTTGTAGGGTAAAGGTTAACCTAGTTCGTCGCTCCAACGATTCAAGTTTGTTGCCCACAAGGGTGTGGGACCCTAAAACGCCGATCGGGGGTTGAGATTTGGGGCTTGACCCTCTTGGGTTAGGTTGTTGACTTCTAACTCGGAGTCAGAACCATCCAAGAAGCCTTCTGTGAGGTGATCATCTATAGGGATTGGATGCTCATCTTCGGTCTCTTCTTCAAGCCATCCAGCATTGCCTTGGTGTGGAAAGTACAGGTCGCCATGATGATGGAATCCAACCATGATATCTACACGAGAAAAGGGATATAAGAATCTTATATAAATAGACGTACTACTTAAGATAATTATAAGATGATCCTTACCAGTTATTTCAATACTTGTATAGCGTATACCAGTTAAATAAAATCAAAATAGGATAGGCATTCGAAAAAGTGACCCTAACTCCAAATCCACAACCAAACAAGGTACAGGAAGTAAAGCAAAGATCACAGATTCTCAGTCTATGACACCTTAAATTCATATAAGCTTAGCGTATCCACTTAACAACTATTGACCTACTTAGTAAAGACCTTTTTGGTTCTCAAATAAGTAATTATAGTAAAACAAAATACTCCTATAGTATTTTAGGTTTATGTTCTGTTCTAATGTTTTCATTGTAGTAGTGTTGGTAAGTTTTTAGACTTGCTGCCATATCACAACCATTCCTAGGCATACGCTAATCACTTCTCGGACCAGAAAAGTTGATCAGGCTATGCCACTCCCAGAGCCGACCATACATCATCAAACCTAATCGTGATATTCAACAATCGTAATACTTTTGTTCTGTCGTAGTGACACTCATTTTAGTATGAATGCAGGTATGTATACTTAGTTAAATATTTTATTATTTATAAGTATAAACTCTTGGTCAGAGTATTTTAATCCCATTGTGTTTTAGTTAGTATATCATTTATGGGTTGATATACTCCGTTCACTATAAACAATGCTCTGATACCAATCTGGCACACCCCAAAACTGTAACGGCGGAAATGTTCGGGGGTGGAGGACGTCATCTACAATATCACAACACAGAATAATAGTAAACAAGTAAACAACATCATCCATTGCATTAATAATACAATTTAATACAAGTGTGTTCTGTGGTTTATAAGACACCAAAATATGAATCAAAATAAAAGATGAGTCTTGTATGTTCTCAATCTTCTCAAAAGCTGGCATCGGTACCTGCCTACCGATGACCTGAGAATACAATTTATTTTGAAAGAGTTTATCAACATTAAAGCTGCTGAGTTCATAAGCATTTTAGTGTCAGTATTTGTATGAAAATGTTTGTAATCGTTTAAATGTAAAAACTTCTAAATGTTTGTAGTAAAGTTGTAAGTGTTCACTTGTAGTAAATTGTTCGTTGTAAATATTTGTAAAACAGTTTGTAAAATGTTCATATCATCCTAGAAAATCCCATTTCTCTACTAAAACTGTAGTCTTCTACCAACACCTAATATTCAGTTTGTTTGTTTGTAAAAGTATGTATCTTTCCCAAGTCTAACTATCATTATCAAAATATAGTTTGTACATTATCGTTTATCTAGAAAACGTTTCAAGGAAAATGTATTAGGGAAAATATTATAGAACCGTAGTTTTATATATGTAAACTACTTTAATACTGCTTACCTTAAAGCCAGTGAATTATAAGGTAAGGTGAGATTTGTACCATACCGATTGATGGCTGAATAAACACAATGATGAAAGACGTCAAAAGTAATTGTGACATTTGTCACCCCATCGACTTGGTCGGCCTAGGACTGTAGTTAACAGTCAGGGTGCAGGATATTCTGACCCGTATAGATCTATACACACAATGCCCGCTCTCCCTCCAGGAGACTCTGATTACCAACATGACAACGGTGGAATCCGCGTCATGTAGAAGTAAATCTCATATTCTAATTGTTATGTTTGTGTATGTTCTTCTGTTTACTTGTACATATATATATATATATATATATGTATATGTATATGTATATGTTCTCTTCTTTGTATATGTATATGTATATGTTCTCTTCTTTGTATTTGTATATGTATATGTTCTTCTTTATTCCTCACAATAGCACGTTCTGACTCATGTATGAACTGACTCTTTGTATGTTTCATAGTATTTAGAATTACTGAGTAGTATCTTCCTAAATTATACCTATTATAGGTTATTAGTAGAATTGTTTGTATAACTGAACGTATTGAACTGAGATAAAAGATATTATGTCTTATACATATATATATAATATATAACTAAAGATCAAATGACACTCGGACAAAAAATAGGGTACTCCAAGTCCACAACCAAACAAGGAACATGAATTAGAGTGTATTATTAGTCCTAAGTCCTTCAAACCTTACTTCTATAACTATATGTGCATTAGACATGGTTTTTTCAATATATAAGTTTTAAAGAATTGAAAGTAAAGGTTTGGTAAATGGGACTAAGTTTTATAAAGAGTTTAACATGTAAAAACGTTTGATAATCATTTTGAAGTCGTTTTGTTTACAAAACAGTTAAAAGCATAGTAAATCCATTGCTTGCTAGTTATTAATCACATGCGATTGATATAATAACTAGTATGATTCAACTTGTATTCCCCCCCCACCATAAAAGCATTTAAAAACATTTAAAAGGTTGATTAAGGGGTATAAACTCACCTGTAGTGAGTGGTTTGTATGGAAGTGTTGGACAAGGTGCTAGGTGTCAAGTGTAGACTTGAACAGACACAATAATCCTATTAACATATAAAGACATGTATATGTATCTAATTAGTGATTATAACACTAATTAAGTAAGTATAAACACCCTAAAATGTGGGAAAACACTTTGGTTTAAGTGTTAGAAGGTCATAGGGTTGCATCAAAGGGATGTAAGGCCTTGCTTTGGAGTTCACGGCCCAAGGACCAACTCCCATGGAGTTTATGGCCTACGGTTTACGGCCCTAGTGGGTTTATGGCCATAAACCCATGGTAACTCCTACCATTGCATAGTTTAAAGTCCATAGATCATTTGTGAGGGGGTCTAGTCCAATGTCCAAGCCCTAGGAAGGAGTTTAGGGTAACTTTGCACCCTTTAATAGAGTTTACGGCCTTGGGAGATGCCCTGGCCGTAAACCCCTTCCGTTCCATCTTTCTTGATGATTCTAAGGTGTAAAAATTTTATTCTAGTATATAGCAAGATAAGATAAGAGTACTTAGAATATATGAGCTTTTTTGGGTGTTTAAGGTCGAAGAACACTAGTGTGTGTTCTTGGTGAAATGAAGAACACTTGGACATCTATGAAAAATAGAAGATTTCATGGATGAAATCATGTATAACTACTAGATGAAGTGTTATTACCACAAATCAAGGGAAGAAACACTTACAGTTTTGGAAGATTGGTAGAAAGATGTTATGATACTTGAGAGAGAAATGCAGGTGTTCTTGAGCTTGGAAGTGAAAAGTGAGGAAGTGGGGAGTAAACTCATGCTTTAAGCATGAGTTCACGGCCAAGAGGGGTTCATGGCCCAAACACCAAATGTTTGGCCGTGAACACCTTATTAAGGTGATAATTATTTTATTTGCTACACAATCATCCTATAAAATACTTCCTTTCATTTGTTTTCTTGAAGAATTATTATTAAAAGCGCCCAAAGGGACTTTAAACTGAGCTAAAAATGAGCAGAAATGATTTTGAATTTTAATTGAAGTGCTTGACTATAGGGTTTCTACAAATGGAAATTTCGGGTTATCACAAAGGCCCAAGGCCATATTTTAACCATTTAATATATAATTAAATTACTAGTAAAACACTATTAATTCAAAGCCCACAACCCCACACTTGCCCATCTTAAGCTATCAGTCCATTGTAGTAGAACTAAGAGAGGAAACGATTTAAACATCCCAAAGTTTGATGTTTCTTCCTATGTAGGATAAGAAACTTTGACAAAATTATATAAACATCAACAATCCCACACATTTTCGATTCAAACAGAAGACAATCGCCAAAATTTGAATATATAATAAGTAATATAATTCCATAAAACATTATATAAGATACATAAGAAAAAGTGTCCTTTGAACTTGAACTTTTCATCGTGAGTACATATCGGAATTACTTAGTGGATAGTGACTAATGTCTTGAACTACCAAATTAAATAGTAATCTAAACAATACATACCACACATATCATATCTAAACATATTTCAATTCTTACAGCTGTGTTCATTTCGGTCTTGAACAAATCCTACTTCATGAGATCTTTAGAAGATGTAGCCATAATTATCTTCATAGATGCGACGACACATCAATCTCATATAGGTGATGCTAATCTGGAAAATTCCACAAGCTTCCACTAGTAAGGTATCAGCATCATTAAGAATAAAATCAGCCCTAAAAACATCTATTGAAAGACAAATAAATCATCATAGGGACAAGCATATATACATGTGTGTACTGACTTGAGTTTTCCTCAATTTGTTTGCCTATTGAACCTAGACCATGGGATCTCCAATTTTGCTAGGTTAGGTTGGCGCCAAGTGATAACTCATTGTGTTGGCTTTAAGCCCATTCCCTTCGATGTAAACAAACCCTGCTCTCGATTTAGGCCCCTTATCAAAGGATCAACAATATTTTCCTTTGACTTTACATAATCAATGGAAATAACTCCATCTTTTAGCAAGTCATGAATGGATTTATGACACCCTATGATATGTCTTGATTTGCCAGTATGTATTTGATTCCTTGCTCTTGTAATAGCCGCTATATTATCACAATGAAGACAAAGTGCAGAGACATGTTTTGTCACCAAAGGAATACCTTGTAAAAATCCTTGAAGCCATTCAACTTCTTCAGCAACTTTATCTAAGGCTACAAATTCAGCTTCCATAGTAGACCTTGTGTTTACACTTTGTTTGCAAGATTTCCAAGATACTGCGGCACCACCCAAAGTGAACACATATCCACTTGTGGATTTACCATCAGAGTTAGTTGAAATCCAATTTGCATCACAAAATCCATCCAAGATAAGAGGATATTTTGTATAATACAAACCATAATGCATGGTATGTTTGAGGTAGCGAAGCACCCTTACTAGAGCAAACCAATGATCACGCCCTGGATTACTGGAATATTGACTAAGACGACTTATAGTGTATGCCAAATCAGGTCGTGTATAATTCATCAAGTACATCAAGCTACCAAGAACTAGAGTGTACTCCAGTTGAGAAACACTATCTCCTTTATTTTTCTTTAGTTTAGTTGATGGATCAAAAGGAGTAACGACAAACTAATCATCATAATGACCAAAACGTATCAGTATTTTATCAACATAGTGTGATTGGGTAAGAACATATCCATCTGAATTTTTTTGAATTCGAATTCCTAATATCACATTTGCTACTTCCATATATTTCATATCAAATGAGGAGCTTAGTATCTGTTTAGTTTTATTGATAACATCCATATTGTTTCCCATAATAAGCATATCATCGACATAAAGACAGATGATAACACATGCATTATTATATTGTTTAATGTAAACACATTTGTCACATTCATTAATGTGAAAACCGTTTGACAATAATGTTTGTTCAAACTTCTCATGCCACTGCTTTGGCGCCTGTTTAAGTCCGTATAAAGACTTGGTTAATTTACACACTTCGTGTTGTTGACCTTTCACAATAAACCCTTTAGGTTGATGCATATAAATTTCTTCATCTAATTCACCATTCAAAAATGTTGTCTTTACATCCATTTGATGTATCGCCAAATTGTAAATCGAAGCAATGGATAACAAAGTCCTAATAGTTGTAATTCGTGTTACCGGTGAATAGGTATCAAAGAAATCTTGCCGTTCTTTTTGGCGAAACCCCTTGGATACTATACGAGCTTTATATTTCTCAATAGTACCATCAGTTCAGAGTTTTCATTTAAAAATCCATTTGTGGCCTATTGGTTTATGTCCAGGAGGAAAATCTACCAATTTCCATGTTTTATTTTGTAAAATTGTATCAAATTCACTCTGGATAGCTTCTTTCCTATAAGGAGCTTCAGAAGATTCAACAACCAATGTTTGAGGCTCATTGTCAATGAAATAGTTCATGAAATCCGGTCCAAGGTATTTGGCAATTTTCCCACATTTACTTTTTCTAGATTTTTGAAGTGAGGCATGAACCTTAGAAGTACTCACATCAAATGGTTTTACATTGGTGTTCAATTTGTTATTTTGGGTCCAAGTTTAGTTCTTTTGGGTAAAGGAACTTGAACTTCGGCAAGACACCCCCACACTTTCATCATTTTGTATAATGGCAATTTTCTTTTCCATAATTCATAAGGAGATTGAGGAAATTTCTTATGAGAAATTTTTTTCAAAATGTTATTTGAAGCAAGGCAAGCTTCACCCCACAAACATTATGGTGGTCCAAAAGTAATCAACATCGAATTTATCATATTTTTTAATGTTCGATTCTTTCTTTCAGCCACTCCATTTTGTTGAGGCGAATAAGGAGCTGTAGTTTGATGCACTACTCCATGAGTAGAACACAATTTTGAAAATTCGTTTGACTCATACTCACCCCCTCTATCAGATCTTAGAATTTTGATCTTTTTATTAAGTTGATTATCATCTTCAGCCTTGTAAATTTTAAATTTGTTCAAGGCTTCATCTTTTGTGTGCATCAAATAAACATAACAAAATTTGCTGCAATCATCAATAAAAGTAATATAATAATTCATTCCTCCATGTGTTGGGGTTGATTTAAAGTCACATAAATCAGTATGAATTAAACCAAGTATAACATTTGATTTTGCAACAGATTTATGTGGATGACTAGTGAATTTTGCTTCTGTGCAAATCTCACATTTTGTGTGCTTGTTTAATGAGGTTCTAGGTAATATTTCAAGATATATCATTCTCTGTAATGATTGGAAATTAACATGGCCTAATCTTGAATGTCAAAGGAAAGTTGAGTCAAGCATCTACATAGAAGGAGCAGCGCTAGTGCCTGCGTTATTCTTATTGATAAAAGCATCATTATGTGGTACAACACTTAACTTAAAGAGTCCCTTATAGAGGTAACCCTTTCCAACATAAGTAGGACCCTTAGTAAGTACAAATTTATCAGACTCAAAGACCATTTTGAACCCTTTGTTACTTAACATAGGACCCGAAATCAGATTCTTTGTCATAGCAGGAACATGGAACACATTGGTAAGCATCAAATCTTTTCCAGATGTGAGTTTCAAATTCACTTTCCCTTGTCCTTCAACCTTGGTAGTAGTAGCATTTCCCATGAACATTGGTTCTCCATCATCAACTTGTTGGTAAGTAGTAAACATGCTTTTTGAGTTGCATATGTGTCTAGTAGCACCAATATCTACCCACCAATCAACACCATTTGAAACCAGATTTGTTTCAATTATTCCAACAAAGAGTTTTGTAGATTCAATAACATTTTCTTGGTTAGAACTTCCAGGATTTCCAGATTTGCCACCAGAATTTCTAGAATTTCCACCATTGCCATCATTGTTTCCACCCTTTTTGAAGCGACAATCCTTAGCCTTATAACCAGTTCTTCCACAAACCCAACAATTTGCAGGATTTTTTGTTGAATTTTTTCTTGTTTGGATTGAACTTGTCATCATTCTTCGAAGTACTTGCTTTGCCTTTGCTTTTAAACTCCTGAATCTTAGACTTGTTAGAAGTACTTCCTACAACAAAGTTAGCACTAGCCTCCAAAGAAACTGCATCAACCTTTTCATTTTTCTTGTGATCTTCTTCAACATGAAGTTTAAGAACATATTTCTCAAAACTCATTTCCTCAGTTAGATGTTTCAAATAAAGTTTGAAATCTTTCCATGAGGTTGTAATTTTTTCAATTATAGAACCAACCAGGAAATTAGAGTGTAAACCCATACCTTCAACGTCAAGTTCGTGGGCAAGGATTTGAATTTCCTTCACTTGTTTCACAATAGATTTTGCATCAGACATTTTGTAGTGCAAAAACTTTCCAACAGTAGACTTCTTGGAACAAGCATATTTAGTTTTATGTTTTATCTCCAATGATTCCCATATTGCTCTAGCAGATTTGAAAGTAGAGTAAATATCATAGAGGGAATCATCAAGAGCATTCAGAATATAATTCCGACAATACAATTCAATGCAATTCCAAGAATCAACAATCCTGTGATATGTAGCATTCTCAATCACAGAAGGAACATGTGTTCCAATGCCCGTTGGCGGATTGGTTGCAGGATCTTCAGTCAACACTTTATCCACATGCAATGTTGTCAAATAGAACATCTTCTATTGCCAACGATTAAAATATGTCCCCTTGAATTTTTCAGGTTTCTCAACATGAATTTTCAATAGAGTTTGATCCATTTCGAAAGTAAATTTCTATAAATTGAAAATTTAAATATGAAATTTGTGTTTTGGATTGTTACAACTTGTGTAAACCAACAGTATAAATACGAATATATATTACATAAATCAAATTGAAACACTATAAATAACCATAAACAAGAAACTTACAAATGATCATTACAGATTGAATACAAGATAGAGGCTAGCAAAGCAATGTCCTAAAACAGAAATTCATCCCTATTAGTGCAATAGTAGATGAATGTCTGAATAGAGGATACAACTATCTTCAATCAAGTTCTTGCACTAGAACTTGATGTTTGGCGAATTTACGGTATGCGTCCATGGAATTATTTGGAGAGGGAAAAGTTTGTTTTTGGTCGTTCCTCCAAGAGTCCCAACAAATCAGATTTTACTCATTTATATCAGATCCACCTGAAACTATCAAAATTTAGTTTTGATAACCTCTGAAAACTAATTTTATCCCAATAAAACCGAAATTAAAAAAATAATAATAAATAAAAATAATTTCGGATTTATCTCATAAGACCCCAAGGCCCAAGGCCGTCTTTTGACCATTTAATATATAATTAAATTACTAGTAAACCATTAGTAATTCAAAAGTCACAACCCCACACTAGCCCATCTTAAGCTCTTAGTCTATTGTAGTAGAACTAAGAGAGAAAACCATTTAAACATACCGAAGTTTGATGTTCCTTCCTATGTGGGATAAGAAACATTGACAAAATTATATAAACATAAAAAGTATTCTTGTTAGGTATCCCCATGGATGAAAGACTTATATAGTGTATGATCTAGAGTCACAGAGAATCAACACATCCCGTTATGTGAAGTTTTTTGAAATATCTTTCCATTTTCCACTTCTCATGACGTTGAGAGAATTATGAAACAACGGACTAATGAACGGGAATTTTGTTGATGAAAGCATCACTCCAATATCTCATACCACCAACAATATCAACAATCAAAAGCATGGTGACTGTCACAATCAGTATTTTCCCATAACATACGTGTTGCCTTCTCATTGAAAATATTTACTCAAAATACAAATGGGCCGAATACAAATATAGATGGGCTAGACATATAAATACAAACCAATAAAATATACGACTATTAAATTACCTCCTTTATAGTTCATTAGTATAGATCTTTTCCTTTTCCCTATTGTCACTATATATTTGTTTGTATTGTATGTATTTTATTTCATTCTGAATTCAATATTAGACATGGTATCAGCCAAATTGGTTGATCTCCCCTCCTTCATCCCCCACCTGTTCTTCTCCCATCCTCCATGTCTTATTCTTCCTCGATGGATGCTTATATTCCCCTCAATACCCTCATCCATATGCTCACTATCAAACTTTCTTCCACTAATTACCTGCTGTGGAAAAACTGAACGGAACCCATCTTATCTTATCAAAACCTATTGTGCTGTGTGGATGGATCTGTCATAGTGCCTCTGTCGCATCTCTCTCAATCTGACGAAAAATCTACTGACAATCCCGCTTATGTTGTGTGGCTTTAAGATAATAAAAAAACCATCATCCTCTTACATTCATCTTTATTAGAAGAATCCGTTTCTGTGATTGTTGGTCTCTCCACAACTCGTGAAATATGGGTTGCCTTGGAAGCTATGTTTCATAATTCCTTTATCAAACGAGTTCATAATCTGCGAGATCAACTCCTTTAATCTCTCAAAGGCTCAAAATCTATGGCTCAATACGGTCACCATTTCAACGGTTTATGCGATCATTTATCTGCTATTGGCCATCTGTTTGATTTTGATGATCAACTTCACAGGTTTCTTTGTGGCCTTAGGTCGCCTTTTGAAGCATTTTCCATGGCTGTCCGTTCTTCTCGCCCTACACCCATGTTCGCTGACTTGCTTGCCCGGGCATAAATCCATGAACTATTCTTACAGGCTCTTCATGGAACCTCCCCTCCATCTGTTGCCTTCTCTACTATTGCCTCGCCATCTACTCAAGGAAGGGGGTTCGATCTTCCTCTCATGGTTCAGCCTCTTCTAGCGGTCGCGGCCGTGGTCTTCAGCCTCGTCATTGCCAACTCTATCACAAAAACGACAATTATGCCTTCGCTTTCCCTAAACTTGCATCTTATGCCTCTCAGGCCAACCCATCTGATGATGCCTTGGCTTCTTCCTTCTTATCTGAATGTCATGTTTTATCTTCTGGGCCTGATTGGTTTCTCAACTTTGGTTCCACGGACCACATGACCGCATCTTTTGAGACCGTCTCCAACTCCACTTCCCTTCCAGGTACTGCTTCAGCTACCTTTAGGAAAGGTCACTACCTCCCAATCTCTCATAAAGGTCATGCTAACCTTACAGCTACTTTATTATTAAAGGATGTTTTGGTTGTTCCTCATATCACCAAAAACCTGTTGTCCGTTAATAAACTCACCAAATAAAATCATGTGGATGTTCTTCTTTCTTACCCTTAATTTTTTATTCGGGATCACCATATAAAGTAGATGCTAGCCCAACGAAAATTTGACGACGGGCTTTATGTTTTGCAACCAAGTCCTCATGCTATTTTTTGCTTCCTCTACGCCGCCTAAGGCCTCTTCTGAAGTTTGGCACTCCCGGTTGGGTCATGCATCTTTTGATACTCTTATTGCTTTAAAAAATTGGGATATTTGTCTGTAACTTCACCTTTACCTAAACCAGATTTTTGTGTATCATGTCAATTAGGCAAGAGCCAATGGTTACCTTTTTATCTCAACTCAAAACGGGCTTTGCATCCCTTAGATCTTGTTCATTGTGATGTATGGGGACCTTCCCCAGTTATATTATGATTTTTCTCGATTTAGTTGGCTTTATCCATAAAAACTAAAATATGATGTGTACACTGCCTTAGAGGTTTTCATGCAATTTGTCCAAACCCAATTTTCATCAAAATTTAAAGTTTTTCCAAGTGACGGTGGAACAGAATTTGTGAATCATAAAGTTTAGACCTTATTTAAAAACAATGGCACATTCCACATGTTGTCTTGTCCATATATACCACAACAAAATGGTCGGGTGAAACATAAACATCGACATGTTTTCGAGATGGGACTAGCCATGTCGTTTAATGCTCAATTGTCATCATTATATTAGGTTGATGCTTTCTCTTCTGTTGTCTAGATCATCAATAACCTTCCCACCCAACCTCTAGCTGGGAAATCTCTTTTTGAGCTTCTATATTTACAACCACCAAATTATCATTCATTTCGTACTTTTGGTTCTCGCGTGTTTCATTATCTTCATGACTACTCGGAACACAAATTATCACCAAGAAGTTTACCGTGCATCTTTATTAGTTATAGTCTCAAATATAAAGGGTATCGATGTCTTGACCCAGTAACATGTCATGTGTATATATCGCGACATGCTCGATTTGATGAGAATACTTTTCCCTTTATGCAATGCTCCAACTCTCAATCTATCTCTGGACATTAAGTTTCCAATTTTATGGACATTTCCCCTACTGCAAAACCAAAAGATTCACCTAAATGCTCACCTCTTGCCTCTTCCCCATCTACCTTACACTCAAATCCCTTACGTACCCCTCCATGTCATCTTTGCATGGATTCTTCTACTTCAACCCTGTTGTCGATAACCCATCATCACCTACGCCCACCACACCTCCTACCTTTGAAGACTGTCACACCCCAAAACCGAGAACGGCGGAAATGTTCTGGGGCGGAGGACGTCATGTATAATATCAACAACAATGTAAAGTAGTAAACAAGCAACAACATCATCCATTGCATTAATAAAATAATTATTATACAATTGTATTCTGTCAAATTTTGATAAACACTAAAGCATAAATCAAAATGAAAGGTAAGTCTTGAACAAGCTCCATCTTCCTTTCTCCTTGCATCGGTACCTGTCTATGATGACCTGAGGATACAAGTAATTTTGAAAGCGAGTATCAGCTTTAAAGCTGGTGAATTCATAAGTATATAAGTGTCATTGCCTTGTTTGTAAAAATCTGTTATGAAAGCCATGAAAACCTTTAAATGAAAATGTTGTGTTAAGTATGAAATCCCTAGAAAAACCCTTATTTTCTATAAGTATGAAATGTAGTCTTCTACCAAGACCCGAATGTTCTGTACGTATGAAGTGTAGTCTTCTACCAAGACCTGAATATTTTGTAAGTATGAAGTGTAGTCTTCTACCAAGACCCGAATGTTCTGTACGTATGAAGTGTAGTCTTCTACCAAGACCTGAATGTTTTGTAAGTATGAAGTGTAGTCTTCTACCAAGACCCGAATGTTCTGTTTGTAAAATGATAGTTTTTCCTTTGTATTGACTAGTACTAAAAGTGCTTAGTTTAACTCGTCGTTTATGTGAATGTATCACAAAATAAAGTAAACAGGAAAATGTACTACTGTAAGTGTTGTCACTGGGTACTAGGACCAACACAACATCGCATTAAGCGAGATGTATAACCTAATGAACATCCGAAGATTGTCCAATTATCCTCTGTAGCAGCAGCAGGTGGGTGGAAGGGTTAGTCCCAAATCGATCTTCCTAATATAAGTAGTAACCTTAGACCTCCGAAGATGGTCATCGACCACTGGTGCTAATTAGTGGGGTTCAGAATGGTAAGTCCCGCCTAGATATCCCATTGAACCGGGATAGGAAAGATAACTTACACAGAAAGTACTAATAAATCATCCTCGTAGTCCTAAGTACAAGTATCCAGGTAAGTGAATACAGGATAATGCACCTATGTAAAAGTGTTCCTGGATGGCATTCATGTATGTGTGTCCTTGTAACAGGTAAGTATATGTAAACATATTCATGTATCAGGTAAACATCTGTAAGTACTCATGTATCAGGTAATGTACTAGTATAGACTCATGAATGAACTGACTCTTCTGTGATTCCTTGTAATAGAAGTAATGTTTGATATCTTCAAATTATCCCTATGATAATCTACTGTAATATAACTGGATGATCATGTAGGTTTATACACTCTAACTACTCAAGGGTGTGGGAAACTAAATGAAAGATGTAAACTATAACATCAATACATATATAAGAATATAAGTGTATATGCATAGTCTAGTTCAAGAATGTAAAAATGGTTTTGTAAGACCACTCTTGGGTTTTGAACAACAATTAACAATGACTTGATGTCATTTTAATAAACATTTCAAAGGTAAAACATTTGGTAACAATGTGTTTTTAAGATGTAAAACCATTTCATGCATCACATTTTGTAGCATGTGAAATCCATTAAATGACAAACATAGTTATAAAATACATATCAATGATTCAATAACATGTTTGTTTCTACTTGTATTCCCCCCCATTAAAGCATTTAAAATCATTTAAAATATTGATTAGGGGTATGAACTCACTTGATTGAAGTGGTTGATTTGTAGTAGTCGAGAGAAGAATCGAGCAGAACTTCGACAGGAAGAGTTGAAAATGCGGGAAAATCTCGGGATTCTCGGGAATCTCGGGAATCTCGAGAACACAAAACCTTCCTTCGGGACTTGAAGGTGAAAACCGAGGCTTTGGGTGGTTCTCGGGGGCTTAAATGCAGAGTTTCGGCGCGAGAAAGAAGGGAACTGAGCAATGGAACTCGGAGCCCTTGAAATCTATTTATAGGGGCATTTTTGGGGTGTGCCACGTCGTGGCAAGTGATGGCCACGTCGTGGGGAGTCAAACCTATCCTCTTCCATTGATTGGACGCCCTCAGTTACTTGTCGGGTCGCGACAAGCTTGTGCCACGTCGTGGCAAGCCTGACAGCCTCGGATTTCGGGCCTCGAACTTGTAAAATCCATAACTTTCGCGTAAGAAAACATGATCTACAACTCTCGTTTAGACTTCATCGACAAAATTCTGACTTTATTTTTAATTATTTATTTTTAACGGGCCGGGACACGAAAAGTCCGTTAAAATTCCATAACTTCTTCATCCGGTGTCCGTTTTCGTCAGACTTTTCGCCGTTGCGCTACTAATGTTGAGACCTTAGATTCTCATTTAGGTTGTTTTGGTCAAAAGTATCTCGAGCTCTATTTCGAGTTTTTAGCTGTCTATTGCTATACCCGAATCTTGGAAAAATCATAACTTCCTCATCCGAAGTCAGATTTGGACGTTCTTTTTATGTACGCTCATGACTTGAGGTTATCTATAACTTTCATTTAGATACTTAAGGCTAAAAACTATTGTATTGAAACTTCACGTTTTTCGTTTATTCAGTGTTGCCGGTTTTGCCGAGAATCTTCGGTTGGTCATAACTTCTTCGTTATAACTCGGATTTTAGGGTTCTTTATACGTACGAAAACCTGGATACGATTCCTACTACTTTATTTAACCCAAATAAGATTTTAGGAAAGTTAT